>NC_141691.1:597805324-598436824 GCF_964263255.1 Lissotriton vulgaris
CCGCCGTTGCTCTTAAAGAACTCGGCAATGCTCTAGCTACCGGGTCCAAGGTCGAGGAAAAATATGCACATGGACGTTGCTTACCACCAAAAGGTTGCGTTAAGACACTCAACGCACAACCTTCTCTCTCGTGAACATATAATGTAAACGGCTTGCTATAGTCAGGAGTACCTAACACAGGAGCCGAACACAATGAATCACGTAATTCAGAAAAACTTTTCTGACATTCTTCTGTCCATGGTAAAGGAGTCGAAACATCCTTGCACGTAAGAGCCACTAATGGTTTCGCTAGCAATGAAAAATTAGGAATCCATTGCCTGCAGTACGACGTAATACCTAAAAAGGCACGCACATCTCTTTGGGTTGTTGGCACAGCCATTCGCGCAATCGTTGCAATTCTCTCTGGGGTCAACCGTCTTCCCTCCTTTGACAATAAGTGACCTAAATAGGTTACTTCTTGACAACAATATTGGAGTTTAGAGGGCGACACCTTGTGATTTAACTCGCAGAGATGTTGCAGCAACGACACCGTAGCAATTTTGCAAATGTCCTGAGCATCAGCAGCCACCAATAGGTCATCGACGTACTGGATTAAGGCCGCACCAGCCGGCAACCTAAACGCATCCAGTTGACCCTTCAAGGCTTGACTGTAAATCGATGGACTTTCACAGTAGCCCTGAGGAGCGCGTTTAAACCGGAAGCTGCGTCCACCAAGAGAGAAACCGAAAAGGTCTCTGCTCTCTTCTGCAATGGGAATGCTGAAGAACGCATTCTTCAAATCAATCACTGAAAACCACGATGCAGAAGCTGGAATCAGAGTCAGTAGCGCCGTGATGTCAGGCACAACGGGGAACTGAGGAATCACAATTTTATTCACCTCCCGTAAATCGATAACAAAACGATAAACAGGTGGTTTCGAAGGATCAGTACGTTTTAGAATGGGCAGTACAGGGCTGTTGCACACGTTTCCCCGTGTTTCCTAAATAACGTCTTTCTCGATCAAATCATAAATGATCGCTAACAGTGCTCGTTCACCATCAAGAGAGATACGATACTGGGGAATACGTGGCAATCGCACATTAGATTTCAACTGAACAACATAAGGGGAGATGTCAAGCAGGCCCACATCATTGGGACCTGTTGCCCACAAAGACGCAGGAAGAGAACTCAATTCTGGTGGAAGCTTATCGAGAGACAAGTACATAGGAGAGACAACCCTCTCTCCCAACGTAAGCTTTACACCCGCAGGAGAACAATACAAAGTTGCATACAAACGTTTAAGCAAATCCAGGCCCAAAAGATTTTCACCACAGCCAGTAGTCAAAATCAACGGAGCTTCTAGTTCACGAGGCCCAATTGTAAGGGGCAAAGGGCGCGAAACTGGATTGCTAACGGGGGCGCCAGAAAATCCAACGGAAACATTTGTTAAGCCAGACAAAGGTGCGCCAGGGAGTTTCGAATGCTTAATGGAACTTTTCGCTGCACCAGTGTCCAACAGAAAAGGCTCAACGACGCCCGATGTAGCAACTGCGACGTAAGGCCCTCTCTGATCAACCGGAACTGATACCACTCCCTCTCCTTGTCTATGGCTGTCCTAGTAATTACTGTCGTCAGTTCCCTGATCGACGTAATAATCGTCTACATTGTACTGCGCAGATCGTCCTTGCGACGATCCACGTTGATCAAAACAATTATCGGAATTTGATGAGTTATCTGAACGATCATTCTGAGCACCACGACCTCTACCACGTGGTGCCTGCTGTGAACCACCACGACCTCCTCTAGATGAATTACCACTATTACGTTAGTTTAGAACAGGACAATTGAATTTGATATGTCCCTCCTGTCTACAATAAGCACATTGATTGTATCCTAATGACGATCTTTGGAAAGAGGAATCATTACGAGATTGTGATCGGTTCGATTGCGGCTGCGATCTATTTTGTTGCGAAGTATTCTGATTCGAACGTGGAGGGTAGGCCTGCTGTAACAACACTTTAGTTTTAAGTTCTTTCGTCTTTTTATCAGCACGGTAGTTCTCTTCTTTCTCTCTGTTCTCATAATATTGTGCCGTGGCCAATATCTGAGCTGAAGTAGAAACGGCCCACGCACTTTCTGAATTCTTCAATTTATTGCTCAAATCGGGCAATAAGTTCGAAACAAATTTATCCACAAACAACCTTTGACCACCCTCAGTGCTCATATCCTGACCACTATGATCAATGAATGCCTCCTCAAACCTCGTGAAGAAGTCGGAGACACTCTCGTCCTTTTTCTGTTTACAAGCTGACAATTTGTCCCAATTTACCCTCATAGCTGGCATAAGAGTTTTCATTAACGTTATTATTCTTTGAGGAAGATCAGCAACCAGCTGATCGGGTTTAGCACCACCAGTCTGTCGGGCATCCACCGCTACTATGGCAGCCCAAGCCCCACCTAATTCATTCGGATGATTTTCCTGACGAATCTTAGCCCATACCGGTTGAGGCACAACATTGCCGAACAACATGTCGATATCTGCAAGATTCATTACCGTAGCATCTACGAGCTGCGATAATTCCTTATAATACCCTGCAGGATTTTTGCGAGGGTCAGGCAAAGATTGCTTCACCTGTAACACTTCTGATCTTTTCCATGGGAGATGTATCCATACTCTCTGAAAGAACGGCAAAATCGGGGGGTTTGCCCCAGGATTACCTGGCATCCACACTGGTGGAACTTCTCGCATAGGAAACTGACCAGACTCATCTGGCTGTCTTTCAATATCCTCAACAAACAAAGCTTGAGGTATGGGAGTGGGACGGAAAGATAGCAACCGTTCGACAGCACGTCGAACATTGGTATCCACTATCAGTCCAGCCGAAAACTGAAGTTGTAAATCAGACAAAGCGGTCAGCACCTCGTCAGGTGCGTCGGCCGATATCTGATCACGAAGAACCTTACACATTTCCTCGAACACAAATCTTTGGGTTGGTATATTGAATTGACAAAACGTATCGAGTACAATACGTGGTGGATTTCTAAGAGGATGTGTCATCCAACCCATCGCCATATTATATAGCGAAGCGCGTTCCCTGTTACCAGGAAGCTGACTACGTCTCTGAGGACCATCTGAACCAGCAGACCCAAGAACAGGTCCGAGCGAATGAAAGAAGCTAGCCGCAAGAGGAGAATTACGACTACGAGTAGAGGGAGAAGTATAGGACACAGGACTAACAAGTGAAGGAGTAGAAACAGAAGCAACAGCAGGAGTTAACAGAGCAGGAGCAGTAGCGGGAGCAGGAGTATGTGGAAGCGGAGGAGCAGTAGGGATAGCAACAGGCAAAGGAGCAGGAACAGTCGGAAGAACGGGTGCAGGTTGAGGAACAGGCACTGGAGGAATAGGTGCAGGAATAGGTACAGGGGGAATCACAGGGGCTGTGGTACCCTGTACATACGGAGGTGGCGATTTCATAAGATAGGACATTAAAGGATCCTCAACTGCTTCTTCCTTCTTTTCCGACTCCGTAGGCAAGGTAGGATAGCATTTATCTATAGTCATACGCTGTAATCTATCAAACACTTCCTTCTCCTTAACCTCCTTATCATGCTGAAATTGCTCTGCTTTCTTTACAATAGTAGCAACATTATCTCTCTGATTTCGTTTAGTCTGTCTGATTTCTTTCTGTCGGGCTTCTTTACGCCACAACCGAAAGGCATCAAACATGGCCGGCCTTGACTTTTTCTCGAACAATTTCGCCTCTAGGTTATCTAAAATCGGGGTCTCAAAGCTACCATGAGGTGGCCAACTAAGGACACCATCCTTCCTTGTATAGCGAATCCAGTAATCGTTAAAGGTAATCGGGCCTAGCCCATGTTTACAGTACAGTTCATAAGTCGGAGTTCCAACCGGAGGTATCGGACACGAGTCCTCCAGTCGGGAATCCGCACCACAAGGTCTGAAACAACTAAACAAAGTACTACGACCAGGCATCTTGCACACTAGCCGAGTTTCACAAACTTCAAGGGTTACGGGATTTACCAAGTCCCAGCAAAGAGCAAAAACCCTCGGTTTTTGGCGGCTGCAGTCGTCAAATAACACAACAAAGTACGCTAGCAAAGTGTCACTGACAAAAACACTCACACAGCGTCAACAACAAAAACACTCGCTAAAGTGTCAACAACTAAGGACTCTGGGAGCGACCCACAAATACTTAACTCAAAGATCGATGGTGTCACCAGGAAGGCCCGTCAATCGTCTCGCTATACCAAGGTCTACGCCAGGCGCAAAACCGGTCTAGAGTCAGGGCAGCAGTCCGTCGCAGCCGTCAGGAGGCGGGAATCTTCGCGGGAAAAGTCTTCGGGCCACTTATTTCGACAACAGGATCGATGAAGCGGAGTGCACCTTCCCTCGGAGATTTCACACGAAGTTCCTCACGATCGTCGGGCTTGGACCGGTACCACTGATGCAGCCTCACGTTGGGCGCCAACTGAAGGCCTGGGTTCTTTAAGACCCAGCGGTGCCAGGGCACAGCACCTGAAACCTTCGTGGGTAACCTGCTCCGGCGTACGAATGACAGAGACACGGGACACTTCCTTCGGCGTCAAAGATTCAAGGTTTATTTACTGCAGGGAACACAGAAGTCGCGACAAGTACAACACGTGCAACTTGGGGAGACTGCTTCAAATTGGTTCTGTGGATCGCTCCTTTTATACAGAATTTACCCATAGGACAACATGATACACAAAGGTTTACAACCCGGTTCCCACAATCATCCCCCAGAGGGGTCGCTTTGGTCACTTTGATACTCACAAGGTCCGGAACATAAGTGCGGAAACATTTGGCGGTTCCCAACTGTAAAAACCCATCTTCCCAACATTAGTGCATTCCAATCGGCAGTAAAACAGATCGAAATAGGAACAAAGACAGGTGCAGAGGAAGATGGAGACAGCGGGGAGATCGGAAAGGGTGTAAAAGGGGAGGTATCGGGAAACACGAGATGCAGGCATCAAAGGGACGTGCCTAATGAGATGCACGGCTGAGACAATAAACCGGCACGGCAAGATGAGCCTCGAGCGGGGCCATCTGCCTTACAGTATCATCCCCCTCATCATAAAGACACTTACAAAAGACATGTGTCTTCCGCAAATATCTTGGGAGTCCCAGGGTCGCGAAGCGGACAGCGTCCGTTCGCTGGCTACTTGAGGGCAAGAGGCAAAATGGATGCCGTATCTAAGATGGAACCCGTGGGTACAGATGAAAAACCCACATAACAAACGAACGGTTTAAGTTAGCACAGCGAAACTGCGCACACTTACTAAACTCGTCATTTGCGGTTCATAGATACCAGACTCGACCATATTCGTGCGAGTCGAAAACATCGCTTACAATTGTCACGGAACCTCAATGTGACGGGGGTTGTTGAGGATGAGACTGGCTGCGGTATTCTGTACAGTCTGGAGTCTGCAAAGGAGTTTCTTGTTGATTCCGTCGTAGAGAGCATTGCTGTAGTCCAGTCTGCTGCTGATGAGTGTGTACGTGTGTGACAGTTTTTTCGGGATTCGATTGGGATCCATCTGAAAGTCTTTTGAAGCATGCAGAGGGTGTTGAAGCAAGTTGAGGATGCAGCGATGATCTGGTGGTTCATTGTGAATGATGAGTCTAGTATGATGCTGATGTTTCATGCTTGACCCATCGCTGTGGGGGGATATCTGAGGGAGGGCCACCAGGAGTCATTCCATGTTGAGGGGTGGAGCCAAGGATGAGGACTTCTGTCTGAGTTGAGTATCAAAGTGGTACAAAGGGGGGTGGTGATGGACTGAGGATCTGAACCAATCAAACACTCACACCCAGTCAACAGATCTGGGTTTAATCCATCACCGTTCCTTAGCCCACTCTGCCACCCCAGTTCAGACATGGCCATATGCAAATCAGTCTAACCCTGTTCCTCATGGGAACAGTCCAGCCCGAACTGCCAAGCCATGCCTTCCCTGGACCGGAAACAAGCTTCCGAGGACCGGTTTCTGGCATTTCAGCCGTCTTCAGCCCGGTTTGCTTGAATCCAGTGGCGAAGTGAGCAAGGCACTCACGTCTGAGCATACCCTGCCAACATATGTTGAACAAAGTGGTACAAAAGGGGGTGGTGATGGACAGAGCATCTGAACTAATCAAAAATTCACACCCAGTCAACAGATCTGGGTTTAATCCATCCACGTTCTTTAGCCCACTCTGCCACCCCAGTTCAGACATGGCCATATGCAAATCAGTCTGACCCTGTGCCTCATGGGAACAGTCCAGCCCGAATTGACAAGCCATGCCTTCCCTGGACCGGAAACAAGCTTCCGAGGACCGGTTTCTGGCATTTCAGCCGTCTTCAGCCCGGCTTGCTTGAATCCAGTGGCAAAGTGAGCAAGGGACTCACGTCTGAGCATACCCTGCCAACTTATGGCAAACAAAGTGGTACAAAAGGGGGTGGTGATGGACGGAGCATCTGAACCAATCAAACACTCACACCCAGTCACAGATCTGGGTTTAATCCATCACCGTTCTTTAGCCCACTCTGCCACCCCAGTTCAGACATGGCCATATGCAAATCAGTCTGACCCTGTGCCTCATGGGAACAGTCCAGCCCGAACTGCCAAGCCATGCCTTCCCTGGACCGGAAACAAGCTTCCGAGGACCGGTTTCTGGCATTTCAGCAGTCTTCAGCCCGGCTTGTTGTAATCCAGTGGCAAAGTGAGCGAGGGACTCACGTCTGAGCATACCCTGCCAATTTATAGTGAACAAAGTGGTACAAAAGGGGTTGGTGATGGACGGAGCATCTGAACCAATCAAACACTCACACCCAGTCAACAGATCTGGGTTTAATCCATCACCGTTCTTTAGCCCACTCTGCCACCCCAGTTCAGACATGGCCATATGCAAATCAGTCCCTGTGCCTCATGGGAACAGTCCAGCCCGAACTGCCAAGCCATGCCTTCCCTGGACCGGAGTGCAAAAAAACAATGGATTTAGGCCCAGATCTCTGTACTGTGGTGAATGTATGACATTGTTCGGCATTCTGTCCATCAACTGTTGTTTTTGCATTTGTCACCCCGAGTGGGATGGGTATGCTCAGATGTGAGTCTCATGCTCTCCAAACCACTGGAGTCAAGCTATCCTGGCTGAAGACGGCTGATAGCCAAAAACTGGTCCTAGGATGCTTGATTCCGGTCCAGGAAAGACATGTCTTGGCAGTTCGGGCTGGACTGTTCCCATGAGGCACAGGGTCAAGGCTGATTTCCATATGGCCATGTCTGAACTGGGATGGTTTGGAGTGCAAAAAAACGATGGATTTAGGCCCAGATCTCTGTACTGGGGTGAATGTATGACATTGTTTTGCATTCTGTCCATCAACTGTTGTTTTTGCATTTGTCAACCTGAGTTGAGTATCAGGCAGCTGTTCTTTATCCAGATGGCGATGCTTTCATCCCTTCTTGGAAATTGTGTTTGGTGATGTTGGGTTTGTTGGTGAGAGAGAGGATCAGCTTGGTGTCATCGGCATATAAGACGATGTTGCGCCTGTGGTTCCTGATGATGGTTGCGGGGGGTGCCATGTAGAGGTTGAAGAGGGTGGGGCTGAAGGAGGAGCCCTGACTGACTCCACAGTTGGTCTCTGTCAGTTTTGAGAGGTAGGGAGGGAGTCTGACCCGCTGAGTTCTGCCCATGAGGAAGGATCATATCCAGTTGAGGAGATTGCCGCAGATGCCGGCATCATGGACTCTGGAGCCTAGGGTGTGGTGGGATAAGGTGTAGAATTCAGCCATCAGGTCCAGGAGAATGAGAGCTGCCATTTTGCCCTGGTTGAAGAGGGAGTGGATGTCATCAGTGGTGCAGAGTAGGGTGGTCTCAGTGCTGTGGTTGCTTCTGAATCTGGGTTGATAGCTGTCCAGGATGTTGCTAGCTTTGATGAAGTTTGCTAGCTGGGTTTTGATGGACTTTTCAATGACCTTGGCTTCGAATAAATGCAGGGAGATGGGCCTGAAACTCTTAAGGTCCATCAGGTCCGTGGAGGGTTTCTTCAGGAGGGGGTGCCTTCAGCATGTTTAAAGGTGTCAGGGAAAGTGGCGGTCTTGAAGGAGCAGTTGATCGTGGAAGATGTGGTGCGGGCAGGGGTCTGAAGGAGATCCGGAGTGGATGCTTTTCATGGTCTTCAAGGTGTTTTCTAGTGTGAACAGAAATGAAACATAAAAATACACTCAGGAGGAAAAATACCTTTTCCTTGTACTAGTACATGTTTTTCAAGAACAGAGCTCTTGGAGTTTAAGTTTTTCAAGCATTTGAAAGTCAGGGAGAATCACCTTCTTTCTTTGTACCTAAGGAATTTAGAAGGATCCATTTTTGAAGAACATGAATGACTGAATTGTAATGATGCTAAAACTGAGTACCTTCTGCGTGTGTCCAAGAAGCAATGTCAGTATGGAACATCTTGATTTTAACCTTTTAATTGTTAAATGTTTTGAAAGTGTGATATGAATGGTGTTTTAATATGTGTTTTTGGTGAAGCATCTGAATATGTTGAGACATAAGTGACAGCACTTTTAACCCCATGATTCTTACTGTAGTAAAACGAAGATCTTTATTTATATAAATAACTGCTGGTTAGCCATAGCACTCAGCAAGCTCTATTTAACTGTGGAGGCATTGTATTGGATTATGTAATCCTTACAAGATGGAGAAGTTCATGAGATATGTGGGTTCTGGAATTCATAGACCTAAAGTTCCTGTGCTGCAGGGGTTCTCAACCTGTAGCAACTGTTGTTGATGCTAACTCATTTGGCAGAAGAGTGCCCATGACTTGTGAATGCATTTCATGCCATGTGCCAATGTTAAGCTTAGCTTGTAGAACACCGCAATAGATACTGTGATGTGTTGAGGCCTTGTAACATGTGTAAGTACATTTGAGGCATTACATCTGTTCTGGGGAATATCTCATCACAGATTAAATTCCATGCAGTGTGTGTCAACATTGAGGCTGTGGTTTTTGAAATGTATATATTAGTGGAGATGATCTGTTCCATTTGATCAGCCACACAATGCTGCAGAGGAAAAGAATGACAGCAAAGAATGATGGATGGAATGCTGACAATGCAAACATTCTCCCCCAGTCAAAAGATCTGGGTTAAATCCATTGTTCTTTTGCTCACCATGCCACCCCAGTTTAGACCCGTCCATACGCAAATCAGTCTTCACCCTATGCCGCATAGGAATAGTCCTGCCCGAACTGCAAAGCCAGGTCCTCCCTGAACCGGAAACAAGAATCCTGGAACCGGTTTTGGGATTTCATCCCTCATCAGCCAGGATAGCTTTAATCCAGTGGCACAATGAGCCCGGGATCCACGTCTGGGCATACTAAGCGCACTTAGGTCGAGGAAGCAAAAGACACACAGTTGATGGACAATACAGCAACAACAGCCCAACAACCTGAAGCAAAAGACACACAGTTGATGGACAATACAGCAACAACAGCCCAACAACTGAAGCCCCAGCAATGACAATTCGCGAAGCCCATCTGGCTCTTCATATTAAAAGGATTACAGCCCATTGCTCATAACGGTACAGCTATGACAATCTGGAACACTATCCCTGCTCTTCATGGTCTACTCCACAGCCAATGGAACTCTTTGGGCCAGACTTTGAGAAGGTATCTCCTTCAGTGAGATAAACCTAGTTCCTGTATCCGACCAGCACTTCATCCTGATCAGCCTGAAGTTGTGACTTTCCCCTGGTCTAGCACGACCAAGTGGCTGCAAATGGCGCTTTGTGCTTTTAGGTACTGTATTGACTTAAAACTTCAAAACTGAATATTTCCAGTTCTACTGATTGGATTTTGTTTTCTGGTATCATTTTATTTATTAAAATGTACTTTGTTTTTCAAATTTGGTTTGGGATTTCCTTGTACTGTGTTTTCACTTTTTACTGTTCTTGTGCTGCTACTCTGCACTTTGCCTCTAAGTTAAGCCTGACTGCTTTGTGCCAAGCAACAAGTGGATTAAGCACAGGTAAATTTTGAGGCCTTTGTGGTTAACCCTGGCAAGAATTTTGATTGTTGCCGGAATGAGGCTTTCATCCCCTCAAACAACAACCTCATTTTTTACAGGGAGTAATTAGAGGGGTGGTAGGGAATCTGTGGCTCAAGACACGCTTTAGACTGTATTTTTTAATGAGCATATCTTCTGAGTACATTAGAATGTGCAGGAAGAGTTATGTGAGGAGCAGGCTCCCACATGTTTATATGTAAAATAGGGTTTCAAAGCTCAGCTCTTCAGCAAATGAGGGGTTGAAAGAGGCATGCTCAACAAAATATCTAGAAGTTTACACTACCTACACCATGTCCACCCTTAAGGAAGGCAAGGCAGTCTTTGAGTGGAAACCACACTTGATTGAACTATGAATCACAGACAACAAAGTAGAACGTGGTTCATTGACACTCATGCTGTGTTGTGTTGTGTTATTTCATCATATAAATAGCATATATGAGATTGAGTAAGATCTCCATTCTACTCTGTAGATGAAGGGTTTTATTTATTTATCTTGTCATCCTTATATTGACTATATTATTCATTACCCCAGACTCATATTCCATCTGTCTTTCTCCTTGTCTATATGCATGTCTATACTTGGCTTACTTCTAACATCACTTTTGGTAGTTTCTGGGCACATTCGGTGGTTTAGGACTTTTGTATTCACAGTGGCAATGACAAATCGTGATTTATCGTAGTTTTCATCCCCTAGTATTCCCCTAAAATCCCCATGTTATCATTTAACTAAGCATATATCACTACAGATTGCATACAGTTGTAACTAGTAGCTTTCCTGAAGAGGGCGCTTTTTTGCCAAAACGCGCATGGAAAAAATTGGGAAAATTATCCTACTTAGCCACAATTTTACATTTTTTTTAATTATTGCCAGCAACATTGTATCACTTCTTAAACTGTGTACTTTTTTGATATTATCTGCACTCTACATAGTGGTTTTGAGCATATCTTATCAAGTCGGACTTGTCCATTGACATTATGTATATAATGTTACTGTGTTTTATATTTATAATATATGGGGAACAAAATATTGAAATATATTGAAAAAATTTATATGAATAAAGGGCCTGATTACGATGCTGGTCGGACTCACGTCCAACCGGCACCGTGGCAGAAGGAGGACCTCCCGACTAGACTTCGGCGGCCCCACTGCCTGCATTCACATAGGTCGTAATGTGTATTTTTTACATTCCGGCATGTGTTGCGGGCTGCAACACACACCGCAATACAAATTATACACATTCAAAACATCCCTACACTATGTGGCAGGCACCATGCGGTTTAGGGGGGCACCATAGGTACCCCCCATGCCCCAGAGCGGAGGGCCAGTGAGGAAGGGGGCCCCAAAGACACTTTCTGCCTGCCTTTTCATGGCGGGTGAACTGCCATGAAAGGGCAGGTGGAAAGGGACATCCTAAAACTATGACGGAGCAGGCACTGCAGTTTATGCAGGGAATAGGAGTCTGAAAAGCTGCTGTAATTGAAACTTGGTCATGTCGGACACAGCTGGCTTTCCCCCAACAGCCGAGCTCCAACCGCTTGCATCCTAATGCGGTGGTCGGATCCAATATGCTGGATGGAGGTGGGACCCCCACCGACGGCCTGGCGGTGGCGGTCCCACCACCATCATAATCAGGCCCAAAATAACAGAATATCATCTACGAACACATTTCCTTTTTCTTTTTTGTTCACATATACCTTGTGTCTACTTCATATATATTTTATTGTGTAGATTATATACACTGTTTGCATATTTTCATGAATTGCCTTAAGTCTATCTACATTCATATATTTTTCCCTGCTGTAGGTACTCATAGTAGTGTGCAGGGGTTCCCTCTTCTTTACATTATAGTGGGGGTGAACTACACCCTTGACCACACCCCCAGCAAAGTGAGGGAACGCCCAATTGACATCAAACAAGCATCAGTGACTGCTTGTGCAATATGGGAGCGCTGCAAAAAATGAGCACATATGCTGCCGTGACAAAGAGCCTTATTCTAATGCATGGCGATCTGTCATGTAATATTGAACCTCCCGGATACAAGACAATCACTAAATAAAATATGCATTCAAAAAATACAGACAACAGCGTACATTTTCTGGTAATAATAAAGTTGCCTGCAAAGTTCATCAACACACAAGCACAATGAAGATATTACCAGGCCAGATTCCATATGTGGATCACATACAGAAATAAGCGTTGTGCTTATTACTAATGTGTATGTGCAGTTCCCAAGCATGCATGCATCGAATTATTAATAGGACCTGCATGTTGTCGGTGGAGCTAGTAGGCAAATTAAGTGTTATGGATCATTACCTTTCTTGAATAGGAAGCAGCGGTTGCAAACCCTCCATGACAGTATTTGTTCAGTCCCATAAGCAATGTGGGTATAAGGACTAGGGACTGGCTCGGTAGCCCTTATCTACATGTTTCAGATAGGTTAATTTTCTTAAATTGCAAATCTAGGAAACTATGCAACTTATTGCCCCGTCCCTGAAATTCAACAGTTACAATGCATGCATGGTGTGGTGTGTGGCACACAATGTCAGCGGAGGACATATGTGACATTTGTTTGCCATGTGTCTTCACATGTGGGAGTCCTGATACTTTTAATTATTTCTGCAGGGGAAAATAAGCTGGAGAGAAGTCAGAACCTGGTGCATCACTTTGATAATGATGGATGCAAAAACCTATGAGACAACCACCCCGGCCTGCCCCAGGTTCAACTTGTAAGCCCTGCTATGTGTATGTAGGCAGAGCACACATAGGTCAATCTACAAGCATGCAGACTATTTCTCTAATGCAGCCATGCAAAAAAAAAGACTTTATTTTCCTACTATGAGCATTTGAGGATGTGGAAAAAAAAACATTTTGTACATTTAGACCATCATGTTTAATTCCTGCTGAAAATAATCCATGGCGTGTTGGCTATGTGTGGGTGGAATACTGATTTCTTATTTACTTTGTGCTATGCCCTTTTTGTAGACTTTATTTATATCACTCTGACTCTGTTGCCAAAGAGCTCTGAAAGAAAGCAGAACCGAGATAACTTCTAATCCACCTTTCTGTGATAGTGCTTGTGGCGCAAGTGAAAAGAGCCAGGGGCTCCTCTTTCACTGACCTGCGTTCGTCTAACTTGGTTCTCCCAGGGACAATTGTAGCACTTGAGAGGGCAAAGTTCCAAGGACAATTCTTAAAAGAGAGGATGGATCTCTGGAACTATACTTGGTAAGGCTCAAATGCTTCAAATTCCTAAGAAGTTTACTCGACCTCGGTGTATAGTGCTTGAAATCAAAATTCACTTTGATTACAAGTTGTTAAAAAAATAGTCATTTGATGATGTATTTAATATGAGCATAACTACACTAGTTTTTAATATATAATAAGTGCAAACTACCAATCACTGTGCTGAAAACTCTCAATGAAATGGATACAAATTGTTAATGCGGCGTTTGCTACAGTGGATAATTTGCTTTTCACCTGCAACTCCACTTGTCCATGGAAATTCGACCAGATAAGAGGACAGCCTGGTTGACGGGCAGTGTTTGTATTATCTGGTCGATGCTCTTAAAGATCACCTTGTAGACGCATCACTGATTTTTATATTTTTCGATAACATGAGCAGTTCTAAAAAATAATATGCGTATTGTGCAAGTAACAGTACACAAGCTAGGGCATACAAAGTGGATGCTGTTCTCACTTTCGGGGTCATTTCTTCCTCACTGGGTTTTGGTAAGTGTATTCATTATCTGCGAGTGAAACTAATTTCTGGCATATAGTATTATGTTACTACACTATCGGATGCATTATAAACTCTTTATTTGCAAAGCTTTATTTATTTTTCAGAAAATCACTGGCCACTGGGTCAGCTTCACAAAGATTTTGATATAAGTAGGTGTTATAAACGCTTGTTGTACTCCTGGTTTACTTCTGAACTTCAGGGGCTAGTCTAGAAGTTATAACAGAGTAAGTCCCAGCCCATTGTCTGATTGTTTTATGACTGTGCTGAAAACCGAGACAAATTGTACTGGTATAGAATCCTTCTGACACAGGAGCTTTTACACTTACCATTTTTGCAGGCCTCGCCTGAGCCAGCGCATGCGCTGCCCTGGCAAGACATTTAGTAGCTGCTTCAAAAAGCTCTACCTTGCCGGCCCCCAGCTTGCTAGAATGCGGACAAGCACGCACGACGTGCACATCACTTTTTCCGGTCGTGCACACGCATGCGCACAACTTGCGTCTAGCCAACTTCCCGCCTGACCATGCAAAGTTGCCACCGATCAGCAGAGCTCATCCTCGGCTCTCTCCTCACCCCTCACTTGTTTTACACTCCGGTAGTCAATCTGTGACACTGACGTAACCACCATCCAAGCACCCTCAAAAACTGTTTGCAGCATATTCAGCTACACTGGCCCATATGCGGCTGGGTCATCACTTCAGGGACAACACGGCCTTCGCTTCCTGAGAGAGGAGGACGATCTGTTTCAGGTATGCTGCAGGGGTGGATTCTTCCAGGGCGGGTGGGCTGTCTTTTCCGGGCTACTTATTTTTGTTTAAACAATGAGAGGCTTTATAGGGAAGCCCAGCCTTTAAGCCCCTCCTTGTCCCATTCTTGGAGATGCCAATCATTGTAAGTTACCCTACCGATTGCTTTGTCGCACCTTCACTTATTGAAGTCGGTTAGTGTCCTTTATCTATTGAAGTCAGTTAGAGTCGAAGGAAAGCAGAGGTAGTTGGATTATTTAAGATCAATTGCACTGAGGAGGCAGGTAAGAACTGATGTCTGGGAACCACCCTCTTGTTTTGTATGTATATGTGTGCGCTTGGAATTACATGTATGCATTTTGCACTCTCTGTGTATCTGCTGCACCAGTGTTTATGGGAGGTAGCTTCTGTTTTGGGCAGAACTATGTGCTTTCAATGCAGAACTCCAGGCGTGGCGATCAGTTTTGATCTCAGCCGCTTTCACTCACACACGCTCAATCTCCTATGTTATCTGTGTCCCCGAATGGAGCCTTGGTACAACAACATCAAGTGTTGCATGGCTAAACACTTATAAGGTCCCAAAGGCGAGACCTATTGGCTATGCCAATGCTTGTTATATATTACCTTTAGACAGTTGTCTATTGGAAAACAGACCTACTGAATCTGATATAGACACTAAGTAGACCTTGTTTTCACTTCTTTTCTTCTTTTCTCATAATTCCATGGCTCTCTTGTATACCTCACTTCCCCTTCTCCTGTTGCAAAGGTTATCCACTATTAATTCGTTTGATCCAGCCAAGGTGCATTTCATCCTCACCCTGTTTTGAATTAATGACTTGTATCTCTCCTCTGCTGACAGAAGACTTTTCAATGTAGTGCATGAGGGATTATTTTATCTCCCCATTTGTCCTAATGCTACCCTGATCTTTTCGCAACCCTAGCTCTTCATTACTAAATTGGTTCCCCCTCCCAGTGTTCTCTTTTCCCAAAAGACCGCTCCCACTCTGATTGATTCCCACCTCTGTATAGGTAAGTGTCCATCTTAAAATGTTTTTCTTTTAATGTAATAAAAAATCATTCCAGGATGGTCAGTGTGCATGCATGCTCACACTCATTGACTATTTTGGAACAGTTTTTATTCCTTACGAAACTCATTCCAACATGGCCACCTGCATGCGTGCACATGCACATAAGCCATCTGAGGAAAAGAAGAATAGCTGTCATGGGTGAGGCTTGCAGGCTATTGCAAAAAGAACAATTGATGGACAGAATGCAGAACAATCATGCATTCACCTCAGTACATAGATCTGGGCCTAAATCCATCGTTTTTTTGCTCCCCATGCCATTCCAGTTTGAACCCAGAATTATGGAAATCAGTCCTGACCCTGCGCCCAATGGGAAAAGTCTAGCCCGACCTGCCAGGTCAGGTCTTCCATGGCTGGAAACAAGCATCCTAGGACCGGTTTCGGGGTTTCACCCCTCATCAGCCAGAATAGCTTGACTCCAGTGGCATGGAGAGCACGGGGCCCACGTCTAGGTATACCTGTCCTACTTCGGGTGACAAGTGCAAAAAGAAAAATTGATGTACAGAATGCAGAACAATATCATACATTCACCCCAGTAATATGGGCATAAATCCATTGTTTTTGTGTTGCCCATGCCATTCCAGTTGAAACACAGCAATATGCTAATCAGTTTTGACCCTGTACCCAATGGGATGAGTCCAGTCCAAACTGCCAGGCCAGGTGCTCCCTGGACTGGAAACAAGCATTCTAGCAGCCGCGGTCGGTAGTGGGAGTACCGGCCGGGCAGTGACGTGGGGAGGGGCAGGGTGGGGGGTAGTAATGTATGGATGATGGACCTTTGCAGGTAAGTAAATATATAAATAAATAAAACAAATGTTGTTGCGCGCACTGCATCGCATTTGGTGATGGAGTGCATGCAACGAAACTCGTTTTTTTAATTTATTCCTCTGTGCCCTAAACACCTCTTCTCCGCCACTTCTCTGCTTCAACCCAGCGCTTGGACGCCCGTGGGCAGCAATCGCGCTCAACAAATTTATTTTCATTTCATTTCATTCATGTTTACTTACCTGTAAAGGTCCATAATCCATACATTACTACCCCCCACTATGCCCCTCCCCCTCCCCACGTCACCGCCCGGCAGGTACTCCCACTACCGGCCACAACTGCATTCTAGGACCGGTTTTGGGGTTTCACCCCTCATCAGCAAGGATAGCTTGAATCCAGTGCATGGAGAGCACGGGACCTATGTATTGGGCATACCCGTCCCACTCGTGGTGACAAATGAAAAAAGAACAATTGATGGACAGAATGCAGAACAATGTTGTGCATTCACCCCATTACAGAGATCTGGGCCTAAATCCATAGTTTTTTTGCCCCCTGCCATTCCAGTTTGAACCCAGCAAAATGCAAATCCGTCTTGACCTACACCCAACGGGAACAGTCTAGCCTGAACTGCCAGGGCAGGTCCTCCCTGGACTGGAAACAAAACATCCTAGGACCAGTTTCAGGGTTTCACCGCTCAGCAGCCAGGATAGCTTGACTTAAGTGACATGGAGAGCACAGGTCTGAGCATACTTCTCCCATTCGAGGTGACAAATGCAAAAAGAACAATAGATGGACAGAATCTGTGACTGGGGGTGAGTGTCTGAAAAGTTCAGCACTCTATCCATGATCTCCTTGTGCACGCTTTGTTCATCCTACTTTGGCAGGGTATGCCCAGACGTGGGTCCCTTGCTCACTTTGCTACTGGATTCAAGCTAGCCTGGCTGATGAGGGGTGTTACCCTGAAACCAGACCCATGATGCTTGTTTCCTGTTCAAGGAGACCTGGTATGGCAGTTCAGGCAGGACTGTTCCCATGAGGCACAGGGTCAAGACTGATTTACATATAGCTGGGTCTGAACTGAGGTGGCAAAGTGAGCTAAAGAACGATGATGGATTCAACCCATATCTGTCACTGGGGGTGAGTGTCTGAAAAGTGTCAGCACTTCTTCCATCATCTCCTTGTGTAGACTTGCAGGCTTTGCCAATACTTGTTTAAATGTAGATGTCGGTGCTGGTCTTCTTCTCTCCTCACCTGTGCTCACACCATTTTATTGGTATTGCTATAAAAGAGGTATACAATTTGATGTCACAAAAGTCAGACAACAAATCATATGCTATTGTCATAAAGGCCTCTTATTGCATGTCAACTACTGGCTCGATTCTCAGTGCTTTTTCTGTGGAAGAAATGCAGTTATATTGACATAAGTGGGAAAGTTTGCATATACACAAAACTACTTATAAAAAATATGTCCAATCATAAAGAAGTACACAAATGTTGCATTTGTGTCTATCAAACATGATAATGTAAACTGTAATTGTGTTAAGTCATAGTTTGTCTTTTAACACACAGAGATGGGTGTCTTTTAGGGATGTGCGTAGCACAACTACATTTGTATGCTGACAGCATATGACTGTCCTCTGGGAGGGGTATTGTTAATTATAAAGGGCTTGGAGCCCGCCCATTGCTTATCTTTCATTTCCTTCATTGTCACTTTTCTTTGCTGCCTCCTAATTACCCAGCACTTGATGGGCATCACTTCCTTTTCTTTCAGTGGAACATGGAGCTAGCATAGATTGATTCATCTTAATTAGAGTCTGTCCGCTGCTCGCACTGTGATGCAGGTACTATTTCGGTGTCTGTGTTGCTTTATCACCTTGCCCCCCATTGTTCGTGTTGCTTTATCACTCCCACATCCGCCCCTTGTTCCGGTTGCTTTATCCCTCTCACCCCTGCTGTTTCTGTGGCTTTACCCCTCCCAGAGCCCTTATTGTTTATGTTCTATAACACCCCCCAGCAGATGAACTGTACTAAACCGACATATTACATTACATAAAAGTTGAACATAATGAAATCAGGCCAGAATGTTAGAAAATAACAAGCTATTACGTTTGTTACAGAAAAGGGGGTGGTGATGAACAGAGTGTCTGAATTAAGCAGACTACGCTTACCCAGTCCAAAGATCAGGGCTTGATCCATCACCGTTATTTATCTCACTGCACCATCCCAGCTCAGAACCTGAATTATTACGTTTGTTAAACATTCTTTCTGTCTCTGCCAGAGTCAGTGATGCCTTCAGCAGTGCACTCAATCTAAAGGATTCTGAGAGCACCTGGGTGCTGAATTACATGTGAGTTATTCACTTGCA
Organism: Lissotriton vulgaris; assembly: GCF_964263255.1. Taxonomy (NCBI): domain Eukaryota; kingdom Metazoa; phylum Chordata; class Amphibia; order Caudata; family Salamandridae; genus Lissotriton; species Lissotriton vulgaris. The sequence continues at coordinate 597,824,082 of NC_141691.1, forward strand.
AAAACACTCTTGAGCCAAGTTCCTTAAATAATGTATCTGCACCTTGTGGATCCAGCAATTCCAGCTTCCGTGCCCTCCAGTGGGTGACAGTGCACCATGTTCTTCAACACTAGTCTCTCATGGAGACATAGCAGTGATGCCATCAACATTTCTTTTCAAGGTTTATTTATTTATTTGCGTGTTTATATAGCGCTGTGAATAAACTCCCGTAGGAGTATCTCCGCGCTGATGACAACCGGTAAGGAAACTGATAAAGGAAGCAATAAAGTTAAAAAGTGCTATGAAGCTCCTATAAACCAACAAAAGTGCTAGTTAGAATGAACTAAACAGAAAAGTTTTCAGGTATTTTCTGAATTGAAGATGGTTATGGCATTGCCTCAATGAGAGCGGGAGTGAGTTCCAGAGATTGGGACCTACTACGGACAGAGCCCTGCCACCTAGCCTAGATTTAGTTATCTTAGAAACACTCAGTAACAACTGGTCACTGGATCTAAGGGCATGGGTAGGGACATAAGGAACAAATTTGCTGGCCAAATACTCTGGTCCTAATTGATTGACGCCCTTATGAATGATGCAGCAGGTCTTGAACTTCACTCGTTGACGTATTGGTAACCAGTGAAGTTTGTGAAGTAACGGTTTGGAGGGGGATCTGGGGGGTGCGTTAAGCACCAACCTAGCTGCTGTATTTTGTACCACCTGCATACGATCCAAAACCTCCTCATTTGCACCTGCCAGAAGACTGTTACAATAATCAAGGCGGCTGATAACCAAAGCCTGAACTAAGGTTTTCCTATGGGAGTCAGGGAGGAAAGGAAAAATTCTACGGAGGAGACCAATCACATGGAAGCAGGATCCCACAGTAGTATTGGCATTTTGCTTCATGGTCATCTCCGGCTCCAATCTAACTCCCAAGTTCTTGATTATTGTTTTGGGCTCAGGAACTGGGCCCAAATCAGAAGGCCACCAATTGGGGGACCATTGAACTCTGGCTTCCCCGAAGAGCATCACCTCTGTCTTTCCAACATTACATTGAAGAAAGTTGGAAGACATCCACCTTGCAACTGCCTTCATCCCATCGGAAAAGGATTGTATAATTTCCGGGGTAAGTTGTTTAAAGAGGAAGAGCAGCTACGTATCATCAGCGTAGGACACTGGGCAGAATCCAAAAGCTCTAGTTACAGTTACAGTTACAGTTTCTTCTGCCAACAGTGCATCAGTTTACTGTAAGGTGTTTCCAGCCAACCGATTGCGTACCATTTGTTGGCTTTAGGGATTCTCTTTCTCACCTGATTTCTGGGCCTGTTGGCACTTTCCATCCTGTGCACCTGTTGGCACGTTCCATCCTGTGCATTAGTGCAGAGATTGAGGGATGGCACAGGCTTTCAGTGGATTCATGAGTCCGAAACTTGACGGGAACCGCAGGCAGCTCCCCTTTTGTCTGTTAGCCTACGAGAAACCTTAGCTGCTCTAGCACCCCAACTATAATGAGGAGGAACCTATTTATGCCTACCCTGTTCAAGTGTACCCCTTCCGTCCTGTGCCCTCGCTTTCCTCCCCGCCCTTGCTCTGGCAATGGGCGAGTGAAAGCACGCTAGCATATTGCTGACATGCATTTTGCCGTGCTTTTTCTCTCCTGCGCCTGCAGACCCCGCCCTTGGTAGGCGTTTATCGAAGGCCCTTATGTGGTCCTTCTTCGTCTTCCCGGTACACGAACAATCTTGTTTAACACTAAGAGCACGGAACTTCAGAAATACACTTTTTACAGAACAGTCACTGCGTCATTGCATGCAAAAATGGGGTGCAAAAACCGAATGAAGAAATTACGTTAGCCCATACTATTTATTTTTTACGCCCGATGAAGGAAAAAACATGAGCACCAAATCCTGTTTGCGACAGAAACGGGATTAGAAATTCAAACTGCAGTCGACATGGAAATCCGAAACCTGCCACAAAAGGAAGGTAGAATTCACCCATATTTACAGGTTTATCAACCCCCAGACTGGCAGGGCTTTAAGTGGGCAAAAAAACCTGGGGGTGCTCTAAAAGGGGCGTTGCAAATATATGAAAAGGGTGTGGCCTATGAGAGTAGGGGTGTGGTCTAAATCAAGATAACTAGCATTGTGTGCTTAAGAAAATCATGAAGTCGCATCCAGTCACAGAATCACCCAAAGTAGCATTTTCCAATATATCACAACTGTAAAACACCTTCCTATTACACTACAATGGATTAGTTGAGGCAACTGATGTGTAACTAGAGATGGGGTCAGCAGAACGTACTTCGGTCTCATCAGAGAGGTATAGCTTGGTTCCTATGACAATTGAGCGTTGCACCTACAACTGGGCGTAGCCGTTGCATTTAGAGAGTCAGCCGCAACAACCAACAAGGTGATGGGAATAATTCTAACATGAATTGCCGTCAAGTTTCGGACTCATGAATCCACTGAAAGCCCGTGCCATCCCTCAATCTCTGCACTAATGCACAGGATGGAAAGTGCCAACAGGTGCACAGGATGGAAAGTGCCAACAGGCCCAGAAATCAGGTGAGAAAGAGAATCCCTCTGTCTTTAGAGAACCATAGAATGAGAGCAGAAGAGCAATGGCGTACTGGAGCCCACCTCCTTTGCACAGCTCTGTTTCAAGAGACAGCATCCTCTGTCTTGGTGTTACAAGGGGAGGAAAGCTGACTGGGGGGACTAATGCTAAGATTGCACTGGACCGGCAGGCCTATAGAAAACTTTGCAGTTCTCAAAGGTTTTTGCGGAAATTAGTAATTTTAGTGAGAATTTTTGCTCCACATAAACCCACTCCCAAATGTGCGAGTGGTCTTTTTCCCTCCCGTCTGACCTGAGCACTTTCCACTTTATTAAGTACACTGGGAACGAATTATGGTGCAAACAGGCCGCAGTTTATTAAATCTTGAGTAACACATGGTTTAGCAAAACAGGACTGAGGGCATGTGCTGTACAGATAATACTGGGCATATAACAAGGAATAGATTCCTTATGAAAGCAGCAGTACTGGTTTCAGCAGTGAGTGGTACAACAGTGACCCGGGGGTGTGCCAGGAATCTGAGTGAAGGACCCGGCGCACTGCTGCAAACACACTTGTAAGACCCACCAAACAAAGTAGGCAAGAAGAAGCACTACAAAGGGGCATGGCAGGAGAGGTGCTAACGGTGACCCAAGAAATAGAGAGGGCGACAATAAGCAACTGCCAGGGCTGCCAGCCAGATGTGAACTGAATTATAAACTGGGAAGTGAAGGCAGCTATTGGGCTATTGTCCAGAAGTCTTGAATATGAATCCCCCCCAGTGGTGTAACAAAGGCCCCCTGAAGCCCCCACGATGCGGGGCTCCCCAAGCTCCTGAGTGTGGTCAGAGGAGGCCCACTCTAGGTACTTTGAAGGGGGGACCCCTCAAGTTTGGTTACACCACTGACCCGTAAGTAGCAACAGGGTGACCTATAAAGAGAAAGCAGGCCCGCCGGTAGCGCGTGTGATCATAATCTCCCCCCACTGTACAAACTCTGGTTACTGGTTACTTTAGGATGTGAAGGGGGCTCTGCCTTCCATGCCGATCTTCGGTGAAGCCGCTTTCGCCGGTGGGATGCGCCTCGGCCTCAGGTTCAGGCAGCTCCTTTCCTCGATGACGAGCGCGAGGATACACCAGTGGCTAGGGGACGCCTCGCGCCTCTTCAGACACAATGTAGCTCCGCCTGACGAACCTCCACGTTGCTGGGGGAAATCCTCGTTCCAGTGACCAATCCTAGCGCGGCTTGGAAATGATGAACCCGGGCCGGTGGTGGTGAATACTGGCTGGGTGTTTTAAAGGCTCCTTCTCAGGGCGGCGAACCCGACCACGGGCACACAACACAGCTCGAGGGGCGGCGGTGGAGTCAATGCACACACAGCGCTCGGGGGTAAAGCAGGCGCTACAAAGTTCCTCAGCGGTGCGTTAATCCGCAAACACAGAACGTGAGGGACTCGATCCTGGGGCAGATCACATTTGAGGTAGAGCAGGCCTCATGACCTTAAGCCCCAGCTGTGTCACACAGCATTCCCCATGTTATCCTATGGGCAAGATAGCCTTTCAATAGTGAAAAACTAAATTGGCAGTATTTCACTATAAAGACATGTTACCCACACTAGTAACACCAAACAAAAACCCGGAAGTCTGCTCACCCTTGCTTTGACCATTGAGGCCTGAAAATAGAGCACCCAGGGCCCCCTTTCGAGGCCCCCCAAAAAAACTGGGGGTTAAAGCCCTGCAGACTGGTTGATATAAAGCGTAAATTGTAGTCACTTCCCAAACTCTGTATTGGGTGCAAAATACGCACTTGCTAATTACAACACTTTGTGGTGGTAATAATTTCCCTGGGCAAAATTTGCATCCGCGATTTTAGAGGGAATTATAGGCATATTATAAGAGTTTTTTACACTTATATTAGAGAATAGAAGTAGTCTATAATTGTGACATTATCTAAAACAATAACACCTTTACCTTACTTGGAAATAAGCGTCAGATAGCATTGTATGAGAATGCAAAATACACATCTACGTGTGAAAATGAAGCAAACGTACGTTAGCTTTCAATATAAACATCACACTTTCTAAATGTTGTAAGGTTTACACATGCTTAGTTCCGATTTATGCACCAATCATGTGTGTGTCTTTTTTTGGACTCCAGAGTCCGTGTGGGCAGGGTGGAATGGCTGCTGGTGAAAACAGGAGCCCTCCCGCACTTCAGAGTGTCCGTGAAAAAGGGTGGGAAAGCGTGACAAATGACTGAACCCATCGACGTGCTACTGTTTAATTGTGTGGCCGCCATTTGCCTGTCCTTATCTGTCTTGCTGTCCCCAGACCCCCGCCCAGCATCTTGTACTGTACACTCACTTATCCTCTTTTACCCACTGACAGCTGGGACTCGCGGTGCTTTCCCGCCGGCACTGTCGCTGTCTGGGAAGCAGGGACATCTTGATAAAGTTAAACTTAATGTTTCAGATAAGCGGCCCTCTCCAACAGGGATTCCTTTCAACTGAGTGCTTCGCCTGTTTCACTAAAGGGTTATGCGGCCATGTCTTCTGACCTTCCCAGCAGCCTCGAGTCAGTATTAAGCTGCCAGACGAGCTGTCGGCAATTACACCCCAGAAGTGACAGTGACATTATTAATCTCCGTGGTTAACCCGTGCCGCCTCCGCTCATCAACAGGGCGGCACATTTTTTTATTATACAGATGGTGGGAGGCGGCCCTCTCTGTCCCAAGGGGGCCGCGAAAGCCCACACAAAACCATTCACAATATATAAACTGTTTTCACCGCTGATGCAAATGACGGTGAGATTTGCTCTGAGTGATGATGATCTGTGTAGTCTGAGTTGAGACCTAGCTAATAGAATTATCGAATTATCAGCAAAAGGAATTACTTACAAATCTTAACTTTGTTTCGAGAAATTACAATTTAAAACATTTTTTTTGTATTAATATATCAGAACACTGTAGCAAACCAGTGAGTTTCTGGAAGGCAGGTCATATATTTTTGAAGTCAAGTTTGGGTTCAATAGTACTTTTAATTCTATTTGAAATAAGCTTTTTACTTCTGCCAGTGATTTCTGCTTAATTCTTACTATCTCTGGGGCAGATGAACAAGTTGTATTGGAGAATGCATTTTTAACGCATTAATGCTTACACTGTCAGCGTAAAATTAACATTTTTTGGGTCACTTCACAGAGGCATTCATGGGCATGTGAAGTAGTACTCTAGTCTTAACCTGTAGAAATGCTCTCGTGTAGGGCCCACTTCACTAAGGTAAATTTACTTGTGTAGATCTAGTGTAGTTTAAATCTACTGCTACACCATTTCCAAGTACAGATTTACACCTAGCTGTAGACTTCCATGTCTCTACTCTTCAAATGAGGACCTGGAGCCTCCTACAACTAATTTTAGGACCATAAGTTACTATTAGTAACTTTACAGTTGTTCGAGGACATCTCTGCCACAGAAGCTGAGCTCTCCTTTAGGAAAATATAAGGAATATGATTAAAGTTTATAATTTAAAAAAATCATACAAATATTTTACCATAAATTATAAATTCATTTAACATAAAATAAAATCTTACACAATATTACTACCTCAAATCAACTCTTTAATGAATTCAAATATATTAATCACATTTATAATTATTATTTTTCAAACAATCATTTACAAATAAAATCCTCCACCCTAACAAACTTTTTTAAAGTGTGTAATAAACTTAGTTAAATGTTATGTTTTGCATCAGTTTTAAAAATGGTAGCATTTTTATAAGTTATTTTTATAATTTATGTACTAATACCTTTATAAACAATTAAAATTAATCACTAATTATACTCAATTTGTATAACAAAAATTGAAATCTATTGATATATCTACAAGTGCATATATAAGAGCATTTTTTCAGTTGCCAATGACTTAAGCGTCGTTTGACAAATCTTCGCGAAATGTTCCAAACTAATTTGCCACTCACCTCAGCTGCTGTGTTGAAAATTTCGGGGTGATCTGTCAGGCGGGGGCTGAGAAAATGGGGGGTTGCAAAAAGTGTTTTCTTCATGTTAATTTCCATAGGAAACTTTCGACTCAGCTACAGCCCCAACTGCTGAACCGAATTACACCAAATTTGGCAGAAAGGTAGCTGTTGGTCGAGAAAGCACTCTTTTTGTTAAAAGGTATTAATCCATTCAGTAGTTTTGGAGGTATTTAAATGAATTTCCAGTTGTATATATAGGGACGCTGAGTGTCCGCAACCCTTCCCGAGCTCGTGCTACGATCTGATTGGCTGCCAACACTTCAAACCAGAAAGTGTTGGCAGCCATCTTGTGACTCAGTTGAACCAAGCCACAGAAAAAAACATTAAAAAAAAGAAAAGGGTGCAGGGTAGAAACACCCTTATTCGCTTGGCTTCTTCAGAGGGGATCCCAAAGGGGCCCCAGGGGAAAACAAGCATTTTTTCTAAAAATAAATTGCGGTCTATCACACTGGACCAGCGAATCGGACTGACATTTAAAAAAAAATATTGAAGGACAGACTCCCTCACTTCATTTTGAATGGGCCCTCGGTGGGCCAGGGCCTGGGGGTATGTCTATATTATGTAGGAGGGGTATGCATGGGGCTGCCCTCCTAGAAGCCTTAAAACCATGGAGACTGCCACCTCCCTGGGGCAAACTAATTAAAGTATGCAAGTATTGTCCTGGGTAACCCCCATGTCCTGGGGACTGCCACCTCCCGAGGGAAAATTGTTATATGGATGCAGGGGGGCCTGTGTGGCCCCAGCAGCCCCATGGATTGCCACCTCCCTGGAGCTAAATATGACAAATGTGGGGGTGCCACGCAGCCCCCTGCAGCCCTGAGGACTGCTGCCTCTCTGGAGCAATTGGTTACAATTATAGCGAGGCTCGCGGCCTGCCATGGCCCTGGGGACTAACACCTCCCTAGGGCTGTATGCTCTAATGGAGGGGGGTATGCGCCTCCCCTCATGGAGCCATAGAGGGCCTTGGGGACTTCAGGGTGCAGGGCTGACTCCAGCTATGTCCCAGGATGCCACCCGTGGGACATTGCAGTTTGCTATGGCTTGGTGGGACCCTTCAAGTGGGACCAGGGCACCCAGTACTGTGGCCAGGCCCTGTGGGATGAGTTCCCGGGGACAATGTGGCCCAGGAGGTGGGAGGGCAGCCCATGTTTCAAAAACATAAGAACATAAAGGGCAGACCTCTGGGGATGGGGTCCTTGGAGCCATAATTGGCCAAGGGAAGGGGGGCCGTGCAGCCCCCATTCATTTAAAAAGAATATAGAAAAAATAGGAAGGCTGGACCTCAGAGGATGAGGTCCACAGTGCTGAATTTGGCACGGAGAGGGCGGTCATGTGGTGCCTTCCCTGTTCCTAAAATGCCTGGCCCTTGGGGATGGGGACCCTGGCATTGAAATTGGCCCAAGGAAGGGGGACTATGCAGCCCTCCTTCCCCTAGAAGAGAAAAAATGTAACTTGCTCCACCACTGTGCAAACGCCTCTCCTGGTACGTTGCTGGTTGGGGGATGAAGTCCCCTTGGCAGCTGGGGGTCCTTAGTGGTCAACAAGACCTCCTGTTCTCTCCAGTAAGCCCCACACCGTGGGGTTGCTGAATGGTGATTGGTGGCCATGGCCCCTTTTTCCACCACTCTGCGAATGCGCCACTCGGTACACTGCTGGTGGGGGTATGCCTCTTGAGGGTCTCAGGACTAAAGTGGACGTCTTCCTCCATGCAGTAGTAGTGCGCCAGTGGTGGTGAAAGGGGGCGTGGCATCTGGTGACCTGACAGGAATCCAGCTGTGTGGATATTATTGCAGATAACAGGAGGGCTAGTTGGCCCCCAAAGACCCTCAAGAGGCAAGGGGATGTCTGTTCCGTTGCCAACCGGCCCAACACCGCAGGAGTGAAGAACGTCCCAATCCTCTGCCCTCACCATGACCCCCCAACACCCGCAATCAAAACGGATGGTGGAGAACACGACGCCGGGAGAAGGTGGGTAACAAAACAAGGGAACCCCAGGTCTTGGGGAACACAACTCGTCTCCTCTGGCTTCTTGGCAGCTGACAGCTTGACACAGACGAGACCGTTAAAATGAAACAAGCATTTACAATGCAATGGTTTTGCCTTTGTTAAAGTTAGAGCTATTGGCATTGCTCTTGACATTATTTTTATTTATGTTTTTTTTAACATAAATGGCATTGTCATTTACAATAGCAAATTCAACCACTTATCTAACCCATCTGAACACCCAGCCACTGATCCACCCGCTCATCTATCTACGCATGCGCTTGCCAATCTCTTCATTCACCCACCCAGCTGCCCACTTGTCCATTCCGGTACCCACTCATCTATCAAAGCAGGCGCCCGTGTGGAAAAATAACGAAATTGATGTACATAAGCAGCGTTCATTTGCCCTTTCCCATTCCCTTCCCTGTACGTTAACCACACCACTCCGCCAGTAAAAGCCCGTGCCCACATGTACCTGATAGCCATTTTTAGGCACCATGGCCTTTTGCCCACTCATCGGAATCCCCGGCTTCCCTCCTGCGCGTATTTGAAACACCCCCCCCCCCTCACATACATAGACCATGCAACCCTCTCCCTCTGCGCGACCCTGCTATGGAAAGCAATCCTCTTGCTTGACCCACGCAAAGTCCCCCATTTCCTCTTGAAAAAGCATCCCTCGCCTCAGCTGACATAACCCCCCCCAGCTGTATCTGACTGCCCCCGTTCTCTCATGTACAGGTCACAAGACCTCTCTCTCTCTCTGTGCGACTCTGTCCCTGTACGCACCCTGGCTCTCCCCTCCTCCCTCACATGGGCAAGTCATAAACCTCCTTCTTCTGCAAGACCCCGTCCTTGGGAGTCACAGCCGCACCTGACCAGCACCTCCTTTCCTTTCATGAATAACCCCTCTGTTAGTAAACCCTCCCTCCGCGATGGACTGTCCACATGTCCGAGGCCATCGCCTAAGCCGGAAGATACTGTTTATTGCCCCTTATTGTATGGAGTCACTCCTCTTCAAAGAACCCACTATTGATCCTGGCTTCCCCACCCCTTGGGATACGATCAGGCGCACATATCCTAATAATCAGCGGAACACTCAGCTGCGTCATTGCCCCTTCTCTTATCGACAGTTCAAGGGTCTCTATTGTAAACATATGTGGGGTAGGATTGACACGAGGATTATGGGGATGTCTTTTCTTTGTTTCACAATGTCATGATTGTAATGCCAAGTGTTTTGTAAGGTATAAAAGACGATGTCTCAGCTCACTTGTTAGAGCACCTCCCGAAAGACACTGTGTTTCGTGTCCGAAATGACAGGCTCTCCTCATGAGTAATAAATCCGGTTCTTGTGATTCCTGCTCCCAGCGCCCGTCTCTTTATTTGGTAACTACTTAGAATGGGAACTAAGAGGCGACTTGCGCCAGCAGCCCGGGCATCGATAGTAATTTGGGCTCACTTTCTACAATTGGCGTCCTAACGCGGGGCCCATCAGTGACATAAGGTCCAGTAAGAGAGATCCAGACGAAGAGGTGAACATCTAAATGATCGGAGTATACCTGCCTTGAGAGGGCCCTCGTCCGGCTGCCGATCGAATGAACTTCACCGATTCTGAACGGACCTCTCTCGAGTGACCTATTGTCCTGACTGGGATCCCACAGGAATGCTGCATGGAGTAAGAGAACGATCGGGCGCTGGAGGAGGAAGACGAAGAACTGTCCGTATGGTCCGGTCCGGGTAAGATTAAGTAGGGCGTTCTTACGCCTGATTGGTAGGATGGTTTTATCCATCTGATTGTTTGATTGATTGTATTGGAATCGGTATTTAAATACTGATATTGTTTGGTTATTGGTTCATTTAGCTTTGGATGCTACTTGAAATATTGGTTCTCTTCTTGAGAACGAGACATTCTCTGTTTGCAAACAGCGGCGAATAGGAACGTTCGTCTCTCTTTGCAGATAGAGAAGGGTAGGTAATGCAGACTTTTGTCCCCGTTGTAATCCGTCATGCCTACCTTTCTCCCCACTGATTGTTTGAAATCGATTAAATAATCGATTGTTGCTCTTTGAGATCTTCCCTGTCCACAAACAGAGACGAATAGAAATATTCTGTCTCCCTTTGCAGATAGCGAAGGGCAGGTAATGCAGACGTTTGTCCCCGTTGTAATCCGTCATGCCTGTTTTTCTCCCCACTGATTGATTGATTGACTGGACATTGTTGTCCAAGGAATTATTTGTTTGAGGTATTTTCTGTTTGCAAACAACGTGGAATAGAAATATTCTGTCTAGTCTTTGCAAGTAGTAAAGGGTAGGTTATGCCCCTTTATGATTCGTCAGTCCTACCCACTCCCCACTGATTGACTATTATTTGGGGGTAGCTCACCTGGTCCGTCCAGGAGGCTACCCTAATGGAGGACACATGCCCCCACTTGTTGGCCATTTATTGGAAGTAACCCATCTGGTCCGTTCAGGAGGCTACCCTAGTAAGTGGAGGTACATCATTTTGGTCCGTCCAGGATGATACCCTAACGAAGGGATATGTGTTCCCCTCTGATTGATAATCTAGTTCCACCCCGGACCATTTATTGGAGGTAACTCACCTGGTCCGTCCAGGAGTGCCCCTAATGAAAAGGACATATAAAATACGAAGTGATCACCGTCCCCTATTAACAGAAACTTTAGCTCGAAACACGCTAAGGAAAGGAAGGAAAAATAAAAGAAATCGGGCTAAGTCAGTAACCCCCTGATGAGCTTTCGACTTCACTAAAAATAAGAAACATTAGAAACAGTTCGTAATAAGAAATATAAAATGGCGAAAAGTTTGACAGCAAAAATAGCCACGAGGTAGCTAGGCTCCGCTGCCTATTCCTGCTCCCAACATGTCTGCCTCATTGTCTGCCACACCCAAATAACGGTAACATGAAATAGATACAAATCAATAAGACACCTACCCCCATTCCGGAAAACTCCCGAAGTGCAACAGGTTCGCGGTTACGCCCATCCGGAAGGCGAGGCCTCAGCGTGTGCAGAGCAGGGCCTGGCTGGCCGCCATCGGAAGGGGAGGCTGTAGGGCGGACGGCCCGAGTAATTGTGGAGGTCTCTCCTTTCCCCCTCTTCTGCTGCCCTGCAGGCCACGGGGAGGGGGGGCTGTCTTGCCTCAGCCACCGACCCCCCCCCCCCTCTCTTGCCTGATCCGGCCATCATCGAAGACCGGAGCCAAGGCGAGGTCGTCAGCGTTTTTTCAATTATGTCTTGGACAACCCTTGAGAGTTGCAGGTAGTCCCGCCACAAGCGGCAACCCCTGACAGTTGCAGATAGTCCCGCCACATGAAGGGGGGGGATGTCTTGCCTCAGCCACCGACCCCCCCCCCCCATCTTCATCAGCTGGCACGGCCAATACCGAAGTGCTGGAGCCGAGGAACGGCGCAGGGTCGCTGGAAGGGGGAGGCGGCGCGAACAAGCCTCCCCCACCTCCCTCCAGGTGGAGGCTTCCAGCGACACCCCAACGCTCCTGCTTAAAGAGGGTCCACATCGAAAAGCGGTTTTTTTGCCCGGGACGGGCGCACGCCCCGTGCCTCCTCTCCTCAACTTTGAAGATTCTATGAGAGCCGGGGGGGGGCCCCCGACCCCTCCGCATGGGCGCCCCCGTCCCCCTCACTGGGAACCGCGACACCGGCGCACTCCTGCCGGCACCAGCCTCAGTTTGGAAATGGCTAAAATACAGCAAAGGTACAGACTTGTTCAGTTCCGATAGAACACCAGAATGACCCGGTAGGAAAATTGTTACCGCCCTCCCCACTCTTTGACTTATGGTCCATATTGCTAAACTGTTAACCCATTGCGAAAAACTTTTGAAACCACCAACGGAAGGTTCTGGTCCTACTACGAGTCAGTGGAGGCAATCTGACTATACTGGGACTTGCCTGACCTCGCCCAGAATGGCGCCGATACGAAATGAGACTTTAAAAATACTTGTTGCACCCTGGTTGCTCAGCTTTTGATGCCCCAAGATATGTATGCAGTTTTTGGACAATGAAAAGTAGATAAGATGGATATTGAGTATGTGCTTGGAACAGAAAGCGATATAAGATGGATATTGATTATGTGCTGGGACGATGAACTGATTTAGAGTGGGTACTAATTATGTGTTGGAAGAAATTAATTTGTATGAAATAGGCACTGATTGGGCATTTGAACAATGAATTGATATCCGTTAGGTATTGAGTAAATAGTAGGATAATGAGATGATATTATTGAACGCTTGACACGCATTATACTTGCCGCTTAAGAAAGTTCGATATGATTTTCATTGCACTGCTGCACTTTATGAAATAAATGGCCACCGACTTCGCTCCTCATGCCCAGTTCCAGTCTGCTCCGTAGCCGGCCCACTGGGTTGTAGGCCCGTATTTGTGCGCCAACCTTTTCATTAAAGTTTCTTGAACACGCAAAAATCATCGTAGCGTTCGTATTTATGTATGTTATTGAAATGTATGGCTACTGTCACCGACATAAAATACGTGCAGTATGGCTAAGGTTGAAGGTTAAAGGGGCCCGGTGCTTAGCAACTACATTCTGTGTCATAGACAGCCGGAAAAGTGTTTCAGACGCCCTTAAAACGATACCGAAGAAATGCCCCCTGACCACCACCCTTGCACATGACCTAAAAAGCCACGATCAGGTGATTCATGTAGATACGCAGACCATCAACGATTATCTATCTAACACTGCTGGTCCCTCTGGGCTTAAACGCCAAGATGGTAGAGAATGCACCCCGTGGAGATAGGTCGAGTATGTGGTAGGTAAAAACATTTTCGGGTCTATGCAAGTTGATGTATTTTGGATGTTGCCCCCACCCCCTTCCTTCTCCTCCCTTCTGCAGGTCGCGTTGGAACGTCGGCTGAAGTATGGAAGAGCGATGATCAAACGACCGACGATACGGGAAGGAGGAGACTTGAGCATAGTACTTATGCTAGACTTAGATATGACTGCTCCTCCTCAGAACATAGCGACTGGGAGGATGGACTGACATAGAAACTTGACGGGTACTGTATGACGGAAATTGACTCGAATTAGCACGTTGGATAATATAACTATGACGGTTAACTAGATAGGGAAAAGACAAAGGAGAATTCTGGGGTAAGGATTCCCAGGCACCACCCGTCTGGGAAGTTAGAAACGTTGTTGATGTTCGAAATGTACCACCTCCTTCTCACCCTCTTATAGATATAACGAAGCTGCCTGACTGTTCTCCTGATCAATACCCTCTGTTGCCTCAGCCTGGAGAACCTCCAACCAAAGGAAGAAACTCAAAAGTGGTTTAAGATCCACCTATGGGCAATAGCCCGACCAGGTTAATTTCTGACCGGCTGAACGAGGTGTAAGTATTGGCAATTGGGAGCGCTCGCAAAAATAGCAAACGAGAAGAAAAGGAGGAAAGGTAAAAAGAGCTCAGCCCATGGATAAATAGGATATTAAAAATGTGCAGCATGCGCAAGGAGATTTTTGTCTGGCCAACAACTGTTCTATGTTTTGTCGTGAATCTTTCTTTTTGTGTAAAACACGTACTGTTCTCCTCCCAACCCTTGTTTGAGTCTGTGTATGTGTAGTGTAGGGATTTATGTCTTCCCTCTGTTTTGTGTTTTCGTGTTACCTGACCCTGCTGTTCTGTGTTGTGAGCGCACTAAATGACCTATTTTCATACACGTCTCTCTCTCTCTCTCTCTCTCTCTCTCTCTCCCCCTCTATCTATCTCTCTCTCTCTCTCTCTCTCTCTCTCTCTCTGCATGTCATACGTGTACTGAATAGCTCGTTTAGGTTGCGGATGACTCTCACTATCTACGAGAGTCCCCCTGCTCCATCTTCCTTTTTGTGATAAAAGTTGTGTCCCGCTGACACTGGTCTGATTGGATACTTATCGAACACGAAGGTGTTCAGCGAAATTAACAGAAAATAAAATGATTGTAATTTGCCATATTACTACCTCTCCTTTCTGCAAAATGAATGAACTCGAATTGGCTAAGAAAGAAAGGACAGGTGAGACGACAAAGGTCCCCTAATCTGGCCTCCTTAAAAGGGGAACTATATGTCAATGGCACCCTATTTTTGTTGTTGTTAGAAACAAGCGCCAATGTCTAGATTGACCCCCAATGCCCAGATTGCCCCACCCCCTTTGCACCCAAGCGCGAATGCCCGAGGCGTCCCCGCCCCACTTGATTGACCCCAGCTGCTGTCCCCGATATATATAATGGCCATGAGTACCTGTCGCCCCCTGAGAGAAACTTGTTTAATCCTGTCTCACGATGATTGCACCCTCGCTCTGTTTCAAAGGTTAGCCGGCTCTAATAAGGGAAATGTAAGACTGCTAAGGCTCGGGTTGGAAGGACGAGTCTCCCCTGAATGTTTATTTTTGATGAAATACGCAAGTGATAGGAATCTGACCTCTGTCCATATGTATCATGAATGAACGCCGATTAGACTTGGTACAAACACAGTAGAAATACCCACATACGTACTTCCTGGTAATAGACTTCTGACTATGACCAGTGAGCATGACCCCAAGGTGCTAGGATTGCGAGTGGAATTCAAATGTTAAAAATCTCTTCTCCTGCCAGTTCTCTAAAGACTTGTTTTTACCCATTCCAAAGATATACGATCATCGGAGGAGAAGGGTCGGATGTGGCGCACAACCTGGCTGGAGATCACGAGACACATGCGACCTCGACCAAAGGTGGAGCTGCAGCACAACAAGATACGGGGCGAGGCAGCACTCTCCAATGTGGTAAACGAAAGGATGAAAGGCTGTCCTGAAGCCCTCTGTCCGCCTACCCACACGTGCCTGAAGCTTCCGTCCCCCCTCTTCAAGCCCGGTTGATGGGCTTGCCCGCTTGTTACCCATTGCTCCCTTGGTCCCTTTGGTGTGTCCCAGGAAATCCGACCCCACTCCGCTCTCTCTCTCTCCCATCGACTACTGAACCGTACCCCCTTTTCCACGTGACTTTTTGCCGAAAGGAAGAACAGCATTTAGGTGGAAATGGGGTTACGCCACAGGAATATAGGTGCCGAGCATAGGGCGCCACTAAAGGATTGGTTAAGGAACAGGACTGTGGTCTAACAGCAGAGGACTGACCGCACCCTGCAACGCGTAAGGATGGATCCGAGCTGGACCTATAGCTCCACCGCCGGTGCTCAACAGCGCCAACAAAAGGACACGGACTAGAGCCTACCAGTGATGGCTCACTGCTAAAAAGACACTGTGACGAAGAGATCTTATTTGGACTGAATTCCTCCCTCAATTGCTTGGTCAAAATGTTCATTGGTCACCTTTTTGAGAAAGTCGGAAGCATTTATGCTATGAAGTTCGTTTGCAAATGCAATTTCCTATGTGCTGCATTCTGCCAATCACACCAACTGTTCATGATTATATGCAATATGTTAGTATTGACAAATGCCGTTTCGTCAACCACACATGCTTATATGCACACCCATTTACTAGGAAGAATAGGGAAAATGAACTTTGTTATGTAAAAAGCGGCGACTGTGGAAAAATAACGAAATTGATGTACATAAGCAGCGTTCATTTGCCCTTTCCCATTCCCTTCCATGTACGTTAACCACACCACTCCGCCAGTAAAAGCCCGTGCCCACATGTACCTGATAGCCATTTTTAGGCACCATGGCCTTTTGCCCACTCATCGGAATCCCCGGCTTCCCTCCTGCGCGTATTTGAAACACCCCCCCCCCCCTCACATACATAGACCATGCAACCCTCTCCCTCTGCGTGACCCTGCTATGAAAAGCAATCCTCTTGCTTGACCCACGCAAAGTCCCCCATTTACTCTTGAAAAAGCATCCCTCGCCTCAGCTGACATAACCCCCCCCAGCTGTATCTGACTGCCCCCGTTCTCTCATGTACAGGTCACAAGACCTCTCTCTCTCTCTGTGCGACTCTGTCCCTGTGCGCACCCTGGCTCTCCCCTCCTCCCTCACATGGGCAAGTCATAAACCTCCTTCTTCTGCAAGACCCCGTCCTTGGGAGTCACAGCCGCACCTGACCAGCACCTCCTTTCCTTTCATGAATAACCCCTCTGTTAGTAAACCCTCCCTCCGCGATGGACTGTCCATATGTCCGAGGCCATCGCCTAAGCCGGAAGATACTGTTTATTGCCCCTTATTGTATGGAGTCACTCCGCTTCAAAGAACCCACTATTGATCCTGGCTTCCCCACCCCTTGGGATACGATCAGGCGCACATATCCTAATAATCAGCGGAACACTCAGCTGCGTCATTGCCCCTTCTCTTATCGACAGTTCAAGGGTCTCTATTGTAAACATATGTGGGGTAGGATTGACACGAGGATTATGGGGATGTCTTTTCTTTGTTTCACAATGTCATGATTGTAATGCCAAGTGTTTTGTAAGGTATAAAAGACGATGTCTCAGCTCACTTGTTAGAGCACCTCCCGAAAGACACTGTGTTTCGTGTCCGAAATGACAGGCTCTCCTCATGAGTAATAAATCCGGTTCTTGTGATTCCTGCTCCCAGCGCCCGTCTCTTTATTTGGTAACTACTTAGAATGGGAACTAAGAGGCGACTTGCGCCAGCAGCCCGGGCATCGATAGTAATTTGGGCTCACTTTCTACACCCGCCGACCTCATCATACATCCGCTCCCTCGTCCCTCCCTCCAGCTGCCCACCTACTCATCCATCCACTCATCCTTCCCCCTATTCATCCATCCGCTCACACATCCATCCGCCCACTCATCAATTTGCTCATCCTTCCACCCGCTCATCCATCCTCTCACTCATCCATCTGCTCATCCTTCCACCCACCCATCCGCCCGCTCATCCTTCCACCTACTCATCCATCCACTCATCCTTCCACCTACTTATCCATCCATCCACCCACTCATCCATCCGCTCATCCTTCCACCTACTCATCCATCCGCTCACTCATCCATCCGCCCACTCATCCATCCGCCCACTCATCCATCCGCCCACTCATCCATTCGCCCACTCATCCATCCGCTCATCCTTCCACCTACTCATCCATCTGCTCATCCTTCCACCACCTCATCCATCCGCTCATCCTTCCACCTACTCATCCATCCACTCATCCTTCCACCTACTCATCCATCCGCTCACACATCCATCCGCCCACTCGTCAATCTGCTCATCCTTCCACCCGCTCATCCATCCTCTCACTCATCCATCCGCTCATCCTTCCACCCACGCATCCATCCGCTCATCCTTCCACCTACTCATCCATCCACCCACTCATCCTTCCACCTACTCATCCATCCACCTACTCATCCTTCCACCCACTCATCCTTCCACCCACTCATCCTTCCACCCACATAGCTGCCAAGGTTTCAGATTGCTTTGTGTGACATTTTCAGAATTGTACTTTAATTATGAGTGACATTTAATGACTACGAGTGACACTTTCTCCCGCGCAAAATCAAGCAATGAAAATGAGGGAAATAGGTATAGGCTGAATAAATAAGACTTTACGCAAATGAGTACAGCGTCTTGTTAACAAAACTGTAAATATCACAATCGAACTGCACTTTAACACTATTGAAATCATTAACCCCGAGCGGCCGCCCCTGTTGGCGCGCCGCTACCTGCCCAACCCCGCAGGCATCGGCACACATCAACATGACCCACCGGCTATCACAGAGGCTTTGCTGACAGACTTTGGCGAGACCACTGGCACAGAAAATAATTGGACGGGCAGCGGCACCACTCATAGTCACAGAATCCATCAGTACTGTGACCCCGACCGTCTCAACAGGAGTTTGTGGGCTTAATGTCACTTAAGTCAGAGAGTAACTTCAGCTGTAACAGGGCACATGTACCAGGGCACACTGTACCCTCTCACCCCTTAGTTGAACCAACAGCACGCATTTTATGTGCAGACTTCTTTCTGGCATCCTGACGCCCTCAGACATCCCGAAGACTCTACCCGCTAAACCCCGCAATGGAGCAGCACCGACAAAGGCAGCAGTTAGGGTTATAAGAAGCAACAATTTTTAAGTTAGGAGGGGCACAGTTTACTAGTAATCCATTAGGGTAAGACACAGTTACCGCTTTCTTTCTTTCTTTGCGATGTATTCCGGCCACCGGCCGCTGCAATCGCCGATCACTGTGTGACGTGCAGCTCAGCTGTAACTGAATTAGGCGCGGTGCTGGTCCATTAGATTTTGACTGCACGCAGCAGCCCGGACCGGTGCGAGAAACAGAAGGAGGCAGCGCTGCATGCGCCATGATTAAAACGCCATCGCAAATTTGCCCATAACAAACCCCCTGCCTTTGGAAGCAGGACGTGACGTCTCCCTCCTTCCGTCATCACTCGTAGTCATTAAATGTCACTCATAATTAAAGTACAATTCTGAAAATGTCACACAAAGCAATCTGAAACCTTGGCAGCTATGATTCAGAACTGAACTGCAAGGAGAGACGAGACGGATCATGAAACCCACCTCAGACATGGAACAAGGCAAGCAATAGAAGTGTTCCGAGTTAGAATCGTCTTTAGTTGTAGGGGAGGGCTGATGGGCGGGGGCAGAGGTCACTCACTCTGGTCTCCCTGTAGGGCCACAGCATTCACCATCTTGCAGAGTGAAAGCTGAAGGCCAAGGCGTCGGCCGCAGCCCCGTGCTGCCGTCCTACAGGCACCTGGCCGATACCACGCAGCGCTGCCCCAGGCTCTCGTCCGCCTGCCTCCTACTTTCCCTGCAGCCAACCATCTCCTCGGATGACGGGCTGCTGGTGATACCTCCCTGCAGCTTGGTTTGACCTTCATGCCCTTTCCCGCAGATCGGTCCGGCTCGCCGAGCTCCTCATGCCGCCATGTTGGGGTCAGGCAGCGTATTCTTGAACCCTCCCCAAGTCTCCCTCAGGCCGTTATTGCTGCCGCCAATGAGACCACCAGGCTCCGGGATGTTTCCTAAATGTGAAACCGGGGTACCAGAGCGGCCAGACCCCCTGGGTCCGCAAAAGAGAAATCAACGCGACAGGCTACTGCCCGGGCGCCGCGTGAGACAGGAGCAGGAAGGCGGGTGCCCTCAATCCCGGACCAGATTTGGGGGCGTTGACGAGTAGAGGCTTTCGGCTGACGTAGCCAAAAGCCAAAAATTCTCGGGAACGCCCCCGAATCTGGTCCGAGATTGACGGACAGAGCCCTCTCCCAATGGCTAGCCTCCATTTATGGAGCTAGCCAATGGGAGGAGTGGGCGGATACCAGACCCCACACAGAAATCATAACGTTTTTTGGCGCGCATCGCCAGTCAAAACCTAAAAAGGGGACACGATTAAACACACCCCTATTACTATAACCAGTGCCAAGTACACACGCAAACCACCGACCTCCCTGCTTACCCCGGATAACAAACGGGTGTAGCTTGATACAAAACAGGAATTCTTCCACTGCAATCGTATTGGTTGTTTCTTTGCGTAACCCCAGACCAACCACGCCCCCTCGGGAAACACCGAGAATGACTAAGGGGGTGGAATTCACGATTTTTTGGACAAAAAAGGGACAGGGAAAAAATGGTATCAAGGGAATATGAAAGACACCCAAAAAAAACCTGAAATCTAAAAAAGAACACTAAGGTAGCGCAAAAACGGCCGTTATTCAGCTCCTTCATGAAAGCACCCAAACAATGCGCATAACAAGATGGTTTGGATACAAAAAAGGGATAATTACGGGACGATACAACTCAAGGAAACGCAGCCGTGAATCCTGGAACGTCACCAAAGATCAAAAACAGGTCCCCAATGAAAGGGTTCAGTAATGCCCAATGGAATAGGAAAACAGGGGGGGGGCAGGGAAAAAAGGGGGTCAAAACCCAGCACTAGAAAAGACCGCTGGAATGGAGCTCGAAGGAAGGGAAACAAGGTAGAACCACAGGAACAGGAATCACACGGCAAGGGACCAATAAAGAAACCAAGCACCTGTTTCCTGTTGGCAGCCCCCTTTTAAAGCGAGCCCTAGGGAGTGTCCACAAATTCACATATGCACTTGGCACTTTTAAGGATAAATCACTAACGGGGAACTAGACAGAAGGTCCCAGGCCCCCTTGAATCCCAACAATGTCATCCCCCAACTTGTAGTGCACCAGGAGGTGCGTTTGCAGAGTGATGGAGAAAGGGGGTGTGACCACCGAAAACCATTCAGCAAACCCACTGTGTGGGACTTACTAGAGGTAACAGGATGGGTAGTTGGCCCTAAAGGATCCTCAATAACCAAGGGGACTTCATCCCCGATAGTAGTGTGCTAGGTGGCACATCTGTAGAGCGATGGAGAAAGGAGGCGTGGCCTCCGACAGCCTCTGAACGATCCTGCTGTGTGGGACTTACTGGAGGTAACAGGAAAGGTAGTTGACCCCCAAGTACTTTCCAAAAAAAGGTCTCCTGCACTTGTTTTTAATTAAGCCCTCAGGTGGGTCCGATCCCCGGGGCATGCTGAGTTTAATACATTAAAGGAAAGGGGCACATGTGGCCCTCCTTCAGGAGAATTTTTATGTAACAGGGTCCACCACCTCCCCAGGGCTTTAATTAAACTGAATGGGGGGTGGGCTGCGTGGACCCCAAACCCTGGGGATCACCATCTGCTCAGGTGTTTTCTTAAATTAAATATGGTTGCCAAGTGGACCCCTAAACCCCAGGGACCACCACCTCCCCGGGGCCAAATATATGAAAGGAGGGGGGCCGAGTGGACCCTCTCCTGGAACCATTAATGGCCCTGGGGACTTCCACGCCCCAGGGCCTGTTCCTGCTATTGCCCAGGTCTCCACCCCAGGACTTAGCTGTTTGCTTTTGCTTGGCAGGAGCCCACTGCTCCAGCAGGTGCGACCTGTCAAAGTGCTCCTACCCTCTGGAAGCAGCGGTTTAATCTCTTTACCTGTCTGCAGGAATGTGAAAAAATAAAAGCTGCATTTCCATGGAGGTGGGGACCTGGCTGAGACCACAGGGGCCTTGAGGCTCCCCCCATGGCCCTGAAGGAATGGACAGAAGGGAGCAGAAAATGACAGAATTAAGGTCACAAACAAGCAGAAAGAGGCGAGAAAGGTTCAAAGAAAAACAAAACCCCTCCTCCCCTTCAATGACCTAAAATCAGCTGTGCAAGCTCTAGTGATCCCCAGGTTGGACTATGGAAACGCAAGTCTACGTGGTGTGCTAAGATCCACGCTGGCTCCACTAAGGGCATCCCTTAACTCTGCTGCAAGGCTCATCACTGGATCCAAAAGAAACAACCATATCACTCTTGATCTAATGGCACTAAACTGGCTCCCATATGAGGCAAGGTTACAGCTGAGAATTGCTTACATGACCCATAAAGCCCTACACTTCCATACACCAAAGTACCTAGCTGATAAACTGGAGCTGTCTGGTGGCTGCATTTCCTCCAGAAGCACCAGCACCATATTGTCTTTAACCAGGGTTATCACTCGCCGTCTTTATCCTGGTCTGTTAACTAGTTGACCTGATCCTGATTTGCAAATGGGTATTTTCTGCATTTGTGTTTGTTGTTGTTCTGTTTCTACTTGTGTAGCCATTTGTAAAGTGCTCTGATACCTTTTTAGCATCACGTTTGCACTATATAAAACTTTATTTTAAAAAAAGGTGAGAAAGGAGCAGAAGAGGCAGAATAAAGGTCACCAACAAGCAGAGATAGGCAAGAAAAAGGGGAGAAACAATCAGATAGAGGCAAAATAACGGTCTGCAATGAGCTGAAAGAGTCAAGATATAGGAAAATAATGAACAGAAAGAGGCAGATTAAAGATCAGAATGAGCAGAAAGAGGCAAAATAAAGGTCAGCAATGAGGAGAAAGAGGCACAATAAAGGTGAGAAACAAGAAGAAAGAGACAGGAAAAGGTCAGAAATAAGCAGAAAGAGGCAAAAGAGAGGTCAGAAATGAGCAGCAAGAGAAAGAATAAAGGTGAGAAACGAGCACAAAGAGGCAGAGAAAAAGTCAAAAACTAGCAGAAAGAGGCAAAATATAAGTGTAAAATGAGCAGGAAGAAGCAAAATAGAGGTGAGAAAGAACCAGCAAGTGGCAGAATAAAGGTGAGCAACAAGCGGAAAGAGACAGAATATAGGTCCGAAACAAACAGAAAGAGGCAGAATAGGGGTCAGAAACTTGCCGAGAGAGGCAAAAAAAATTATAAACGAGCAGAAAGAGGCAGAATAAAGGAAAGAAATGAGCAGAAAGAGACTAAATATAGGTGTGAAACGAGCAGAAATAGGCAAAATAGAGGTAAGAAACAAGCAGCAAGAGGCACTATAAAGGTGAGAATCGAACAGAAAGAGGCAGATTAAAGGTCAGAAGCAAACAGAAAGAGGCAAATTCAAGGTTGGAAATGAGCAGAAAGAGGCAGAATAACGGTCAGATGGGAGCAGAAAGAGGTGAAATAAAAGTCAGAACTTAGCAGACGGAGACAAAAGAAAGGTGAGAAACAAGCAGAAAGAGACAGAATAAAGGTCAGAAATGAGCAGAAAGAGAGAATAAAAGTGAGAAACAAAAAGAAAGGGGCAAAATAAAGGTTAGGAGTGAGCAGAAAGAGGCAAATAATGGACAGAATGAGCAGAAGAGACATGAAGACCTGGTAATTTTTTTACTGTGCACCAACTGATAGACCAACTCACACTCACGCACAGACCCACTCAAATAATCACGCACCCACTCAAAGACCCACTGAGAAACTCATACACACACACTCACAGGCCCACTCAGAAACTCACACACACATACTCACACACTCATGCATCCACTCACAGATCTACTCAGAGACTCACACACCCACTCACAGACCCACTCAGACACTCATGCACCCACTCACAGATCTACTCAGACACTCACGTACCCACTCACAGACCCATTTAGAGACTCTCACATGCTGTCACTGACCCACTCAGACACTCATTAGGCCTGGGAGGAGAACTCTGCTCCATTCATGGAGTTTGCAGAGTTTTTCCCACTCCAGGCTCCATGCGAAATTCCCGGAGTTTATTCCTCACTCACAAGTTGGCGAGCACAAGAGAGGAAAATCTTACTCCAGACCACCTACCAGTGAGATTTCTCAATGCGGGCAGTCGCGGATGGCCGCTACTTCTCATGTTGAGAAGCCTTCAGTTCGCGTTGAGGAAGCTGCCACTCAAGTAGAACTTCTACTCAAGTGGCAGAAAGAAACAGTGCCTTCTTGCACTACGCGTGGTGCCATTTGTGTTGATTTT
Source organism: Lissotriton vulgaris (assembly GCF_964263255.1). Taxonomy (NCBI): domain Eukaryota; kingdom Metazoa; phylum Chordata; class Amphibia; order Caudata; family Salamandridae; genus Lissotriton; species Lissotriton vulgaris. Next base: position 597,847,860 of record NC_141691.1, read on the forward strand.
ACAGTGCAATACAAACATCCAGATCTAAAAATCAGCATGAACAGAGGGACGTAACACAATCCGCCGCATGCGGAACTTCAGATAGTGTGACAGAGTTTTTTTGTCACTTTGTGGAGTTCCACGTAGCAGAACTCCAAGAACTTCACCCAGGCCTAACACTCACCCACCTACTCACAGACCCACTCAGACACTCACATTCCCATTCACAGACCCACTCAGAGACTCATGCACCCACTCACACACTCTCTCAGAGGTTTATGCACCTAGTCACTGATCCATTTAAAGACTCATTTGCCCACTCACAGACACACTCATACACTCATGTACCATCTCACAGTGCCACTCAGAGACTTATGCATCTACTCATTGGCCCTTCTCAGAGAATCATGTACCTACTCACAGTCCCACTCAGAGACTCACAGACCCAATCGCAGACCCACTCACAGATTCATGCACACACACACTCATAGATCTTGAGACTCATGCCCCCCTAACTGATCCACTCAGACATTTACTCACCCACTCACAGACCCACTCAGAGACACCCAACCTCTCACAGACCCACTCAGACAATTGCACACCCATTCAAACACCCACTCACTCAGACGCTCATCCATCCACTCACTCTCCAATATAGCTATTCCCACATCCACTCAAATAACCAAACACCAACTTAAAGAGCCACTCACCCATACAACCATGTATACACCCAGTCACACATCCATACATCCACTCACTCTCCATTGCAGCAAATAACACATCCGCTCACTCACCCATACATCTGTTCACACACCCACTCATTCACCCATATAGCTCCTCACATAACCACCTATTCACCCATACAACCAGTCATTCACACACGGATACACACAGTCACACAGTCACACAGCCACTCCCACAGCCACTCACATAATATATGTTAGAAGGTTCCCTTCCTGCACAAAATCAATCAGCCCCATAACCCAGGCACCCTTGAACCATAGTGCAAGGGAGCCTGCATTGACGCACAACAGCCCGTTCTGCACCAGAGCTGGGTAAAAGTACAGGAATGCACTGTATCACATAAAGGTGGGCGTAAAATCCGTTTTGCGGGCGAATTTGCGGATTTTCCACAATTTCGCGATCTGCGAATCTCGCGAAATCGCGGTAACATCCGTGAATCAGCGGGGACGAATTTTCAGCCAAGCAAGGGTTACAGCAGCAGGTGCAAAAGTTGAACCTAATTTCTTTGTAACCTTTTACAAAAGCGTTACAAACAAATTAACTTCAACTTGGACACCTGCTGCTAATTGCTTCCTGGCGCCTCGTTGCCTACTTGCAACTATTCTCTGACCCTGCTTCGACCCTTGAAGCAGGGTCAGAGAATAGTTACAAGTAGGCAACGAGGCACCTGTCCAAGGAATTAAACCTCATCAGGAAGCACTTACAGATATAAAAAACAGGAAGAAGGGAGAGGATGGCAAATACACCCATTTTGAGTTGTCAGGAGGGGTTAAACTAAAAGAGACCTTTACAGCACAATTTTCATATGCATTTTGCTAAAAATAAAAAGCTGTATGTTCTGTAGGGGCAACTCAGGAATCTGGCCCTTCAGAGATCCGGCCTCTCTTTCTTTCTCTCGTTCTCTCTCGTTCTCTCTCTTTCCCTCTCTTTCTCTATCTATCTATCTATCTATCTATCTATCTATCTATCTATCTATCTATCTATCTATCTATCTATCTATCTATCTATCTATCTATCTATCTATCTATCTATCTATCTATCTATCTATCTATCTATCTATCTCTCTCCCTCTCCCATAAATGACTGCATGGGTAACTTCGCTATGCAAGCGGCTCGCGAAGACGCAAAAATCCCTGCGAACACGCAAAAAACCCCACGAACACGCAAAAAACCCCGCGAACACCCAAAAAAGCAAAAATCCGCAAATTCGCACAAATTCGCGAATTTTGCAGATCACAAATTCGCAAATCCGCAAATTCGCAGATCGCGAATTCGCAAAATTCGCCCATGCTTAGTATCACATAGATACAGCACATTCCTGCTCTTTTGTTTTGATGTAGGGCAGCACCGCAATATTCCTTGTGGCACTGCACTACATCAAAACCTCAAAATTGAGGCCCATAAACTTTTAGAAAACACTCACAATCACTGAATGATGTCTTCAGTGATGCTGTTTGAGATTGCATCCTTGATGGCATCAGTGATGTCACTTACCGTGTCATGAGTGATGTAATATATGGTCAGAAGGAGTGCATTGTGGGGCGTAAGTTATAGTAAGCTCAGGTAACTATAACTGCTGAATTTCACGGGTTTTGTATGAGTTAAATCTGAGCCTAACTATAATGACAGTAACCTCTGATTTTTTCAGAGAATATATATATGGATGTGTGAGTAGCTGAGTGGGTGAGCAAGTGACTGTATGAGTGGCTGTATTGGTGTGTGTATGAGTGGCTGTATTGTGACTTTTCTGGCTCTGTGAGTGGCTCTTTCGGTGTCTATGGGTGGATGAGTGTGTTTGTAATTGGCTGTCTGGGTGACTGAGTGGCTGTGTGAATGGCTCTATGAGTGAATGACTGGGTGTATGGTTAAGTGAGTGGGTGTGTGAGTTGCTGTTTTGCACAGTAAGTATTTGTGTGAGTTGCTGTATAGATGAGTGAGTGGGTGCATGAGTGATTGTATTGGTGTATGAATAGATATGTAAACGGTTTTGTGAATGAGTGAAGGGATGTGTGACTGACTGTATGGGTGAGTGAGTAGCTCTGTTAGTGGCTGTATGGGTGAATAACTAGTTGTGTGAGTGGCTGTGTGGATGTGTGAATGGATATGAGAGTGGCTGTATGGGTCTATGAATGGGTATGTGAGTGGTTGTGTGAGTGGCTATATGGGTTTAGGGGGGTGTGCAGCTCGTTTCCTTTCATTTTCAAGGGCCTGCTAAGGGGAGGTGGTGCCCCTGGGGTGAGAACAGCCCAGGAGGAGGCCTGGCGACACCCCTTCTTCAAAAGAATTTCAAAATCCCCAAGGAGGTGGTGGTCCCCGAACCGTACATGGCCTGAAAAGGGCATTAAGTGGCACCTCCCTCTTTAAATTTAAATTGTGGCCTCAGGGATGCGTTGGTCCCATGGGCCCTTTAGGTTACAAGGAGGGGGATCCACATGGCCTCCTTCCAATTGTTTTTAATGCCCCTTGAAGGTGGTGGTTCCCAGGGCCGTTAGCCAATGTAGGGGGGGCTACACTGCCCCTACACTTAAAATACATCACGCTAGAATAATGTGCACAGACTAGCCCCGCACTCCTCAAAAGATTCAAATGTAGACTTTCACATTTCATTTAACTATATCAATGTAACAAGATGATCTACAAAACACAGTTGTTTTCCCAATTTTACAGAAGTTGATGAAACCTTTTGAAGTTTATGATTTATTCTTTATTCATGTTCTTGAAATTGAAACAGCCAACGCGTTTCTTCCTCTATCGACTTCTTCAGGGCTATAAAGTACACAAAACAAAAATACTAGTTACAATAATATTGACAAACATTTAAAACACTAAAATACTTTTAAAAAAAAGAAAACCAGATCTTTCTAAGAACAACCATCTGTAGTGCATATTATATACATGTATTATCATAGGGAAAACATTCTTACAGTGTGTTATTATTTTGTCAAAACATTTGAAAGATAACTGGGGTAGGAGAATTTATGGATATCCGAGCATTTTTAGTGGTTATATACCACCCAATTTCTAAAGATTATGACAGCCCCCATTTATAAAACATAGTATACACAAAAATTGAGCTTTCTAACTCAAATTATTATTATTATTATTATTATTATTATTAGGATTTATAGTGCGCATGGCTGCCCCAGCGATGGGGCGCCCCAGCACTACCAAAGACCCAAGACGTAACCAAGGAGGAAAAAAACACAGTTAAACTGAAAGAGACGGGAACAGCCAGGTATTTATGTCTTTTTGAAAGGCCGGGTCATTCTGGATTGCTCTAATGGGAGCAGGGAGCACATTCCAGAGTTTCGCCGCTAAACAGCGGAATGAACAACCACCCGCTCTGGCTTTCAGGACTCGTGGAATGCTGGCCAACGCTTGGTAAGCAGATCTCAGAGGACGCGGCGGCACATAGAACTCCAAGAGGTTGGACAACCCTGTAGGTGCCTGAGGAGTCAAGATCTTGTGCTACACGCAGAGAGCCTTAAACGGAATATGCTTTTCGACGGGCAGCCAATGCAGTTTAGGGAGCACGTGAGCCACTGAGCAGGACTTCGGAAGTGCCATCAGAATATGGGCTGCTGCATTCTGTACCCTCTGCAGGCGCTTAATACTGACTTTATTAGTGCCCAAGTAGAGGGAGGTCCCGTAGTCCAGTCTCGATAAAATTGATGCCTGGACAATGGTTTGTCGCACTTTGGGAGGAGAAAATCCCAGCAACAGTTTCAGGCCTCACAAAATCCCGAAGCACAACCCTGCCACAGCTTCGATTGAGTGTCGAAGGTCAGGCCATTATCGAACCACACACCCAGGTTCTTTATAGCCTCCTTGGGTAGGGGGGCGGGTTTCAGACAGTAAAAACGATTGAGAGAAAAATCAATGGCAGGTTAAATGAGTGGCATGAGTCTTGTTTAATAACAGACTTAGAACACAAATATCTAGCGGCTAATAACTCAACATTCCCTTGTATTTATGCACTACCCAAAGTGCATAAGGGTGGTGCCTTTCCCCCTGGCAGGCCGATAATATCCGGTAATGGTGGTCTCACGGAACACCTTGCAGAATATGTGAACTCATTTCTCCAGCCCCTAGTACGGAATCTACCATCCTATCTTAAAGATAGTAGAGAACTTCTCTGCAAATTGGAGGATGTTGTGTGGGAAGAGGACATTTTTATGTTCGTAACTATGGATATGGAACGTCTATACACATACATAGGGCTAGAAAATGGACTTAAATCTTTGAAGCATTTCCTGTTTAAGTGCAATGCATGTCATTTAGAGCACACTCAAATGCTGTTGACTATGTCTGAATTGATTTTGACTCAAAACGCCTTTTTGCACTAGAATGACTGTTTTTTACAAAAACAGGGGACTGCCATTGGCTCCAGGTTTGCTCCGTCTTATGCAAACCTTTTTATGGGTTTGTATGATATGGAGCATGCCTGAGGCCCGGGTGCTAAAAACTGGTTGATCACATTCTTTTCTATGTTCCCTACATAGATGATATTTTCTTAATTTGGAAAGGCAGTGCAAATGATCTAAATGAATATTTTGGTTAGCTTGACCTCAACATCAAGCTAACCATTAGCAGTTCCAAACAGGAGATCATGTTCTTAGACCTCAGACTCTATGCTAAGGGTCATGTGGTACACAGTGACATGTACAAAAAACCAACATCTTGCAGCCATACCCTATGGTGAAATGGTGCGAGTTCGTCGAAATTGCAGTGAAGACTGCAATTTCAAGGAGAATATAAACAAAACCAAACGTGACTTTCAAGCAAGAGGCTATGATAGTAATATCCTCAAAAAAGAGGAATGTAAGATCAGAAAAAGGAAAAGAGATGATACTCTAGTTCAACTACCACGCCTCACTGACATACAGGGCCAGTGTGCTTTCGTGACTGAATATGGAATGTATAGCAACCATATCTTCAATATGTTAAGGAAGAATTGGCATCTATTGAAATCAGATACACTGCCTTTTGATTTTGTTCCTAGCAAGCCGAGGGTAGTCTACAGAAAAGGATCTACAATAAAAAACATTCTCTGTCCAAGCTATGTTAAGGCGCCCAAAACATCAACATCTACCTGGTTGCCGGAGAAACCACAAGGTTTCCACATATGTGGTAGTTGCTCCATCTGTAAGTATGGACTAAACAAGAAGAGATCTTTTAAACATAATGGTCCTAGGGAATATTCAATAACGTCCTTTATCAATTGTAACACTACATATGTAGCTTACCTGAATATTTGTGATTGCGACAAAATGTATGTGGGAAGCAGCATTAGGAACCTTAAAATCAGGATTTAAGTACATGTAAGAAGTATTAAACATGGAGATGTAAGAAATCCAGTAGCACAACATATTGTATATTGCCATCCTAACAACAGTGAGATCACATTCCATGCAATTGACAACGTGGGTTTGAACCCTAGGGGTGGTGATAGAACCCTGCAGCTTAGGCAAATGGAAGCACGCTGGATTACCAGGCTGAGGTCTGTAACCTTTGGCTTAATCCTTAACAATGAATTTCACTACTTTCTCTAAGGCCATGCTTGCTATATTTTTGACTGGTTGGAATGGATAGCATTACTTATGTAGTCCCCGAGAGAGTTCAGATTTTCGCTCTTCCTGATAATTAAAACGATACCTTGAGGTATACTGGTCAATGTAACAATACTTTGAGGTAAGGGGAGATAATGTATTCATATGTTTATATCCGTATCGTTTTACTGATTGACTATATGAGCTTCAACCTATATGAATTGCCTGAGGTTTTCAACTTTGTTTAAGATGGAACATGATGGAAGTAGACCTGCATGTCATGGGCTGTTGGTGTTGTGTACACATACGACAGAATGTGTTTTAATAGATTAGCCTATATGAATTTTGGGTTAAATGCTATGTTTTGGAACCATCTGAGAAGTGTTAACTATTAATGCATACCATCATGTATAACGTTAGAAGATGTTAAATTTGGATGTAACAATTTAAGAAAGAAAAATATTTAGCTATGTGATTCATTTAGGATTTTTGCCCGGTGACAGATGGGCCATCCTTAATGCGTATTTTAGAAACCTTGAAATAGCATGTGTCCTTCTTAGATGGCGTATCTCAGGTTTTTGTATATGCGCTATTCATGTTGTGATGAACATTGCATTTATAGTTTCCAAATTCTTTTACAATTTCTAGTCATGATCCATCATGACCAACCTTTTGGTTCACAACCAACTTTGATTATTGGTATGAATATGATGAGAATAGGCCAAAAGATATGGTATGTTAGGTGTTAAATCGATTAATTGTGAAGCATAGACTTTTTAATTTATAACTCCATTCCAAGATGGCGCCCATAATAAGATCAGATACACGTAATTTAAATTGTGGCGCTCTGCAACTCTTGTTGGCTAACAGTTGCGTTATCTTCAATGTGTACTTTAGAAATCCCGAAAAAGAACAAGTTCTTTTAAGATGGCGAAATCTTCCTAGGATGCAATGAGCATTGTATTTACATTCTTTATCTGTAGAAATTCTGGTCGGAATCTATCCTGTTTGTTCTCATTTACAAATCACAATGAATGTTGGTATGAATAAGTAAAGACAAAGTCATTGGGCATGGCATATAAGGTGTCAGAATTTATTAACCCTGATGCAAAAACCGGTATTCAAAACTCCATTCAAAGATGGCATCCGAAAGGCGAAATGATACGCGTCATTCTAAGTGCGACAAGCGCTGACAATTACAAGATAACTTTAACTAATTGGGTGTTTATCCAATTAAGCTACTATTTAAAAACGCACAGCTTCTGTGTGCTTAGTGAAGCCATTTAACCCAGATGACTGCATGAGAGACGAGGCCCTAACTTTTTCGCTGTGAGTATGCATTAGGATCGATGCTTAGAATTAAAACTTGGGAAGAGGCATGTTGGTCGTGATATTATAATTATGAGGTAGCGTTTTTTACCGTATATTTTTTTAAGAGGGAATCAGTGTATGTTTAAATTGTATCCGATTACATACACAAGATGGCCACCATAGGAATCACTATTTTGGCGAGCAATGAAATTCCTTCAAGATATTTATACATAAATGCTGACTACGGTTGTAATCAACTGAAGATTCTAGTATGGAATAGTTCTGTATACACTCCCCTATATGACTAATACTGTGCTGGCCTGGTTGGTGGTCGAATAATGCGTGACTACTTGCCCCTCTCGAGAATCTTATGCTCAAAGATGGCGGCCGGAAATCCCTTATTCTCGGTAGTCAGATTGTGTAACTGTAAAGTTGTGTACGCTATTTAGCGTGAAACATGTTGTTTTGAAAGCCGCTTCTGGGTACAGAAATGTACTAGGTGACTTTATGACTACTATATAAATTAGTGGTCATAACTGCAAATAGGGCATTGGAGCCAATACTGTTTTGAAATTATTAGTGTAATATAGAACTATTAGCTAACGTTTATAAGGAATCTCAAGATGTGCTCTCTGTGATATGTATTTCATTTATCCAAATTCTTTCAGGATACACTTTTCTTGGCTCCGGAGCAAAAAAGCTGATACTATACAGCCGTTTTTGAACTAACATAACTCTCAAGTAAGTGTTGAGGCTAACACACATATAGCAGTTTGAATATGGGAAATAGCCATAACAAAAGTAAAACCAGTTTTTAGAGGTACTTTTCCTTTAAATGAATATGATAAAAGTGTGATTAAGCAATACATGTGAGGTTTTATTGAATTTTCTTTTAATAATAGACAAAGAGAAATAATAAAAAATAAAAGCGACATTAGTATGCACTATTTTCTGATGCTGGAAACAGTAACCATACACATGCACGTATTTGTCTATCATTTTTTCTATAGATTTATTGATTTTAAATTCTTAAAGACAATTATATGAACTAAGACTACTTACCGTTCAAGGTATCTGCAACTTTTTTGCTATAGAACATTAGGACAATCTGTAGTATTAAAGTTAGAAAGCTCAATTTTTGAGTATGCTATGTTTTATAAATGGGCACTGTCATCATCTTTAGAAATTGGGTGGTATATAACCACTAAAATTGGTCGGATATCCATAAATTCTCCTACCCCATTTATCTTTCTATTGTTTTGACAAAATATTATTACACTGTTAGAATGTTTTCCCCATGATAATACATGTATGTAATATGCACTACAAATGGCTGTTCATAGAAAGATCTGGTTTCCTTTTAAAAAAGAAGTATTTTTGTGTTTTAAATGTTTGTCAATATTATTGTAAATAGTATTTTTATTTTGTGTACTTTATAGCCATGAAGAAGTCCGATAGAGGACGAAACGCATTGGCTGTTTCAATTGCAAGAACATGAATAAAGAATAAATCATAAACTTCAAAAGCTTTCATCGACTTCTTTAAAACTGGGAAAACAACTGTGTTTTGTAGATCGTCTTGTTACATTGATAAAGTTACATGAAATGTGAAAGTCTACATTTTAATCTTTTGAAGAGTGCGGGGCTAGTCTGTGTATATTATTCTAGAGTGATAAAGGGAATTTACTTTTTGTCTCTCTATTTGGGACATAGGGAATTGTGTCCTAACCCGCCTGGCACCTTCTTTTGCTGTACATTACCCTTTGGGATGTTAGGACTGATGCAGGCAATAATGCTTTGATCCTCATTTTGTTTGCTGTGACTTAAAATACATCAGCTTGCCCTAGGGAGGTGGTAGTCCCCAGGGTGAAAATTGGCCATGGGGAGGGAGGCTGCATTTTTCGTTTTGCTTATAACGTTAGCGCTGTTTGATAAATCTTCATGACATTTTTAAAACTAATTTATCGTTGATATCAGCTCCTATGTTGAAAGTTTGGGGGTGATTCGCCAAGGGGGGCTGAGAAAAAGGGGGGTCCCAAAAAGTGTTTTCTCCATGTTAATTTCCATAGGAAACTTTAGACAAGGCTACAGGTCGAACGGGTGAACGGAATTACCCAAAATTTGGCAGGGAGAAGGGTCTTGGTCTAGAAAGCACGCTTTTGTGTATTTGGTGTAAATCCGTTCAGTAGTGTTTGAGAAATATCGAAATTTACAGATATCGATATTTCGAAATTCTGCCATCTGATTGGATGAGGCTTTACGAGCATGAGCTTGCTGTTGATTGTCTGCGAGCGTTGCGAGCGGTTGCAACTAGGAAGTGTTGGCCGACATTTTGTGATTCCGTGGAAGCGGGTAAGGGGAAAAAAGGGTGAAAAAAATGGGAACGAGGAGGGTATGAGCACTAAAGGGGGTGCGAAGCGAAGTATTCACCCCTACCGGTGTGAAAGTGGTGGGCTATGGAAATTAAGTGAGGTATTGCCTAGAGTGTGATGCTGCTAAGGTGACCTGTTGTGGGACTCGGGGATTAAAGCGTGAGCCTAAACCATGTGTCTTATGCTGTGAAGTCATGTGCCCTGACCGCTGTTCTATAGCTGTGGAAGTAGTGCCAGCATGTGTTTATACTTACTAGGATGAACTACTGACCCGTACTGGTTTGAAAGTCCTGGGGTACAGAAAATATGCGAGGTATTGTCTAGAGTCTCGTGCAACTAGGAAGTGTTGGCCACCATTTTGTGATTCAGTTGAAGTGAGTAAGGGGAAAAAAGGGCAAAAGAAAGTAGGAAAGAGGAGGGTAGGAGCACTGTAATCTCTGTGGGGTGTTTAGGGTGTGCTATACAGGGGGTGCAAAGCTAACTACTCATACCCACTGGTCTGAAAGTGCTGGGCTATACAAATTAAATTAGGTATTTCCTAGAGTGTGATGCTGCTAAGGTGACCTGGTGCGGGACTCAGGGATTAAAGCGTGAGCCCAAACTGTGTGTCTTATGCTGTGAAGTCGTGTGCCCTGACCACTGCACTTCAGCTGTGGAAGTAGTATCAGCATGTGTTTATACTTACTAAGATGAACTACTGACCCGCACTGGTCTGAAAGTCCTGGTGTACGGAAAATATGTGAGGTATTGTCTAGAGTCTCGTGCAACTAGGAAGTGTTAGCCGCCATTTTGTGATTCCGTTGAAGCGAGTAAGGGGAAAAAAGGGCAAAAAAAGTAGGAAAGAAGAGGGTAGGAGCTCTGTAATCTCTGTGGGGTGTTTAGGGTGTGCTATACAGGGGATTCAAAGCTAACTACTCATACCTACCGGTCGGAAAGTGCTGGGCTATGGAAATTAAGTGAGGTATTGCCTAGAGTCTGATGCTGCTAAGGGGAGCTGGTGCTGGAGTCGGGGATTAAAGCGTGAACCCAAATTGTGTGTCTTATGCTGTGAAGTCATGTGCCGTGGCCGCTGCACTACACCTGTGGAAGTAGTGTAAGCAAGTGTTAATACCTACTAGGATGAACTTCTGACCCGTACTGGTCTGAAAGTCCTGGGGTAAGGAAAATATGTGAGGTATTGTCTAGAGTCTCATGGTGCTAAGCTGAGCTGCTGGTGGACTCAAGGATGAAAGCGTGAGCCCAAACTGTGTATCATATGCTGTGAAGTCATGTGCTCTGGCCGCTGTGCCACATCTGCCCAAGTAGTGTGAGCATGTAGTTATACCCACTCGGATGAACTTTTGTTTCGGACATTGTAACTTGTATATGGTGCATAGCGTGTGTTATACATGGAGTGCAAAGGTAAATTTGTGCATATCAAATCAATTTCGTTGTTTGTGAAGTGGAAACTACTCACTACTACGGGTCTGATAGCGCTGGGGGTGTAAGTTTAGCTGCTGAAAGACTTGGGGTAAAGTTGCCTAACTACTCCCCCCTATCGGTCTGAAAGTGCTGGGTACAGAAATTAAGTGAGGTATTGCCTAGAGTGTCATGCTAATAAATTTGGGTATCATACATGCACCGATACCACCAAGAGAACCATGATGATCTGGTGTCCGTGCATTTGCAATATACCCCATAGATGACCTTCTGGCAATTGCTAAGTCCTGCGAGACCCGCCTCTCCATCAGCGTGATTCCCTGATCTAAGAAGGAGTTTACCCTGACAATAAAATTATCCATAGTACCAGTTAGGTTGGCATTTGCTGCCTTGCTCCTACTCTCCTTAGCTGCCATATTATTGTACGTGTGACAGAAGATACTAAAATTGTACTCACGGGGGGTGCCCAAGTGTAAGGGAGAAAGGGGGGTGGCCCGTCCCGTCCTTATCCGGTCTTGAACGGGCTTAAATGGGCCCGCCCTTGGCCTGGGCTGCGCCCGGCGCACGCCCGCACGCGTCGCGCGTGTGCCTGTTTGAGCGTGACTAAATAAGGAGGCAGGGCGGGAAGAGGACCCAGGTGCGGCCTGTGACTCTGCCGCAAAGCAACCTGGTCCTTGGAGTCCCGATGTCCGGTCCAATGATGAGCCCCAAGTCGGCGTTATCTCCAATGTGGCAGGCGACCAGGAATGGCGGCAGCAAAGTGTCTATTACCTCGAGCGGCTCCCGCGTAGCGGGGGCCGCGAGGCGCTATCAAGTGCTGGGAGGCGGGGCGGGAAGAGGACCCAGGTGCGGCCGGTGACTCTGCCGCAAATCAACCTGGTCCTCGCAGTCCCGATGTCCGGTCCAATGATGAGCCCCAAGTTGGCATTATCTCCAATGTGGCAGGCGACCAGGAATGGCGGCAACAAAGTGTCTCTGACCTCGAGCGGCACCCTAGTGAATAGGACACCTATATGATATATGCGTAATATATGCCCAAAAAAGAATAAAAAAATAGCGAATTGCTAATTGGTAGAGTGGCTTTATAATAATATTACTTGGAGTACATTCGTTAATTCTAATTTTGCGGACAGCTTCTGCATCACGTACGTAATTGAGCTGCTGCTGGACTCGGGGATGAAACCGTGAGCCTCAACTGTGTGTGCTATGCAGTGAAGTCATGTGCTCTAGGCGCTGTGCCACACCTGTCCAACATTTATATGGTGCTTAGGTGTTGTATAGGGAGTGCGAAGGTAAATCAATACCGTATTTGTAAAGCGAAAACTACTCACCCCTATGGGTGAGTAGAGTTGGTGATCAAAGCGGGCCTAAGTTGTAAGTTATAGGGTGGCTCTAAAAAGAGCCCTTGTGTTCATTAGTTGGAGCTACATATAAGTGTGAATGCACAGCTTCAAGTTATTCAGGAAAACTCGATTTCCCTGATCTGTGAAGTGTACTCCATCACTTCTGTAGATATCAGCCATATCAAAATGTATGTTGTTGTAGATGGACCCCATTTTGTGGTCTCTGAAGTATGCAGACACAGCTTTGTTGACTTTCTTCCTAGATTTTTCAATCTGAGGACAAAATTGTCTTTACCATTTCCACTTCTGTCTTTGGCATATAGTGGAATATACAAAGACAGTTTGAGGCAAAAGTAACATCAAATGTCCAAAGGGTGTCCTTCATAAGCATTTCCCCTACCTCAGTCAATGTCCCTCGGTCGTTTCCACCACAGTGCACAATCATGAGGTCAGGGTGTTGGAGATGCAAACAGGTTTTAACCAAAGGCGACAATTGGTGCCACTTCAGTCCTCTCTGTGGATACCATTTAATGTTCACATTTTGTAAACCTAGGTCTACGTCAATACGTCTCTGTTCTGCGTACCTCTTGCACCAGAAAACATCGCTATGTCCTACGAGCTACACTAGCATTTTGAAGGTATGACTGGAAGGTATGGAAAGATGTCTGTACCTCATGCTGTTCCTTCGTAGAACAAGAGATATGTTTAAAGATGGGGAACCACTTTTTTTCAGATACAAAACGATACCTGATTGGCAGATGAAAAGCATTGTTTTTTAAAAGTAGGGTGCACATTTGCTTTGTGGATAAGCATCTTTGTGATTGGTTAAGAAAAATAAGTTTGAACGTGGAGTACATATTATAGGATAAAATTTGCTCAACTCAACCACACCTGCTACTTGCATTTGGAAGGCACTGTTCGAACTTAAAACAATTGTGAACTTTTAACCTGCACGTGCCATTAAATGTTCAAGAAAATGTTGAAAAAAAATATCGTTAGGTTTGAAAAAATTGATGAACTTTTAAACTGCACGTGTTGTAGAATGTTCTAGACAGTGTGTTGATAGAATATGATGCACTGCTGACTTTGATGTGTCGTTGAATACGAAAAAAACTTTATATGGAAAATTAAAAAGAAACTAACAGAGAAGTTTTGAAACATAAAAGAATCAAGGAAGTATTCTAATTTGTTCTTTACATGTATTTATGTGTGGAGGAGCAAAAGTATAGAAACAACAGCAGCAGGAACATGAAAAAGCCGGGGAGTCGGGGGACAGGGGGAGATGGGCACAATGGCACACATGTACAATCAAGTACAGCACACGTGTAGACAAACAATGGCCAAAATGAAACACACCAACAAGGCGCATGAGTCACACAATCCAGCAACATCACACCACTGAACGAGCATAGAAGTGAAAACCATGCTGCATTCATACAGGAGGTGTACAAAGGCCTGTCATGGGTGTTGTGGCATGTCTGTGACCGTGGTCATCATGGATGAGATACCCAGCAAGTGGGTTCACTGTGTGTTATGTTGCCAAACAGCTGCTCTTCCCTCCCACGAGCCCCTAAACTTTTGTACGGTGGGCTCTTACAGCACAGCATTGTAATGCCTATTCCAGAATGTCCTGTGGCATTCGAAATACACCGTGAGAGTGTCGTTTGGTGGTGGTGTATGCCACTTTACAACATCGTCTGCTGCGGCCCTTGTGGCAGGCCACACCAGAACACAGAGACACACTTACCGCACTTCCTGCACAAGACTCTATGGCACCTGTGGTTTTTCTGGTGTGGTTCTTGGCTGTGTTTCCTTTCATGCTGCAGGTAGTTGTACTGCTTAACACCAGCAAAAAAGCAGGTGTAAAATTCCTGGTGGGAACGTGGGTTATCGCCAGAATTAATTCCGCATTGCAGTTGTAAAAGTTGTGTTGTCATTTTTTCGTGTGCAGAAAAATATATGAACTGGGCACTGTATCCCGTCAAGATCCAGCACCTGACGCACTATTCCTAATCAACATAAATACAATGAGATTTCTTCATTGTGTGTGCACTGTCAGTGCAGGCACTACCTCAGTTCAATTCAATACAGTATTTTAGTATTTAAAATAAATCGCAAAGATGCACCTCGTGTCTTTTTGCACAGGCACTGCTACTCTGCATTTCATTCTCAGCACTTTAATGTAACTAAAGTTGAGATACATCTAACACAGTATTCAGAAGTTGGTGCAAACTGCTGAGATCACCAGTATTCCCTCACAAAGTGGTCCAAAATTTAACAGCATGGTGGATACCAGTAAATAACAGTAATAAGAACAAGAAAGAGTCATACAGCAGTTAAGAAAACAACTGAAAAGGTTAATAATTTTTTTTATAAAACTTTATTTTTTTATAAACCATAAACTATTTGTAAATTTTATTTTTTTATTATTATATATATAAAAAATAAACCAATAAACAAAATTTAACAAACATTATAGAAAAAAACAAGGTGAAAGACTCATGTGGGGACCATGGATGTCGACGACAGAGCATGAAAAATAAAGCACAAAATAAGGACGTGTAAAGCGCATATCAAAGAACTGAGAGAGAGAAACAGAGAAGGAAAAACAAGCCAAAGAGAAAAAGAGAGGGAAAGAAAGTAAGGGAGTGAGAAAGGGAGAAGGGAGAGAGAGTTAGAAGGAAAGGAATGAAGAGAGGGAAGTGAGAGAGAGAGAGAGAGAGAGACTGTCGCCTCTGCGCATCCATGAGCAAATAATTACCTGTTGCAGGCGGAGTGTGCAGCAGTGGGTGGACTTCACGAGCCCGTCAAAACCCCGCTGATCTCAGATGTGTTGCTGAGTCCTGAGTCATGAATGGCGTAGACCGTATCAGATACTCCGCCGATCTCAGATGTGTTGCAGAGCCCTTAGTCCTGCATGGCGGAAACCACATGAGATTCTGTGCGGATCTTAAAGATGTTGCTGAGTCCTGAATGGTGGAGACCACATTAGCTGTTCCATGGATGTTACAGATGTCGCTGAGTCCTGAATTGTGGAGACCACTTCAGCTTCTCCATTGCCCGGCAGATCTCAGACATGTCGCTGAGTCCTGAGTTATCAATGGTGGAGACCACCTCAGGGTTTGTTGCGGCCAAGCCTGTGGAACTCAAGTTTGTGCAACGTGGAGGTAGGGTCCTGATGGCCACATGAGTTTAGGGTGGCACTAACCCTATGCATATGAAGTACGCGCCATGGGGATGGTAGGCCCTTGACGGCCAATACAGCTGAGGGTGCGACTATCCTTTTGAGCAACTTTTCATGGACTCTTTATGGTTGAGACCTGTGGAGCGTTCACCAGCTAGTCAGCACCGTCAATAAAGATTGTCACGTTGTTGATCTATTATATTTCCATGCCACATGGCCTGTGCCACGTGTGCAAACCTGCCGGGAGATGTTGAGAACTCGACCAATGACCTGCACACCAACAGCGAGTACGCCTGCAAAAGGTAGCTATGTGGGGCCAATGTTGGAGTGTAAACCGAGTGATGTGGCATGGCGTGGTGTACGATGGAACAGGGCAGGGATAGACACAATGACGCGGATGGCTCATAGTACTGTGCCTGAAAGTCGAGCGGACGGGGCGCTGCTGTCCCTCTGCGAGTCTGGGTCCCAAATGTTGATAACTCACACTACATAAGTATTAAAAAACCATTTTGTGATTCAGTCCATCAGCTGGCATATGTCTGAGGCATTTGTGAAAAGATATCAGAGTTATTTCTGTGAGTGATACCCCTTTGATGCTCCCTCTACCCACATTACCAACATACCCCCAACAACCGTCTTGGGCACGGAAGTGTCCTTGTGCGGTTGGAGAAAGAAGAATCTTAGTCATGCATAGATTTACATATAAAAAAAATTATTTACGGAAAAGAACAAAAAAAAAGACTAAAGGGAGTCTGGTGCTGTGGTCGCTGCCACGAAGTGTGGGTCACTGCCGTTCAGGACTCAGGACACAGTTACACATCTGGGATTGGTTTGTGTTAAATAGTGTTACTGGCACAAGAAGCATTGAGACTGGGCATTTCCATCACAAAAATACAGGCTGATCCTCTAGAGTCCTGTGAATATCTAGGCATGTCTTTAAGATCAGCAGACAGCCAGTACTGCAAACTCCATGCACTATACCATCCCCCGGGTACTAAGACCAAATTCATCGACCAGTTGATAGAAATCATTACTACTAACGCTAATCTGCAGACAAATGATATTTTTTTAGGAGACTTTAACATTCATTAGGAAAATCATGATGACAATCAAATCACCCTGTGGAAAAATGTACTGGATGGCCAATCTTTAATCCAAGGATGCCATCTACCCACCCACAACAAAGGGTTCATATTAGATTGGATCTTAGCTAAAGAAAAATCTATTGAGAACATTGTAATCACACCGTGCGAGAGGTCGGACCAACACATAATTACCTTTGAAATTCCCCTCAGAAAAGCTAAATCGTCCACACAAGCTATTAAACCCAAAAAGTGGACCAGGGACACTAGAGGAATTAATATGGAAAACTTAGCCGCACGCTGCGAAACTGATCTGCAGCCATCCAAGAGCATGGTTGACGTCAACGACCGCACGCTTCATTATAACAAAACTATATCCAGCATTATGGAGGAGATAGCCCCACTAAAACTGAAAAGGTTCTCGGAGAAAGACAAAAATCCAGGGTTCAATGGTGCCCTAAATGAAGAAAGAAGGTCAGTGAGACTAGCAGAACGTAAATGGCGACAACACCCTTCCTCACCCCATCTAACCTTACTGAGACAATCCAGGAAAGCGTATAACAAAAGCGTCATTAATTCTAAAAAATAATTATTCAGGTAAGAATTGGATAACGCAATAAATAGACCTAGGAAACTCTTCGATCTTCTCCAAGATCAATTAAACAAGGCGGCCAAAATGGCTCCTGTCATTTCCAAAACTTACTTAAATAGCGAAGATTTCTCGGTCTTCTTTTCAGACAAAGCTAACTCATTGGAGAAGGAACTCAAAAAAGCAGCAGACGAAATGGAAATGGAGAAGGGCCTGGGAGATGAGGTTCCGGAGTTACAGGAAACAGCCAAACCAAAAACAATGCCAGATGGTCAGATTTTATACAGGTCAGTGAACTAGACATTTCAAAGATCATGGCGACCTCGAAACCAAATAATCACTATAACGATCCCCTACCAGCGAAATGCTGGTCCTCCATAAATCACCTGCTAATCCCGTCTTGGACTAAGGTCATCAATGCCTCTCTGTCACAAGGTCAAATACCGGACTGCCTAAAAACAGTCATCCCGCTCCTAAAAAAAACGACTGAGTACCCCTTAGATTCGAACAATTTCAGACCGGTAACAAACATTCCCCTGTTGGCCAAAACTCTGGAAAAATGTGTCCACCAACAACTGAGCATACACATCTCTGATTTCAAGCTGCTAAACAATTGCCAATCCGGCTTCTCCCAAACCACAGAACGGAAACTGCGATGCTACACATAGTGGATGACGCCTTACTGGCTCTTGACCAGAACGAAACATGCCTCTTAATCTTGCTGGACCTGTTGTCAGCCTTCGACATGGTGAACCATGCCTATATACTTGAACGACTGAAAAACAGGATGGGTTTTGAGGGTACAGTGCTAACCTGGTTTAGCTCCTTTCTGGAAAATAGATCGCAAAAAGTAATTGTCAACCAAACCCTTTCATGCGCAACCAACAATAATATAGGAGTTCCGCAAGGCTCAAAGCTATCTCCAGCACTTTTCAATCTTAATGTAGAACCTCTTAGACAAATACTACAAAAATACAATGTTGCTTTCCATATGTATGCTGATGACACTCAGCTGTACATCAAGGTCGCTTCGACGGATGACATAAAGACAATGAATCTAACTTTAACGAGAACCCTACTATGGCTAACCAAGAACCACCTAAAGCTAAACCCTCAAAAAACTGAATTCCTACTGATTACTCCACAGAAAAGTAAAATAATGATTGCAGAATGGTCCGACCTCATCACTGCTCTAAATTGCACTCCGAAGATTGTGGAGTCAACCAAATCCCTGGGTATCATTCTGGACAAAAACCTTAACATGTCAGCACATATCAACACAATGACAAAAAACACAAGGTTCCACTTAAGCTACTCACGAAAGCTAAAACCTGTTATAAATAAAACAGACCTCAAAACAGCAGTTCAGGCATTGGTCATCTCAAGGATTGAATATGGTTGCACAACCTTAGCAGGGCTCCCTAAGATCTCAACAGCCCCATTGAAAGCATATATTAATGCAGCTACAAGACTTATAGAGGGATCCAAACAATTCGACCATATATCTCCTCATTTGAAAGCTCTCAACTGGCTTCCGTTTGAAGCACGAATCCAGTTCAAACTGGCATGCATCACCCATAAAGCAATACACAACAAATCTCCAGTCTATCTCGCCCAGAAACTCACGCTGTCGGGAGGGTCTCGCTCCTCCAGGAGCAAAGCGGATATACTTCTGAAACCAGTATGTTTCCGTAAGAAAAATACCTATGACTGAGCATTCTCAGGGGCAGCACCGAGAATTTGGAATGCCCTCCCCCCGGACATGAGAAGAATTCCTTCCATCGCAACATTCAAAAAGGAAGCAAAATTGTTTTATATGAAGACATTTCTTCCCTAATACCTTACAGCTGAACTATATATATGTCATTATTTATTATTATTTTATTTTTTCAATTTGTAGGGCGCAACAGCTAGCCAAAAAGGGTTTCCCGGCGCCTAGACACAGCTAGTTTGAGGGCAGAAAAAGGGGGAATTGCTGATGAGTGTTATTGTTCAAACAGCCAGGTCTTAACAAGCTTTCTGAACCTGAAGTAATTTTCTTCCTTCCGGATGCAGGGGGGGAGCGTGTTCCAAAGGGAGGGTCCCAGATGGGCAAAGGATGTGGCACCTGTTCTCGCCCGTTTGAACCTTGGCACGCAGAAACAGGCTGCCGTCTGCGACCGAAGGTTTCTCTTGGGAGTATAGAGATAGGCGGGGGTTTGAAGATATTTGGGCGCTGTACCTGCTTTAATTCTGAACATATAGTTCAGGGCTTTAAAGCGGATTCTGTTTTCGATCCTGAGCCAATGAAGCTTCCGGCGATGGTTCGAGACTCCGGAGTTCTTGGGAATATTGCAGAGTAGCCGAACCGCTGCGTTTTGCACCACCTGCAGTCGGCCGATTACAGATTTGTTTGCGCCCAAGTATAGAATGTTGCCGTAGTCAAGCCTTGATGTAATGAGGGCATTGACTACGGTCTTTTGCGTTGACACAGGCAGCATCCAGAGGATCTACCTCAACCATTTAACTATGGTAAGGCATAGGCCGGTTACCTTACTGGCCTGTTTGTTCATGGACAAGGAATTATCCAGAATAAAGCCCAAGTTTCGAGCGTGGGTCACCGGGGTAGGAAAGGCGCCCATCTGGTCAGACCAGTGTACTGGATTCCAGAGATCATGATCTTTTCCCAGAACCAGTATTTCCGTCTTGTCGCCGTTTAGTTTTAACTGGTTTTTTGTCATCCAGTTAAGGATTTTTAAGAGTCCTTCTTTGAGTAATGAAGGGGAGTGAGGACAAGATTCGGATAGGGAAAAGATGATTTGGGAGTCGTCGGCGTAGTTCATAAGAGTAAGACCCGATTGTTCAACAAGGTCGGCCAGGGGTTTGAGATATATATTGAAGAACAGTGGGCTTAGAATGGACCCCTGGGGCACTCCGTGCGATGCAGGCAGGGTGTCCGAAACGGCTAGTGAAGATGCGATCTGGAAAGTTCGGCTTGTCAGGAAGGACCGGATCCAATCCAGTGCCTTCCCTCGTAAACCATTTTTATGCAACTCTTTAATGAGTGTTTCGTGGGAGATGGTGTCGAACGCCGCGCTCAGGTCCAATAGCACGAGCGCAACCGTCTGACCTTGGTCAAGTAGCTTTCTGATGTGTTCAGTGACTCCAAGCAGGGCGGTTTCTGTAGAGAAGCCCGCCCTGAAACCAGATTGCGATGGATGTAGTAGAGAATTTTCTTCTGCGAAAGTGGCTAAGGCAGAATGTACGTGTCTCTCCAGACATTTGGAAAATGCCAGGAGCAGGGATATGGGTCTGTAATTGGCCAGTATTTCCGGGTTGGCAGTTGGCTTTTTCAGAAGGGGCGTAACCATGGCATGTTTCCATAAGGCTGGAACAGTGGCAAGATCAAGGGATGAGTTCAGAAGATTTGCAATGATCTCCAATGAATGTTCATCCAGTTTTTTAATGATTTTGATAGGAATGGGGTCCCTGGGGGAGCCGGATTTTATGGTTTTAAGAATAACTTTCAGTGTGTCTACTGAAAGAGCAGGCCAGGATTCCAGTAAATTTTCACCAAGGAGAGTAGGTGTTGAGTCAGAGGGAGAGGATGGTTCTGTATTTTTTGCCTTGATATCTAAGACGATTTTTTCAATTTTCTCAGAAAAGAAACATGCTAACGCCTGACATTGTTGCGTGTTTAATGGGGGTGCAGCAGCTGTAGTGTGTGCACCAGCCAGTTCTTTAACTTTATTGAAAAGGGTTTTTGGCATATTTGTTGCTTCCACGATAGTTTTTGAGACAAAAACAGCTCTTGCTTTTGCACAGGCCGTGTGATAAAGATTCCTGGCTTCCTGGTAGCTTCTTTTTGCCTCAGGGGCGTAGTTCTTGCGCCATTTGCGTTCTAGCGCTTTGCATTTGGATTTTTCAATCTTTAGACTGTCATTGTACCATGGAGCCGGAGGGCGATGTCTACTCCCTTTGGTGCGAGTAGAGGGCAGACATTTGTTAGCTGCATCGCTAAGCCAGTTATGTGCTTCGGTTGCCAGCCAGTCCATGTTGGAGCTATGGCTTGGTGGGTTTTGTTGTAGTGCCGAGTTTAGCAGTTCTAAGTCCACTAGCTTCCAGTTTTTTCTGTATGAGCCGTCAGCATCTTGTTGCAAGCTGGGGGAGGGTGGAAAAGTAATGCTGAATTTAATAAGATGGTGGTCAGACCAGCTAGTGGGCAAGGTGGCAATACAACTTAGTTCTCTGATGTTAGATATTATAGGGTCCAACAAGTGGCCCGCTGTGTGAGTGGGGCTAGAGTTTATCAGGGACAGATTTAAGGCCTTTAGGTCTTCCAGTAGGTTTAGGCACGAGGGGATGGTGGGGTCCTCTAGGTGCAGATTTAAGTCACCCAACAGGGAAAAGTTGCTTAAAGTCATGTAGTAAGTGGTGATGAGATTGGCAAATTTGGATACCCATTGAGAAGGATTGCCTGGCGGTCGATAGATCAGAAGGCCTGACATTGTGAAATTTGGGTTCAAGGAGATTTTGAAAAGACCCGCTTCACAGTCTGGGATAGCTACAGGTTCCAGGGTGCATTTTAGTTCTCTATTAAAGATGATGGCTATCCCACCCCCTACCTGTTTGTCCCTGTCTATTCTGACAATGGCGGAGTTGTCGGGGAGGGCGGTAGCGACATCCGGCCCGGTGCTGTCATGCAACCAGGTCTCGGTTAAGAAAAGGGCACTGGGACCTTTTTCAGCTAGGAGGTTGAAGATATCATGTTTATGTTTGGGCAATGATCGACAATTTGTACTGTAGAATACGTAAGTTAAAGGTTCGGTTTTACGCAGTAATTTGCTCTTCCTATGTCTCCTGGAGGAGTCAGGGTGGGGCTGACAAATTGTAGTGGACAGTTTACATTCCGAGCAAGCGCATGTTCCGACTTTGTGGAGTTTAAATATAGAGCACCTCGGATTGGGGATGGGGCGCAGCGCTTTCAATTCAGATGATGATCTTACCAGCCTTGGGGATGTAAGGGGAGTGGGAGCCTCTGCCTCGTGCCCCGTCCTGACACGGACGGGCACAGACGGGCTAGTCTTTGGCGTGTCTTCGGCGTGCTGATGGTGTGCCCGCTGCGCTCGACCGCTGCGCTGTCGAGTAGTGAGCATGGTAATGAGGGAGGAGGAGTGGGCGTGGCTACAAGTGATGGGCGTGGCCCCGAGCCACGTGGGTGAATGACGCTGAGGAGGGCTATAGATCTTCCCTCTGAAGCGCTCGATCGTGCTAACAAACAATTTACACAGTTTTCAAGTTATTAAAATCAACAAAAAAACGCTGTGCGTGTGACAAGTTAAAAATCAGTTAAAGAGCAGAACACCCCGGCTTCCGCCTCAGGGTACCTAGCAGGTCAACACCGGCTGCAGGCTCAGCGCGGCGTTATGTACTTCCTGGAGTGGGCGTGGCTACAAGTGATGGGCGTGGCCCCGAGTCACGTGGGTGAATGACGCTGAGGAGGGCTATAGATCTTCCCTCTGAAGCGCTCAATCGTGCTAACAAACAATTTACACAGTTTTCAAGTTATTAAAATCAACAAAAAAACGCGGTGCGTGTGACAAGTTAAAAATCAGTTAAAGAGCAGAACACCCCGGCTTCCTGCTCCCTTGCTGTCCGAATGCTCACACAAGACCCTCACTGTTAATTACTGGACCTGTATAGTCATGTTTTGTCTTATTACGTTAATTACTGGACCTGTATATTCATCTTTTGTCTTATTATGTTGTATAGTGCTAGAGGCGTTATGATAAGTCCATCTGTTGAACACTACATAGATGACTATGCCTTTCGTAATTGGAAATGTCACTAACGAGTAATGGATCGGATTATGTATGGGTCGGATGTTTAAGGCCTCTGTATAGTGCTCTGATGTTTTTAGTACTAGAGGCTCGATGGTAGTCTATCTGTTCAACACTATATATTTGACTATGCCTTTCGTAATTGTAAATGTTTCAAACCAGTAATGGCTCGGAATATGTATGGGTCGGGTTGTTGTAAGGCCCTGTAAAGCGCTCTGATACCCTGTACAGGGTCATGTTCGCGCTATAGAAAACACCAAAAATAAATAAATAATTAAAGTATGAGCCTGTGATGGTGCTTGGTGGTGTGGATGGCCTCACTGGGAGAAAAGTGTGTTGCCTACTGGAATGCGTCATGTGGAATCAGAACTCTATCTGTATTGTGAGCTCTGCTGACCGTAGTGTGGGCCAGAGGTAGCGATGAGGAAGAGCCCACAGCCAAGTGCATACGTTGGTGGCTCCGCCTGCCTGTGTTGTGCAGGTTCAGTGGCACCGCTTGTCGGCAGACTTTAATCTGTAAATACTCCTCACTAATCAAAGGGAGTGAGGTGTTGTGGTCGCTGCCATGAAGTTGAGGTCACTGCAATTCAGGACTCAGGACACAGTTACACATTTGGGATCGGCTTGTGTTAAAGAGGGTTAGTGGGACTATGTGTCGCCGGCCTTGTATATTGAAATATGCTTTACTGATTGAAGGGAGTGAGGTGCTGTGGTCAGTGCCACGGACTTGGGGTCAGTGCGATCCAGGACTCAGGACACAGTTACACATGTGAGATCGGTTTGTGTTGAATAAAGTTAGTGGCACCACGTGTCGCTGCCGTTGCAAATGGAAATATGCCTTACTGATCGAAGGGAGTCTGGTGCTGTGGTCACTGACACTGCCTTGGGGTCACTGCCATTTAGGACTCAGGACACAGTTACACATGTGGGATCGGCTCGTTTTGAACAGAGTTAGTGGCAGCACGTGTCGCCAGCCTTCCATATGGCAATATGCCTCACTGATTGAAGGGAGTCTGCTGCTGTAGTTGTCTCACAGAGTTGCGGGTCACTCCTATTCAGGACTCTGGACACAGCTACACATGTGGGATCGGATTGTGTTGAAGTCTGTTAGTGGCACAATGTGTTGCCGGTGTTCCACAGTGTAGAGCAGAGGTAGCGGTGAGTAAGGGCCCACAGTCACGTGCATACGTTAGTAGCCAGACTGGACTGTTCCTATTAGCCACAGGGTCAGACTGATTTGCATATGGCCATGTCTGAACTGGGGTGGCAGAGTGGGCTAAAGAACGGTGATGGATTAAGCCCAGATCTGTTGACTGGATGTGAGTCCCTTGCTCACTTTGTCACAGGGTTCAAGCAATCCTGGCTGAAGACTGCTGAAATGCCAGAAACTGGTCCTAGGAAGCTTGTTTACGGTCCAGGGAAGGCATGGCTTGGCAGTTCAGGCTGGACTGGTCCCATGAGGCACAGGGTCAGACTGATTTGCAAATGGCCATGTCTGAACTGGGGTGGCAGAGTGAGCTAAAGAACGGTGATGGATTAAACCCAGATCTGTTGACTGGGTGTGAGTGTTTGATTGATTCAGATGCGTCCACTGTGCACTACACTACAAGTATCAATAGTATATCTCCACATGGAGAGGTTTTTGGTTTGCAAGGTGAAGTCTGTGCAGCACATCAGCATTACACTTGGCATTGTGTGCATTATTATTGATGGGTGACTTGCTTTCTTCATATATAGTTGGTTGCCACATCTCCCAACATTCAGCTATTGTGCAGCTGAGGGGCCATGGTATTTTGGGAAGGTCCGTTGTCCTGTTTTGCGCTGCCTCTGTGGTAGTAGTGGGGGGGCTGGTGCTCCTGGGGCGAGGTTCTGGTGGTGGTGGCGCTCGGTATTGTGGTGTTGTTAAGTGTCGGAGCTGAATGATCAGTAGCTCTATCAGGTGTTGGTCTTTAGATGTGGCTGTGAGCTGGATATAATTCACACAGTAGATAGTCGACCTCCTTACACCAGTTAAAGGTTGATGTTAATTTGTTACTGGTAAGTCAGCTTATTGTCTGCTTTTTGGATCACATTGCAGATTTGGCTGGTTGTTTAAAATATGAGGAAGTTGTGGTTTTGTATTTTTTTTCACGGGAACGCGTACTTCTCATATCATTAGCTCGAGTTGTGACTTGTTTGTGGCGATTTTGTTGGCGGAAGATATCGATGGAAGAGTGGTGAGATTTGCAGTTTTCACCAGGTTGAGAATGGGATGATAATTAAAAAAACAGAAAAAAAGATAGGTTTAATCAACATTCTAATTAGTAATTAGCATTTAAAAAACCTTTGAAATTCACTGAAAAAACCATAGGTTTTACAGACGTTATAGTTAGGAATTAGCATTTAAAAAACCTTAGAAATTCACAAAAAAAGGCATAGGTTTCAGGGACGTTACAGTTAGTTGGACATTTCACTCGTACAAAAAAATAGAAATTCCGCTGTTATAATTAGTTGAGCTAACTATAACTTGCGCCCCTGCAATGCACTGCTGATGACGTTACATATTACATCATTCACGACAGGGTCAGTGACATCACTGATGATATTACTGATGACATCATCCACGTAACAATCTGATGCACCTCATCAGACCTTACTATAACACTTGATACACCCACTCTAAAATACAGACTATTATTAGTTAATTACACACCTAGTCAGTAATGGAAATAATTAATCACACTTTTATTTACTCACCTATACAGGTGTACACATGCCAACTCATTTACTTAAACATATACTAACATATACTTACACTCTAATACAATAACTAATACAAGCACACACTGATCCATATAGGCACTCTCACAATCACTCACTCTCACATACAGTCCTTTATACAGTTCAAAACTCATATATACTGCCTTTCACATATGCAGTTACTTACACATGTACCACTGAGGTATCTATTCACTCACTAAGACACTCATACACATACTCACCCAGCCATACAGCCCTTTATAGATACAGTCTTGAACACGTATACCCAGTAAATTAGCCACTCACACATCTATGCGCAGAGTCACACCTCTCACCCACCCACACAGACACTCAGGCACCCTTACAGATACTCTGACAAGCAATCAATAGCCCTTATAGATCTTAATTTAGCTGCTAACCAAACCATGCAACCACTTACACACCTTCTGACAACCATACATTAAGCAAGACACAATTAATCACTCACTTATACAGTCAATCACACACCTATTTAATCATCCATCGGAGGGAGGAGCTACGCTAGCAACCAAGATGGCCGCAAAAACTCCCGGCTCCGCCGACCTCCGCCAGCAGCTCGTATATCCTGCAAATTATCCTGATTTCACACCGAACTCCCGTATGTATGAGGAGTAACTGACTCTGAAGGCGCAATCCCAAACTTTCTATCATACCGGGTGACAGAGATACGCCGTGTTTTATTTTTGGCCTACTCCGGAGCGGAAGCCGGGGCCTCGCATTTCCAACCCATCCGGGCTGGAATTGAACAACATCGGCTGTGAACCCTGGGCTTTGTCCGGTCTCCCGAACGGAGATATAATCTTCCTGTTTTTGACGGTGATTTCATATCCTGCCTGCAACACACACGCTATGGCGTGTCATATCGTTTGCTGCGGCCCCGTATCCTATGTCCGGAGACACAGTAAGCTTGTCGTGGGAGTGAAGACGGGAGCCCTGATCAGCGGCAATGGAGTAACGTTGTGAGGTGACAGCGCCCGTTGCTGGTGTCCGCTCCAGATTTGCTTGCTACCCTGGAGAAGCCGGCCTCCGGGGTCTGCATCACGATCTGTGGCTTGCGAGGGGAGATGGAGGAGACAGAAGACTCGCCCCCGCTGCACGCTGTAATGGCGGCCATTAGAGCGCTCCACTCACAGATCACCGTCAACTACCAGGCGCTGTCGGTAACAATGGAAGATTTTTGCCGGAGACCGGGCAGTGGCTTTTTGCCATCATTGCAGCCAGCGTTGGCGCCAACGGAACATCGTATATCTGACTTCGAGGTCCCCGTGCAGACGCCGGATCCCTTTGGCGCTGCAGATTCCTACCCTACGGATCGCACGCCCATGAACATTGTCTCCGTCCCCTGCTTGAACCCTGTCTCGTCAAATTTCACTATGGACAACCTTGACTGCCTTACCAAGATCACCTGTGACTATTGGAGAGTTTTATCATTCTGCCACACTTTTCCTCGCTTGCTTTGTGTGGATTGTGAACACTTATCCTTTACTTGGCTTGTTCGTACTGACTTGAATCTTCATGCAAGCATTATCGCTCTCACCGTTGCTGGGGCCTGGGTTATAAGTGCTCCAGTGAACATTCGTACTGGCCAGGGTTAGCTTGTGGGGCTTTTCAGGATACGGGACAACAATTTACTCTGCTGTTGGGATTGTGACCTGTTAACTGCGGGAGTCGGTGGTATTTTTGGTGCTTCCCCGGATTGATAGTGTATTTCGCTGCATTTATTCTGAACTTGTTTCCGGGGGGTCGCATCCGGTGGGGGATAGGGGAGTCCGGGAGTGTGTTTTTCTGTTTCTCCTCCTCCGCCACTTTTTTCTTTTTGGGATGCTTCTGGGCGACAGGCACGCTGCTAGTGGGTTAGGCCGTAGCCATTGCAGGGGTGCAGATGGTGGGGGGGGTTTGTTATTTTGCCTTTGTTTTGTTCTATGGCCCCTTTTTCTTCTTTTTCTTCTCTCTTTCTCTCTTTCAGGTATTCCTCTGGGCGACAGGCGCGTTGCTAGTGGGGTAGGCCGTAGCCATTGCGGGGCAGCAGGGTGGGGGGCGTGAGGGTTTTTTTTATTTTGCCTTTGTTGTGTTTTATGGCCCCTTTTCTTTTTCTTTTTCTTGAAGGGTCCGGTAGCGATAACCTTCGGTTTCATCCTGAAGTAGATGAGTGGGCGGGGTCTGGGATGGGTGGCTGCGATGATAGATAGTTAGCTCTGTTTTTTACTCTTAGTGAACTAACTGGCGCTTGCATTTATATTGTTGGTCTATTTTGATTCAGGACTACTTTTAACACCTACCCGCATTTTTGTACCTCCGAGTGTGTAGCTCCGGATATCCTGTATTTTCTTCTTTATCTCATTCTTGGGGGGGTTAAATATAAAATGAAACCTTATTCATATCCTTGATTCGAAATGTTTCCGTACACCGCCTATCCTTTACCGCTGCCGGACCCATGGGTTGTCGGCTGAATAGCTGTGTTATTGGCATTATTGATCCGTGTTGCATACATGTGGTACCGGCCCCTGCTGTTGCAGGGCTACTTTTGTATCTTGTGTTCAACGATATATTAAAGGTTTTAAAAAAAAAAAAAAAAAAAATCATCCATCCTGACTCTTATACACCCATTCATTTGTCAATACACTTTGGCATATATATATATATATAAAACATATTTACTTTTTATAGAAACACACATTCACTGGATGATGTCATTAGTGATGTCATTTGAGAAGTCATCAGTGATGCCATCAGTGATGTCACTGACCATGTCATGAATTATGTCATATGTGACATCATCAGCAGTGCATTGCGGGGGCGCGAGTTATAGTTAACTCAACTAACTATAACAGCGGAATTTCTATTATTTTGTATGAGTGAAATGCCCAACTAACTATAACGTCACTGTAACCTATGGTGAATCATCCTCTTAGAGCGTAAAATCAGGTAC
The DNA here is from genome assembly GCF_964263255.1 of Lissotriton vulgaris. NCBI lineage: Eukaryota > Metazoa > Chordata > Amphibia > Caudata > Salamandridae > Lissotriton > Lissotriton vulgaris. The sequence goes on from NC_141691.1 coordinate 597,876,957, forward strand.
GGACCACCAAGTATGTTAACTTATCCAGTGCTTTATTGTGGATTTCAGAACATGATGCGCTTCAACCGAGTTTCCCCGGTCTTGATCACATCATATTTAATGAAACAATTGAACTTACAGCAAGACAATAATGACGCTCACATTCAGGACTTCATGTCCCAGCATATATCAAAACCTGCACTGAGCATACGCCCACTGGGGGGCGGTGATGTAATTCATTAAAGCTGCAAAGGAAAAGGAGTGCAAGGCTCAGGTGTTTCATTGCTGGCAGCCCGAGAAAAAGGGGATTTCCCTCAAAACGCATTGGCATTTGGAATTATTAGGAGCAGGAAGGCAGACTGCATTAAGGAGCCTCATGGCGAGGCTCTGTCGAGTGGCCCCCTAATGCTTCAGGACACTTTGGACTATAAAATTAACACAGCAACCTGGCCGTGAGGACGAGCACCATCGCTGATAAAGCTGGAGGAGAAATCGACACACCAGCAGGGTGAGGCTGTTGTTTTGCACAAATCAAGACAGTATAAGCACAGTGCCTAAATATGCTAAATTAAGCCTGCCAAATGCTCTACACTTACTTAGGATAACAATTAATGGTTGGCGTAGTAGGCGTAGTGGGGCTACGCGAAGCTACGTGAAGTGGGTGAGAAACTACGCCCACCTACGCACTTCGCGTAGCCCCACTACGCGCCACCCACCTCCCTCCGCCCTCCCTAAATACTTAAATTACCTTTTAAAAATGAATAAAAACCACTTACCTTGTACGCTGCATCCCCTGGGGCTCCCTCTCGTAATCGCGCTGCCGTCTTGGATAGTAATGAGCATGCGCGCCCGTCCGCGCATGCGCATTTCTTGTGAGAAATGCGCATGCGCGGGCGGCCGCGCATGCGCATTAGTATCCGAGACGGCGGCGTGATTACAAGAAGGAGCCCCGCGGGACACAGCGGACAAGGTAAGTGGTTTTTATTAATTTTTAATAGGTAATTTAAGTATTTGGGCAGGGCGGGAGGGAGGCGGATGGCGGGCAACTTCGCTATGCCCAAGGAGTGGGCGTAGTGTTGCCTGCTTTGCCTACTTTGCAAAGGGCGAAGTAGGCAACACTACGTAGCAAAGCACTTAGCCCAGGGTTAATAACAATATGTCTTTATATTTAGTGAAACATTTGAACTTACTGCAAGAAATTAATCATGCTTGGATTCAGGACTTCATGTCCCAGCATATATCAAAACCTGCACTGAGCATACGCCCACTGTGGGGGGGTGATGTAATTCATTAAAGCTGCAAAGTAAAATGAGTGCGAGGCTCAGGTGTTTCATTGCTGGCAGCCCGAGAAGAAGGGGATTTTCCTCAAAATGCGTTGGCATTTGGAATAATTAAGAGCAGGAATGCAGACTGCATCAAGGAGCCGCATGGCGAGGTTCTGTCGAGTGACCTCCTAATGCTTCAGGGTACTTTGGACTATAGTGATAGGCCCAACCCTATCACTTTCAGTAAGGCTCCCTCTATGAAGCACAGCCTTGTCAATACTAGCCCTAAAATCATTGAGAAAACTACAGGGTTCCAAATGAACAGTGGTTTTTACAAATATAAAACGTGTAAATTATGTACACATGGTGTTAATAAGAAAACTTATACAGACGCCTTCAGCAATGGAGAACATCAGATTAGCAAAGTCATCACCTGCAAAATGGAATTTGCAGTATACGTACTCATCCCACACCCGTGTGGACTTAAGTATGTGGGAAGTACCAAACATGCGGTGCACAAGCGTATACTACAACATCTTCGGGCGATAGCCAATCAGGACAACACCTATCCTGTCGCTAGGCATTTCAAGGAGGTACAGGGCCTGAAATGCTTTGTAATTGATGCTGTCGCTGCAAGCAGGAGAGGGGGTGACAGGGAGTCCAAGCTTCGCAAAATAGAAACTAGTTAAATCATCCAGCTAGACTCCAAGAATCCTGGTGGACTTAACATTACTGAAGTTCTGCATACGTGTCTGCCCTGAAATCCAGTTGATAGGTACCTACTATAGAAGGTGGAAATTAGAGAATTGCTCCATCCTTCCTTGAGTAATTATTTATTCTTTTAATATCTTTTTATGCTGTTATATGGATATTTTTCCAATATTTATCCTTTTAGTACTTTCAGCCAACCGGAATTGAAATAATATGGGATGATCACTAGCCTATTAAGCTGTTAGATCTAACTAGCTAGGTTTTTTTCTAACATGATATGATTGTGTCCAGGCTTTCAGCACATATAGAATATGGAGCCACTTAGTTTCTCTTGCGCAGTGCACGCTCAGCTAAGTATGTTGTATTTCTCTTATATCTAATATGAGTATAGTTTGGTGTGACTGGTGCCCAAATTAAGAAATAAAAAGAAGTAACATAAAGGAAGAGTGAAAAAGAAAAGAATAAGAAACATGAATATTGAAATTAAGCATTAGCGTCACACATGATGGGGGCCCACCAACATTATGAAGTATGTACAGATGTTAAACCGATTTTAATTGACACTGCTGACCCCTCTGTACCTTCCAACTATCGCCCAACTTCTCTATTGCTGGCGCTAGCCAAAGTGTGTGAAAAGGTGGTCTTCCGCTAACTTGAGACCTTTGTGGAAACATCTGGGGCTCTTCACCCAGCCCAATCTGGCTTTAGAACATCCTATAGCACAGAGACAGAACTGGTGGAGATGGCTGAGGCGGTCAGGGAGTGCTTGGGCGGGGGCGGCATAGCGGCTCTGATCTTGTTGGACCTCTCTGCCACCTTCAACACAGTGCCTTATCAGCTCCTTCTTGCCCGACTCTCCTCTATTGGCATTTCTGGTGCAGTATGGGCCTGGTTAAAATCTTTTTTGGATGAACGCACCAGCAGGTCTGGATGCCCCCCTTTTTATCCTCTGCCAGGGAGTTATCAACAGGAGTCCCTCAGGGCTCAACTTTGAGTCCTCTGCTTTTTAATATCTATTTGACTCCGTTGATCTTCCTGGCTGAAGAGCTGGGTGCTAAAATCATGGCATAAGCCGATGACACCCAGCTTCTATTTACTTGGAAAGGTTCCCACCTGAGTACCAGGGTTGCACAGAGGTGCCTCTCAGCCGTGTTTACATGTCTGGCGCAGGCAAAACTCAAGTGCAATGAGGGGAAATCCGAGATACCGCTGTATGGCCAATTTCCTCCGCTTTTCAGAGAAGCCCTGTGGCCTCCGGATTTCGCTTGCCCACTATCTGAGGGTGGCCTGGCAAAGAACTTAGGGGGATGGTTCGGAGAGGATCTCCGGTTTTCTGAGCATATTAAGAGACTTACGGGTGTCTGTTTCGGCACACTTAATACACTGAGTAGGTTTTTCCTATGCTACCGCAGCCGGCGAAGGAAATAGTGGCGCGGTCCCTCATCCTGTCCCGGCTGGACTATGCCAACACGTTATTCATCGTATCCCTGGATACTTGATGAATAAACTACAACTGATTCAGACTGCGGTGGCCAGACTCTTATTTAACATCTCTAAGAGATTGATGGAGCGGACTTTCAGATTTATTTCTAAAAAGTCTGTGACAAATGAAACTCTCATGATTTTTATTTTTCACTAATGTGTGTTGCATGATTTATATGTTTACTGATCCAACTTAGATTAAAATGCACCATCATTAACATGTGGGTTTAATCATTTGTGCTCTTGTTATGTTTGTCGTTGTGCTTTAAATAATACATTCACTTTGTCTTTTGTTTGTCATTTACTAATTGCAGCCGTTTTGGAAATAATAGCATATGCATTCTTTAAATGTGCTTTTGTTATTTATTGTCGTCTCATGTGTATGTGTTTGTTTATTTGTTTGTAATGCAAAATTAGGTAACATAGCTAATGGGTTAAACTTAGTGGGTAAGGGTGGGTAACAGAATAATTATTATTTCTTGAATTAATTATTGTCTTGTGTTTCTTTGCATACTAGACACCCTCATTGCATTGCATGCAAAAGGCTTGAGGCCTACTTCTAAAATGGATGACAGAATGGCTTGACCAGAGTGAGCCTTGAACAGCTACGCAGGAATGGAAAATTATATCTTTCTACATTAATTCTTGGAGAGAGGCTTGCAAACAAAGGCTGTGTGGAAGTTTAGGACATTTGGTTCAATTTTTTCCTTGGTCAAGGCCGTACTTGTCGTTCGGCAGCGGAAAGACTGAAATGAGCGGACGAAGGAAGCCTTTGCTTTCGTTAAATGTTACTTTCTTCGGAAGCTGCCGGTGTCATACTCATGAACAATAGTACTTTTGAAAGTGACTTTGGCTATGTGAGAAACGGATGATGACCGCATCGTATGACATCTAACAGCCAATGAGATTCAGTTTTGCTCGAATATTTGTATTCATTTAGCTAGTTTTAGATAGGAAAATACTATAAGAACTGCCCCCTTGCTAAGAGCACTGTTCGATCGATCCTGTGCTCCAGAGACGCTGCCAGTTTTCCCTTTCACGTAAGACTTTATTATTTTTGCTTTCTTATAGGCCTCTACTCTTAGCTAAGTTAGGGAAATAGGCTATGGAGAAATAAATAAATAACTGTTTGAGCTTTTCTCATGCTGATGATGGTTCATTGAATTTACATAACCTTTTGTGCTAATAATGATTAATGTTTGAAAAATAAAATTGCTAATAAAGTTTAAGGCTTCTTTATGAAATAAAATTAATAAATGGATTTTTGAAATGACAAGCTGGTCTTGATCGTTTCTTTGTGTTACCATTAGTTAATCCATTGCCTTTATATATGACATAATTTATGAATGTGTTAGATTAAAATAATTAGGTCATATGATTCAATAGGTCAAGAATACAGTTATTTGCTAAATATGGGCCTAGTGATAGATTTATAAATAATGGTAAGTATCCTGGTGTAGAATTTATATATGACACTGAAATTCTTTAGACCCGCTGGATCAAGATCAAGTGTGAGGTTACCTTTACGTGACCTACGCTGGCTTCCCATGGCCCAGTGGGTGCAGTTTAAGGCTCTTACTTTAGCCCATAGAGCCCTGCATGATTCAGGACCTTCCTATATCAAGAAGCGCGTGACCTTTTACAATCCTTGCTGCTCTCTACGCTCTGCTTCTCACCGTCTGATGATTACACCCCGGTTCTGCCGTTATAGGATGGGGGGCCAGTCGGTTTCAGTAAAGGTAGCCATTTTATGGAACAGTCTTCCTGACTTACTGCGGCATACTCAGGATTTCCGTATGTTTAGGAAATTACTTAAAACTCATCTTTTTAACCAGTCCATTTAATTATTCTCTGCCCTCAGACCTCAGTTGAATTCCGTGCCAGGACACTCCTGAGTATTTGTGCACGCTACAAGTCATATATAACATAACATAACTTTGCAAATTTGTAGCACTATTTGCACTTAGGTATTTCGGATAGATATACGGTAGTCACACAGCAGCGCAGTCAAGGACATAATATATGAGTCAGGGATTTAACCCATTATCTTAGAGTTTCATACATGTTCCATAATTGAAGGAGATGCTTAAACAACGATGTGGACTGGGCATGTTATAAGTGAATTTTGCACAATGGGATATAATTTTTTTTTATATCCTGCAAGTTCTGTTTGCATTATCTTGGGATTTTTTTAGATATGTAATATTGTACTGTGGAATCAAATGTAGGCTCATTGTAAAGGCAGATTCTAGTATTAAAGCACATATCAATGCTAATATATGCAATGTTCATGATTTACTTTTGCACAAATGCCTTTTTGCACATATTAAGCGAACTTGCACAATGTTTTTATGGAATCGGTATACTGTCTATATATTTTTCCAATACAGTGTCATATTATACATAGCTTAATATTTAGATGTGGTTATAATAGCGTATTTTGCACAAATATGTTTTAGATGCATTTTAAAAGCTTAATTTGCACATTTGTGGATTTATCCCATGATCAATATAATATTTCGCATGTATGTCTGAGCAACATGCAGGCTTTTGATAAGAGCAAATGCAGCTACTACAAATGCCAGTTTGTATTAGCAAATGAAATTTAAATTACGTATTTTACACGACTGGCATTTTACACACTTTTGCTATATTTACACTGTATTTAGTTAGGTAATCAAATGTTTAACAACTTAATGGGAAGAGATTCTAAAGTCTTTAAAAGCCAGATTCATTTTACATCACAGTAGTGTTTTTACCATATCTATTGTGAACATTGTCACGTGGTCTGATTTGAAATATTCACTGTCACTTTAAAAATTGTGGTCTGCCAATTTCACATTGTCAGGTGAACAAGGCTCGGACGAGCCGAAACGTTATGGCGACATACAAAAAAAAAAAAGAAATCTGCACTTATTTACTGGTCCTTGTCCGTTTCTGCTGTGGAGTCGGCGAGGTGCTACTCAACAGTTAGTGATATATATATATATATATATATATATATATATATATATATATATATATATATATATATATATATATATATATATATATATATATATATATATATATATATATATATATCAAAACCAAGAGAGTCCTCAAAGGAAAGGTCACAAAGGAAGGGTTTCCACACACCATCACCGGCAGTTGCCAGCACCACAGCCAGTGCAGCGTTCGTATTGCAGAATGCCAAACGTTTCAAGCCGTAGCCCTTGATCACCGGCCTGCAATTGACACAAGGAGGCATCCATTAAACAAGGAACTTTTATTTGCTGATAACAGTTCCGCCCCAGTGGGCGTGAGCAGGCACGGCATCATGGTAAATGTAGTCCATCTGCTAAGGCCTAACGTTCCAAATATAACCCAGTGGCTTGGGTGCCTCATAGTGTCACAATGTTAGTCCCAGTGGGTGAGCGCTTGCGTGGTAACCGCAGTGTGGCACACCAATTTAATCCAGGGATGAGGCCCCTTCCGCTCCTGAAATGCGCCCGTAATCACGAGCACCAGGATCCGCCGTGATACAGCAGCGGGACCTTTCCGCGGCCGGACGAGCCGCTCAACATCAAAACCAAGAGAGTCCTCAAAGGAAAGGTCACACAGGAAGGGTTTCCACACACCATCACCGGCAGTTGCCAGCACCACAGCCAGCGCAGCGTCCTCCTTTGAGGACTCTCTGGGTTTTGATATATATATATATAACTTTGGCGCCGGTTGACGAATCTGCCTGGAATTTTTCTCAAATTTGCCTTGCGGAGCCCCGGTCCTTCCTTGAAAGTTTGGGGGGGATTCATGAAGCGGGGGCCGAGATAAAAGGGGGTCCCAAAACATGTTTTCCCCATGTTAATTTCCATAGGGCGGTCGAACTCACTTTTAGCCCGAACGGCTGAATGGATTTCCACCAAACTTGGCAAAATTGTAGGGACTGGTAGCCCGATGTGCCTTTGCTATGACTCAAGATATGTGCTCCAGTGGTTTTTGAGTAATTTAGGTTAAAAAAAATATATATATCTATGGCAGCGCCCCGGTACGCGCACCGGGGCACGCACCGGGCGCGCTATGCGACTTGCGTACGGAAAGCTGATTGGCTCTCGGGTGTCTGAAATCGTAGCATTGAAGTATAGGGACTTGGAGCCCGTTTTAAAACTTGATGTGAAAAAAGTAGTAGAATTTTTCCGAACTTGTGTGAAGGGTAAGAAAGCCTTTTCTTACTGGCGTAAGCAGGGATTCATTGGTTGGTTAAAGTCCGACTCGAGAATTCATGTATGTGGTTAAGTTTCTTTTCGTATGAATGCTGAAAAATTGTTATAAATGAAAATAGCGTCGTCTATTTCATGCGAGTGAAATTTCTGAATGCTTGGTAAAACTATCACTTTGTTAGTTAATCGGACAAATGGTTTGTTTTATGTAGTTATTAACTGAATCCTTCCGAAAAGAATTGTTTAAAATGGCGCTGTGAAAATATTTTGTAAGGGAGGGGTAAGCTTACGGAGTGACACTGACAAGCGCAGCTTCTCTGCAGCGGCAGTGTACGTCACAGGGTTCGCGCTGTGATTGGCTGACATACGGCATAGCGAGCACACTGATTTGTTCACGTGATCAAGTTGAGCTGTTAGCTGATTGGTTGTTTCTGAAAACAGGGTTCTTATTGGTTGAGCAAGGTGGTGACGTAGCTTAACCTCATTGGCTTGTTGGTGTGTTTCGTGCACGGATTGGTCGGAGTAGCGGAGCAACAAGGAAATTATTTACGATCTTTTTCGAAACTTACAAACTCATTTTAAATCATGATTTATTGGTATAAAGAAGAGAAGAAGCCTTCATTCATCAGAAAATTAAAAACGTATTTACTCCTGACAAGAAAATTAAAACGCGTGGTGGAAAATTACTTCATAAGTATAAAACACCTGCGGCATATATGGAAGGAGAATATGGTTATCATACTGTTCTCTGGTTTGAAAATTGGATGCAATATACAAGGGATGATGGAGTTTTAGCCTCCTGGAGGATGGGTCATTTAATGTTAAAGTTTTAAGAAATTTGAGAGATAAAATGATGGCTCTTTCACCAAGACCCAGACCCACTCAATTTGAAGCTTTAGTTGAATGGGAAATAGAAATGATGGAGCTTGAGCGAGAAAATTGGGGAACACCAAGGAGTTTATATAAAGAAACTCATCAGGAAAAAGTACGTCGTTGGAGGAAAGGAGATATGCAGGAAGGATTATATCCAGTATTAGAAATGGTTTTAGAAACCAATCAAAAGGGTTCTCAAGAGAAAGGCAAATTAGATCAAGAATTTGATGCAGTTTTAGAGGACATTCTAAACAGTCCTCCGCCGTATCAGCAACCAGGTTGTTCACATTCAACTCCAAGAAATTTTTCAGGTGTTTCTCCTTCTGCACCTAGGGAGGAAGTTGAGGAGTCACCCAGATTTATGAGATTGCCTGATAGAGAAAGGTCGAGAAGTAAAACAAGGTCCCCAAGAGAAAATTCCAATTCTAGAAATAATGTTCAGAAAAATGATAAAAAGACTCTGTCTGATATTCCAAATATAACAGATTATTTGAAAGCAAAGGGACAATTAATTCAACAATTGACAAAAAGCATGGAAGTAGTAACAGTACCAGTTATGATTGGTCCTGTTGTCCCAGTTTTTGATGAAAATAAAACAAGGCAGTCATTAGTAGCAAATCCTTTGAATGTGGAAATTCAAAAAGTGGCTGAAAATTTTTATTCTGAATTAACAGAAATTCATAAAGATAAAACAATGCCAAATTTAACTTTAAATCAAAGTTTGTCAAATGTCACACCATTGGTTGCAGAATCAGATTCTGGCTCTGTAAATAGAACAGAGTTAACACAAATTCCTGAATCGAGGCAGCTTGATATTGCTAAACTAAAAGCAGATTTAGAGGAACTGATTATTGGCACAATTGGTACTGATTGTCTGAAACAATATAAGGATGATGAATTGCTTTTTATATGTAAAAGCATTCAGTGGAAAACAAAGAATAAATATGATCAGTTTGAAGAGGTGGCTGCTGAATTGGAAATAGATTGAACTCATCAAAAACAATTACAAAAGCATTACAGAGTAGATTTTTCTGAAAGGGACATAGAAAATCTTAATACGACAGGAAGAATAACTCATATAAAAGAATTAATTGTATTCCTGAAAAGATTAGGTGACTTAAGTAAATGGAGAGTTAAATGGACAAAGAAAAGAGAAGAAGAAAAGAAGGACAGGGGAGAAGTTTTTGGTGAATTTCCAATGAGAGAAATAGCTGGTGGAGGTTATGTTCATGTTCCATGGACAAGACAGGACATATTATTATTTACGAATGATTTTCCCAGACTTAGAGAAAAGCCAGTGGAATGGTATCGTCAGGTGGACAGGTTTATTAAAGTTTCTAACGTTCTGTGGGTTGATCTTGATGGTTTCTTTGACATTTTTGTCCCGTCACATCTCTGGACAGAATGGAAAGGGGCGACCACTCGGTCCCCCCGAACGTATGGTTGGGTGCCCCGATCCTCCCGGGAAACCATTTTGGGCAGGGGGCGTGTCTCGGCTGGTATGCCCGAAGCGGCGTAGCCAGGGCGCGCTTTTCCCGCCCAGGAGGGGTTGTCCTAGACACCTACACCGATGACCACGCCCAGTAGGCGTACCGGAGGAGGGTACACGCCCTCCCGCAGAAGAATAAATTGAGCGGGAATCCGAAGAAGCGTCCTCTTGTTCCTGCGCTCTGAAGGCCGCACCCACTCGTTGCTCGTGAGCCCTCGACGGAACAAGCAGCAATTTTGACAACTTGTAATTCTTGTGTTTCTTTTTCAGTTACTCGAAGGCGAAGAGTCCAGGACCTCGTTGATCGTCTAGGAGCGGATAATCGAAACCATGGCTGGCAAGAAAGCAGGAAAGGGTTCCGAGACGGATAAAGTGCTAGGCATGTTGGTGAACCGGATGGCTGGCATGGAGCAGAAACTCAGTCAAGTCCCATCGATCGGTCGAGGTTTAGCGGAGGTCAAACAACAACTGGCTGCACTGAGCAATCCTGGTAACCCTAAGAAGGTAATAGGCCCGGCCTTGCCGGGAATCGTCCCCGAGGGTAGAGGGAAGCGGGTCAAGAGGAGGGCGGTTTCAGGGGAGGTTCCAGTCCCAGAGGTTCCGGTCCCAGAGGTACCCCGGCCACCCCTGTCACACCGGCAGACAACCCAGTACCAATCCCAGACGCGGGTCAACCGATCCCGGTAGTAATTACCCCCGCTAACGATGAAGATATGCCTCCTGAATTGGCCACCCAGTTGGCCGCATGGCTCAATAAAAAGGCAGGGGGTGCCAAGGCGCCCGGAGACACGGCCGAAGAGGCCAAGCTACTAATCCAGCAATTGCGGCAGTCGCGAGATGCCGCAAAGGTGAATCTTCCTCTTGTTCCCCCACAGGTGACACCGGTAGGACCTGCAGTTGGTCTCGAGAAAACGGCGGGAACAACGACCGAACCGGGTAAGCTCGCTTTGCCAGTGGCGGGGGAGGGCTCATTACCCTCAAGGCGGGAGAGGGTGGCACAGCACATCCCTATGGCCACAAAAGAGTTAATATGGGGAGACAAGTATGTCAATATGTTTAACTGACCATCGCGAGATCGAGCATGCTAAAACCCAGAAAGATTTGTGGCACCCGAGCATGTGGCGTGCCAAGATGGCGGAATTCAGGGTGGATGAAACGATAACGAATTGGGCGAAGGCCTTTGCAATCTTTACTGCAGTTATGGGGGAACGTAAACCCGAGGTGTTAACTGAACTGTCTTGCTATCAAACTCGTATTATGGATTTTTATGCAATGTATGATTGAGAGGAATGGAAAGGTTATGACATGAAATTCCGAAAAGCGAAAGAATATGATGCCTCTCTGACATGGGACTGCCTCGACTCGGTCTCATGGCATAAGCAGCTCCTGCCGGGGGCGGCAGGTACATCCTCGCCGGGCGGGAGTGGGTCTGGGGCCTTCTGCCAAAAGCCCGAGGTGCCCTTTCGAGCAGGCGCCGGTATCGATCACCAGCCGAAAACTGGCGGGAATGGCGGCAAGCGGGGGTCTGTTTGGGCTTCAATCGAGGCAACTGTAACAGACCGTAAGGAACATGTAGGTTCAAGCGGGCTATGGGAATTCCTCACACCCAGAGAGTTCATGTAGATCGAAAAATAGCGGGAGGAAAGGGAGGGTCCAAGCAGGAGTAAGGTAGAACGTTGTGACCAATTGCCTACACCCGTTGTTCTCATGGCTATGACTCCTTGGTTAAACAAATACCCTGATCATGTCTCCGCTGGGGTGTTGAGGAAGGGATTCTTGCACGGCTTCCATATGGAACTCCTTTTGTAAAAACCAGTTATCGGCGCAACATAATCCAAGTGTGGGAGAGAAAAATTGCAAAGGAAGTCAGCTTAGGGCGAGTGGCAGGGCCTTTTCATCGCCCACCGGTGGCGGATTTCATCTGTTCCCCGTTAGGGGTTGTCCTGAAGAAAGACCCAGGGGAGTTTAGACTTATTCATAATCTGTCGGCTCCAAGGGGTTCCTCGGTGAACGAGGCCACTGACCCAGAAGTCTGTTCGGTGCGGTACGCATCGTTCGATGGAGCCGTGGCCATGCTGAATCGCCTGGGCCCCGGGGCGCTGATGGCGAAATCAAATATCGAGTCGGCGTTCCGGTTGCTCCCGGTGCACCTGCAGGATCAGCGTTTGCTGGGTTTTGCATTCCAAGGGAGTTATTACATGGATAAATGCATGCCTATGGGTTGCTCCATTTCTTGTGCCTATTTCGAAATGTTCAGTTGTTTTTTAGAATGGGCATTCACCGAGGCCACAGGGCATAGGCATGTTATGCATTATCTCGACGACTTCCTGTTTTTGGGAGCAGCTGGCGACACGAAATGTGCGCAGGCGCTGCATGACTTCTGCATCCTCATGAGGGAGTTTGGAGTCCCATTGGCACCAGGTAAGACGGTTGGGCCATCTACTTCACTGGAGTTTCTGGGAATTGAGCTCGATTCTGTGGAGGGATGTTTCCGTTTGCCATTGGGAAAGGTAGCCAAATTTAGGGCTTCCTTGAAGCTATGCCTTGGTAAGGAGAAAGTGACCCTGCACCAGTTGCAGCAAACAGTGGGTCAGCTTAACTTTGCCTTGAGAGTGATACCGATGGCCCGCCCCTTCTCACGCTCTATTGCACAAGCTATGGTTGGTCTCAAAGAAGGACACCACCGTGCGAGACTGTCTGCAGAGGTTCGCTAGGATATGCGCATTTGGTTGGCATTTCTGGCGGACTTCAACGGTCGGGTAGTGTGGAACAGGCCACCAGCGTCTTCAGATGAACTAGGTCTGTGGACAGACTCGGCGGGGAGCGTGGGATTTGGCGCCATTTTTGGTAATCGATGGTCGGCGCAAACATGGCCGGCGTGATGGCACTCCAGCGGTCTCACAAGTAACATTGGGTTCCTGGAGCTATTCCCCATTTTGGTTGCCCTAATGGCATGGCCAGACGATTTCAGAGACCCCTCAGTGGTATTTTGGTCTGATAATATGACTGTTGTCGAATGCATTAACCAACAAGCAGCACGCTGCAAGTGGATCTTGAGATTGTTGAAAGAGGTTGTGCTGCTTTGCATGAGACTGAATGTACAGTTCAGGGCGAAACATGTGCCGGGTGTACTGAATCATGCGGCTGATGCACTCTCTCGTTCACATATGCAGGCGTTCAGGGGTTATCTACCTACAGCGGACCTAGTGGCGGCACCATTCCCCGAAGCACTTTGGCTAATCGGTGCCCCGGAGTACAAGACCTCGTGGCAGCAAGCTTAGCCCCCAGGACAAGGAAGGCATATGAAGGAGCGTTTCATTCCTATTGCACATTTTTGGGTCCGGCAGGGGATCAGAGCTGGGGTCAGGAGGAATCCTTCCTGGGGTTCCTGGTAGCACTGCACAGGGAGGGCCGATCAGCGACAACGGCCAATAGGCATAGGGCGGCCATTTCATTCATGGCGCAGGTGCATGGCATAAAAGACCCAACGGGTTCCTTTTTGGTGAAAAAAGCCCTTCGCGGCTGGCAGCGCCTCGAGGGTTGCAAGCAAGATGAAAGGCGCCCGATTGGCTTACATAGGTTGTCCCTACTCATAGCGAAACTAGATGGAACATGCTCCTCCCAATACGAAGCAGTTCTGTTCCGGTCAGCTTTCGCATTAGCTTTCCATTGGGCTATGCGAGTGAGCGAACTAATCGCAAGGAATAAGAAAGACGTTGAGGGAGGCTTGTGCAGGGATCACGTCCAAATTAGGGGTGATTCGATGGTGGTTACGATAGCCAGGTCCAAGACCGACCAAGGGGCTATGGGAAATAGCGTTGTTGTGCAGCGCGCGCGCGAGGGTCCCCCACGTGCCCGATAATGTGTATAGAGGAATACTTGGCACTAAGGGCGGCTACATGGGGGGGGAGTTTGCTGAGGCACAAGGATGGCACCCCACTGACAAGGTTTCAGTTCCAGAGGGTGTTAGCACTGACAATCGCTGCGGCGGGCATGGACCCGTGCGATTTTGGGACCCACTCCTTTAGGATAGGCGCTGCTACTGAGGCTACAGCCAGGGGTCAGAGTGCGGACGAAGTGAAACAGTTGGGGCGATGGTCCTCGAATTGCTTCAAAAGGTATGTGCGATTGCACATGTTGTAATGAACAAGTGACATGCACTCACGCTTTTTGTCTTTTGTTTTAATTACAGTTTCGCGAGCCTGTCACGCGGGGCAGAATTTGCAGTCGACCCTGTACCAGGAGACCAGCGGTCATGGATCACCATCTAGAGAGAGAGTGGTATGGGTCGTGGGCCACTCATACGTGAGGCACGCCGGGGACGTATTCAAAGCAGGTGACGCGACTCGCGCAGCTGGGGAATACGGGTACAGAGTGGCTTTCCATGGGAAGGCGGGCTCTGTTTTGACCAATTCGAGTCATTTGTTGAGGGTCTCTTAGGGCGGCAAAGGTCACCGCCATCTGTAGTCATAGTACACCTGGGGGGCAATGACTTGGTGGCATTGGGTAGACGAGTGTTGTTTGAACAAGTTTTGTCTGCTGTTAGCTGGTTCGCGAAAAGAATCCCGGGGTGCACGATTGCCTGGTCCCACATGATTCCCAGGACGGTATGGCGCGGGGGCCTTTCGGTGTCAGCACTGAACCATTCAGTGAAGAGGGTGAACAATAAAATTGGTAGATTGTTTCGCTCTGCGCAGTTGCATAACATTCCTCATGGGTGTATTCGGGGTGATCACATGTATCTGAATGATGGGGTTCACCTGTCCCGGGAGGGGAATGATTTACTCATAGGAGACTTCATAGCATGGCTAAGGGGTTTGAGGAAGCATGACCTTTAGGAGGAGTTAGGGGGGCCGGATAGTCGGTCAACTATCCGGCCTGTGGCGGTAAGGTCATGATCGGTGAGCAGTAATTTCAAGGTCCCTAGAGGGGGCGCCACCCAGAATGGATGGGAGCGCCCGGGGGGAGGCGGCCATTGGCCCCTCCCAGTGGGAGGCGGCACCCACTAAGGATGGGTCGCCTAAGGGGAGACGGCCATAGGCCCCTCCCAGGGGAGGAGGCGGCTATATGCCCCTCCTACTAATTTCCCGGGGGCCGGATATCTGCGACGGCGGATAGAGAGTGTGGGGATGGGGGGGAGTCCACGCTGTCCTTCCTACAGATACCTCACACGGGAACTCGGACGACCTTTAAGATGGCGTCGAGTGGAAAGAGGCCCCCACCACGACAAGGGAAATTACAGTTGGCAATGAGGGTAGAGTCCTCTGCGCATGCGCCACTCACACCGTGAGGGCGAGAGTTTTGGTAGTAGGGATCTGACACCGGTTAAGACCTTGCCGTTGGCCCTTAATGCTAGGATGTACAATTTTAATTTAGAATGTATGCATTTGCAGGATGTTAGACTCGGCTAGGAAACCTTTGTATTAGAGATCTGTTAAGGTTAGCCAAAGAACATGTCTTCATCGAAATGTAATAAATGTAAAATTGTACATGATTATGAAACTTTTATATAACGTTTTAAATTTTGTTTCATATTTTAATAAATACGGCCGGGAGGGTGACTCCCTCCCGCCTTCCAAAAGTTCAAGCCTGCGTCCGACTTCCCATCCTTGGGGATTGTGTTGGGAGGGGGTGACGGGCATCCCGGCCATATGGAAAGGGGCGACCACTCGGTCCCCCCGAACGTATGGTTGGGTGCCCCGAATCTCCCGGGAAACCATTTTGGGCGGGGGCGTGTCTCGGCTGGTATGCCCGCAGCGGCGTAGCCGGGGCGCGCCTTTTCCCGCCCAGGAGGGGTTGTCCTAGACACCTACACCGATGACCACGCACAGTAGGCGTACTGGAGGAGGGTACACGCCCTCCCGCAGAAGAATAAATTGAGCAGGAATCCGAAGAAGCGTCCTCTTGTTCCTGCGCTCTGAAGGCCGCACCCACTCGTTGCTTGTGAGCCCTCGACGGAACAAGCAGCAATTTTGACCCACCCACCAGCCCCTTATGGCAATGTTTGTTGTGTAATAAAGTTGCTGAGTTAGGCCCCTTTTTTCCTTTGAAGAAAAGTAAAGGAATGTTTAGATTGAGGATGTGAATTCTGTCTGTAGGTACTGTTTTTCTTTTTAGGAGTAAACAATCGTGATACAATTAGGCATGCTGAATTTTTTCCTTCCTTAGTAGGTGAACAACTGTCGTATTTATTTTTTGGTCGGGCGGTAAGGTCATGATCGGTGAGCAGTAATTTCAAGGTCCCTAGAGGGGGGCGCCACCCAGAATGGATGGGAGCGCCCGGGGGAGGCGGCCATTGGCCGCTCCCACGGGGAGGCGGCACCCACTAAGGATGGGTCGCCTAAGGGGAGACGGCCATAGGCCCCTCCCAGGGGAGGAGGCCGCTATATGCCCCTCCTACTAATTTCCCGGGGGCCGGATATCCGCGACGGCGGATAGAGAGTGTGGGGATGGGGGAGTCCACGCTGTCCTTCCTACAGATACCTCACACGGGAACTCGGACGACCTTTAAGATGGCGTCGAGTGGAAAGGGGGCCCCCACCACGACAAGGGAAATTACAGTTGACAATGAGGGTAGAGTCCTCTGCGCATGCGCCACTCACACCGTGAGGCCGAGAGTTTTGGTAGTAGGGATCTGACACCGGTTAAGACCTTGCCGTTGGCCCTTAATGCTAGGATGTACAATTTTAATTTAGAATGTATGCATTTGCAGGATGTTAGACTCGGCTAGGAAACCTTTGTATTAGAGATCTGTTAAGGTTAGCCAAAGAACATGTCTTCATCGAAATGTAATAAATGTAAAATTGTACATGATTATGAAACTTTTATTTAACGTTTTAAATTTTGTTTCATATTTTAATAAATACAGCCGGGAGGGTGACTCCCTCCCGCCTTCCAAAAGTTCAAGCCTGCGTCCGACTTCCCATCCTTGGGGATTGTGTTGGGAGGGGGTGACGGGCATCCCGGCCATATGCAAAATTTCTGTGGGCTGGCCGAAAGAAGAACCACAAAGGTATAGAGTGACAGGTGCTCCTTCAGACACTGTCATGGATTATTATGACAAAGTAATTGTTTGGTTAAAAGACAAAAAACCTGCGAAAGTATTGGATTGGGTTAAAATTGACAGAATTATTCAAGAGCCAAAAGAATCAGTTCATTCTTATTATGAAAGATTGTTGCTGGTATTTAAACAATACAGTGGCTATGAAAAATTAAGTGAAAGTGATATGAGCCACTTCATTTACAGATTTGTTTATGGCCTGAGACCTGAAATAGGGGACATGATTAGGACAGGAATTGTAGGCTGGCAAGCTCTTTCAGTTGATGACATCCTGAGAAAAGCAAAATATTGCAGTGATGAAATAGATGCAAAACAGAAGAAACTCAAGGAAAAGGCAATGTGGGCACAAGTGAAGGTAGCTGAGCAACAGATAGCAGCTTTAGAAAATAAAGGTTTTCAGCAGAATCAGAATCCTGGCAAGTTTAAGGAAAACTTTACAAACAAGCCACAATTTAATATACAAAAAAACAAAGTAGGGCTGGCTCTAATCAGCAAGGCTGAGCCTATATCATAAACAACAAAAGGGAGTGCCAGTGCTGATACTACTGAATGAAAACTGAGGTGAATCCTCCACTAACTGAAAATCAAATTCAGAAAAGGGAATGCTTCTTAGTCGCAGTTTTATTATATATTCACAAATATTTTATAAAATCCATTTGTACATTTGAAAACAATACATTGAAGGAAAACAAGAATGCATAGAGGACACATAAACCACCAATCAGTCTGGAGCGAACCACCATTCACTACTACAATCATATCACTTTCACCATACATTCGAAACCATGCAAACTACTCTCATACATACCATATGTACATTATATACAACAAGAGAAAACTGGAACTGCCTTAATATGAACACAATATTTACAGGGTGTGTGGAAAGCTACCAAAGGTTTTACAATTTCAAACAGTTTTATCAAATTCGACCAAAGATAAACGATATTCAACAAATGATAGAGTGGTCTATATGAAATTGTAACTCTTAGATCAGTTGGCAGACCAGTAAGGGAAGGGGCCTACGCGTTTCGAATCTCCTTTATTTCTGTGGAGATTCTCATCAGGGCCTCAGGCAACTAAACAAAAAGGAAAAGGAAAGAAAATCGAAATTATGCTTTAGACACAAGAATAATCACATCAATAAAACAAAGCGTAGCAGGTAGACACATATATGACTCTCATAGACTAGTCACACACTTCAGAATCTCTTAAACTCAGTGGAGACCCCTCAGTCCAGTATATCCATAAGGAGGAACACAAACACATTAGTGTTTCCTTGTCTTCATTACACAAACGACCCCCCACCCCCCCCCACCCCCTCCGAGGAGACTAAAGTTTTTGGTCTCTCATTCACAGAGCAACTGGTCATTCCCCTTCATACTCGTCCCGGACCACTGATAGCAACTTCAGGTGGTAAGTTTTCTCACAGCCTTAACCGTTCCCCTTGGCGACCAACCTATGAGTAGTTATACTGTCCCCCCTGATATGTCGCTCTGCGGCAGCTCATGCTGGTATTCACTAGTGGCCAGTCGCTTCATACCATGACTAATGTGTTTGTGTTCCTCCTTATGGATATACTGGACTGAGGGGTCTCCACTGAGTTTAAGAGATTCTGAAGTGTGTGACTAGTCTATCAGAAATAAGGAAATTCAGAAAAAGAGCTTGGAAAGCTGAGAGCAATGAAGTAGAGCCGAAAAAGAAGCTCTTGAGAAAAGGTGATGTTTGGCCTAAAGAAAATTTAAAGTTCAAATTGATCAACAAGTCGAAGGATCAAGTGAATGAGATTTCAAGTCAAAAAGGTGAAATAGACAAAGAAGATCAAAATGGAAAGAAAATCAAAGTAATAAATAGAAAAAGTAAAAGACCACTGAAACCTAATCAGAAGTATAAATCTCCAGAGTGGGCCTATATAATTATCCCACCGATAGTTGAAGTGAGCAGCAGCAGTCAGGAAGATTTGGAAGAAAACAGTGACAATGATTGAAGTTTACATTTAATTGAGAATAGGTTGATTTCATTTCTGGCATAAGGCTGAAGAAATTGTGTTAGGTGACACAAGGTCGAAGAAATTGTGTTAGCTGAATACTTTTTACGGACGCAAGGTGGAAGAAAAGCTGTTAGAAGGTTCTCTTTAAAAAAAAATTTAAGAGGAGGGTAGTATATTTTTACATATTTTTATATAGTTTTAAATTTTTTGTTCAATAGAATAAAATGCCTAATGCTGATAACTCTAGGCGTGCTATTTTTAGGAGATGCTGTAAAATGTCTTCTATTTGTGTTATTATGATTATTTTAGTTTGGCTAATTTTAGCAGTCATTTTCCCTTTTGAAATTGATAAGGAGCATTTTAGAGCAAATATAACAAGTAAAGCTGAATCAAAACAAGTTAGTCATGATGTAGTAGGTAGAACTAATAGAATTATTGAGCACAAACCAGATGTCCATCAGGACAGATCAGTTGGGGATTTTTCTACTAACTCATTTTCCAGACTTCTTTCAGAATATGTTAGAGTCATGGATGTTAAAGATTGTTATGTGTGTGTTAAGCTTCCTACTTCTGTCCCTGAAGGGGTCAAGTACAATATGCTTCCCCTAACATATGGAATTACCTGTAGTGTTATATTAAGCTTGTTCTATCAAACTGGTCGTCTGAAATTTTATTATTCAGACTATGACGAGACTTTTGCAAATTTGAAGGTTGTGAGCAGTTTGAACAAAGTTAAGCCTGCCAAACAAATGAGCAAATTATTTCTGGTTACTAATGAATTAACCTATGAGTACGCATTTAAGAATAATTTAACTTGCAAAATGAGAGACGAAGAAAAATCATTTCTTGATCAGGTTGAGGAGAGGAGGGCAAATTATAAAAGGAATGAAATGGTGAAACAAACTAAGTCCAAGTTTTGGCAGATAGAGGACGAGAAACTTAATGGAGAAAACAGATTTGCTGCCATCCAAATTGATGAACCAGTTAGCGGACATTTTTTTTTTAGAAGAGATAATACACTATATGATAATTATTTTGTTGGTGCAAGTCAATGTGAAGATACCTATCGAATTATTGGGGGTTGGGGATTCAAAGGTGGCAAAGACCCAATTTTTCCAGGAATTTATTTTGTCTGTGGAAATAAGGCATATTTCAGTCTTCCTGACCATTAGTATGGCACATGTTACCTTGGTCTTGTTTTCCCTAAAATTTTTCATGTTGACAGAAATAATGAAGGATCATTCGAAATTGGCAAACACCTGAATAGAATTAAAATGGAAAGTTTTTCAGAAATCATGGGAGATATATTTGGTGCGATAATTCCTATGGTGGGAATTACCCTAAATTCAATAAAGATCAGAAAAGTTTCCACAATTGTTGATAGATTGTCCACTGATACTGCAAGTGGTTTCCAGTTGGTCAACACTGAGCTTATTGCTACCAGAAGCATGGTTATACAAAACCGGCTTGCTCTTGATATCCTTTTAGCAAAAGAGGGAGGAGTCTGTGGGATTTTGCATGTTCAGCACTGCTGCACATATATCCCAGATAAAAGCCAGAATATTGAATCCTTAATTAAGAATATTACAGAATTTCACTCTGAAATAGAACCTATGGAAGATGACAGTGTTTCTGAACGATTGGCAAAAAGATTTGGGGCAATTAAAGAATGGTTCGCTGACATTGGCAGTTCAATTATTGGCAACGTATTCTATCCTATTATAGTAATTGTTAAAGTGACACTTCTGTTGAAAATCAGTTGCATGATTCACAAAAGAAAGAAGCACATGAGGGAAAAAAGGAGAATTTATAAGCTTAAAAAGGCTCAGGAGAAAGAGATTGAAATGGATGAATTCCGCAGAACTCAAATTGATAGACCCAGGCAGAGACAGACTGATGAGACAGGAGTTTAGACTTACTAATACTGAGAGAACTCATTATATGATATTTATAAAATATAAATTTAGTATAAATTTTGTGGGTTTTGTTTGGTGATTTTAAAATCACCAGAGGAGGGAGTTGATGGAGTGGACTTTCAGATTTATTTCTAAAAAGTTTGTGACAAATGAAACTCTCGTGATTTTTATTTTTCACTAATGTGTGTTGCATGATTTATATGTTTACTGATCCAACTTAGATTAAAATGCACCATCATGAAAATGTCGGTTTAATCATTTGTGCTCTTGTTATGTTTGTCGTTTTGCTTTAAATAATACATTCACTTTGTCTTTTGTTTGTCATTTACTAATTGCAGCCGTTTTGGAAATAATAGCATGTGCATTCTTTAAATGTGCTTTTGTTATGTATTGTCGTCTCATGTGTATGTGTTTGTTTATTTGTTTGTAATGCAAAACTAGGTAACATAGCTAATGGGTTAAACTTAGTGGGTAAGGGTGGGTAACAGAATAATTATTATTTCTTGAATTAATTATTGTCTTGTGTTTCTTTGCATACTAGACACCCTCATTGTATTGCATGCAAAAGGCTTGAGGCCTACTTCTAAAATGGATGACAGAATGGCTTGACCAGAGTGAGCCTTGCACAGCTACGCAGGAATGGAAAATTATATCTTTCTACATTAATTCTTGAAGTGAGGCTTGCAAACAAAGGCTGTGTGGAAGTTTAGGACATTTGGTTCAATTTGTTCCTTGATCAAAGCCGTACTTGTCGTTCGGCAGCGGAAAGACGGAAAAGCATGAGCGGACGAAGGAAGCCTTTGCTTTCGTTAAATGTTACTTTCTTTGGAAGCTGCCGGTGTCATACTCATGAACAATGGTACTTTTGAAAGTGACTTTGGCTATGTGAGAAACGGATGATGACCGCATCGTATGACATCTAACAGCCAATGAGATTCAGTTTTGCTCAAATATTTGTATTCTTTTAGCTAGTTTTAGATAGGAAAATACTATAAGAATTGCCCCCATGCTAAGAGCACTGTTCGATCGATCCTGTGCTCCAGAGACGCTGCCAGTTTTCCCTTTCACGTAAGACTTTATTATTGTTGCTTTCCTATAGGTCCCTACTCTTAGCTAAGTTAGGGAAATAGGCTATGGAGAAATAAATAAATAACTGTTTGAGCTTTTCTCATGCTGATGATGGTTCTTTGAATTTACATGACCTTTTGTGCTAATAATGATTAATGTTTGAAAAATAAAATTGCTAATAAAGTTTAAGGCTTCTTTATGAAATAAAGTAAATAAATGGATTTTTGAAATGACAAGCTGGTCTTGATCGTTTCTTTGTGTTACCATTAGTTAATCCATTGCCTTTCTTATATATGACATAATTTATGAATGTGTTAGATTAAAATAATTAGGTCATATGATTCAGTAGGTCAAGAATACAGTTATTTGCTAAATATGGGCCTAGTGATAGATTTATAAATAATGGTAAGTATCCTGGTGTAGAATTTACATATGACACTGAAATTCATTAGACCCGCTGGATCAAGATCAAGTGTGAGGTTACATTTACGTGACCTAAACTGGCTTCCTGTGGCCCAGTGGGTGCAGTTTAAGGCTCTTACTTTAGCACATAGAGCCCTGCATGATTCAGGACCTTCCTATATCAAGAAGCGCGTGACCTTTTACAATCCTTGCTGCTCTCTATGCTCTGCTTCTCACCGTCTGATGATTACACCCCGGTTCTGCCGTTATAGGATGGGGGGGGACAGTCGGTTTCAGTA
The DNA here is from genome assembly GCF_964263255.1 of Lissotriton vulgaris. NCBI lineage: Eukaryota > Metazoa > Chordata > Amphibia > Caudata > Salamandridae > Lissotriton > Lissotriton vulgaris. Next base: position 597,899,687 of record NC_141691.1, read on the forward strand.
AAGGTAGCCATTTTATGGAACAGTCTTCCTGACTTACTGCGGCATACTCAGGATTTCCGTATTTTTAGGAAATTACTTAAAACTCATCTTTTTAACCAGTCCATTTAATTATTCTCTGCCCTCAGACCTCAGTTCAATTCCGCGCCAGGACACTCCTGAGTATTTGTGCGCGCTACAAGTCATATATAACATAACATAACTTTGCAAATTTGTAGCACTATTTGCACTTAGGTATTTCGGATAGATATACGGTAGTCACACTGCAGCGCAGTCAAGGATATAATATATGAGTCAGGGATTTAACCCATTATCTTAGAGTTTCATACATGTTCCATAATTGAAGGAGATGCTTAAACAACGATGTGGACTGGGCATGTTATAAGTGAATTTTGCACAATGGGATATAATTCTTTTTTTATATCCTGCAAGTTATGTTTGTATCATCTTGGGATTTTTTAGATATGTAATATTGTACTGTGGAATCAAATGTTGGCTCATTGTAAGGGCAGATTCTAGTATTAAAGCACATATCAATGCTAATATATGCAATGTTCATGATTTACTTTTGCACAAATGCCTTTTTGCACATATTAAGCAAATTTGCACAATGTTTTTATGGAATCGGTATACTGTCTATATATTTTCCAATACAGTGTCATATTATACATAGCTTAATATTTAGATGTGGTTATAATAGCGTATTTTGCACAAATATGTTTTAGATGCGTTTTAAAAGCTTAATTTGCACATTTGGGGATTTATCCCATGATCAATATAATATTTTGCATGTATGTCTGAGCAACATGCAGGCTTTTGATTAGAGCAAATTCAGCTACTACAAATGCCAGTTTGTATTAGCAAATGAAATTTAAATGACGTATTTTACACAACTGGCATTTTACACACTTTTGCTATATTTACACTGTATTTAGTTAGGTAATCAAATGTTTAACAACTTAATGGGAAGAGATTCTAAAGTCTTTAAAAGCCAGATTCATTTGACATCACAGTAGTGTTTTTACCATATCTATTGCGAACATTGTCACGTGGTCTGATTTGAATTATTCACTGTCACTTTAAAAATTGTGGTCTGCCAATTTCACATTGTCAGGTGAACAAGGCTCGGACAAGCCGAAACGTTATGGTGACATACACCCCAAAAAAAATCTGCACTTATTTACTGGTCCGTGTCCGTTTCTGCTGTGGAGGTGGCGAGGTGCTACTCAGCAGTTAGTGATATATATATATATATATATATATCACGACGTAGTTTTTGGCAAAGCCAAGCCACATCCACGGCGGGCGTACACGGCAGGGATGCCGATCCCATATACTCCAACACAACCCAGTTGTACAGAAATAATTCACTGGTGCCGCAGCCACAATTCTTAAACGGTATTTATTCAGGCATTCGGGCAAACCTGACGCGTTTCGCAGTTATCCTCACTGCTTTGTCACGGGTGATCAAATAAAGTGCAACTCACATATTTAAAGGTGCAGGTTTCAAAATACATCAATTTCATAAACATGGTAAAAATACTTCCGTTTTTACTTCCATGCAATTTGACTAACTTTCAAAATCATAGCAGTCTTAGAATTTTAAATCATAATGGAATTCTAAATTACCCAATAATAAATGAAAACCGTTTGTGTCATAAAATATTCACAACTATCTTGCCCCAGTGGGCTATTCTTTATCATCTATTGATTGTTAAATAAAGACACAGTAAGTAATAACACCTTGGTTACACATTTCATAATTGTATCCATTGGGCACCCAAATAAAGTCTTTCTTTGATGTAGCTCTAGTGAGCATAATTTCTCATTTCCTTGGCAATCATCTTTGGAAGTTTCGTCTTTTGTCTGCAATGGAACAAATGAGAATCTATCTTTAAAAAATATTTGAACCCTTCAGTGTCAAAAAATAAAACTCGAACTTTAAAAAATCTATAAAGATATACAGTAAGGAAAGGGGTGAGGATACAGATTAGTACATTATCTCAAGTGTATAGAAATTTCATCATCAAAATTCAAACCAAAAGGGATAACGGTATTATATTTTATGATCAGCTTTGACTCAAGTTTCCTTAATTCTAGTGTGCGGTTCCCTCCTCTCTCTCTCAAGGGTATTGTGTCTAGCATACAGAATTTAAGCAGGCTTTGGTTCTGATTGTGCTTTTCAAAAAAGTGTTGAGCAACCGGGTATTGCTTATCATGTTTGGCAATAGCCCGCAGGTGTTCTAAGATGCGTAATTTGGCTTTTTTAATGAAGCTGCCTATATAAAATAAATCACATGGGCACCTCAAGGCATAAACTGCAAACTCTGTGTCACAGGATAGATGTTTCATTATTTTAAAGGCAGATGTATCTTTGTTTAGTTTCACCATTTTGCAATATGGCTGAGATACCCGCCACCCCCTCTCAACACAAGGATGGGAAGACGGAAACGGTTCTGAACTTTTGGAAGGCGGGAGGGAGTTACCCTCCCGGCCGTATTTATTAAAATATGAAACAAAAATTAAAACGTTAAAATAACAGTTTCATATCATGTACAATTTCATTTACACATTACGATGTTCTTGGCTGACCTTAACACATCTCTAATACAAAGGTTCTCCTAGCCGATACTAAACATCCTGCAAATGCATTACTCAAAATTGAAATTGTACATCCTAACATTACGGGCCAACGGCAAGGTCGTAACCGGTGTCAGATCCCCAATACCAGAACTCCCCCCTCACTTGTGAGGGGGGTCGCACAGAGGACTGTACCTCTGTGCCAACTTCCAATTTCCCTTGTCTTAGCGGGGGCCCCCTGTTAACTCGACGCCATCTTAGTGGTCGTCCGAGGACTCGTGTGAGGTGTCTAGAAGGTAGCGTAGACCCCCCTCCCACCCCACACAACTTACCACATCTGCCGTCGCAGATGTCCTGGCACCGGGAAATTCCCAGGAGGGGCCCTAGCCCCTCCTCCCCAGGGAGGGGCCTATGGCCGCCTTCCCTTTCGGCGTCCCCATCCTTAGAGGGGACCGCCTCCCCGTTTGAGGGGCCAATGGCCGCCTCCCCCCCGGGCGCTCCCATCCATAATGGGTGACGCCCCACCTCTAGGGAGCTTCTAATTCCTGCTCACCGATCATGACCTTACCGCCCGACCAAAATAAATACGACAATCTAAGACTAAAGTGGAGAAAAACAATTTATACTTAAGCAAATCAAAGTATAATCTCTACCGAGCATCCGGTGCAACTACTCTGCTGAATAAAACATGCTGAAAAGGAAAAAATTATCAACTTTATTACACACCAAATTACCAACTTTTACTCAAGACAACCTGTAAGAAAAAACAATATCACGACACTCGACTTTATTCCAACAAATCGCTGTCATCAGGGGCTGGTGGGTGGGTCAAAAATGGCTCTTCGTTCCGTCTCGAGCTCACGTGCAACGGGGAGGTGCAGCTTCAGAGCACAGGAACAAGAGGATGCTTCCTTGGCTTGTCGCTCCTTTTATCCTTCTTCGGGCGGGTGTGGACCCACCTCCAATGCGCCTCCAGGGCGTGGCTAGCGGTGTTGGTCTCTAGGACAACTCCCTCTTGGGCGGGAAAAGGCGCGCCCCGGCTACGCCGCTTCGGGCATACCAGCCGAGACTCGCCTCCCGCCCAAAATGGCTTCCCGGGGGGATCGGGGTACTCCACCATACGTTCGGGGGGACCGAGTGGTCGCCCCTTTCCATATGGCTGAGATACCCGCCACCCCCTCTCAACACAATCCCCAAGGATGGGAAGACGGAAACGGTTCTGAACTTTTGGAAGGTGGGAGGGAGTTACCCTCCCGGCTGTATTTATTAAAATATGAAACAAAAATTAAAACGTTAAAATAACAGTTTCATATCATGTACAATTTCATTTTCACATTACGATGTTCTTGGCTGACCTTAACACATCTCTAATACAAAGGTTCTCCTAGCCGATACTAAACATCCTGCAAATGCATTACTCAAAATTGAAATTGTACATCCTAACATTACGGGCCAACGGCAAGGTCGTAACCGGTGTCAGATCCCCAATACCAGAACTCCCCCCTCACTTGTGAGGGGGGTCGCACAGAGGACTGTACCTCTGTGCCAACTTCCAATTTCCCTTGTCTTAGCGGGGGCCCCCTGTTAACTCGACGCCATCTTAGTGGTCGTCCGAGGACTCGTGTGAGGTGTCTAGAAGGTAGCGTAGACCCCCCTCCCACCCCACACAACTTACCACATCTGCCGTCGCAGATGTCCTGGCCCCGGGAAATTCCCAGGAGGGGCCCTAGCCCCTCCTCCCCAGGGAGGGGCCTATGGCCGCCTTCCCTTTTGGCGTCCCCATCCTTAGAGGGGACCGCCTCCCCGTTTGAGGGGCCAATGGCCGCCTCCCCCCGGGCGCTCCCATCCATAATGGGTGACGCCCCACCTCTAGGGATCTTCTAATTCCTGCTCACCGATCATGACCTTACCGCCACAGGCCGGATAGTTGACCGGCTATCCGGACCCCCCACAAAAACTCCTACTTAAAGGTCATGGCTGCAAACTCTTTAACCAAGCTACGAGGTCTCCTATGAGTAAAGTATTCCCCACCCGGGACAAATGGACTCCATCCTCTAGATACATATGGTCCCCCCTGATACATCCATGCGGAATAGAATGCAATGTACTTGTACGGAACAATCTACCAAGTTTGTTATTCACCTTCTTCACTGAATGATTTACAGCAGACACAGAATTAGCCCCCCGCCACACCTTCCGTGGAATCATATGGGACCATGCAATCGTGCACCCCGGAACCCTTCTCGCCAACCAACTCACTGTGGATAGTATCAACTCGAGAAGTACCCGTCGACCAGTGGTCACCAAATCATTGCCCCCAAGATGCACTATGATTACAGATGGCGGTGACCTTGTCCGCCCTAACAAACCCTCCATAAAACTTTGGAACTGGTCAATACAGAGCCCGCCCCTTCCGTAGAAGGTCACCCTGTACCCGTATTCCCCAGCCATGTGAATCATGTCACCTGCTTTGAATACGTCTGCGGCACGCCTCACGTATGAGTGGCCCACGACCCACACCACTCTTTCCTCAGCCGGTGATCTTTGACCGCTGGTTCCCAGGTGTCGGGTCGACTGCACAGTCCGCCCCGCCTCGTAAGCTCGCGACACTGTAAACCAAACAAAACAAGAAGCGTGAGTGCATGACATAGGCTTCACAACATGTGCAACCGCACATACCTTTTATAACAATTCGAGGACCAACGCCCCAACTGTTTTACTTTTTCCACACTCAGACCCCTGGCTGTAGCCTCTGTAGCAGCCCCTATCCGGAAGGAATGGGTCCCAAACTCACACGGGTTCAAGCCCGCCGCTGCGATTGCCATCGTTAGCACCCGCTGGAACTGAAACCTAGTCAGTGGGGTGGCGTCGGCGTGCCTCAGCAAGCTTCCCCCCCATGAGGCCGCCCTCTGCGCCAAATACTCCTCAACGCATGCTACCGGGCACATGGGAGATCCCGGAATCCGCTGAACCACCACGCTGTCCCCGATCGCTTTCTGATCGGTCTTGGACCTGGCAAATGAGACTACCATTGTCTCCCCCTTAATTTGAATGTGCTCCCGGCAGAGACCTCCCCCCGTATCCTGCTTGTTCCTCGCTACCAGCTCGCTTACCCGCATAGCCTCATGGAATGCTAATGCAAAAGCGGCCCGAAATAGCACTGTCTCTGATTGAGATGAACGTGTCGCAGGGAGTACGGACAGTAACAGGGCCAACCTTTCCAAACCTATCGGGTGCCTCTCATCCACTCTGCAACCCTCACGGCGTTGCCACCCACGCAGCGCCTTCTGTACCAAGAAAGACGCCGTGGGGTCCTGTATGCCATGGGCCCGTGCCATGAAAGAAATGGCGGCCCGGTGCCTATTGGCCGTAGCCACTGATTTGCCTGCCTGATGTAATGATAACAAAAAGTTCAGGACATACTCCTCTTGGCCCCAAAGCCCCCCCCTAGCTGAACCCAAAAAGGACAAATAAGAACGGAACGCCCCTTCATAAGCCTTCCTTGTCCTGGGTGCCAGACTCTCTCCCAGGAGGTCTTGTAGTCCGAGGCACCGAGAGACCAGAGAGCTTCGGGAAATGGTGCCGCCACCGGGTCCGCTGAGGACAGAAAACCCCAGAAGGCCTGCATACGGGAACGAGAAAGCGCATCAGCTGCCTGATTTAACACCCCTGGCACATGTCTCGCCCTAAAGTGGACGTTTAGTCTCATACACAGCAGGACAATTTCCTTCAACAGTCTCAAGATCCATTTGCAGCGTGCTGCCTGACTATTGATACACTCAACCACGGTCATATTGTCAGACCAGAACACCACAGAGCGATCACGAAACTCCTCAGGCCATGTTTTTAAGGCCACCAGAATAGGGAACAGTTCGAGAAACCCAATGTTACCTGTCAGCCCCCTCTCGTGCCACCATGCCGGCCAGGTTCGTGCTGACCAATGATTACCCAAGATGGCGCCAAAGCCCACACTCCCTGCCGAGTCAGTCCACAACCCCAGCTCCACGGAGGAGACCGCTGGTTTGTTCCACACGACACGACCGTTGAAATCCGCCAGGAATGCCAACCATATGCGCATGTCCTGGCGGACCTCTGCCGAGAGCCTTGTGCGGTGGTGCCCTTCCTTAAGGCCGACCATGGCTTGAGCAATAGAGCGGGAAAAGGGGCGAGCCATCGGTATCACTCTAAGGGCAAAATTCAGCTGACCCACAGCCTGCTGCAACTGATGCAAATTTACCTTCGTCTCGCTAATACATGTTTCAAGCGATGCCTTAAATTTCGTTACCTTTTCCTTAGGCAAACGGAAGCACCCCTCTTCGGAGTCGAGCTCTATTCCAAGAAACTCGAGCGAAGTTGCCGGGCCCACCGTCTTACCTGGTGCCAATGGCACGCCAAAGCGAGTCATGAGATCACAAAATTCATTCAAAGCTTGTGCACATTCTTTGTCCCCGGCTGCCCCCAGAAATAGAAAGTCATCAAGATAATGCATAACATGTGTAAACCCTGTTGTTCTTGTGAACGCCCATTGCAAAAAACTACTGAATTTTTCAAAATACGCACAAGAGATGGAGCAACCCATTGGCATACATTTATCCATGTAATAGCGTCCCTGAAACATGAAACCAAGGAGACGCTGATCGTCAGGGTGTACCGGGAGCAACCGGAACGCCGACTCAATGTCTGATTTGGCCATCAGCGCTCCGGGCCCCAGGCGATTCAACATGGCGACAGCCTCATCAAAAGATGCGTACCGCACCGAACAAACTCCCGGATCAATCGCATCGTTCACCGAAAGACCCCTTGGAGCTGACAAATTGTGTATCAACCTGAATTCCCCTGGGTCCTTTTTGGGGACCACTCCCAGAGGCGAACAAACAAAATTAGCAACTGGCGGCATGTCAAATGGTCCAGCAACCCGACCTCGGGTCACCTCTTTCCCAATCTTTGCTTGTACCACCGCCGTATTCTGCAGAACCGACAGTTGGTTCCTACATTGTGCTTTACCCTGAAAATCCCCCGCCGGGATGCGGAAACCATACGAAAAACCATCTCGCAACACCCCAGCGGAGACATGATCCGGATATTCGTTCAGCCAAGGAATCAGTGCCATGGTATCAATCGGGGTAGGGAGAGGCGCCCCTCGGACTATTTCAGACCTGTTTGGCGCCCCCTCTACTTGCCGTATCACCAGTTTTGGTTCTGCACATGGACTCGGGGTGCGAGGACTGCCCGCACCCTCCACATTCATGCCTAAACCTGCAAGATCCCTGCGGCCTAGTACATTTGCCTCTGTTAAAGCTCCAGCAGACCCCTTTTTTACCTGAGTTGCCATTATTCCTTGTGTGCTGATCATTGCTTGATCCCGCCCGAAAGGGCGCCCCAGACGAATGGCGGGAAGACTCAACCATGTTTCCCCCCAAAGATGGCGGCTTCGCCGTGCCTGACTTCTCCATTTTCTGCCAGGAAATGGAGTCGAAACAATCCCACGTCAGGGATGAGTCGTGCTCCTTGGACTTACGAAATATGCTATCGTAACAAAACCATTGATTGCCACCATACGTTTCATAAAATTCCATGATACGTGTCTGATACACGGCTAATTCCACCAATAATTCAGGCCTACGTTCCCCCATAATTGCAGTGAACATTCCAAATGCTCTGCCCCAATTGCTTATCGATTCATCCACTCTGAAACCGGCCATCTTGGCGCGCCATACACTAGGATGCAGAAACTCTTTTTGATTTTTTACATGCTCAATCTCATAGTGATCGGTCAACAAGGAAAACATGTTCACATATTTATCAGCCCATATCCTTTCTTTTACCTCAATCGGGATATGCTGAACAACTTTTTCCCTCCTTGAAGGTACCGATCCCTCCCCCGCAATCGGCAATGGCGGCTTACCTGAACCGGCCACTGTGACCGTAGTTCCTGCCAAACCAACGCCCGATACTGGTTGTTCCACGGGAGCCTGCGGGGAAACAAAAGGATACGGTGCCTTCGCAGCATCTTTCGATTGCCGCAACTGCTTCATTATCGCCCTGGCTTTATCAGCCGTGGCCCCCTCGTTCTCTTTGCCTAACCATGCCGCCAACTGGGCAGCCAGCTCAGGAGGCATATCCTCCCCGTTCACAGGAGTGACTACCACAGAGATCGGTTGCCCCACGTTCGGAACCGGAGTCGGGGCCTCGATCGGGGTGACCGGGTGCGTAGGGGGTGCTTCGGGAACCGGGGCCTCACCACCCGACGCTCCCCTCTTGGCCCTTCTACCTCTCCCGTTAGGGACCACTCCCGGCAATGCTGGTCCGATGACTCTCTTCGGTCCCCCCGCACCATTCATTATCGCCATCTGCTTTTTCATATCTGCCATGTCCTTCATCAGCATACGAAGCATCTGATCGGTCCCGACCCTCTTTCCGACCTTCTTGCTAGGCATCGTCCACGTATACTCCTCAAGGTCCTAGGCCAGGAAGCTCCGAACTCACTGAAAGAAGAAACACAAGATTAAATCCTCAAAAATGGCTCTTCGTTCCGTCTCGAGCTCACGTGCAACGGGGAGGTGCAGCTTCAGAGCACAGGAACAAGAGGATGCTTCCTTGGCTTGTCGCTCCTTTTATCCTTCTTCGGGTGGGCGTGGACCCACCTCCAATCCGCCTCCAGGGCGTGGCTAGCGGTGTTGGTGTCTAGGACAACCCCCTCTTGGGCGGGAAAAGGCGCGCCCCGGCTACGCCGCTTCGGGCATACCAGCCGAGACTCGCCTCCCGCCCAAAATGGCTTCCCGGGGGGATCGGGGTACTCCACCATACGTTCGGGGGGACCGAGTGGTCGCCCCTTTCCATTCTGACTGTAACGGCAAGCCTTACATTTTGAACATGTAAAGAAACCTTGTATTGGATTCAATTTCCTGGTTTCTTTGATCTCACTTGTCATTAACATGTCTTTTAGTGATTTGTTACGTCTGAAAGTTATAGACGGCTGATCTGCCAGATTTTCCCTCAGATCCTCATCAGTTCTAAGAACATCCCAAAACTTCCATAAACTACTACGTACCTCCGATGCCTGGCTGTGGTATGTAGAAATACATCTCATTTTGTCATCAATGGTCTGTTCTGTCTCTTTACTCTTGAGCAAGTCATCTCTTTTTATTAGAGCAACTTTATCAACTGCTGATTGAATAGTTGACAAGCTGTAACCCCGGTCCTTGAACCTAGTTATCATCACTTGCTCTTCTTTTTCAAAATCGTCTTGTGAACTGCAGTTGCGTTTAGCACGCAACAGTTCCCCATAGGGGATACTGTTAATGAGATTTTTTGGATGGCAACTCTGGGCTAGCAATAAACAATTGCCAGCTGTCTTTTTTCTATATAGTTTACTGCAAATTGTATTGTTGACAATACTGAGTTCTAGATCAAGGAATTCAATTCTCTTCTTGCTCATTTCGCTGGTGAATTGTAGATTACACTCATTCTGATTCAAATGTTTTACAAATTCTTCTGCCTGTATTTGATCACCATCCCAGACACAAAATATGTCGGCGATGTACCTTGCCCAGAGGACGACATGATCTTGAAAATGATCGATCTTCCGGGCCACCTGCTCCTCCCACCAGCCGAGGTAAAGACCTGCAAAGCTGGGGGCGAAGCAGGTTCCCATTGCCGTCCCCTGGGTCTGTTTGTATAAAACTTTATTGAAAATGAGGAAGTTATTTTTTAGACATAATGCAATCATTTCCAATATCATGTCTGTATGCAACAGAAATGATAGTGACCTTTCTCTTAGAAAGTATCTGCATGCGTCTACACCAGCTGCCATAGGGATGCTGGTGTAGAGACTACACACATCCATACTCATTAGTTGATAACTTTCCTTCCATTCAATTCCATTGATTTTTTTCAGGAAATCTCCCGTGTCTTTTACATAAGCCGGTGAGCCCTGTACATAAGGTTGAAGAAAATGATCTACGTACTTCGATACATTCTCCAATGCACTACCCCTTGAAGATACTATAGGTCTCCCTGGTGGTATAGTAGCATGTTTATGGATTTTGGGCAAGAGATATAGAATTGGGATTTTCGGATCTTTGCATTTCAAAAAAAGATATTCATTTTGTGAATTATTTCTGTACAACTGGGTTGTGTTGGAATATATATATATATATACGAAACATGTTGGGACAATGCCACAAGCCGTGTGTTTTTCCTCAATAAAAGAAGCGATAAATTGAGTCTTCAGGTGTGACCAGAGTTTCCTTCCTTGGGAGCAAACATTGTGTGAATATATATCGGCGTGGTTCTGCCGAAGGTCGTACACCGCCACAAGAGCGCCGTGGATCTCCCGCCCTGAACCAATTTGCAGACTCGGTAAAACGAAAAGGGAGGTTGGCGCCGCCGGGGACTGTACCCGCGGTATTGGTTCTGGAGTCGGCTTCAAAGGAGGGCTGACCCGTGAAGGCTCATCGCTCTAACACCTATCAACAAGGGAAAACAAGCGCCGAAATGCAAACATCATTACGCTCTACCCACTGGAGGGTTATTATTTGACATCGTGTTTGGATTAACAGACCCGATTAAGTGCCAGAACTAATCAAGGTCATACAAACACCGAGTGAGGCACTTAAAACAAATAAGAAAAGACTTGAAAATAAATCGGACTGCTAACCAAACTGTCATGAATCTATGCGCAACTACAAGTCCCACAATTCATTTTAAAAACGGAAGTGATTCCTTAAAAGAATGCCACTGGAGGCAAACAAAATGAATGTCCACTACATCGAGCTGTGGGGTGAAGCGCAACGGATTCCAGAGCAAGGCTTACCTTGATAAAGTTCCAGGCGGAACGAAACATGTTGGGACAATGCCACAAGCCGTGTGTTTTTCCTCAATAAAAGAAGCGATAAATTGAGTCTTCAGGTGTGACCAGAGTTTCCTTCCTTGGGAGCAAACATTGTGTGAATATATATTGGCGTGGTTCTGCCGAAGGTCGTACACCGCCACAAGAGCGCCGTGGATCTCCCGCCCTGAACCAATTTGCAGACTCGGTAAAACGAAAAGGGAGGTTGGCGCCGCCGGGGACTGTACCCGCGGTATTGGTTCTGGAGTCGGCTTCAAAGGAGGGCTGACCCGTGAAGGCTCATCGCTCTAACACCTATCAACAAGGGAAAACAAGCGCCGAAATGCAAACATCATTACGCTCTACCCACTGGAGGGTTATTATTTGACATCGTGTTTGGATTAACAGACCCGATTAAGTGCCAGAACTAATCAAGGTCATACAAACACCGAGTGAGGCACTTAAAACAAATAAGAAAAGACTTGAAAATAAATCGGACTGCTAACCAAACTGTCATGAATCTATGCGCAACTACAAGTCCCACAATTCATTTTAAAAACGGAAGTGATTCCTTAAAAGAATGCCACTGGAGGCAAACAAAATGAATGTCCACTATATCGAGCTGTGGGGTGAAGCGCAACGGATTCCAGAGCAAGGCTTACCTTGATAAAGTTCCAGGCGGAACGAAACATGTTGGGACAATGCCACAAGCCGTGTGTTTTTCCTCAATAAAAGAAGTGATAAATTGAGTCTTCAGGTGTGACCAGAGTTTCCTTCCTTGGGAGCAAACATTGTGTGAATATATATCGGCGTGGTTCTGCCGAAGGTCGTACACCGCCACAAGAGCGCCGTGGATCTCCCGCCCTGAACCAATTTGCAGACTCGGTAAAACGAAAAGGGAGGTTGGCGCCGCCGGGGACTGTACCCGCGGTATTGGTTCTGGAGTCGGCTTCAAAGGAGGGCTGACCCATGAAGGCTCATCGCTCTAACACCTATCAACAAGGGAAAACAAGCGCCGAAATGCAAACATCATTACGCTCTACCCACTGGAGGGTTATTATTTGACATCGTGTTTGGATTAACAGACCCGATTAAGTGCCAGAACTAATCAAGGTCATACAAACACCGAGTGAGGCACTTAAAACAAATAAGAAAAGACTTGAAAATAAATCGGACTGCTAACCAAACTGTCATGAATCTATGCGCAACTACAAGTCCCACAATTCATTTTAAAAACGGAAGTGATTCCTTAAAAGAATGCCACTGGAGGCAAACAAAATGAATGTCCACTACATCGAGCTGTGGGGTGAAGCGCAACGGATTCCAGAGCAAGGCTTACCTTGATAAAGTTCCAGGCGGAACGAAACATGTTGGGACAATGCCACAAGCCGTGTGTTTTTCCTCAATAAAAGAAGCGATAAATTGAGTCTTCAGGTGTGACCAGAGTTTCCTTCCTTGGGAGCAAACATTGTGTGAATATATATCGGCGTGGTTCTGCCGAAGGTCGTACACCGCCACAAGAGCGCCGTGGATCTCCCGCCCTGAACCAATTTGCAGACTCGGTAAAACGAAAAGGGAGGTTGGCGCCGCCGGGGACTGTACCCGCGGTATTGGTTCTGGAGTCGGCTTCAAAGGAGGGCTGACCCGTGAAGGCTCATCGCTCTAACACCTATCAACAAGGGAAAACAAGCGCCGAAATGCAAACATCATTACGCTCTACCCACTGGAGGGTTATTATTTGACATCGTGTTTGGATTAACAGACCCGATTAAGTGCCAGAACTAATCAAGGTCATACAAACACCGAGTGAGGCACTTAAAACAAATAAGAAAAGGCTTGAAAATAAATCGGACTGCTAACCAAACTGTCATGAATCTATGCGCAACTACAAGTCCCACAATTCATTTTAAAAACGGAAGTGATTCCTTAAAAGAATGCCACTGGAGGCAAACAAAATGAATGTCCACTACATCGAGCTGTGGGGTGAAGCGCAACGGATTCCAGAGCAAGGCTTACCTTGATAAAGTTCCAGGCGGAACGAAACATGTTGGGACAATGCCACAAGCCGTGTGTTTTTCCTCAATAAAAGAAGCGATAAATTGAGTCTTCAGGTGTGACCAGAGTTTCCTTCCTTCGGAGCAAACATTGTGTGAATATATATATATATATATATATATATATATATATATATATATATATATATATATATATATATATATATATATATATATATATATATAATACCTACTGGCGGTCGCCAGTAGGTAGTTATAGTTAGGATTTTTTTCAATGCAAAATCTCAAAATTCTATTGTAAATAACTTTGGCGCCGATTGACGAATCTGCCTGAAATTTTCCTCAAATTTGCCTCGCGGAGCTCCGGTCCTTCCTTGAAAGTTTGGGGGGGATTCATGAAGCGGGGGCCGAGATAAAAGGGGGGTCCCAAAACGTGTTTTCCCCATGTTAATTTCCATGGGGCGGTCGAACTCACTTTTAGCCCGAACGGCTGAATGGATTTCCACCAAACTTGGCAAAATTGTAGGGACTGGTAGCCCGATGTGCCTTTGCTATGTCTCAAGATATGTGCTCCATCGGTTTTTGAGTAATTTAGGTTCAAAAAATATATATATCTATGGCAGCGCCCCGGTACGCGCACCGGGCGTGCACCGGGTGCGCTACGCGACTTGCGTGCGGAAAGCTGATTGGCTCTCGGGTGTCTGTAATCATTCTAAACAGTCCGGAGCGGCCGCCATCTTGTGTCTCGGTAGGATCGAGACACAAGAGGTGGCAAAAACAAAGGGTGAATTGACCATAAGGGGGCAGAGTAGACCCTCCCTGACCCCCTAGGTTTGATGTGGGGGCTATAAAAGGGCCCCGCAGGGCAAAAAAAATATTTTTTTTTTTTCAATTTTTGCGGGGGGAGCGCCTGGTACGCGCACCGGGGAGCGCACCAGGGAGCGTACCATGCGGAAAAAAGAATGACAGACTTATCAAAAAATGTAGAATTATTAATAAAATTGTTCTTTTTGTTGTTTTTTTTAAATTTAAGTACCAACATGTAGGTACCAATGAAGAGTCTAAAGTTTAATGTACACACCGTCTCCTTTGTAGATATCTTGCATGTTGTTACAGAAGTTATTGTGGTATATGGAATTCATACCATAGTCTGTCAGGAAAGCAGAAACAATATGGAGGCAGGTGATGATAAATAGATGTTAAATACACATTGGAGATAATATAGTGGGAGAAAGGAAGTAACTATGAGCAAAATTACTATGTAACATAAAAAAGTTGCACAGTATACTATAAGTCTCACTTTATATTATATCTATTTTGGTACTATTTCATAATTTACATATAAAAAAGAAGAATGTCTCGAACAATTTTTAATTTTTAAATAAAAATGTATTGCTGTGATTTTTCAAAATCTAAAAGAATTTCCAACCTTATTTCGTCAGGTATGTCCTCATTTGGATTTCATGATTCAATTTCTTCCACACAATTAAGTAAGTCTTGGTCCAGACACTGATCCAAAAAGTCTAATTCATCAATCTGTTCCTTAGGATTGTTCTCCAGATCAATTTCAAATAAAATATTAATTTTATTTTGTTCTCCTTCCATTTTCTTGCTGTAAATTGCATAAAAAATAAATATATCAGTAGAGATAGCACACTGTTGGGTTTAAGTTCAGACAGGTACGTGTGAGTTTTTAACAGTGAAGTTATCTTTGGGCAGTGTATGGTTTGAGGTAGGAAGTAGAAATATAAAAAAGTGTATGTAAAGAAGCCTAATATAATTCATAATTATACCAGAGAAGCCTAATTCAATCTATAACTATAACAGAGAAGCCTATCTCAATCTGTAATTATAACAGAGGGACAGTAAATAACGGTCAGAAAACGTTTTTTCAAATGAACTTAAAGTGCCCCTTCACAAATTTATAACTTACCTTATAGAAAGGTGATGAAGATAAATGAGAAAATGTTTTAAAGATGTATCTCAGGTAGTTGTAGTCAAAATGGCCATGTTTCCCTCTCATTTTTCATTCATATTCATGTACATAACCAATCAAATGTCAGGAAAAAAAAGTAGGAAATGAAAGTAACATTTTAATTGGTTGTAAATTCCAATACTTTCATATGTGTTTTTGTCATGTAATTTACCTCAGGATATTTAGACAGGGCTACAGCCCAAATGGCTGAATGGAACCATCAAATGTGGGATAATGGTAGGGAGTGGTATATAGTAGGGTCTATGCTATATTTGGTGAAAGTCTGTCCAGTGGTTTTTATGTAATTTCATTTCCCACATTTTTTTGGGGAGCGCTCACCGGTGCGAGCCCCGGTACGTGTACTGGGAGCGCTACGGGAGTCTGCCATTTTGTGTTTCGGTCGAATTGAGACACAAGATGGAGGACAAACAACGTTGGGAATGGGTAAAAAGGGGCACAGTAGACACCCCTTGACTTTCTAGGTTTGCTGAGGGGAGTATCGGAGGGGCATATATGCCAAAAAATAAAAAAAATTACATTTCGCGGGGGAGCGCCCGGTACGCGCACCGGGGAGCGTACCGGGGAGTGTACTCTGGTGAAAAATAGTGAAAAAAGTTAGAGAAAGATAATCATTTTGAGTGATCAGAGGTAGGGTAGCTCTGAAAAGAGCTTTTGGGTTCTGTGGCTGATTTAGGTACCTACAAGTAGGTTCCAATGCACAGTCCTAAATTCAGGAGGAATATTCTATTCCCCTCATCTGAGAAGTGCACATCATCTCCTCTGTAGATATCTTGCATGTGGAAACATAATTTATTGTTGTATATTGAACCCATTCCATAGTCTCCCATGTAAGCAGAAACAGATTTATTCACATTCCGTGCTTTCTCAAATTGTGGACAAAATTGGTTGGACCAGTTCCATTTCTGTCTTTGACATATATTGGAACATACCAAGGCAGTTTGTGGAAAAAGTGTCATCAATTGAGCAAAGGTGTCCTTTAAAAGCATTTCCAGACCTCCCCCAGTCAAAGTGCCCAAGTCATTTCGTCCACAGTGCACTATTAAGAGGTCAGGGTTTGGCAGATGCAAAAAGGTTTTCACCAATGGTATCAATTGGTGACATCTCAATCCTCTCTGGCCAATCCATTTGATTTCCAATTCGGTAAATCAAGGTTGTGAAAATGTCTGCTAGCTGCATACCTTTGAGCCCAGTGGATGTAGCTATGTCCAATAATCCACACAGAATACATGGTGAGAGAAGGTTCTGGTGCAGTCAGATGAAGTGTGGCAATGAAATGGCAGTTGGAACAGTAGGAGTTTACAAAAAAATAATTGTGGAGTTTCACTGCTCTTGAATCACAAGCAATGATTGATGGATTCAAATAGTTGAAAACTAAAAGTTAGGGTGCATGGTTGTGTTTTGTGAAAGAAGCAATTTGAATGGTTAAGAAAAAGTCAATTAAAGAAACATTTCATCGGATAAGCTGGTGTATTGAGAGGCCAGACATCCTTGCTTAGTTCATTTGCAACATTGTAGAATAAACTTTTGAACCTGTGAGTTAAGTAAGGAGGGAGTTGCTATGGTAACAGATAGAAAGGGCTGAGGGGGGAAGGGTGTTGGTTTGAAAATAGTGAGCGAAGAGTTTTGATTGGTTGAAATGAGGGATATCTGTGTAGAATTAGAGGTTTTCTGTGCCAGTCATGGTTGCAGTGTGTGGAATGCATACCTTTTGCTCTGCTAAAGAAAAATTGGTGTGTGTGTCTGACATTGTTCTCTATCTCCCAAAGCATTTGTAAAGGTAAGAAATGATTCATTTAATTTAGATAGAGACTTGTATGCTCTATGGAGAAGACTTGGAAGCAGATTTTTTTAATGTTGTTTTGTGTCATGTTTTTTGATAATGCTTGGTTAAAACATTTTAATGCATAGAGGAATTGTATTTTGTGAAATAGTGAATTTTCAGTAGTGAAATTGAATGCTTGTATATAGGACCTGTGCTGTGTTTCTAAAATGTTATTTAAAAAACGATTTTGGGGTAAATGAATGCTTTTTATATTTTTGAGAATGAATTATTAGTGCTTGCCTCATTAAATAAATATATTTGAATCTTTTACAATGATGTCACCTGCATTACGTCAGATTAGGATGCAGATTGAGGTTTTTTCTGGTTGGTTTGTGTCATGTTTTTGGATAATGCTTACGCCCTTGGCCTGGTCTCCCCACCTGCTCCTCCTCACCTGCTGCTACCTGCTGCCTGTGCCTGTGCCTCGCACTGCACCTCGCCCCAGCCGCCGCAGGACCGCCGCTGAGCCGCACCAGCCACCGCAGGGCCGCCCCAGCACCGCCCCAGCCACCGCAGGGCCGCCGCCGAGCCCCCAGGCTTTCCTTTTCCCGCCGGACTCCCGCGAAACCCCGCCCCCCGCCCGCCGATTGGTTGCCGCGCTACCCGCCTCCCCGCAGACCCTCCCTCCCGGCTCCCCTCTTATGACGCCCCCAGAGCGACCGCGCAGCGGACGCGCGCAGCGGGAGCACCGATTGAGCGCCGAAGGTGCGCCAAAGGTAAGCCCGTCTGCGCCCGTCCGCGCCTGGACCGCGCCCAGTGCCAGGACCCCTGGCCCTCGAGGACCCCAGCCCACCCGCTGGACGTACACAGACACCACCCTCAACGCGCTCAACACCGGCCGAATCCCGGGATGCTACCGAGCCACCCCGAGACGCACCCACGGACCCTTCAGCTGCCACGCCTGCAAGTTCACCTGCATCCGGACCTGCCTCGCACCAGCACCCGCCAAGCCGAACACCAGCAGCAACCACCTCAAGTGCATCCTGCTCAACACCCGCTCCGTCCACAGACACGCCATCGAACTCTGGAACCTCCTCGACACCACAGCTCCTGACGTTGCCTTCCTCACGGAAACCTGGATGAACGACTCTTCAGTGCCCGACATCGCCATCGCCATCCCAGAGGGCTACAAGATCACCCAGAGGGACCGCACCGCCAACCAGATGGGAGGAGGCATCGCCATCATCCACAGGGACACCATCCGCATCACGACCAACACCGACGACACCCTGACCACCGCCGAACACCTACACTTCTAGATCCACACCGACCCGAAGACCACCCTCAGAGGCACCCTGATCTACCGACCCCCGGGACCACGCACACAATTCAGCGAGGACATCGCCGACTTCGTCAGCCCGCATGCCCTCCCCTCCGCTGACTACATCCTCCTGGGGGACCTCAACTTCCACCTGGAGAACAACAGCGACCGCAACACCATCACCCTGCTCGCCAACCTCGCCAACCTCGGACTCAAGCAGCTGGTGTCCACCCCCACCCACCTCGCCGGACACACACTCGACGCCGTCTTCTCATCCAGCAAAGACATCGCCTTCAGCCACGCCGCAGGACTCCACTGGACGGACCATAGCTGCGTCCACTCCACCTTCAGAAGAACGACGATCCACCACCACCAGCAACAGGTTGCCTGAAGAAGCTGGAACAAGATCACAGCCGACCAGCTCGCCGCTTCCCTGAGCCAGCACCCTCCCGCCAGCTCAGCGAACCCCAGCCAGGCCGCCGACAACCTCACGAAGTGGATCAGCAACTGCGCGGACGAACTCGCCCCACTGAGGACCCCGCCCAGCAGACCCGGCAGCAAGAAAGCCCCATGGTTCACCGACGAACTCAAGAGCTCCAAGAAGAACTGCCGAGCCCTCGAGAAAGTCTGGAGAAGGGAACCAACACCGGACAACATGACCACCCTCAAGCTTGCCACCCGGAAGCACCACCAACTGATCCGCGCCACCAAGAAAACTGCATTCAAGGACCGGCTGGACAACAACGCACACAACTGCAAGGAACTCTTCAACATCGTGAAAGAGCTCTCCAACCCCAACGCCGGAAACAACGACATCACCCCATCGCAAGACCTCTGCAACTCCCTCGCCTCCTACTTCCACAACAAGATCGCGGACATACACAACAGCTTCAGCATTCAACCGACGCACGCCACGACCGCAGCAACGCCCCCCACCACCACCCTCCGTGCCTGGACTCTGATCAGCACCGAAGACACCGTCCGCATGATGAACTCCATCCACTCCAGATCTCCGACCGACCCCTGCCCTCACCACGTCTTCAACAAGGCCGACGCTGTCATCGCACCCCACCTGCGGGACATCATCAACACCTCCTTCAACACCGCCACCTTCCCGGACAGCTGGAAGCACGCCGAACTCAGCGCTCTACTAAAGAAACCAACAGCGGACCCCACCGAACTCAAGAATTACCGCCCCATCTCGCTCCTCCCGTTTCCAGCCAAAGTCATCGAGAAGACCGTCAACAAACAGCTGGCCGCCTTCCTCGAGACGAATGGATCCCTCGACCCCTCACAGTCTGGCTTCCGAGCCAACCACAGCACCGAGACCGCCCTCATCGCTGCCACCGATGACATCCGAGCCCTGATGGACAACGGAGAAACAGCGGCCCTCATCCTCCTAGACCTCTCCGCGGCATTCGACACTGTCTGCCACCGCACCCTAGTGCAGCGCCTCAGCAACGTCGGAATCCAGGAGAAGGCACTGGAATGGATCATCTCCTTCCTCGACGGAAGAACACAGAGAGTCCGTCTACCACCGTACAAGTCAGAGGCCACTGAAGTCACCTGCGGCGTCCCTCAAGGATCCTCGCTGAGCCCCACCCTCTTCAACGTCTACATGAGCCCCCTCGCGGCCATCGCACGCCAACACTACCTCAACATCATCTCCTACGCCGACGACACCCAGCTGATCCTCTCCCTGACCAACGACCCTGCTGCCGCCAGAGCCAACCTTCACGAAGGGATGAAAGATGTAGCCGAGTGGATGACGACCAGCCGCCTGAAACTGAACTCAGACAAGACGGAAGTCCTCATCCTGGGCTCCTCGCCCTCCGCCTGGGACGACTCCTGGTGGCCCCCCGCCCTGGGCACCGCACCCAAACCGACAGACCACGCACGCAACCTGGGCTTCATCCTGGACTCCTCCCTCTCCATGACCAGACAAGTCAACGCCGTCTCCTCGTCGTGCTTCAACATTCCTGCGCATGCTACGGAAGATCTTCCGGTGGATCCCCACCGAGACCAGGAAGACGGTCACCCAGGCCCTCGTCACCAGCCGACTGGACTACGGCAACGCCCTATACACCGGAACCACCGCCAAGCTCCAGAAGAGACTCCAGCGGATCCAGAACACCTCAGCCAGACTCATCCTCGACATCCCACGAAACAGCCACATCTCCGGACATCTGAGAGACCTGCATTGGCTCCCCGTCAACAAAAGAATCACCTTCCGTCTCCTCACCCACGCACACAAAGCCCTACACGATCAAGGCCCGAGCTACCTCAACAACCGCATCAACTTCTACGCTCCCAAACGCCACCTCCGATCAGCCAGTCACGCCCTCGCCGCCGTCCCCCGCATCCGAAGGACGACAACAGAGGAAGGTCCTTCTCCTACCTGGCCGACAAGACCTGCAACTCCCTCCCTCCCGACCTGCGCCTGACCCAAGACCACCTCTCCTTCAGGAAGAAGCTCAAGACCTGGCTGTTCGAGCAGTAGCAGCCCCCCCCCCCCCCCCAAGTGCCTTGAAACCCTCCGGGTAAGTAGTGCGCTCTATAAATGTCTTTGATTGATTGATTGATTAAATATGTTTTGTAGCATAGGGGAATTAAATTATGTAAAATTGAGAACTTTCTCTAGTGACATGGAATGCTTGTACATAGGACCTGTGCTGTGTTTATAAAATATTATTTAAAAAACGATTTTGGGGTAAATGAATGCTTTTTACATTTTTGAGAATGAATTCTTAGTGCTTGCCTCATTTATTTGAACCTTTTACAATGATGTCACCTGCATTACCTCAGATTAGGATGCAGATTGAGTTTTTTTCTGGTTGGTTTGTGTCATGTTTTTGGATAATGCTTGCTAAATAGGTTTTGCAGCATAGGGTAATTGCATTATGTAAAATTGAGAAGTTTCTCTAGTGACATGGAAAGCTTGTACATAGGACCTGTGCTGTGTTTATAAAATGTTATTTAAAAAACGATGTTGGTGTAAATGAATGCCTTTTATATTTTAGGGAAGGAATTATTAGTGTTTGCCTCATTAAATAAATATATTTGAACCTTTTACAATGATGTCACCTGCATTACCTCAGATTAGGATGCAGATTGACGTTTTTTCTGGTTGGTTTGTGTCATGTTTTTGGATAATGCCTGTTAAATAGGTTTTGCAGCATAGGGGAATTGCATTATGTAAAATTGAGAAGTTTCTCTAGTGACATGGAATGCTTGTACATAAGACATGTGCTGTGATTCTAAAATGTTATTTAAAAAACGATTTTGGTGTAAATGAATGCCTTTTATATTGTTGAGAAGGAATTATTAGTGTTTGCCTCATTAAATAAATATATTTTAACCTTTTACAATGATGTCGCCTGCATTACCTCAGATTAGGCTGCAGATTGAGTTTCTTTCTGGTTGGTTTGTGTCATGTTTTTGGATAATGCTTGGTAAATACGTTTTGCAGCATAGGGGAATTGCATTATGTGAAATTGAGAAGTTTCCCTAGTGACATGGAATGCTTGTACATAGGACCTGTGCTGTGTTTCTAAAATGTTATTTAAAAAAACGATTTTGGGGTAAATGAATGCTTTTTATATTTTTGAGAATGAATTATTAGTGCTTGCCTCATCAAATAAATATATTTGAACCTTTTACAATTATGTCACCTGCATTACCTCAGATTAGGATGCAGATTGAGTTTTTTTCTGGTTGGTTTGTGTCATGTTTTTGGATAATGCTTGCTAAATAGGTTTTGCAGCATAGGGGAATTGCATTATGTAAAATTCAGAAGTTTCTCTAGTGACATGGAATGCTTGAACATAGGACATGTGCTGTGTTTCTAAAATGTTTTTTAAAAAATGATTTTGGTGTAAATGAATGCCTTTTATATTTTTGAGAAGGAATTATTCGTGTTTGCCTCATTAAATAAATATATTAGAATCTTTTACAATGATGTCACCTGCATTACCTCAGATTAGGATGCAGATTGAGGTTTTTTCTGGTTGGTTTGTGTAATGTTTTTGGATAATGCTTGTTAAATAGGTTTTGCAGCATAGGGAATTGCATTATGTAAAATTGAGAAGTTTCTCTAGTGACATGGAATGCTTGTACATAGGACCTGTGCTGTGTTTCTAAAATGTTATTTAAAAAACGATTTTGGTGTAAATGAATGCCTTTTATATTTTTGAAAAGGCATTATTAGTGTTTGCCTCATTAAATAAATATATTTGAACCTTTTACAATGATGTCACCTGCATTACCTCAGATTAGGATGCAGATTGAGCTTCTTTCTTATTGGTTTGTGGCATGTTGTTTGGAAATGCTTGATATCAACATATGCAAGATAGAGGAATTGTGTTCTGTGAAATAGTGAGGTTTCAGTAGTGAAATTGTATGCTTGTACATAGGACCTGTGCTGTGTTTCTTAAATGTGATGCCAAAAACGATTTTTGGGTAAATGAATAGTTTTTACATTTTGGAGAAGGAATAATTAGTGTACATGAGGTGAGGCCTGTCCAGGGGTATAGATCAGGTGAGGCCTGTCCAGGGTTGCAGATGAGGTGAAGCCTGTTTAGGATTGTAGATGACGTAAGGCTTGCACAGGGGTGCAGAGGAGGTGAGGCTTGTGTTCAAGAGTGTAGTGGGAGAGAAGTCTGTTCAGGGGTGCAAAAGAGGTGAAGTCTGTGTTTTATTATGCAGTGGGGGAGAGGCTTTTTGAAGTCATGTCCATTGCACTCTTCGACACAGGCCTAACCTCCTCTGTTCTTCTGGACAGGCATCACCTCATCTGCACTCCTGTTCAGGCCTCACTTCATGTGCACCCTGTCACTATTAATTATACCCAATACATTGAGGTCTGTCAAGGGGGCACAGAGGAGGTGAGGCTTGCCCAAGGGTCAGAGAAGGTAAGTCTTGTCCATTACACTATTGGACACAGTGCTCAAGTCCTTTGCACCCCTGGATAGGCATTACCTCATCTGCTCAATCTGTTTACTAATCTGAGGAAACACAGGTGACATGATTGTGAAATGTGTTAATATATTTATTTAATGAGGCAAACACTAATAATTCTTTCTCAAAAATATAAAAGCCATGCATTTACTCCAAAATCATTTTTTAAATAACATTTTTCAAACACAGCACAGGTCCTATGTACAAGCATTCCATGTCACTAGTAAAACTTCTCAATTTTATATAATGCAATACCTATATTCAGCAAAATCTATTTACCAAGCATTATCAAAAAACATGACACAAACCAACAAGAAAGAAGCTCAATCTGCATCCTAATCTGAGGTAACATAGGAGATATCATTGTAAAAGGTTCAAATATATTTATTTAATGAGGTAAACACTATTAATTCCTTAATAAAAATATAAAAGCCATTCAATTACCCCAAAATCGTTTTTTAAATTACATTTTAGAAACACAGCACAGGTCCTATGTACAAGCATTCAATTTTACTACTGATACTTCACTATTTCACATAATGCAATTCCTCTATGCAGCAAAATGTTTTAACCAAGCATTATCAAAAAACATGACTAATCTGAGGAAACATAGATGACATGATTGTGAAATGTGCTAATATATTTTTTGAATCATGCAGATACTATCTAATCACCCTTTTTCTTTGTAATATTCTGTCCTTGAGTTACTCCCTATTAGACCTTTTGTCTGTTTTATACCCTCTCTCTCCCTCTTTCTGACTTTTTTTCTCTCTTTCTGTTACACCCTCTGTCTGACCTACTTCTTGTAAAATCCTGTCTCTGATTTACTTCCTCTTACACCCTCTCTCAAACTTACTCTCTGTCTCTTCCTTTACAGGCTCTCTCTGTTTTAGTCTCTTTTACAACCTTTTCCCTTCTAACACCCTCTCTCTGACTTACTTCCTGTTACACCCTCTCTCTGTTTTACACCCTGTTACATCCTTTTTCTGACTTACTCCCTTTTTTTGATTTACTTCCTCTCCCTATTACATCCTTTTTCTGTCTTTCAACATATTATACACTCTCTCTGTCTTAGTCCTTCTCTATGTTTTACTCCCTCTACCTGTTTCTTTGTCTGAGTCTCTCTGTGTCTTTGTATTACTCCCTCTAGCTGTTTTTCTTTGTCTTACTCCTAGTTATATAGTTGCTATGGTATAAACTTAGATATGTTGCAAATTAGTGTTTATATCGTTTGCTTATTGTCATTGCTTTGTTGTTTGATAATAGTGGTCTATAATGTGTTATTTATTTCTTTACCACAAATTGAAATCAACATTTCAAACGTAAGCAAAAATGCCGTCAAGGCAAAGGAGAAGAAAAAATACCATACGGAAAAGAACAAAATCAGCAACGGAATTAAAGGAATCCCCTAAAACAAGTACTTCAAAAAACAGCAAAAAAGCTCCTGGTAAGACAACTAAGTCTTTTTTTCAGAACATATGTAGAGGAAAAAAAAATGTTAATGGAAATGTGAAGATCCAGAAGGAGAGAGCAAATTTGAAAAGGAGGGAGAGGCCCTCAAAAAATGTCACTACTGGAGCAGGAGAGAAGAGTATGGATAGCAATAGAAGGCAAAATGTATTTAGGGACATTCGTAGACGAATGTTTCGCAATAGGGTAGTTTTAAATTTGCTAAAAACTGAAAAGAAAGGTAAACAGAGAGCTGCTTTTTACAAGAAAAAGAAAAGTGTAGAGAAGATTGTTGATCAGGCTTTTGAAGTTAAGAAAAAATATTTAATTTAGTAATCAATAGAATTAGGATACTTAACAAGGCAATTGATGTTTTCAAATCGAACAGTAGATGGAAAAGAATAACTAATCAGACACATTTTTTTGAAGTTTTTTCTGGAGAATGGATGCATAGTTCAAGTTCTGAGCCATTTTTTAATGAGGAGAGTTACTTTCAGGAAAATGATTTGGTGCATGCAGTTGACACCAGCATATGAGGTGAAAGATGGTTGTCCGTTGGAAAAAGAGAAACTTGTGTCTAGAGATGCTTAAGAGGTGTTAGCAGATGAAGTTTTAGGGAGACGTACTAAGGGTCCAGTGTACACATGGAAGTGCAGTAGTATTTGTAGTGTGCGACAGGATTGAATCGATTTGCTCTGAAATTTCTTACGTACATATAGTAAGAAAAGTCTAATTCAAAAAATGAAGATCTTGCAAGAGTTAGATCCTTGCATAGTGAGAGAAAACACAGGTTTGCATGGGCATTCACTGGCTTGTCTATCTAGAAAAGTATGTCAGAGTGTTTTTCATCATTTTAGGATGTTAGCAGTGCATCATAATAAGGTGAGGAAATTAGTGAGAAGGTTGTATTATGCAAAAAGTCCAGCACTTAAGCTTAAACAGTTAAACAGTGCTCTTTTGCATGGATCTGAAGTAGATGTGAAGACTATTTGTGAAGAAATTGAGTTTTGTTATTTTGGGAACAAAGAGGACAGTGTAGAAATGGATATAGTAATGGATGGTAATGTTTTATTTTTTTTATTTTTATTTTAGCGATTTCTAAAGCGCCTGGTGGCCCAAGGGCATCCCCGCGCTATGTAGCTTGAATCCTATTGAGAGGTGAGGAAGCCGAATGGAGGTATTTGGGGAACAGGTGGGTCTTTAGCTTTTTGCGGAACACAAGGTGGTTGGTTTCCAGTCTGAGTGCGCGGGGTAATGCGTTCCAGCCCTTGGCTGCCTGGACTGAAAATTGACGGCCTCCTGTGCGGACTTTTTTGAATCTGGGGGTGCAGACTAGATTCTCATTTTGAGATCGTAGCGATCTAGTAGCTGTATAAGGAGTAATCATTTTACTAAGGATCGCAGGGCCAGATCCGTTGTACAGCTTATGTGTAATACACATTGCTTTAAAGTGCACCCTTTGGCGTATAGGTAGCCAGTGCAGGGCTTTAAGGGCTGGCTTGGCGGATGTTCTGAAGGGGGTGTTGGTAATCATACGTGCTGCCGCGTTCTGTGTCCGCTGGAGTTTCGTGATGGTAGCCTCGGGGGCTCCCAAGTAGACCAGATTGCTATAGTCCAAACGGGACAGCACTAGGCCCTGGATAAGGAGCTTTCTGGACATAGGTGGGAGTAAAGGCAGAATTTTACGGGTCGTACGCATGAGCCCAAAGCATGTGCCCGAGGTTTTGGTTGCCTGGGTCTTCATTGTAAGCTGTGGCTCTAGCCATACCCCGAGTGTCTTGATTTCAGATTTGGGAAGGGGAATTTCACCGAACACATCGGGCCATATCGTGGGAGGGATAGTTGTCCATTGCTTGCCGAGTAGCATTACCTCTGTCTTGGTCCCGTTCAATTTCAATGATGATTCATTCATCCAGTTGTGGATGTTTATGAGGCAGTTGGTCAGATTTTCAGGGTGGTCAAGCAGCTGGGACAGGGAGACGACTAGTTGGGTGTCGTCAGCGTAACTTACCATTTTGATGTTAAATGGCGTTACCACGTCCTCGAGGGGGGCCATATAAACGTTAAAAAGCGTCGGGCTCAGAGACGAGCCCTGGGGGACGCCGCTAGTGAGTGGAAGGGTGGATGAGTGGTGGCTGTCATCCCATACTTGAAAGGAGCGTCCTGTAAGATAGGATTCGATCCATTTAATAGCTGTCCCGGTAAGTCCTGCATTTGCCAGTCTACTCAGAAGGACACGGTGGCTGACCGTGTCGAAGGCTGCACTTAGATCCAGGAGGATCACTGCCACTGATCCTCCTGAATCTAGTAAACCCCTTGCCTCTTCAATCACCGCAAGGAGTGCGGTGTCCGTTCCGTGGCCTGGGCGAAATCCGGTTTGGGATGATCGGAGTAGTTTATTTGTTTCGAGGAATTGTGATAGCTGGATGTTTACCAATTTCTCGGTGACTTTACTAATGCCAGGGAGCAGGGAAATTGGCCTGTAGTTGGACAGGTCCGAAGGATCTAGCTGGGGTTTTTTCAAGAGTGTGGAAGACAATGTGGAAGACAATGTACAGATTTCAAGTATAAAAAACTTTGACGAGGAAATTACCGAGTTTAATGTGAAATCAAGTGAAAGGCCTAATTTAACTTGTGTGAGTTGTCGATGGACTCATTATAAAATTCAGACTAGGTTAGTTGATTTTTATGCAAAATGTGAATTGGAAAACAATAGTGAATGGAAGGATTTTGTAAGTTATTTGTTGGTGGGAAATTCTTTTGATTTGAGTTTTGATCAGCGTATTTGTAATTATTGTTTGAAAAAATTAAATGAAAATAGAATGCCTGCTAGAGCTGTTCATAATAATCTTCAGTTGATAGATATTCCTTCTGAATTGATGGATTTAAATACTTATGAATCTATTTTGATTCAATGTGTCCATCCTTTTCAAGCTATTGTTCGCATGGAGCCTAGGATAGGGAAATTGCCTCCTACAGATTTACAAAGAGGATTAAAGGGAAGAATTGTTTATTTGCCTTTAGATGTCAAGAAAAATATTGATACAATTGGTGTAGAAAGAGTAGAAGAGGATCCTCTGGTTATTCTAGTTAATGGGGTTCCGACAAAGAGTAAGAAAATCTGGCAAGATTTAGTGGATGTTAGGAAAGTCAAAAAGGCAACGTTGTATTTGGTCAAAAACAATGAGTACTACAAAGATGTAAGTGTTGGAGCAGAGGAAACAGCTACAGAAGAAGACAGTGATTGTTCAGTTGGCCAAATTGAAAAAGTTGATGTGTCTAGAATTGAAGACATATATGAACATTATACTGTTCATCCTTTGCATTCCAAAGAAGTAATGGGGAATACAATTGACTTGTTTCAAATGAAAGCAGCAAAA
This sequence comes from Lissotriton vulgaris, assembly GCF_964263255.1. Lineage (NCBI taxonomy): Eukaryota > Metazoa > Chordata > Amphibia > Caudata > Salamandridae > Lissotriton > Lissotriton vulgaris. Next base: position 597,927,973 of record NC_141691.1, read on the forward strand.
GGAAGTCCTATTAGTGTATGGGAAGAAAGTTTGGAAGCTGGTTGTTTTCCACAGTTATTTCCAACAGGTCGAGGTGGACGATATGACGATCGACCAGTTCAAATTCCTGCAGCTGAATACCAGACTTTAAGATTGTATGCTGAAGATCCAAGGTTTCGTCAATGCATTCCGTATTTGTTTCATCTACTGTATGAAAGTGATTTGTCTGGGCTTTCTTATGCAGTTAATCATATACTGAAAAGTGGAGCTCATCTGCAAAATGTTTCGGCAAGGGACTTTATGGAAAAAGTCAATCTGCAAGACAGTATTTTGGAATCTCAGCTAATCAATCTCATGGCATGTCAGCGCGGAACAAACGAGTATTGGTTCCGTCGTCATGGGGAATTGAAATGTATGCTAAGAAACTTAGGAACTCCTACATGGTTCCTCACTCTTAGCTGTGCTGAGTATGCATGGGACGACTTACTTCAATTTCTACGAGAGGCAAATGGAAACATACAAAATATAGAATTGAAAACACCTGGAGAACTGTGTTCTTTGGATCCAGTGAATGTTTGCAGATATTTTAATCATAGATTTGAAGCTATGATGACTTTTATTACCAACAAAAAAAATCCTCCACTTGGAGAGGTTTTGGATTTCTTTTGGAGGAAGGAGTATCAAGCGAGAGGTGCTCCTCACATACATATGTTGTTATGGATTAAAGATGCACCCAAATTTGGAACTGATTCGGATGACACAGTGATGAGTTTCTTTGAAGAATATTCAACATGTGCTGTTCCGAAAATCTCCTAAAGAAAATAGTTTAAGGCAACAAGTTTTACGTTTTCAATCCCATCGTTGTGGAAAGCACTGTCGTCGAAAATTTAAAAACAAGGACAAGTTCTACACGAAATGTCGTTTCGCGTTTCCACGACCAGTGATTTCTAAAGGAAGAGTAAATAATTTGATGTCTTCTCTGCGACATACTGTGACAAGGAAATCACCAAAAAATACATACAATTTAAAAAGAAACGAAGAGTCCAAGTACATCAACGACTACAACCCAGTGATTTTATCCATGTGGAATGCTAACATGGATATTCAGTTTGTTGCTGACAACTCTATTGCTGTGGCTCGATATGTGAAGTCTTATATCCCAAAAAAAGAAAAGACCGAACTGAAGGAAATGTGGGAAGACATTTCACATGAAAAGAGAATAAGTAAAAAATTATACAGTTTCAGTCTGAAGATGTTGTCGCATCGAGAAATTGGAGCATATGAATGTTCTGATCGGTTATCATCAGCAAGTCTCTATGCCAAATCGAGAACAATCATTTGGGTGAGTCTAGGTCTTGCTGCAACACGAAACCGAGTTTTGAAATCTGTACAAGAAATTGAATATTTGGTGGAGAAAGAACCAAACAGTACAGATATTTTGAAGACAAACATGTTGGATACATACTATCCAAATAGAAGTACTCACCTTGAGAACACTTGTTTGTATGAAGTTCTGCAAAACTACAGTTATAAGAGGAACATCACAGAAGATATCAATAATGGAAAATATGCTGTCATTGGGTATGAAGGGTGTCTAGTGAAGCAGAGAAAAGGCCATTTGATTAATCATCGAAAATTGAGTTGCGAATCTCCAGACAAAAGAGAATTTTACTATTTAGCTCTTTTGCAACTCTTTAAGCCACGGCGTACAGAAGAGGAACTACTTGGAGATTTTCTCTGTTATGAAGACTCTTTTAATGCAACGAAGGATACCATAGAATGTCCTGTTTTTCCAAATTATCTGCAAATGTTGAACGATGAAATAGTACAAGAAGCCACAATTGCTGAAGAGATTGCTAGAGACAGTTCTCAAGACAGTCAGAGTTCTACTTCATTGAGTCAGGATCCACTAGGAGGACCAATTATCCTAAATGAAGCTGCAACTGCCATGGATGAGGTGGAAAGAGCTATGGAACAAGCTCAAGAGGATGTAGTTAACTTAAAATATTTGGTAAAGCAACTAAACATTGAGCAGAAAAAGATATATGACAAAGTCACAGAACAGATTGAACATGGATTCAGACATGAGAAAAAAGAGTGTTCATGTACATCATTTAAGCCTGTCTGACTGTATGTAAGTGGAGAAGCAGGAACAGGAAAAAGTTTTCTGATTAAAGCCATTGCAAGTTATCTGCAGAAAAGGACTGAATCACCGCTGTCTTGTGTTTTAACCGCTTCAACTGGACTGGCAGCACATAACATTAAAGGGATTACCCTACATCATTTACTGATGCTGCCAGTTGAGCATGATAATAAATTGCATCACAACAAGCTATTAGGAGATGCGTGTTCTGAAGTTTACAGAGTTCTAATGAAAATGAAACTTCTTATCATTGATGAAGTAAGCATGGTCTCAAATCTAATGCTTGCTTTTGTGCATGTGAGAATGCAAGAAATTCTTAGAACAGAATATGATGTTTTATTTGGAGGAAAACACATTATTGTTTTTGGAGATATACTACAGTTGACTCCAGTAAAAGGACAACCAGTGTTTAAAATGCTCACGCATGAAGATACCAGGAAGTCCCTTGGAAGCATTGGAAACGTTAATATATGGTTAAATTTCAAATATGCAGAACTGCTTCAAAATATGCGACAGGTAAAGGATGAAGATCATAAAAATATTCTACAAGATGTAAGAATCGGAAAAGTAAGTGAGCTTGGGAAAGAAGCTTTACATGCTCGATTAATTTCAAATTTTATCCAAATGAAAACATTCTTCCAGAGAATATTTTTAAGAAAATACTGAGATGAAATCTGGGATGTGTTTGATGCCAACTCTGCAAGAATGTTCCATCTTCAACAACAAAATGTTAAAGTTAGAAAATGAAGAGATTGTGAAACTGGAAGCAATAGATAACATAGAGCCTATGGGTGCAACAATTGTTTTGTCAGAAAATTTGAAAACAAAATTGGATTCATTAGAGAAAAGTATATCTAAAACAGCTGGTTTTGAAAAGACTCTGAATGTGTGTTTAAAATGTCGTATCATTTTGAGAAGGAATTTAAATGTTGAAAGAGGTCTGGTAAATGGAGCAATGGGTAATGTTGTTGATTTTGTGAATTATAGAAATAGAGATGGAATTGAATTTTTAAAAATAAAATTTGATGGCATTGAGCAAGTACAACAAATTAGTCGTTGTTCTGCTAGATTTTTGCTTGTAAAAGACTTATATGTTCGCCGAAAACAGTTTCCTGTTTGTTTGGCATATGCAGTGACAATTCATAAATCTCAAGGTTTAAGTGTAGATAGTGCTTTGGTGAACATTGGAAGTTCTGTGTTTAAAGAGGGTATGGCATATGTGGCATTATCACGAGTCAGAACTTTATCAGGATTGTACTTGATTAAGTGTGATGAGACAAAGATTTGTGCAGATCTAGATTGTGTTAAAGAATACAATAGGTTAAGAAGAGAGTATGCTCCACATTTGCCTCAATATCCTCTGTTTGAAAAACGTGTGGTAGGCCGAAAAAGAAGAAATGAGAATAATTGCAGTGAGGTAGTAGCAAAAAGACAAAAAGTAGATGAAACTATAATTGTAAGCAGAAAGAAAAAGGATTCTGTTCAAGATGTTGTTGGATTTAAATTTGAAAACAGTTCTGGTGTCAACTGCTATGCTTATGTAGTGGTTAATGTTGTTTTTTTTCTTAAAACTTTACAAGAACAGATTGTTGAAAATCGGGATCAAAGATTCTGCGGTTTATTGAATTCTGTGTTTCAGAAATGTAGCAGTGATAGAGCAAAAATAGAAAGTGTTTCCGAAATTCGAAATCTTTTAGATATATGTTCAGGTCAAAAAAAATGTTCACAAAATATTCAGCAGGATTGTCAGGAATTTTTAATGTATATGTTTGGTGTATTGGAAGATGAAGATGTAGATGTAGAAAATCTTCTTAGGCTTTCTTATCAATGGCAGCATGACTGCGACTATTGTAGTTTATCAAGTAGTACTAGAATAGACACTGAAAGATTTATATATTTGACTTTACCAGACTGCAAATCAGTGTCTTTTAATAATCTACTTAAAGCAGCTGATCATAATATGGTTTGTTCCCAATGTAAGTGTCCAATGCTGTCCACATTATTTATACAAACTTATGGACAGTATGTTATTTTTATGCTTCAACGATGTAGATCTGATGGAATGAAATTGACAACTTCTATTAAAAATGTTGTGGCTTCTCAGTTATCAATTTCAGGAAGAACCTTTGTAACTGTAGCTATTATTTATCATGAAGGTCCTTCAACAACATCAGGGCATTATACACCATATTTAAAATGTCGAAAAGGTTGGTCTTTCTGTAATGATACTCATTTGACTTTCAAACCAGGTTTGCCTTTTGACGTAAAAAATTCTTACCTAGTGTTTTTAGAACCAAAATTTAACTAAGGGTAATTGGCCTATAAAGAAAGGAGCAGTTAATAAAAGTTAGTCTGCTATTTAAAATTATATTGTGAATAAAATTGATGAACATAATATAAAAAATGGAGTTCTCATATAGGTACTGTAAGTGGATCTCATAGTAAGTGATATCAGTATTATAGGAAATGTTGAACATGAGTGATCCAGGGATGGGAATATGAATAAGTATACATTGTGAAAAGTGGTATGAGCTTTTCTTTCAAAACATCATTTCTGAGTTTGAAAATAGACTGATAAATCTGACACTATTTGGCCGTAAGGAATAGTGTTGGAATTAGGAAAGAGGTTCAAAAGGGGGTGGCAGGGTATGCTCAGACGTGAGTCCCTTGCTCACTTTGCCACTGGATTCAAGCAAGCCGGGCTGAAGATGGCTGGAATGCCAGAAACCGGTCCTCTGAAGCTTGTTTCCGGTGCAGGGAAGACATGGCTTGGCAGTTTGGGCTGTACTGTTCCCATGAGGCACAGGGTCAGACTGATTTGCATATAGCCATGTCTGAACTGGGGTGGCAGAGTGGGCTAAAGAACGGTGATGGATTAAACCCAGATCTTTTGACTGGGTGTGAGTGTTTGATTGATTCAGATGCTCCGTCCATCACCATGCCCTTTTGTACCGCTTTCGGCCACCATAAGTGTGGCAGGGTATGCTCAGACGTGAGTCCCTTGCTCACTTTGCCACTGGATTCAAGCAAGCCGGGCTGAAGACGGCTGGAATGCCAGAAACCGGTCCTCGAAGCTTGTTTCCGGTCCAGGGAAGACATGGCTTGGCAGTTCGGGCTGGACTGTTCCCATGAGGCACAGGGTCAGACTGATTTGCATATAGCCATGTCTGAACTGGGGTGGCAGAGTGGGCTAAAGAATGGTGATGGATTAAACCCAGATCTTTTGACTGGGTGTGAGTGTTTGATTGATTCAGATGCTCTGTCCATCACCATCCCCTTTTGTACCGCTTTCGGCCACCATAAGTGTGGCAGGGTATGCTCAGACGTGAGTCCCTTGCTTACTTTGCCACTGGATTCAAGCAAGCCGGGCTGAAGACGGCTGGAATGCCAGAAACTGGTCCTCGGAAGCTTGTTTCCGGTCCAGGGAAGACATGGCTTGGCAGTTCGGGCTGGACTGCTCCCATGAGGCACAGGGTCAGACTGATTTGCATATAGCCATGTCTGAACTAGGGTGGCAGAGTGGGCTAAAGAACGGTGATGGATTAAACCCAGATCTTTTGACTGGGTGTGAGTGTTTGATTGATTCAGATGCTCCGTCCATCACCATCCCCTTTTGTACCGCTTTCGGCCACCATAAGTGTGGCAGGGTATGCTCAGACGTGAGTCCCTTGCTCACTTTGCCACTGGATTCAAGAAAGCCGGGCTGAAGACGGCTGGAATGCCAGAAACCGGTCCTCAGAAGCTTGTTTCCGGTCCAGGGAAGACATGGCTTGGCAGTTCGGGCTGGACTGTTCCCATGAGGCACAGGGTCAGACTGATTTGCATATAGCCATGTCTGAACTGGGGTGGCAGAGTGGGCTAAAGAACGGTGATGGATTAAACCCAGATCTTTTGACTGGGTGTGAGTGTTTGATTGATTCAGATGCTCCGTCCATCACCATGCCCTTTTGTACCGCTTTCGGCCACCATAAGTGTGGCAGGGTATGCTCAGACGTGAGTCCCTTGCTCACTTTGCCACTGGATTCAAGCAAGCCGGGTTGAAGACGGCTGGAATGCCAGAAACCGGTCCTCGGAAGCTTGTTTCCCGTCCAGGGAAGACATGGCTTGGCAGTTCGGGCTGGACTGTTCCCATGAGGAACAGGGTCAGACTGATTTGCATATAGCCATGTCTGAACTGGGGTGGCAGAGTGGGCTAAAGAACGGTGATGGATTAAACCCAGATCTTTTGACTGGGTGTGAGTGTTTGATTGATTCAGATGCTCCGTCCATCACCATGCCCTTTTGTACCGCTTTCGGCCACCATAAGTGTGGCAGGGTATGCTCAGACGTGAGTCCCTTGCTCACTTTGCCACTGGATTCAAGCAAGCCAGGCTGAAGACGGCTGGAATGCCAGAAACCGGTCCTCGGAAGCTTGTTTCCGGTCCAGGGAAGACATGGCTTGGCAGTTCGGGCTGGACCTTTCCCATGAGGCACAGGGTCAGACTGATTTGCATATAGCCATGTCTGAACTGGGGTGGCAGAGTGGGCTAAAGAACGGTGATGGATTAAACCCAGATCTTTTGACTGGCTGTGAGTGTTTGATTGATTCAGATTAAGGGTGGGCGGGCAGCTACGCTCCGTGCACAGAGTGTGCGTAGTGCCGGCTTCTACGCATTTTGCGTAGCAGGCGTAGAATTCGGCACTACGCACGCTCCGCAGACGGAGCGTAGCTGGCCGCCACCCGCCTCCCTCCCGCCCTCCCTAAATACTTTAATTCACATGTGTAAAAGAATTAAAAGGCACTTACATTGCCCGCCGCTGCCCGCCGCGTCCCCGGGGCTCGCTCTCTTCATTGCTGCCGTCTTGTGTACTAATGCGCATGCGCAGGCGGCCGTGCATGCGCATTTCTCGTGAGAAATGCACATGCGCGGCCACTCGCGCATGCGCATTAGTACACAAGATGGCAGCAATGAAGAGAGCGAGCCCCGGGGACGCGGCGGGCAGCGGCGGGCAAGGTAAGTGCCTTTTAATTCTTTTACACCTTTAATTTAAAGTATTTAGGGAGGGCGGGAGGGAGGCCTGCGGTGCGTAGTGGGGCTACGCGGAGTGCGGAGGTGGGCGTAGTTTCTCACCCACTTCAGGTAGCTCCGCGAAGCCCCACTACGCCCACTACGCCCAGGGTTAATTCAGATGCTCCGTCCATCACCATCTCCTTTTGTACCGCTTTCGGCCACCATAAGTGTGGCAGGGTATGCTCAGACGTGAGTCCCTTGCTCACTTTGCCACTGGATTCAAGCAAGCCGGGCTGAAGACGGCTGGAATGCCAGAAACCGGTCCTCGGAAGCTTGTTTCCGGTCCAGGGAAGACATGGCTTGGCAGTTCGGGCTGGACTGTTCCCATGAGGCACAGGGTCAGACTGATTTGCATATAGCCATGTCTGAACTGGGGTGGCAGAGTGGGCTAAAGAACGGTGATGGATTAAACCCATATCTTTTGACTGGGTGTGAGTGTTTGATTGATTCAGATGCTCCGTCCATCACCATCCCCTTTTGTACCGCTTTCGGCCACCATAAGTGTGGCAGGGTATGCTCAGACGTGAGTCCCTTGCTCACTTTGCCACTGGATTCAAGCAAGCCGGGCTGAAGACGGCTGCAATGCCAGAAACCGGTCCTCGGAAGCTTGTTTCCGGTCCAGGGAAGACATGGCTTGGCAGTTCGGGCTGGACTGTTCCCATGAGGAACAGGGTCAGACTGATTTGCATATAGCCATGTCTGAACTGGGGTGGCAGAGTGGGCTAAAGAACGGTGATGGATTAAACCCAGATCTTTTGACTGGGTGTGAGTGTTTGATTGATTCAGATGCTCCGTCCATCACCATCCCCTTTTGTACCGCTTTCGGCCACCATAAGTGTGGCAGGGTATGCTCAGACGTGAGTCCCTTGCTCACTTTGCCACTGGATTCAAGCAAGCCGGGCTGAAGACGGCTGGAATGCCAGAAACCGGTTCTCGGAATCTTGTTTCCGGTCCAGGGAAGACATGGCTTGGCAGTTCGGGCTGGACTGTTCCCATGAGGCACAGGGTCAGACTGATTTGCATATAGCCATGTCTGAACTGGGGTGGCAGAGTGGGCTAAAGAACGGTGAAGGATTAAACCCAGATCTTTTGACTGGGTGTCAGTGTTTGATTGATTCAGATGCTCTGTCCATCACCATCCTCTTTTGTACCGGAATTAGGAAAGAGTCATAACTTAACACAACGAGAAAAATAAAAAATTGAGACATATTTCAGAAGTTCTTAGAGTTTTTTTTATAGAAAGTCGATGAAATGGAAGTTTTAGAGAACAGCAGAGTATTTTCCAATGAAAAGGACTTTCATGATCTACTATTTGGCCTCATGGAAAAGTAAGTGAATCAAAGATTAGTGTAAATATGTGATTAGTAAATTTTTATGGGTTTTTTAAACACAATCTTTTAGATTGTGTTTTTTTTCCCGCTGTCATATGATGAATAGTTCGAACTCACTGTTTTTAGTGAAATTCTCACACTCACTTTCCCTTTTCCACCCTTTTTCAGCTCTCTTTACTCACTCACACTGCCTTTCTCTCACTCTGTTTCATCCCCATTCTTTTACTCCACTTTTTTCACAACCCCTCATTCCCATTTCAACTGTCTGCATCCCCTCTGTCCCTTGCACCACTTTTCAGCTTTCAGTCACTCTGCTTTATTTGCCTTTTCCGTCTTTTCCTCCTTTGCTCTTTTACTAATTTCTCTTTACTCACTCATCTCTTTTTCATACTCTGTCTCATTCTTTTTGTATCTTACTTACCTTCACTTCATTTCTCTCATCTTCTCTTCCTCTTTGTCACTGAATGTATCTGCCTTAGTCTTAGTAATTTGCTTTTCTTCTATTTCTTTTTCACTCTTTTTGTCCTTCTACATTACTTTATTTCCCTTTCTGTATCCTTCACTCTTGATTTATTTCTTTATACACTTTAATGATTTTTAACCTCTTGACCTGTCTCTTTTATTTTAAAATATATATTCTACTAATTATAACTGATTTTTTGTTCTCTCTTTCACAGATACAAAGTGTAGAAAAAAAATATAATTAAGTTTATATTAATTATATGGTAAGTGTGACTAAAAAAATGTACTTTGTCATGATCCTTTGCTTTAACGTCACTACTTTTCTCTCACGCTATGCTACCCCTGTTTCCTTACTCTGCTTCCTTCACTTATTCTTATCCTCCATGTTTATTTCTCTTTTCCTTACTTTTCAACCACATTCAACTTCTTTCAGTCTTCCTGATTACCCACACTCCCTCACTTTCCTTTCTTTTCTGGTTCACTCAGTCCCTTTCTGTCACTCCTTCCTTTTCTCTCTCTATCCTTTCTCTCTTCACTCCCCATGTCTTTCCTTTTCTCAGTTACTTCCTCTAACACCTTTTTTTGTATCACTATCTATTACACAGTCTCTCTGTGTTCCTCCCTCTAGCTCTCTTTCTCTTTACACCACTCTTTCTGTCCCCTTTCTTTATGCTCACTCCTTCATTATTTTTTTTATTTTTTTGGGAGGGTGCACTAACGGGACGTGCCCCGTTACGCGCACCGGGGCGCGCCGGAATACTGCGCTTACCAGTCCGCTTACCGGTACGCGCACCGAGAGCGCTCCAGGGCAAAATACAATAAAAATATGAACAATATACATAAAAAAAATAGTATTACATAAATATACAATATAGGATTCATTTTAAAAAATATTACATTTCATAGCTATAGACATTTGTTTTTTAAAAACCTTTGAAATTCACTGAAAAAAACATAGGTTTGAGGCCCTATATATAGTTAGGAATTAGCATTTAAAAAACCTATGAAATTCACTGAAAAAACCATAGGTTTCACACCAGTTATAGTTAGGAATTAGCATTTATAAAACCTATTAAATTCACTGAAAAAAACAGAGGTTTCACACCAGTTATAGTTAGCTGGAAATTTTACTGAAATAAAACCATTGAAATTCCCACGTTATAGTTAGTTGGACTCACTATAACTTGCACGCCTGCAATGCACTGCTGATGACCTCACATATTACATCACTCATGACATGGTCAGTGACATCACTCATGACATCACTGATGACACCATCCTTGTGACAGACTGACAGACCTCCTTTGGGTGTAATGTAACCCTTGAAACACATATTCAAAAATAGAAACTAACATTTACAAAAAAATTGAGATACCCATACCAGTTACAACAACCAATTCAGTAATTCCACCATCTGTATACACATCCTCTCATTCAGCAACAGTTCTATATAGTCACTCATACATATACTCACTCATCATATGTAGTGATACACATATACATCCTGTTACAGACCCACTGTCATCCAAAAGTTACTCACACACATACTCACACATGCAAATAAACTATTGAACATCCATTTATTTGCATATACAGCTATACACACACTACCACCTTACTTCTAAGGAAACTTACACATACTTACTCTCTTGAACAATCACTTATAGAAACACATACTTATTTATCCAAGAACTCATCCAATCTCTCACTCTCACATATATTTACTTATATACATCAATACTCAAAAATATTAGTTTAAAACATATGTAGTTACTCATAAAGATACTACTGAGACAGTCATTCATTCACTGACTCACCCATACACACACTCATCCACCCATACAGTCCTGCACACATGCTGTCTTCAAAACACATACAAACAGTGAGTCACTCATTCATGCATCTATGCGCTAAGTAATACCCCCCACCAAACCATACAGACACTCATACTGATACTTAAAAAAACAACTAATAACCCATATAGACACTCATGTAGCTACTCACCAACCCATGCAGCCACTTATAGACAAAGTGAGACACTGATACAGATATTTACATATTTAAACATTACTCACTAATACATTTATTCACTAAGAAACACTTAAGAAGTCAATTATGGGAGGAGCTACGCGGGCATCCAAGATGGTCACGTGAGCAGAGGGCTCCTGAGACCCGCGCCGCCCTTCATGATTTATCCTTCCGAAATCCTGGTTACTTTGATGGGCTTTTGAAGTACTACTCTTGCTGATGCTGCTGCACTTTTCGGGGCCGAGATCGGACTTCGGGAACCATCTCTACGTCGTCCTAAGTTTTCTGGCCTAGCTCCGGACGGGACTGGGGACTCTGCTGCTCTGGGTGGCCGAGCAGTAATTCAACAACAATGGTCGCCTGGCATCTGCTTAACCGGCGGTGTTTTCGCTTTCACTTTTGGTTTCCATTCCATCATCGAATTGACTGCCTATGACCTAATCTGCACTCCTGGCTCTGGTGGTCTACCCTGCTGTACGTCCTCATCACAGCTCCGGACCAGCAGTCTGTGATTTTTCGTGAGATTGCGATTTTGGAGTCCAGAGGGTCGCTGCCATTCTATCGCGCCCAGGAAGACCCAACGGGGCGCTGATTCCAACATGGTGATGAAACCCGAGCTGGAGAAGCGCAGGAGAGTCACCAATCGTGGGGGATCAGTCCAGTCTAACGTGATAGATCATTATACTCAGCCAAGAGGCTCCCCCAACGCTGCCAGCCGCAGTATTGAGGACCCGAGGACGGACATGATGGCCACATCAGAGATGTCCCTTCAAGACCTATTGGCCGCCATTACAGGACTCAAGGCAGATATGGGTCAGCAATACGAGGCCATCGTGTCCAAGATAGACACGGTGGCGGTTGATGTTACCCTTATTCGAGCCGACTTGGCTAAAACTAATGAGAGGGTCAAAGCATTGGACCTTAAAGCTTCCAGTCTGGTGACTGACATGGCGGAAGCGCAATCGGAGATCGGGAATCTGCGGTCGTCGCATGATCTGCTAACCAGACGTATGGAGGAGTACGATAACAGGGCCCGACGGAATAACATCCATCTGGTCGGGGTACCGGAGGACAGTGGTGCTGCCTCGATCGATTTACTGGTCGAGGAATTAATTGTTGCCAAACTTGCTCCGGCAGGCCTCAGTAAGTTCTTTGCGGTTGAGCGCGCGTACCGCTTCCCGGGTGGACAGGTCAAGCCGGGGGCCCCCCCCGAGGCCTATTATTGCTAGGCTATTCCACTTTCGGGACAGGGACGCCATTCTTAAGGCCTCTCGCAAGCACGGCCCGCTGAAATTTGTGAACAGCTCCATTTCTATCTACCCTGACTTTACTCCTCAAGTGCAGCGGCAACGATCCGGATTCCTTGGAGTGAAACGTTGCCTTAGAGACTCAGGACTTAAATATGCGATGCTGTTCCCCGCACGCCTACGTATCGAGTACAGGGAACGTGCTTTCTTTTTTGATCAACCGGATAGTGTCAGTGACTGGCTGGACTCATTGCCAAAGGACGACGCCGAGAGCGGAGGCCCCAGAGGCGCAGACGGAGGTGCATCGGCACAGGAATGACTTTGGGTCCTGAGGTCCGATTATGGGTCGTAACATTTTGCAGAGTATTTTTATATGCTTTCATTTTTAGGCCCAGGGGTGGGGCGGGTTGAGGTAGTCTCTCCCTTCCTCGTCAGGGGTTCTTTGTGTAGATTCTGGAAGGGGCGACAGGCACACTGCAGTTTGGGGTGGCTCATGAGTCAACAGGGGTGCAGGGTGGGGGGTGTTGTAACGGGTTCTTGGTTGGGGGTGGGGGAGGGGTTTTGGTTGTTTTTTGTGTTCTATGTTTTCTTTCTTACCTGGTACTGTATCGCTTGCATGTATCCTTGCTCTGAGGTTCTGGGAGGGGGTGGTTTGGGAGTCTTACTGGAATGGGGGGGTGACATGAAAGTGCTGTCTTGGAACGTTAATGGTCTGGGAGATAGGATTAAACGTGGTATTGTGCTACAATTTATCAGACGTCATTCCCCTGATGTTGTTTTACTCCAGGAAACCCACTTGATAGGCAATGCTTGTAAAGCTCTTGACCGCCGAGGTTATCGACTTGTGGCTCACGCTGGCTTTACATCCGGTTCCCGAGGGGTTGGTATAATGGTGAAATCCTCCTTGGCCCTTGAAATAGATGACGTCGCCCTCGAAGATCGGGGTCGATATGCTGCTGTCTCGGGGAGATGGGAGGGGAGGCTGGTTGTAATTGTTGCTGTTTATGTTCCCCCGGGGTTGCAGGCTACCACTTCTGCTGAACTTGGTAGGACTCTTCTAGGGCTTCCGGATGGTCTCCTGATTATAGGTGGGGACTTCAATTCGGTAATGTCAGGCGAGTGTGACCGGCTGCCCCCCAGGGTTCTGCCGTTATCCCAGATGTGGCTGACTGACTTGACTGAGACCTTCGGGCTGGTGGATGTTTGGATGATGTTGCACCCCACACAAACTCAATACACCTTTCACTCTGGTGCTCATGGCAGCCTCTCGAGGATTGATTATTTCTTGATGCTCACTGCTAACTCCTCCCTGGTGCGTGGGATCCGGCATCTCCCTAGGGGTATTTCTGACCATTCCCCCCTGTTACTCGAGGTTTCGGTGGGAGGCTTTTCTAGAAATAGAGTCCCTCCTGTACACCCCTGGCACTTTAGGAATCCTCAGCTTCGCTCGAATTTGGTTAGGGCGATCGATTGTTATTTTGATGAGAATGTGGAATCGGTCGCTTCCCCTACGACCTTGTGGGAGGCCTTTAAAACCGTTATACGGGGTTCCGCGTTGTCCCTTATTGCAGCTGATAGGAAGACTAGGATGGAGGCTGTGTCGGCTCTTGAGGCCGAACTAACTACGCTCGAAAGTGGGTTGAGTGGAGATGATACACCTGCACTTTTACACTCCTTAGAACTGAAGCAGGCAGATTATAGAGCCTTGGTAACTGACGCTGCTAAGGTGATGCGTATGAATCAGCTAGGCCGTCTTTACGATGTGGGTGACAAGGCTAGTAAGCTCCTGGCGTGGTTAGACAAGGCTGAGAGACTGAACCGTGTGGTGCCCGTAATCACCCGTGAGACTGGTGAATGTGTGACTGATCCGGGGGAGATCGTTGAATGTTTCGTGGACCATTTCCAAAAGGTGTACAGATCTGTGAGTGACCGTGATGAGGCTGACTCCTGTTTGCTTTTGCGCGACATTGCACTGCCTTGCGTCTCGGAGGAGGATAGATTAGCTTTGGAGGCGCCTATCACGGTGGACGAGATCGCTATTGCCATTAGGTCCTTGCGATCAGGTAAAGCAATGGGTCCCAATGGTTTGCCTATCGAGCTTTACAAACTGCGACCGGACAAAATGGCTGCCCATTTGCGCGCTATGTTTATTGATGCATTCGAGGCGGGCGTCCTTCCTTCCGAACAGCGCTTGGCTACCATAGTGGTCATCCACAAGGATGGCAAGCCTCGTGATCGATGCACCTCTTATCGCCCCATCTCGTTGCTCAACGCCGAGCCCAAAATTCTAGCCAAAGTCCTGGCTAATCGTCTATTGTCAGTAATCTGCGACTTGATCCATCCGGATCAGTCCGGTTTTATTCCCCATCGAAATACAGCTCTCAATCTCCGTAGACTCCACAGCGTTCTCGCGAGAGCTGAGGCTCTCACTGAACCTGCAGTAGTGGCCTCCCTGGATGCTACAATGGCCTTCGACTCCATCGAGTGGCCATATTTGTAGGCGGCCCTCTCCAAGTTTGGCTTTGGTCCTAGCTTTATTGCATGGGTGCGGCTCCTATATGAACAACCGTTAGCCCAAGTTGTAGTGAAGGGCAGAGGTTCTGATTCGTTTCCATTGGGACGTGGCACCCGTCAGGGGTACCCACTCTCTCCACTTCTCTTCGCATTGGCATTGGAACCCCTTGCAGCGTGGCTTTGCTGGGAGCCCTCGATTAAAGGGATCCAGTGGACACCGGATCTGGAGGATCGCGTCTCGCTCTATGCTGACGATATCCTTCTTTATTTCACCTCACCTCAGAAGTCTCTTAACGTGCTCTTCGATGTTCTCACCTCCTTTGGTAAGAACTCTGGACTTGTTATTAACTGGACCAAATCGTGTGTCTATGTTATAGCGGGGGAGCTGCCTCCGCTGCCTCGTAGATTCCCGATTCAGGTGGCAGAGGATGGCTTTAAATATTTGGGAATATTCATTTCCATGGACTCCTCAGTGTGCTATGATCGTAATCTTTACGCTCCTCTTCGTCGCCTCAAGCAGGATGTACGAAGGTGGCGTGATTTGCCTTTGTCTCCATTGGGTCGAGCGGCACTTTTTAAAATGATGTCCCTTCCCAGGTTTTTATATGCCTTACAGAACTTTTTCGATCCTGTCCCCTCCCGTTATTTTTGTGAGGTTGAAGGCCTTCAGAGGCAGTTAATTTGGGACGGACGAGCACGTATCTCCCTATCAAAACTCACGCTCCCATGGTACGATGGCGGAATTGCTCTGCCTGACATCAGACGTTATTATTGGGCCTCGCAATTAAGTGCGATTAACCATGTGACGGATTCTCCAGGACCCCTCCCGCTTTCGCTATGGATAAACTCCTGTTGCCGGGCGGTAACTTCAATAGAGCCTTATATTCGAAGGCACCACTCTGGCTCCTGACTGGACCTACGAAGTGTGCCGTGCGTGCCTGGAAGGATGCGACTGTGGCTACAGGTTGGAGCGGTAGATTGACACGTATGACCCCGCTGTATGATTCTGAACGGCTGGGTAACCTGTGGCGGACGAAAGGGTTTGACAGATGGGATATGATTGGTATTAGCAAGGTGGAGGATCTTTGGGCCAGAGGCACAGTAAAATCCTTTGAGGCCCTGAAGGTAGAGTATCAACTGGATGACAAGGAATATTTTCGTTACCTTCAGGTGTGGCATGCTCTGCTCTCTGCCTTTCCCCCTGGGACGGAAATCCCCCAGTCGTCCCCGCTGGAAGATCGTATTCTAGACGGCCATGTCCCGGATAGTACGATTTCCTTAATTTACAAAAAACTCATAAACACTAGGGCTGACCTTCTGGTGAAACTTTGGGCCTCCTGGGTAGCAGATGGTCTCGAATTAGATGACGAAGACTGGCAAATGGCGATTTCCTCCCCTAAGGAGGTGGCTATTCCGGCTCGGCTCTGTTTTGTGCAATTGAAGATCCTCCACCGAGTCTATGTGACTGGTATGCGTCTGGTACGAATGGGGCTCGCAACTGATGGATTGTGTAGGCGTGGCTGTGGCATGAATGGCACCTTTCTTCATATTCTTGTGGAATGTCCGGTTATTTCTGCTTTCTGGTCTAGGGTGCATGATGTGATGGGGCGTGTCACTGGGGTCCCTCTCCTTTCTGAGGCAAGGCGCTGCCTGCTTAATGTATGGGAGCCTACGGATTGTACGGCCGCTCAGACCTTTTGGATCACCCTGGGCAACATGGTTGCCAAGAGGGACATAGCGCAACTTTGGGGCTCCCACAGACCACCCGGACTTAGTGCCTGGAAAGATAACATGGACTGGTGCATGTTTCGAGAGAAGACAGTTTATGAGGCTCAGGGTCGTCCTAGGAAATGGGGTAGAATATGGACGCAATAGAACGAATATCGTAGGCGACATCTGTACCCCGCCACTTGATTACACTGAAACCATTCCCTCATCCCCATAATTGACTTTCCCTTATTCGGCGTCCATTCTTATCACTCCTTTCATTGTCTCCCTCCCCTAGTAGAACTGGTTCCATCCTTATATATTGATTTCCCGCCTTCCCTCCCCTCCCACGAACTTGACATTGTTTTTACCATGTATGTGTTTCTGTTGTTTGTTTGACTTTGTCAAAATTACAACAATTGAACCTTCATTATCCTTTATATGATGTTTCATGCCATTACACCATAATGAAGCGATATATCGCCTTTTCCGCAGCGCAATGTGGTTGATAGTTCGCTTTCTTGTCATAGCGGCCGGCCCGAGTGGGTTGTAGGCAGACGCTGTGTATTGTGCATTTGATAAATAAAGGTTTTTTTTAAAAAAAGAATTCAATTATGAAATCATTTTTACAAAAAAACCATCCATTTAGACACTTATTTACCCATTTATTCTTTCATTGACCTCTAGATATACATATATAAAAAATATTTTTTTTCAGAAAGACACACATTCACTGGATGATGTCATCAGTGATGTCATCAGTGATGTCATTTGAGATGTCATCAGTGATGTCAGTGATGTCATGAGTGATGTCACTAACCATGTCATGAGTGAAGTAATCTGATCTTGTCAGGTTTCGCAAGGGATTAAAAACTTGGCTTTTTCAGCAATAATTTTTCAGAACAGTCTCTTTCTAGCTGTCCCATTCTTTAAAGCTTTGTAGTTCTTTCTTCTCCAGTCTATCCCTTGGAGCCGGGAAACCCATTGCGGGTAGCTGTGCGCCTTATAAGTTTAAATAAATAAATAAGTAATATGTGACGTCATTAGCAGTGCATTGCGGGCGCGCGAGTTATAGTTAGCTGAACTAACTATAACGGGGGAATTTCAATGGTTTTGTATGAGTGAAATATCCAGCTAACTATAACATGTGTGAAACCTATGGTTTTTTCAGTGAATAAATATATATATATAGATATATATACATATATATATTCACTGAAAAAACCATAGGTTATAGACCATATATAGTTAGGAATTAGCATTTACAAAACTTTATTTTACTCACACAAAACCATTGAAATTCGCATATATAGTTAGTTGCACTAACTATATATTGCGCACCCGCAATCCACTGCTGATGATGTCACTTATTACATAATTCATGACATGGTCAGTGACATCACTGATGACATCACTGATGACATCTCAAATGACATCACTGATGACATCACTGATGACATCTCAAATGACATCACTGATGACATCACTGATGACATCTCATTTGACATTACTGATCACATCACTGATGATATCATTCATGTGATAATACGATGAACCTCTTCAGACTCTAATATAACCTTAGATACACTCAGTGTAAACAGACACTCACAGACTGTCACTCATCCATGGAGTTACTCACACACCTAGTCAGTCATGCAAAGAATCAATCACACCTCCATTTCCTCAACTATACAGTTATACACACCTTACTTATTCAAACATATACTAACACATATTTACTCTTTTATACAATCCCTGATTCAAGTTCACAATGATCCATACAGCCACTCACACATTCACTGGCTCTTATGCAAAGTTATTTATATATGTCAACTCTTACATGTACTGTGTTTTACATATGTACTTACTTTGACATGCAGCACTGAGATATCCATTCACTCACCAATATACTCATGCACACAGTCAACTGCCCATACAGCTGTTTCCACATGCACTTTTGAACCCATACATCTAGTGAATCAACTGCTCACACATCTATGCACAGAGTCATACACCTCCCAGCCACCCACACACACACTCAGTCTCCCATACAAATACTTGGGCAACCAATCCATAACCCATATAGTTACTCATATAGCTACTGATTAACACATGCAGCAGTTTACAGAACAACAGACATAATGATGCACAAATTAAGACAGTTTAGTCACTTACCCATGCACTCAGTGAGACACATTTAATCACTCACTCATACAGTCAGTCATGCACCTACTAAATCCTTCATCCAGACACTTATACATCCACTCATTCTTCAATATGTAAGACATATTTTAACTTTACAGAAACATACAGTCACTGGATGTTGTTATCAGTGATGTCATCAGTGATGTCATTTGAGATGTCATCAGTGATGTCATCAGTGATGTCATTTGAGATGTCATCAGTGATGTCATCAGTGATGTCACTGACCATGTCATGAATTATGTAATATCTGACATCATCAGCAGTGGATTGCGGGTGCGCGATATATAGTTAGTGCAACTAACTATATATGCGAATTTCAATGGTTTTGTGTGAGTAAAATAAGGTTTTGTAAATGCTAATTCCTAACTATATATGGTCTATAACCTATGGTTTTTTCAGTGAATTTTCAAGGTTTTGTACATGCTAATTCCTAACTATATATGGTCTATACCTATGGTTTTTTCAGTGAATTTCAATGGTTTTTTTAATTGCAAATATCAAAAGCTGTAAAATGTATTCTTCTTTTAATGGAAAAATATATTTTATATGTATTTAATATATTTTTTTATGCATATAATTATTATTTTTATTTTTTTCGCTACCGGTCCGCGCACCGGGTAGCTTCCCGTTAGCGCAATTTGGTGCCGCGACCCGATCCGCGCACCGGGAAACGTTCCATTTGCGCAACTGCCGCGTTCAAAAACATCGTGACGTGTCGCGTAAGCGTGACGTATCGCGTTGCCGCATAATGCGTCTTATGACGCGCCGCGTTATTGCACTCGGAAGTGCTCCGGTGCGCGGAGCGGGACGCGTAACGTAAGCGTAACAGGTCATGTAATAGGCCATTTTAAGTCAAAAAACGATTTTTAAACACATCAAGTAAGCAAAATATTCTCCCAGATTCATGGGGGAAGTGACTTAAAATAGCCTAGTACACATGGGGGCGTATTTACAAGGCCCTTGCACCACTTTTGCGTCACTTTTAACATGGGGAAAATGACGTGAAAGTGGCTCAAAGGCCTTGTAAATATGCCCCAGGCTGGCTATGAAACTCTAGCAGTACATATCCTGAAACCTAAGTGACTTCAAGAAACGATTTTTAAACATATCAAGTAAACAAATTATTCTCCCAGATTCATGGGGGAAGTGACTTAAAATAGCCTAGCACACATGGGGGCGTATTTACAATGCCCTTGCACCACTTTTGCGTCACTTTTAACATGGGGAAAATGACGTGAAGGTGGCTCAAAGGCCTTGTAAATATGCCCCAGGCTGGCTATGAAACTCTAGCAGTACATATCCTGAAACCTAAGTGACTTCAAGAAACGATTTTTAAAACACATCAAGTAAACAAATTATTCTCCCAGATTCATAGGGGAAGTGACTTAAAATGGCCTAGCACACATGGGGGCTTATTTACAAGGCCCTTCCACCACTTTTGCGTCACTTTTAACATGGGGAAAATGATGTGAAAGTGGCTCAAAGGCCTTGTAAATATGCCCCAGGCTGGCTATGAAACTCTAGCAGTTCATATCCTTAAACCTAAGTGACTTCAAGAAACGATTTTTTAACACATCAAGTAAACAAATTATTCTCCCAGATTCATGGGGGAAGTGACTTAAAATGGCCTAGCGCACATGGGGGCGTATATACAAGGCCCTTCCACCACTTTTGCGTCACTTTTAACATGGGGAAAATGACGTGAAAGTGGCTCAAAAGCCTTGTAAATATGCCCCATGCTGGCTATGAAACTCTAGCAGTACATATCGTGAAACCTAAGTGACTTCATGAAACGATTTTTAAACATATCAAGTAAGCAAATTATTCTCCCAGATTCATGGGGGAAGTGAAATATTTGTTTAAAGAAGCACACACCATTTTTTCCTTCTCAAAAATGTAAAAAGCATTCCTTTTCCTTAAAAACAATTTTCGAGTCATAATTTGAAAACACAGCACAGCTCCTATGTACAAGCACACCCTGTCAGTACTAATACTTCACATTAACTCCAATTACAATTTCACATAGAAGCAAAATCTTTTTTGTAAAACATAATGAAAAAACTTGACACAAAAAACCTTTTAAATACACAACTTGCTTTCTAATTTTCTCCTTAAAGCATACTAGTCTCTATCTAAATTAAATGAATCTTTTCTCACCTTAGCAAATGCTTTTTCAGTTTGAAAACAGTCTCAGACACACACCAATTTTTCATTAGCAGAGCAAAGGGTATGCACTCCAGAGGCTGCAACCAACAATGGCACAGAAATGCTGTAATTCTTTACACATATCCCTCATGTCACCCAATCAAAACTCTTCCCTCAATTTTTTCAAATCAACACCCTTCCTCCTTTGCCCTTCCAGCCTTTTTTCCATAGCAACTACCTCCTGACAGACCTCTCATGTTTACAAGTTCACACAACAATGTTTCAACTGAACTCTGAACTCTCAGTACACCTGCTTATCCAGTGCAATGTTTCTTTAAATGATTTTTTCTTGACCATTCGAATTACATCTTTCAAAGAACACATCCATGCACCCTAACTTTCTGTTTTCAGCAATGGAAATCCACCAATCACTGCTACTGAATCATTAGCACTGAAACTCCACAGTTTTTTTTCTTTACAAACTCCTACTGTTTCAACTGCCATTTCGTTCCCACACTTCATCTGACTGCAGCAGAACCTCCTCTCACCATGTTTTCTGTCTGGATTCTTGGACATAGTTACATCCACTGGGCTCACAGGTATGCTGATAAGAGAAATTTACACAACCTCAATTTACAAAATGTGGACATCAAGTGGATTGGCCAGAGAGGATTGAGATCTCACCAATTGATATCATTGGTGAAAACCTTTTTGCATCTGCCACACCCTAACCTCATAATTTTGCACTGTGGTGGAAATGACCTAGGCACTTTGACTGGGCTAGGTCTGGAAATGCTTTTAAAAGACACCTTTGAGCAATTGATGGCACTTTTTCCTCAAACTGCCTTGGTGTATTCAAATATATGCGAAAGACAAAAATGGAGGTGGTCCAATCAATTTTGTCCACAAATTGAGAAAGCGAGAAAGCATGTAAATAAGTCTGTTTCAGCTTACATGAGAGACCATGGAATGGGCTCCATCTACAACAATAACTTGCGTTACTACATGCAAGATATCTACAGAGGAGATGGTGTGCACTTCTCAGATGAGGGGAACAGAGTTTTCATCCAGAATTTAAGACTGTGTATTGGTACCTACTTATAAGTACCTAAATCTTCCACAGAACCCAAAAGCTCTTTTCAGAGCTACCCTAACTATGATCACTCTTAATAAATTTAAAATGTAACTTTTCACTTATTTTCACGATTTACGCTTTCCGGAGTGCTAGCCGGTTCGCGCACCGGGCGCTAACCGCGCGAAAATTTGATTTTTTTTTTCTTTTTTGGCATATATGGGCCTCCTCATCCACCCTCACAAAAACTAGGGGGTCAGGATATGTCTCCCTTACCCCCTTTTACACAATCCCAGCATTGTTTATCCTCCATCTTGTGTCCAAATTAGACCGAAACACAAGATGGCGGACTCCCGTTACGCTACCGGTAAGCTACCCGGTGCGCGAACCGGGGCGCGCAACGGCACACACAGGAAAAAATAATGTGGGAAGTTAATTTAGAAAAAAAGCACTGGAGACACTTTCACCAAATTTGGAATAGTCCCTACTACATACCAGTCCCTACCATTTTCCCAAATTTGATGGAATTCCATCAAGCCATTCAAGTTGTAGCCCTGTCTAAATATCCTGAGGTAAATTACATGGCAAAAACACATTAGAAAGAGTTGACATTTTCAACCAATGATAACATTACTTTCAAGTTGTATTTTTATGTCCTGACATTTGATTGGTTTGCTACATGAATAAATATGAAAAATAAGAGGGAAAGACAGCCATTTTGACTGGTACTCCCTGAGGTACATTTAAGAACCATTTTCAGAGAAACCTGAAACACTTTGCCACAGGTAAGTTGATAGTTTCTAAGGGGAAATATGTTGTGCAGCTAAAGTTATTTTTAAAAAACGATTTATGTTAGTTATGTACTATCCCTCAGTTATAGTTATGGATTGAGTTAGGCTTCATTACATGCAGTTCTTCTTTTTTTCTAGTTCCTGCCTGATACTATACACTGCCCAAAGATAACTTCACTGATACAAACTCAGAAGAACCTGTATCAACTTCACCCTTACAGTGCATTATCTCTACTGTTATAGCTTTAAAAAATATTTGATCAAATTTGTCCATATTAATTGCTAATTACTTGATAAATGTAGTTTCATATTAGGTTCTACTGAAAACGATAAATTAAAGTTATTTTTTTATTGCAATTTACAGCAAAAAATAAAAAAAATTAAAATGGAACAATCGAAGGAGGCTGTTGCAAATACTTTGGAGATATCATCAACCTACAAGGAAATTATGATTCACCCTAAAAATGAGAGCCAAAATATTGATGAAATTTCAAATGCAGAAGAAGACAGGGATTTTTGGGATCAATCTCTTGATGAGGAGTACCTCAAATGTTTGGATGCAGTTGACCTGTTAGAAAGACTTTGTAATGAAGACATTCCTGAGGAAATAATTCAAGAGGATATTCCTGATAAAGACTTGTTACAAGTTCTTCAAAATTTAGAAAATTCTACGGAATAAATTTATATTTAGAAATTTAAAATTGTTTGACACATTATTCTTTTTCATTGTTAATTCATGCAGTAGGAGAATGAAGGAAAGTGAGTGAGAGAAGGTGTGAAGGAAGGCAAGTGAGGGAAAGGGAGTGAGGGAGGAAAGGGAGTGAGGGAGAGGGAAGGGAGGTGAGGGAACAAATTTATCAACTATCATGCTGAAGAAGAGTGTGGGGGAAAAAAACCAAAGAGGAGGACTAAGAGAAAAGAACAATCAGTTCAAAAATACAATTGCTTTAAAGCATGAAGTGCTTTTCCACACATTTACATTTAAATAACCCATATTAGAACATACAAAATATCTACAGAGGAGACGGTGTACATTGAATTTTAGACTCTTCATTGGTACCTACATGTTGGTACTTACATCACCCACACAACACAACAGCTCTATTCAGAGCTACCCTACCTCAAAGCACTGTAAAATATTATTTTACTGTTTCCCTTGGTTTTCCCCTTGTTACGCTTTCCGGAACGCTACCCGGTGCGTGGACCGGGCGCTCACCGTGTGAAAATGTGAGAATTCTTTTTTTTTTTTTACATATATGGGCCTCCTCAGCCACCCTCAGAAAACCTAGGGGGTCAGGATATGTCTCCCATGCCCCTTATACCCATTCCCAACATTGTTTATCCTCCATCTTGTGACTAAATTCGTCTGAAACACAAGATGGCGGACTCACGTTACACTACCGGTTAGCTACCCGGTTCGCGTACCGGGTAGCGCTTCCACAGCGAAAAAATCGAAAAACATTTTGAAATTTTTTTTTGACCCGCGGGGCCCTTTAATAGCCCCCACATCAATCCTAGGGGGTCAGGAGGGGTCTACCTTGCCCCCTTTAATTCATTTCCCCCTTCATTTATTTCCACCTCTTGTCTCTCGATCCTACCGAGAGACAAGATGGCGGCCGCACCGGACCGTTTAGAATGTTGACAGTCACCGGAGAGCCAATCCGCTTCTCCTCGTGAAGTTCCGTTACGCGTCTAGTACGCGAACCGGGACGCTAACCGGGACGCTGTCACAGATATATATATTTTTTGAACGTTAATTTCTCAAAATTCACTGGAGCACATTTCTTGAGACCTAGCAAAGGCACATCGGGCAAACAGTCTCTACAATTTTGCCAAGTTTCATAGAAATCCATTCAGCCGTTCGAGCTAAAAGTGAGTCCAACCGCCCTATGGAAAACTCAATGTTAAAAACACGTTTTGGGACCCCCCTTTTTTCTCGGCCCCCGCTTGACGAAACCCCCCCAAACTTTCAGGGGACACTCAGAAACAAAATGTGCCATTTTCCTAAAAGTTTCCAGCCAATTCCGTCCATCAACGCCAAAGTTATTCAACATAGAATTTTCAGAAATCCCTATTTAAAAAAATCCTAACTATATATACCTACTGGCGACCGCCAGTAGGTAATATATATATATATATATATATTTATATATATATATATATATATATATATATATATATATATATATATATATATATATATATATATATATATATAGTTACCAATATTTTCCCTCCACCAGCAAAAAGTGTGACCATGCTCCGGGGGACTTCAGAAGCGGCTTTATTTGTTGTAGATGCACAAGCATAAAAAGGGTTTCTGAAACGCTAGGCAGACGCGTTTCTTCCTTAAAATGGATTGATCAGTGCCTGTTCCAGTTGTATCCTTGTCAGGGGTCCATTGCTGTAGTGTTATATCAGCTGTGACCACTCCCAGTCACGCGGTCACGCCCCTCCTCTGCCTCACAGGTGCGAAGCTCCTTGTGCTGTTCCTGCTGCCCCACTGCATGTTGGACATTGTAGTTTGCCGCAGTGACCCATAAAGTGAAGGGCCCCACTCAACAACAAGTGATGCTGCCAACTGAGTTGGTCGACATTCCACCGCCCCTGCAGCACGGAAAGCAGGTAACAAAGTCCTCCTGGGTCCCCCTTATCAGGCAGCTCTGTACTGCCTCCTCTCTCCCCATGCGCTAGGTTAGCACCGGGGGGGGGGGCGACGCAAATTGCTGTAACCAACAAGTGCCAAAAGAGTTTTGCAGGGAAGTCGCGTAGCACCAGACCGAGAGGGCGGTCACATAGCCAGAACCTGCAATCTGGCTTAACATAGTTACCAATCTGTTATGTTATGTTATGTTATGTTAAAAGGGACTTTTATAGCGCAACGGCTACTCCAAAGGAGTGTCCCGGCGCTTTGTGCTCCAGACCTTGAGAAGAACTGGAAAACATAACAGTAAATAAAAACAGAAACCTAGAAAAGAAGAAACACACTAACCAGAAAACAACCAAGTTTTTAACCCTTTCCTAAAGGCAAGCAGATTCGATGTGGTCCGCAAGGACAGCGGTAGGGAGTTCCATAGCTGGGGGGCAAGGCGTCTAAAGGACCGGCCGCCCAGTCGGGCCCTTTTTATCCGTGGCACCACTGCCAGAGCCAATGATTCCGATCTTAGGGATCGTGTAGGCCGATAAAAATCCAGTCTTTTCTGAAGATATTTTGCACCATTGGCATGCAGGGCTTTATGGGCTAAAGTCATGGCCTTAAACATTATCCTCTTCCGTACAGGAAGCCAATGGAGGGATCGAAGAAGGTTTGAGGCACTAGTGCGGCGATGCAGGCCAAAAATCGCCCGAGCTGCAGCGTTCTGGGTCACCTGCATGCGCTGTAGGAGATATTCTGGCAGACCCAGATATAGAACATTTGCATAATCCAATCTGGATCCTATAAGTGCCTGGACAGTTATCCTCCGATGTTCCTCGGATAGAAGAGGAAAGAATTTACGAAGCATCCTGAGGATCCCGAAGCACGTTCCCGTAAGAGTGGAGACCTGGGATTTGAGCGAGAGCTCGTTGTCAATTTTAACTCGCAGGTTCTTGGCCCATTTAGATGACTGAGCTGGGAGGAACATGTCAGCGGGCCACCAGCCATGCCAGACTGGTACCGATGGGCATCCGAAGAATAGTATCTCGGATTTATCCGAGTTGCACTTGAGGCTGTTAAGTTGGAACCAATTAAAAACAGCCCCAAGGCACTCGCGGATACTTGCTCCATTGAAATCTTCGCTCTTGCGGCAGGTGAACAGAAGCTGGGTGTCGTCAGCATAAGAGACGATCCGGGCCCCATAGGACTCTGCCACTGTCGCCAGAGGGGTCATGAGGATGTTAAATAGAGTGGGGCTCAGTACGGAGCCCTGAGGGACTCCGACTCCCAATGGCGGCATTTCGGCAGATCCAGGTGGGACCCAGACCGTCTGTCGGCGGTTGGCTAAGAAGGAACGAAACCAGTTGAGCACCGTCCCCCCTAGACCGATGTTATGAAGCCTAGTGAGGAGATCCTCATGGGAGACGGTGTCAAACGCCGCCGACAGGTCTAGCATAACTAACATCACCCTGCCTCCGGTGTCCAGCACCTCCTTCACAGTCTCAGAGACTTCCAAGAGCGCTTTCTCGGTGCTTAGGTTAGAGCGAAAGCCCGATTGGGACTCATGGAGTAGGTCGTTTGACTCCAGGAAGTTAGATAACACGCTGTGAACGTGTTTCTCTAAGATTTTGGTAAGTGCTGGAAGGAGCGAAATTGGCCTGTAATTGGATGGCACTTCTGGGTCCAGATTGGGCTTCTTAATAAGAGGTAACACCATGGCCTGTTTCCAGGATTGAGGCAGAAATCCCTGACTCAGGGAGAGGTTAAGAATGGGATTGGCTATAGGGTTGACAACATCTGCCATTCTCGCTAAGAATTTTGCCGGGCACGAATCTAGCGGTGAGCCCGATTTAAGGTTCCTCATCAAAGCTAAGGATGCGGAAACCGTAAGGGGCGAGAAGTGTAACAGGACTGGGCCTGAGGTCGACGGAAGAGCTGTCTCGATCGGCAGAGTCAGCGGGTCATCCATTGATCTCGGAGGAAAAGAGTCCTGTATTTGCCTAATTTTGGTGGTAAAAAAATTGGCAATGGTGTTGGCCCAGGTCTCTGCCGGGGCGTCCTGAGCTGAGATTGAGCGCGGGGTGGTAAATTCTCGAACAATTGAGAAAATCTCCTTGCAGGAGTTTGCCGCATCCTCAATTCTTTTGGCAAAATAGCATTTCTTGCCCTGAAGAATTAAATCATGATAGGATTTCATCATGGATTTAAAATTTTGTTTAGCCTCTGAATCGTACTGGGCTCTCCAAGCCCGTTCTGCGACTTTACACTGCCTACGGTGATGGGCCAATTCCTCCGTAAACCAAGGGGCCGAAATCCGATGGGTGGCAGCCCTGGCAGGCTGTAGTGGGGCGAGCTCATTTAATCTAGCTAGAAGCCAGGATTGCAGGCTCTCAAGGTCATTGTCCAGATCACCCGAATAAGACAGAGGATGATCCACCAGAGCCTGAGCTAACAGATCTGGTGTCACCCGATGGAACGCCCTATGACTGCTACCCTGTAATCTCGTAGCACTGACCATTGGTTTCACAGTGGAGGATATTTCAAAGTGAACAAGACAATGATCAGACCATAAGACCGGTAAAAGTGTGACAGCCATGATAGGTGAAGTGGAAAAGATCTGATCAAGTGTATGGCCTTTATCATGGGTCGGGCCGAAGAGATAGGGGGACAGGCCCATGGTAGATGTAATATCCAATAGCTTGATAGCATCTTGGTCTTGGTGATCATCCATATGGAAATTGAAATCACCAGCCAATATACACTGCTCAGATCTTAAGACAAGAACCGACAGGACCTGCTGGAGATCGTCAAAAAACGAACCCACAGGGCCCGGAGGTCTATAAACGACAAGACCCTTCAGCGCTTGCTGGGGCGAAAGGGAGAGGGTGAAAGCTAAAGAGTCAGCCCCTGCAATGGTGTTTGTGTGCGTGACCATGCACGAAAAAGATTTTTTCACAACTAGGGCGACTCCTCCCCCTCTTCCCTTGTCTCTATCTTGTCGATGGATGATATAATCAGAGGGAATGGCTGCCATTATGTCCGGGTGGGAGGACTCGTTAAGCCATGTCTCAGTGAGCATCAGACAAGTAGGGCTGGTCGTAGAAAGGAGATCAAAAATCTCCTGAGTATGTCTATGCAGCGACCTCGTATTAAGGAGTAGACAAAGATGTTTAATGCTACAGTCCGTGATAGGACGGGTAGAAGGGAGGTTGCTGGTAGGATGCCACTTACATACAGGGCACTTATGTTTCCCCCTATAACGGCCAGGAAATACTGAATGACAGGCAGCATCCGCGGCGCGCAGGGAGTAGAGCTCCTAAGCGGAGTAGGAGAGCATAATGGCCAGAAGTACCTGCCACGCCAAACGCCTCCGGGACGCTGACGGGCGCAGACGGGCAGGACTCTGGCGCGACTCCGGCGCAGGTCCGGCGCATCCGCTGACCGCGTCCGCTGCGCGGAGGGAAAGGGGAGCTTTATATAGCGCTGCTAGAGCGCGAAGGCGGAGAGTCCTACCCCCAAGATGGCGGCCGAAATGCAATCCCTGCCCTCGGCGTCAACACTCAGCCGAGGGCGGTCTAAAACCCCAAACAAGGGTGAGGGAGCAGGCGAAGCGCTTACAAGCGCTGGGAAGTGAAAGGCAGGCAGCTGGGCGCTTATAACACAAGCGCGATCTTAGGCTGCACAGTAATTAAAATACAGTTTGCAAACACGAAGAAAACACACTCGTTTTAAAAAAGCCCAAGAATAGAGAGAAGACCTCCCGGCTTCCGCCTCAGGAGGGAAAAGGGTAAGGTAGCAGTTGTTAATCACCAACAGAGTAGCAGTATTCCCTTTTATAGTGCTGCTAGAGCGCGAGGGTGGAGAGTCCTACCCCCAAGATGGCGGCCGAAATGCGATCCCTGCCCTCGGCGTCAACACTCAGCCGAGGGCGGTCTAAAACCCCAAACAAGGGTGAGGGAGCAGGCGAAGCGCTTACAAGCGCTGGGAAGTCAAAGGCAGGCAGCTGGGCGCTTATAACACAAGCGCGATCTTAGGCTGCACAGTAATTAAAATACAGTTTGCAAACACGAAGAAAACACACTCGTTTTAAAAAAGCCCAAGAATAGAGAGAAGACCTCCCGGCTTCCGCCTCAGGAGGGAAAAGGGTAAGGTAGCAGTTGTTAATCTTTTCCCTCCACCAGGAAAAAGTGTGACCATGCTCCGGTGGACTTCAAAAGCGGCTTTATTTGTTGTAGATGAACAAGCATGAAAAGGGTTCCTGAAACGCTAGGCAGACGCGTTTCTTCCTTAAAATGGATTCATCAGTGCCTG
Source organism: Lissotriton vulgaris (assembly GCF_964263255.1). Taxonomy (NCBI): domain Eukaryota; kingdom Metazoa; phylum Chordata; class Amphibia; order Caudata; family Salamandridae; genus Lissotriton; species Lissotriton vulgaris. The sequence continues at coordinate 597,957,594 of NC_141691.1, forward strand.
TTCCAGTTGTATCCTTGTTAGGGGTCCATTGCTGTAGTGTTATATCAGCTGTGACCACTCCCAGTCACGTGGTCACGCCCCTCCTCTGCCTCACAGGTGCGAAGCTCCTTGTGCTGTTCCTGCTGCCCCACTGCATGTTGGACATTGTAGTTTGCCGCAGGGACCCATAAAGTGAAGGGCCCCACTCAACAACAAGTGATGCTGCCAACTGAGTTGGTCGACATTCCACCGCCCCTGCAGCACGGAAAGCAGGTAACATAGTCCTCCTGGGTCCCCCTTATCAGGCAGCTCTGTACTGCCTCCTCTCTCCCCATGCGCTAGGTTAGCACCGGGGGGCGACGCAAATTGCTGTATGTATATATATTCACTGAAAAAACCATAGGTTTCAGTAACGTTATAGTTAGTTGGACATTTCCCTCGCACAAAACCAGAGAAATTTGGCCGTTATAGTTAGTTGTGCTAACTGTAACTCGCGCCCCCGCATTGCACTGCTGATGACGTCACATATTACATCATTCATGACATGGTCAGTGACGTCACTGATGGCATCACTGATGACATCTCCAATGACATCACTGATGACATCATCCAGTGACTGTGTGTTTCTGTAAATTATGTATGCCACGTGTATTGTAGTATGAATGGGTGTATGAGTGCCTGAATGGATGATATTGTAGGTGCATGACTGACGGTATAAGTGAGTGATTAAACGTGTCTTACTGAATGCATGGGTTAGTGAGTAAACTATTTAAATGTCTGTATCAGTCAGTCAGTTGGTGTGTAAGCGGCTGCATGGATTGGTGAGTAGCTACATGAGTGTATATATGGGTTATTGATTGGTTGTCTGAGTATCTGTATGGGTGCCTGAGTGTCTGTGAGTTGTGTGACTGTGCATAGATGTGTGAGTGGGTGATTCACTGGGTGTATGGGTTCAAGAGTGCATCTGTGTATGGGTGGGTGAGTATGTGTATGGGTGTGTTGGTGAGTGAATGGATGTCTCAATGGTACAAGAGTAACTATATATGTGAAAGCCAGTATATGTGAGTGTTGAGGTATATAAATCACAATATGTGAGAGTGAGTGATTGTGGGAGTGGCTGTAGGGATGAGTGTGTGCTTGCATCAGTGATTGTATAAGACAGTAAGTATGTGTTAGTATCTGTATGAATAATTGAGCTGGTGTGTGTATAACTGAGTGAGTGTGAGGTGAGTAAGTGGGAGTGTGAATGATTCTTCGCATGATTGACTAGGTGTGTGAGTAACTCTATGCATGAGTGTCAATGAGTGAGTGTCTGTACAGGTGTGTGAGTGCAAATGATAATGCTGTATTGATAAGTGACTGCATGTATGAGTGACTGAGTGGGCGCATGCATAGACCAAGTAATCAGGGAGTGGGTATGTAGTAACTGGTATTGGTGAGTCTATGACTTTGAAAATGAGTCTGTATTTTAGAGTGGGTCCATCAAAGGTTATATTAGGTTGTGAGGAGGTGCATCAGATTATCATGTGGATGATATCATCAGTGATGTCATCAGTGATGTCGCCGACCCTGTCACGAATGATGTAATATGTGACGTCCTCAGCAGTGCATTGCAGGGGCGCTAGTTATAGTTCGCTCAACTAACTATAACGGCCGAATTTCTCTGATTTGGACAAGTTAAATTTCAACTAACTATAACGTCCCTGAAACCTATGGTTTTTTCAGAGAATTTCTATGGTTTTTTAAATGGTAATTTCTAACTATAGCGTCTCAGAAACCTATGGGTTTTTTTCAGTGAATTTCAAAGGTTTTTAAATGATAATTTCTAACTATACCCTCCCTGAAAACTAAGTTTTTTCAAGTAAATTTCTAAGGTTTTTTTAAATGCTAATTTCTAACTATGCCTACAGAGGTAGGCCATGTGAAGAAGAGGACGAAACGCACAAAAAGAAGCAAGAGAAATGCAGAAAGAGGCAACAGAAGTCCAGAAAGATAAAGAAAAGTGCAGAAAGATGTAAGAGATATGCAGAAAGAACCAACAGAGGTGCAGAAGGAGGACTTGTTTTAAAGTCATCCTGTGCCCCTGACTTTTTACTGACTGGTAACTGACTCTGCCTTACAAGGCCTGGAGCCAGTGCTATGCTAAAAGATACTTATAATACAGTGTAAACACCTATATACACTTGGGAACACTATGGGTTGGGGTACCCCTGTGATTGGCATGACCTCCTCTGTAAGGCCCTAGTATATATCAGGGCAGGGAGTTAAAACTACCTCTAAGTCAGAGGTGCAGAAAGATACTTCTTTATGTAGTACTCATGTTTGCAGAGTGGTAGAGAAAAGGTACTGGGCCTTCAACCAGCGCTCAAGAATTCCTCTGGGTGGGACTTACAGGAGGTAAATGTAAATTGATACTTGTATAGCGCACTACTCATTGCAAGGGTCTCAAGGCGCTTGTACGAATACCGCTGTGGAACCCATCCTGGCTTTCCCTGTGAGGCGTCCACTCCGAGGCCGGGAATTGAACCCTGGTCCCGGGCTAGACCTCTGCATCAGGGTCTGCCGCTCTAACCATTGAGCCACACTTCTCCAGGTACAGAGTTTTATATTTCGCAAACTTGACCCAAATTAGGTATCAGAGTGCTTTACATAGCACCAGTTGCATTACATGAGGACACATTCTATTTTTTGTTAGGCACGGGGAGATTAAGTGATTTGCCCAGAATCACAGGATGTTCAGTGTCATTGCCGAGATTTAAACCCAGTTCCTCAGATTCGAGGTTGACTGCCCTAGCCATTAGGCCAACTCCTCTCCTCCTCTGGAGTAAAGTGTGCTTCATCCCCCATCCCGTAGTCTGCCAGGAGGCGCGTTTGCAGAGTGATGGAGAAAGGGGGGCATGGCCTCCGAAGACTTCTTAGCAATCCCACTGTGTGGGACTTACTGGAGGTAACAAGCGAGGTATTTGGCCCCCAAGGACATCATTGGGGCCAACTACCCCTCCTATTACGTCCAGTAAGTACTCCACAGTAGGATTGCTAAGTTCTCATAACAAGCCCAACTCCCTTTACCCACCATTCTACAAATGCACTCCCTGGTGCGCTCTTGGATGGGGATCGAAGTCCCCTCCGTTGCCAGGGGTCATTTAGGGGCCAACCAGCCTACCTCTTACCTCCAGTAAGCCTCACACAGTGGGATTCCTGAGAGGTGGACACAGGCTATGCCCCCTTTTTCCACCACTCTGCAAATGCGCCTCCTGGTGTGTTCTAAGTTGGGGGATTAAGTCCCCTTGAGTACTGAGGGTCCCTGGGGGCCAACTAACCCACCAGGTACCTCCAGTAATGACCACACAGCTGAATTGCTGAGAGGTGGTTCGAGGCCACGCCCCCTTTTTACACCACTCCGCAAGCACGCCTCTTGGTGCACTGCTGCTCGGGGGATGAATTCCACTTGTGTGCTGAGGTCCCCCTTCCCTTTGCCACTTTTGGCCCTGGAGACGCCATACCCCCGGGCCGGGCCAGTCTTATTTGTATATAGTTATTTTGGGAGGAGGCTGAGTGGGCATATTTGGCCTCTGGAGGGGGCCACGCAGCCCCCTCCCAAAAAATTTAATTTTAAAAAACAAGGCTGGCCCTGGGGACCCCATCACCATGGCCAACCCCTAGCGTTGGGGTCCATGGGTGAAGCACCAATGCCCCATGTTCCCGTCGGCTCCCCGCCTCCTGCGTGAGCCGGCATTGTTTTTGCACATAGGGAGCTGCTGACATGCAGCCCCCCCCTGTGCAAAAGCAACCTGCTTTGGGTTTTGGACACGTGAGCAGGTTTCCTGCTCTCACACCCTAAAACCAAAGCAGAGTTTGCTATGACAGGCGTTGGAGCCATGCTCCTGCCCTGCTATAGCAATGTCCCGGGGTGGGTACCCAGGGAAATTGCAGGAGGCGGCCTTGGGGGGTGGTGGTCCCCAGGCCCATCAAGGGCTCCAGGAGGGGGGCTGCATGGCCCCCCATCCAATGTTAAAATAGCCCCGGGGAGATGGTGATCCCTGGGGCAGTGTGGGGGAAGCAGGAGCTCCCCCACACCTATTTTGTATTAAATTAAGCCCCTTGGAGATGGTGATCCCTGGGGTAGTGTGGGGGAAGCAGGAGCTCCCCCACACTTATTTTATATTAATTTAAGCCCCAGGAAGGTGGCGGTCCCCGGGGCTGCAAGGGGCCACGTTCCACTGCACTTAATTAAATAAAGCCCTCCGTAGGTGGTGGTCCCTGGAGCAATGTGGGGGAGCAGGAGCTCCACCCACACCTATTTTGTATTAATTAAAGCCCCAGGGAGATCGGGGTCCTCAGGGCTGCAAGGGCCATGTGCCCCCCACATATAATTAGCATAGCCCTGGGGAGATGGCGGTCCCCGTGGCTGTGGGGGCTCCTGCGGGCCCGCACTATTTAATTTTGGCATTGCCTCCAGGACCTGGCCCACCCAGGGGCTTATTAAAATGAAGTGCGGGAGCCTGCACTTCATTTTTTTAAATTTTGTCGGCAGGATTCCTAGACCCAGCACAAATTCTGCTGATTTATTTTTTTTAAATGCTTTTTGGGGCCCTGGGGGTCCCTGAGCAGGCCCATGGAGTCAGGGTGATTCTACCATGCCTCTTTTTCTTGTTTTTCATCTTTTTTTCCCTTTTTCTTGTGACTCGGTTACCGAGTCACAAGATGGCTGCCAACACTTACTGGTTTGCCGTGTTGGCAGCCAATCAGAGTGAAGCTCATGCCTGGGAGGATTCACGCACCATCCTCGGTGCTCAGATATGGATATTTTTATTTCTTGAATTTCTCAGCAACTACAGAAGGGATTTACTCAATTTAAAAAAAAGTTTTTTTCTGAGCCAAGAGCTACATTTTTGCAAAATTTAGTGTAATTCCGTCCAGCAGTTTGGGCTGGAGCCTGTTCTGATTTTTCCGATGGAAATTAACATGGTGAAAACATGTTTTGGGGAGAGGGGTGCATGGATGAGCCATTATCTTCATGCATTTTGGGACCCCCTTTTTTCCCGCCCCCGGCTTGACAAATCACCCTGACACTTTCAAGACAGGAGCTGACCGGAGTGGGACATTAGTTTTGAAAGATCACCCAAAAAACTATTTGCTAAAAGTAAGGTTGAAGGCTCTTGAATTTACCAGTGTCTGCTCTCTGATATTACCTATATCTTCTAGTTTGTCATCACAAGTATTTCACAGTAATATAGAAATTTATTGAAAGTCACAATATTGACTCATCATCATAAACCAGCTTTGGCGGCCTTATTTTTCCTATAGAAAACAATCACACATCATTAAAGCAACAAAAGTGTATATGTAAATTTTTATGTTGAAGCCACAGCCTTCAGATTTGTGAAGACCATTTGAAGCACTAGCTTCTGACTCTAGCAGGACATCCCGTAACGACTTGAGAGACTGCAGCTTGGTGAAGACTTAAAGCAGGTGAATAATACTCTACAGAGATGCCTTGTAACTACTTGAAGTACTGCAAATTTCTGAAAGACTTTTCAGCCTTATGCATATTTCTCAAGTTGGAGTGTTCCAGGTTTGTACACATCTTTCTTACCTAAAATAAAAGTTGTACTAAAATACATACATATGTATGAATAAAAAGGCCCTTGGTGGTCACATTTCTTCATCTATTGGTTTGCTCAAGAGATTTTGACATTCAGTTTTTTCCTTTAACCGCCCACAACATAGGGCACTGGATTACCCCAGCTCAGTCATAGACTGACTTTATTATAAGCAACTGAATTTTAATAACACACATGTATGATACCAGGTTGCTAAGAATAATGCATGAATCTCTTTAATTTACACGTGACTGTTAGTACCAATGACCTATGTGCACTTGGTTGTCACACAAGTGTTTCCTAATGATAAAGACATTTATTGAAATATGCAGTTTTCAATCATCAGATTTGAGGTACTGCAGCGTTGTGATTGACTTGTTAAGCAGTTATTTTTTTACTCAAGGTGAACACCTCGTAAAGTATTGAAGGGCTAAGGCCTTGTTAAAAACTTCATGCTGTTGCTTCTGACTCAAGAGAGACATTTAGTTCCAGCTATGTGAAAGGCCAGACCTACTGGGTTTGCCAAATCTTGGTTCTTTGATGTACTGGTATGAGCTTCTGTTCTCAGATGCTGTTCTTCTCTTCTTTTTTTCCTCCGTGTGTTCTATATATACAATAGAGTTGAAAGGAATGATAATGTCTACTTCACCTTTCAGCGTTAATACACAAGTTCTTTTTTCGTCAGATGCTCTTCACTGCTCCAAGCACATGCTGTATACTCTTTCATTAGGGTGTGCTGTCATTGTTTAATGCACAGTACCTCTACTTTATTCTGTGCGCATTACCATTGGCAATGCGCAGCGATGTTGAACATGTACATCTCCTCTATTGGGCCTTACCTCTAGCCTGCAATATAATTATGTAGATCGGTTGTGTTCCTTTCGCGATGAGGAAGTCTGTCGGTCTTGCGCAGTACTTATCACAAAATCTCCATGACCAGCTTGCACAACAGGCACATTTGGGCCCATGCTGTCCTTGCAGTTAATCCTCCTGCACCAGAACTAGAAGCAATGTCTTATTCTGCAACTTCAGCAAGGCCAGTTTCTCTACAATTGCTATCCTCTACCCACACACTCCCATACTACCTGTGCTATCACCATCAAATTACAATATTGAGTCAGTAAATTGAAAATCACATCTTTTATAGCTTGTTTCCATTTCCAATATCCATATGTCTAGAAGGACTTTATCGAAAGACCTGAAAATGACTTCTTACCGCTTTTCACCTTCCACTCATTGCCACTGAAGAAACATAACCATGGGGGTAAAATTTTACTTGTAATATAAAGCAAGAAATTTGGTTGTGACCAATATTTTTATGGCCAGTGTACTCTTTTGCAAACTGACCTATGTACTAATAGGACAGTTCACAAAATACAAAAAGGTAATGGTTGCAATTCCATCTACCTCATGAATAATAATGAGACCACTAGCTCAATGGGACCATTTTCTACTCTTAAAAATGTTTTTGTCAATATTCGCAAAGGGGAAGGGGTCCCTTGGGGAAACATTTCTGTTTGCAAATTAGTTACCACTACATTTTTGTGGTCAGTAAAATAATGACATCTTGCGACTTGATTTCGGTCACAAAACACTAATGTAATGCCTGCATTCATCTCTCCTATCTCACAGTAAAACAATCATCATGTTCTGTTTTATCTTACCGTGAACAGCTAATCACTGAAATCTGGAACAAAGGCAAGAAGAGTTGTGTGCTGCACTTGATCTACCACCCTCCTGGTGACAAACTAGTCTTCATAGAGCAAAGATGGAGGTGATTAGCTCGAGCTCTGATCAACTCTGTCACATATTCCGTAGAGACTTGAACCTTCATTGGAATGACACAAATGATCCCATTGCCTGTTTCTTTAAAACTTTCCTCTCTAACCTCAACCACTCACAGGTCTGTAAAGGCCCTACTAACAATAAAGGCGCCACTCTCATCGTCACCATTGCCAAAGGCAACATCATACAAATAGCAGACATCCTACCCTTCCTCATCTTAGACAAGGATTTGGGTCATCAGGGTCAACCCCTTAAAGCAAAACAACTGACTCGCGATATGGGAGACCTCGACATCAACATGATAACTTCAATCACCAAAAATAAGCTACAGCCCCCCTAATTTGACCAACCTTGATGATCTTTCTGAGCATTACATTAACACTGTGTCTAACATTCTTGACTCTATTACTCTGAAACAGCTCAAAAGGATTCCAGTCAAACTTTCTAAACCATGGTTTAATGGTTCCCTAACTGATGAATGGCGCAATCTTAGACTCTCTGAGAGACTCTGGAGGAATTCACCTTCAACCACAAATCACTCTCAATTGAAAAAAGTGAGAAGCGCCTATAGCAAACACATATGCATGGCGAAAACCAAACACTTCAGAAATCAACTGGATGGAGCAAAAATAGATTAGGGAACAATCTAATCAGTTTTCCAACCAGAACTCTACTCCGTTATCTCTGCTCCCTAGTGGTGATGATTTTAAAGCTCACTTCTCTGAAATGCCAAGGAAAATAGAGCTGGAGTTACCTGCCACCCTAACTTTGTTATCTAGGAAACCTCCTGCAGGATCAGGGGATGTGGCAGAATCCACAACAATATACTCGCCTTTGGGTGGCTCTCCCAAAAACAACACCTCTTGGAGCAGTTTTCTCCTACCAGACTGCACTGAGCTACTTCACAACATGGCACCCATCAAACTCTCCAACCATTTTGGTGACCCTTTAGCCGCCAAGCTCTGTAAAGATTTAATCTCAGCCTTTCTCCCTCTTTGGTCCAGGATCATTCATGAATCCCTCTTACAGGGTAAGATTCCGTACTGCCTAAAATTTGGGCAAGTTACACCCATTCGTAAGAAGCCCAACATGGACCTATCATGTCCAAACAACTTTCAACCTATTACCAACAGTATGACTCTAGCTAAATTGCTTGAAAAATGTGTTCATTCGCAACTCTGCAAACACATTCATAAATATCAACTCATTGGCCTCTCACCTGTCTGGATTCAGATCAGGGCACAGTACTGGAATGGCACTACTGCACATTGTTGATGACGCCGTGAGAGACATTGACCAAAATATCCCTTGTCTCCTGATCCTTCTTCACCTGTCACCACCCTTCGATACCATCAAACATGAAAACCTGATTGATCTTCTGCAACACAGAATGGGATTCTTGGGCCCGGTACTAAACTGGTTTGCCTCCTTCCTTAACACCTGCACACAAAGGATCAAAATCAATCATGCCCTTGCTTCCAGTACCCCTGTCTTGATTGGAGTCCCTCAAGGTTCCGCTCTCTTCAACCTCTTTATGGAGCCCCATGCGGTCATTCTAAACCGAGCGAACATTCAATAACACATGTATGGGGATGACACGCAATTGTACCTGAAGATTTCCTCACAAGAGGACATAAAAACATTAAATGCTGCACTTGCCCAGACTCAACAATGGTTAGCTCAAAACCATCTCCTACTAAATACTCTCAAAACAGAATTTCTTTTGTTCACCCCACCTAATCAATCGGCTCCTACCCATGAGTGGATTAAACACCTAACTGCTCTGAACTGCACACCTCATGTTGTAGACTGTGCCAATGCTTTGGGTATCACCCTGGATAAACACTTAAACATGCCAGCACACATCAGTGCTACTACTAGGGGAGCCAGTTTCCAAATCAACACACTGAAGAAAATCAAACCTTTCCTCCCCCTGAAGATCTCAGGCAGGCGGTGCAATCCCTGATTATCTCTAGATTGGAATATGGGCTGGTGACCCTCGCAGGACTTCCCAAAGCTAGCTTGGTCCCACTGAGAGCTACCTTGAGTGCATCGGCTAGACTTATGACAGGCTAGAGAAAATATGATCACATTTCCCCTGACCTGCTGCAACTAAACTGGTTATCTCTTGAAGCTAGAATCTGGAATTCCTTGCCATCCGAGATCAGATCCAATCTTTCCACTACTTCCTTTAAAAAACTAGTGAAACGACTACTAATTAATAAACGTTACCTCTCTATTCCTGTGATCATGCTCTTGTATTTGTTAATAACCTAAATCCTGAAGTATTACACTGATGCCTTATTGTATTTTTTCCCTATTTTTTTATGTTTTTGTGATCTAGCCCTTGATGGGTCCTTAACTGCATTAACTGTTGATCTAGCTCTTGTTTTTCTTTTTTTTTTAAATTCCGTGATTCAAATTGCACCTATTGATTCTTTCTATAGTATGATGTTTTGCTCTGCGTGCTCCAAGGCACCGCTGATACCCCCTACTCTGTAACTTTTAATGTTTCCCCACAGTTTGTAACTTCACTTACTTGCATTGTGTTTTGTAAACTTGCTGGCGCCAACTTTGTACAGCGCTCTGATACCCCTGTGGGTCTTGTTGGCGCTTCATAAAACTTTGCAAATAAATAAAATAAAATTTCAAATCAGTATTTGAAAGGGGCACACTAAACACACCTCCTTCAAATACCAATTTGGTGTTTAATCCCAAAATCAAATTGTGAATCAGTAACATACTACCGAATCACAATATGGGTTGGTTTTACATGCCAATAAACCTTTACGCAGTTACAAATTGCCCGCTTTTGCAAATTAAATCTTTTGCAAATGCTAAATGCTTTCATACTAATTTATCTGTTACCACATTGTTAACAGGTATCCTTAAAAAAGCTCTAAAATTCACTTAGAAAACAGAAGTTAAAGTGCAGTTATGGTTAGGAAATAAAACCAAAAAACCCTGAAATTTCCCTGTTATGGTGAGCTCTGCTAACAAGAGCTGTTACACTTGCCATGCAAAACATAAATTGCATAGCTAATACAAGCATGAACTTCATAAATTACCTTCACCTGTAGGCTTCCCAGTAAAGCAAGGCGTTGATTGCTGTTCAAGTGCACCGTGGTCACAGTAGTTCATTTGCACAGTTCTTTGTGGATTTTACATAGATGTTAATATTACAAGTCTGATAGCATTATGTAAACTACTGAATGGTAGCACAAAGCATAGACAGAGAGAATTAAGTCCTCATAGTGTCTAAAGAAGCTTCGTGTTTGTCAGTTCTCTTTGTAAGGAAATTGGTAGGGCAATTCATGGACAGAAAACAATTGGTATGGCCCTTAGCCCGAATTTGTTCTGTAAAAATTGCTAAAAGCTACTCTCCTGCCTTACAACGAGTGTCAGACTATGACAGGCATGTGAAAAAGGACAGAAAGAGTCCATATTTGTATATTTTTTATGGTAAGGGGATATATTAGCAATGTACTGTTCGACATCCCTTCCATGTAGTCAATAAAAAGTCACTGGGAATGTATTGGAAGAGAGACGTTAGAGTGCCTAGAGAATTAGCAGTTGTTGGCTCACTATCTAATTGGGTTTCAAGTTGAGGAAAATGCAAGAGATCAGGATATGACAAGCATTTTTTTACGTATTAATGGCAAATTATGTCAAGGGGGGGGCAACATTATTTTGTCTTTTATTTATTTGCAAACTGTGTTTGATTTAGTCAACAATAATGCCTTTTCTTTAACCCTGCAATGCAATGGAAATAGAAAAGAAGGCACACCAACCAAGTAAAAGTTGGAAATAAGGAGGAACAGAGATATAGTTTTGAGGTAAACGGGCATGTACACCAAGCTCTGTCCCAGCACTCTAATGTTTACCATATACAAACAGTAAACCGGGCCTTTCCATAAAAGCATTTTTCGAGCAAGTGAAAATGTATTCCAGTAGTTCTGCTTACAAATTCACAAAGGCTATTAACAAACATTTGTCCAGAGACCTATGTGTTATGTGTGGAGATCTCTGAAACGAGGGCGGAGAACTCTGCGCATTGAGGTGTAGATTTTTGTAGTAAATGTGGAAGGAACAAAGCAAGTGGTTGGAAAATGGGGAATATCTACTACTAAATGGGTAGGGTTCAGGGAAATTTAAAAAGGGGGTTTGTTAGGGATGAGCATTTACAAAGGCACACCAATGAAAGAGTGAGACGATTAATAATCAACAAAGGTACACCTACATTTACTACAGTAGTACTACTGGTAAAAAGGCTGAAATGTATACCATTTATCACAAAGAAGAAGGGGTTTGGGGTCCGAGGAGATTTAAAGACCTGCAAGGGTTAGCTCCCCATCTGAAGTATATGTCACAAGCAAGAAACTCTTGGATCTTTGAAACAAGAGGAACTGTCACAAGCGGTGACCTAGCAGAGTGGGGGTATTCCTTTAAAAGTACAAAATCCCTCACTGACCAAAGGTAGTATGCTTCATCTTTGGGATTCTCATTGTGCAGTGATGCCTAGTCATGGCATGTGCTACAACCCCCTCACTGAGAAGGAGGAGCTCAGGGATGTTTTTGTGTAGAGGAAAGTATATTATATACCACAATGAGAGCTCCAAGTCAGTGGGGATGACAGCACAAAAGAAAGATTTAGTAAAATTAGCTCCAGGGTAGGCAATATCCCTTTATTCGTGCATCCCTGGGCCAGGATTCCAAACAGCAAAAACAACAGTTGATGGACAGAATGCAGAACAATGTCATACATTCACCCCAGTACAGAAATCTGGGCCTAATCCATCACTCGTTAGCACTCCACACCACCCCAGTTAAGACATGGCCAAATGCAAATCAGCCTTGGACCTGTGCTAAAGATGGTTGATTGCCAGAAATCGGTCCTAGGATGCTTGATTCCGGTCCAGGGAAGACATGACTTTGCAGTTCGGTCTGGACTGTTCCCATGAGGCACAGGGTCAAGACTGATTTGCATATGGCCATGTCTGAACTGGGGTGACTTGGTGAGCAAACTAACGATAGATTAAACCCAGATCTGTGACTGGGGGTGAATGTTTTGCCATTGTGCAATCAATCAATCAATCAATCAATCAATCAGAACAATTTGTATAGCGCGCTACACACCTGGAGGGTCTCAAGGCGGGGGGGGGGTCCCTTACTGCTCGAAAAGCCAGGTCTTGAGTTGCTTCCTGAAGGAGAGATGGTCCTGGGTCAGCCGCAGGTGGATGGGGAGGGAGTTCCATGTTTTGGCCGCCAGGTAGGAGAAGGATCTTCCTCCGGCGGTGGTTCTGCGGATGCGTGGTACGGTGGCGAGGGCGAGGCTGGTTGATCGTAGCTGGCGGGTGGGCGTGTAGAAGGTGAGGCGGTTGTTGAGGTACTTGGGGCCAAGGTTGTGGAGAGCTTTGTGTGCGTGGGTGAGGAGTCTGAAAGTGATCCTCTTGCTGACGGGGAGCCAGTGCAGGTCTCTCAGGTGGGCGGAGATGTGGTTGTGGCGGGGGATGTCCAGGACGAGTCGTCCATCATCGATGGACGATTCCGTCCATCATCTTGTGTGTTTTGCTGTTCACCCTATGTGGGAAGGGTATGCCCAGAAGTGGGTCCCGTGCTCACTACGCCACTGGAGTCAAGCTATCCTGGCTGAAGACGGCTGATAGCCAGAAACCGGTCCTAGGATGCTTGATTCCAGTGCAGGGAAGACTTGGCTTGGCAGTTCGGGCTGGAATGTTGGGAAACATCCTTTACAACAAAACTTTTTCCACGCAGTACCTTTACAACGCAGGATTTACAACGCAAGTCGTTACAACGGTTTGCGCTGGAGGGCGCTGTAGGATAGGGAATAGTTTAATTTACTATCCAAAACCTTTCCTACTATCCACGGGGACTGGAGTTGGAATAGTAAATTAAACTATGCACTATCCAGCGCCCCCCAACGCAAGTTGTTGTAACGACTTGTGTTGTAAAACCTGCGTTGTAAAGGCATGCGTGGAAAAAGCATGCGTTGTAACGACATACATCCGGACTGTTCCCATGAGGCACAGGGTCAAGACTGATTTGCATATGGCCATGTCTGAACTGGGGTGGCTTGGTGAGCAAAATAACGATGGATTAAACCCAGATCTGTTACTAGGGGTTAACGTTTTGCCATTGTGCAACATTCCGTCCATCCTCTTGTGTGTTTCTTTATTTTAGGATATAAAACAGGGCACTTGTGGGAGGATCATATACCTAAAGTTAGTGTCAAATTGTAGTCGACATGTTACAGTCTTGTCACCCTCAGGCAGAGGTGTTGTTGCTTTCTCCAGGACCAACTAATGCTGCTGCTCAAGAGTACGTAGTAAATAGATTATCAAAAGTGAAAACTTAGTTTGTCTTACTTTGGGGGGATTCCCTGAAGTTCCCTAAAGAAATATGTACAAAAAGATAAGATTAGACTAATTTGTGCAAAGTCTAGGTCCAAGCATCTGACAGTTATTGTAGCTCCTTTATGAAACCAACAAATCAAGGCAAAACAAAAGGATAACTCACATTTACCCACATAACCAAGGCGATAGGTCAGAAATACCTATGACCTTCATTTCATTATAGCTTCATGCTTACAAAGCTTGTAATGAATAGGGCTTGCCCGTTGCGGTCGGGGAGGAAGCCTTACCTCAACCTGGCATGTAGCTCAGGAAAAGTCACCACAATGAAAGACACATAGGAGGTGAGAGGTAGTAAGTAGTTCCTTAAGTACTCGTCTGGGCATTTATTGTTTATAGTGACAGTTTCTCTTGTTTCACAGACTCAAAGGATTCTTGCTTATCAAATCTATACCAGCCAAGCCTTGGAGTAAATCCAGCACCACAAATTGTCAAACTCTGGTACTGGAGCACATTCTCATAGAAATTATTGGGGGCTATGAATAACCAGATAGGGCAAAATAGTAAGAGAAATAGAAACATAACTTAAAATGTCTAAAAGCATTTTTTTCAAACTTATATTTTTAGCTATTAAATTGAATTCTTCTAAATCCATTTTTCTTAGTTGGGGAACTGTTTTCCCTCTCTGAGAAGACACGTCCCTGACATCTGCATCAAACCCCCACTCATACCATGTAAAATGCATTTATTCCTGCCATTGACACAAATAAATCTATAGGAGGTTTGGGGTGGAAAACTGACAAGCATACCCACAAACTTGTGATTGTGTTGAGGTTCATAAATCTTTTGTAATTGCACCCAATCTCGAACGCCCACAAACTTTCTCCTTCTCTGAGAGTTTTCATTTGCAAAGGCAACATCCCACTATTTCTCTTTTTTAAAGTTCAGAAAAAATATTTATTGGGGAAAAGAATGTAATAGCATACAGTATATAAGAACAATAAAAATAATAAGAATTATACAATCTGTATCGGTTGGGGTAAAAGATATACAAAGGGTAAAAACAAAAAAACAAATTAGGTCTGTTAAAACAATCAGAATATCAATAGCATAAATATTATACAATAGAGAGAGAAAAAATTAAAAATGCATGAAATATGATAACAGTGACGAATATAGGCCAAACTGTTTAATAATGTAGAGGAAGTCATGGAGGTTTAGCTACTTCTTGTTGCAGAGGTGTAATAGAGGGGGCGCGCTAGTGTCAGTGAATGATATAACCGGTTCCCACAAATCTAAACATTTGGATGCTAAGTGTTGGGGGTAAACAAATGTAGTGTCGAATCTATGGTTATAACAGACAGCATACCACCATGCTTGATATGAAAGTTTGGTAAAATCTTTCCAATTGGTGGTTATTTGTTGAAATGCTACTGCAAGTAGTAGATCAATTATATTTATGTGCGCAAAAGCGGGTTTCCAAATGGGAGATAAGCTACCCAAAAATATATGCACAATAGAAAAGGGGTGATTAGAATGAAAAATTGAATTTATTTGTGACCACACCCTTGTCCAAAAAATCCGAACAAATTTGCAATCAAAGAGCATGTGAAGTAGATCAGCATGCAGTGACGAGCCAGACCAACAATTGTGGGAAGTGGTGGAGCAGTATGTATGAAGGGCAGAGGGGGTGAATAAGAGTCTGTTGTATATAAAAAAGAATGTCTGTGTCGTGTTTGCAGCTCTAGACAACTTACGAAGCTTAAGCGATATTTTGTCCCAAAAATCCACATTCCAGGAAATATCCAAATCAGTCTCCCAGGACAGCTCTGTCTTAGATTAAACTCTTGAATTAGAAGGAAAATGTAGAAATTTATAGATCATAGAAGCTTTAGAATTACGGAGTAACAAAGAACGCAAGTTATCTGCATGAGTAGGGATAGGAGAAATATCAGAGGGGGAAGATACATGTTGCGAGAAGGCAAATTCAATGGCAGATGTCAAGAGAGAATATTTGGCATGAATGGAGGGAGGGAGATCAAAAGTAGCACTCGCTCGTGCAAAGGACATAATTACATCTTGACAATAGAACTGATGAACCCACATCAATCCCGATGTCTCCAGGATTTCCAAAAGAAGGGTTTGTTGTTAATGAGAATGCTTGTATTATGCCATATAGGGAAATCAAGGAAGGATATAACAGAGGGGGTGGGGATAAGTTTAGAAATGTGTTTAAGAAGAGGGGTGGAAACAGATTGTGGTTTGCGTGAGAAGGATAAATATTCATGAAAGGAAAGGGGTGAGAGAAAAGATCCTTCCAACGTTGTCCAAAGAGGGCATTTTGTAGAAGGATCAAGGAACCAACATGAAGATTGGGCAAGTATAAAAGATTTGTGATAGAGAGGGAAATCAGGGAAGTTAATTCCCCCTTCTGATTTTGGGCGAGTTAATTTAGAAATAGACATGTGATTTATTTTTCCCCTACAGAAAGGAAGATAAGATGGAGTTACTTCTCTTAAAATACTTAAGAGGAATTGATAACGGATTATTAGAAATTGTATATAAAACAATGGGGGAAAGCATCATTTTGATAGTGTCTAAACAACCTCACCAAGATAAATATAAGGGATGCCATTTTGCTGTCAAGGAAGATAATCTGTCAATGCATTTTTCCATACACCGTGATATTGTCCCTGCAATAGATGGAGTAAAATCTAAACCCAGGTACTTAATGGAGTGAGGACTCCACGAAAAACCTGAAACATTAAAATCAGCATTGAAAGTGTATTTTGTCAAGGGCAGAATTTCACATTTGTCTTTATTTAATTTATAACCAGACACTGATGCAAAAGCCTCCACCTCTTCCATAAAAGCAGGTAAAGAGGTCTTGGGCAGTGATAAGAATAAAAGTACGTCATCAGTGTACGCTGCCATTTTAATGTTAGTCTCTTGGAAGGTGAAGCCTTGTATGTCTGCGTTCTGTCTGATTCTCAGCAAAAATGGTTCCAGGGCAATATTAAAGAGAAATGGAGACAGAGGACAACCCTGTCTAACTCCCCTTGCAAGATTAAAGTATGAAGAGATCCACCCATTTGCAGCAATAGCAGCTCTCGGGTTGTAATATAGGATAGAAATTAAAGCAATAATTTGAGGGCCAAAACCAAACCATTTGAGTGTATGAAACAGATAAGGCCATTCGACCCTTTCAAATGCTTTTTCCGCATCCAAAGCTATGGCAGCCAAAGGGTGAGAAATGTGAGAAACTTTGGAAAGAATATCAAAAAATAAATGAGTATTATCCATAATAAGCCTTCCCTTGATGAAACCTAATTGCTCAGTACCTAGCAATTCGGGTAGCTGAGACTCTGAACGTAGCGCCAAGGCTTTCAAGAAGATTTTATAATCGACGGTAACCAAAGAAATTGGTCTATACTTTTTACAATACTGAGAGTCCTTACCGTCCTTAGGGATGAGGAAGATGAGAGCATCAGAAAAAGAACCAATAGAATCTCCAGATTGAAAGAAAGTAAGTATAAGGGAGTTTAATTTGGGAATCAAGAGGGACGCAAAATGAATAAAAAATTCTACCGTAAAACCATCCGGTCCTGGAGCCTTATCTTTTTTAAGAGTTGTTAGGGTAGTGTGAAGTTCTTTTTGGGTGATATCAGATTCTAAAGAAAAAAAGTCAGGACAGGAATCAGGTGAAAGATTACGTTTGGAGAGGAAGTGAGATATAGAGAGATCAGATGACAAAGTTTCAGAGGTATACAATGTTTTGTAAAATTGAAGAAATTCATGTAAAATCTCTTCATCTTTAAATTTCAATGAATTGTCGGAACCAAATACAGATTCTATACAGAGTTTGTTTTGTTTGGTTTTTAGATAATTGGCCAATAACTTCCCGGCTTTGTTTTGACCACCGTAAAATTTCACGAAGTCTCTAGCTGATGCCTTAATTGCATCCCAAACTGTGGGGAAAGATACATCGTCCGTCTGAATAATATTGAAATACTCTTTAAAGAAGGAAGTGAAAGAAGAGGTAAAAGCAGTATCCAAAAGGAGAGCGTTATTAAAACGCCATTTACGGGGCAAATTAGGCTTTTGTAAAACATCTAGACATATGGTTACAGAGCATGATCTGGGATCAGAATAGAGCCAATGTCAGCCTTCATCAATGATTGAGTAATATTGTGAGAGACAAAAATATAATCTAAACGTGACAGTGTGTAATGTGCTGGAGAGTAAAAGGAATATTCTCTTAGCTCTGGGTCACAAAGTCTCCAAGCGTCAATGAGTTTATGGTGTTTTATAGTGTGTACAAAGGACTTGTGAGACCTGTGAGGTACAAAGGGGTTTAGGGAGATGCGGTCTAGAAAGGGATCAAAAATGTCATTGCAATTGCCTGTGAGAATAAAATTATCATCATACCAAGGCGAAATTTGTTGGGTTAATGAGGTCCAAAAGGAGGGGTCACCAGTTGCAGGGGCATAAATATTTAGTAGAGAAACTGGTATGTTATCCAACATAAAATTAACAAATACCCATCTACCTATTTGATCAATAGAATGTGATAAAATTTTAATAGATAGGGATTTGCGAAAAAGGACAGCGACCCCATTACGCTTACCATCCCCCGGGAAAAAAATATTTCTCCTACCCAATCTCTTTTGAGTTTCATAGACTTATCGTTTGTTAAATGAGACTCTTGAATGCATGCAATGTCTGCGTCTAATCTAGCTAAGTGTGACAATACCCTCTGCCCTTTAATGGGGGAATGTAAACCTCTGACATTCCATGACACAATCTTTAAATGCATAGAACATATTTACAACAAATTGAATAAACCCAATAAAAAGAACATCTTAGGTCAATTAGGAAACAATGTATAACCAATCAACTGTATAGAGAGTGAAAAATGAAAGTAAGAAAATGAGAGAAAGAGGAAAAAAGAAGAAAGCAAGAAAATAGACCCTGGAAAGAAAGAAGGGGAGATGATGAATTGAGTAAAAGAGAGGATGCAGTAGTCAAGAAAGGAAAGCGAGAGGGAAGAAAGAAATGGCAGAAAAAGGAAAAAATCAATTAAAAAAAGAAACTTACGTAAGATCCAGAACATACAGAAGGTGGAGGGGTGTAAGGCCACACGGAAAAACAACAAGTCCAGGGACCACAAGGGAGGGCGGGAAGGAAAACAGAACGAACGAGCCACAAAATGAAGGGAAGGGATAAGACGCGAATACAACCTGGTAAAACAAAAAGACAATACAAAAGAAATAGTACGTGCAAATTCATTCATAGATAAGCAAAGACAGCAAACATTTCAAAAAGCATATAAAACATTGTTCATGACATGGATCACAGGCATCTAAGTCAAAGTCGATGACGGAGCGGTTTTCATGGTATTAGCATGATGAATGTATAGAAAACCTTTCAGCCTCAGAGGATCTTCGTAAGTGGTGGTTCTGTTGTTAAAGGTGACTTTGAACAAGCAAGGGTGAAAAAGACCATATCTTGCACTATTGAATGTAGTTGCGGTCTCAAGGACAGGAACGCCTTACGTCAGTCAGCAGTTGGTTTAGCATAGTCTTGAAAAAAGAACAAAGAATTGCCTGACCATGTAATGCGAGACATTGCTCTGGCTGTCGATAGGATCTTTAGCAAGTCGGTGTACTCAAGGAAATACAAAATTACTCCTCTTGGTTTATGTGCTGGTAAAGAGGTGGTTGAATGAGGTGGTGGCCCCAGGCGATGTGCTCTTTCAATGTTCAAAGTAGTGCCCTCAGGTAACTTAAGCAGATTTGGAAGAAACGTTTTGAAGAAAGTAGGTGGATCTGATCCTTCCGTACCTTCAGGAAGGCCATAAATACGAAGGTTATTTCTTCTTTTTCTATTCTCCAAATTCTCAACCTGCTTATGAAGTGCAGAAACTTGTGAAGAAATACATTCCACTTTGGAGGTTGAAGAGGACAGAGAGTCAAACTTCTGTTCTAGCACTGAAACTTGTTGGTCTATATTTGACCATTTGTCAGAAAGCATTTGAAGTGTAGAGTTGGTTTCCTCTATAAACGGCCGAAAGGCTCTAATCTCTTCCAGTATTAAGTCCATTGTCACAGAAGTAGACTGCTTAGGTGGAGAGAGAGGATCCTTTTTCAATCTCTTTGTGGAGGCCTTGGTGACCACAGAGCTGTACATACTATGAGATGTTGAGGCATCTTTAGGTGTAGAAGTGTTCGAGTGCTCCATGTATAAACAATTGTAATGGGAGCTAGTACGTATCTGAAATCTACGGTGCGGAGGCTGAGGCGATGAGGAAGTTTTAGATAATCTGCCCATAAACCTGAGACAAATATCTCATCAACATACAACAGCAATTATACAGTGAGAAATAAGAAGTTCATATCATAAGCATTGAGAGATAATGGAAAGGGGCGACCACTCGGTCCCCCCGAACGTATGGCGGAGTGCCTCGATCCCCCCGGGAAGCCATTTTTGGGCGGGAGGCGCGTCTCGGCTGGTATGCCCGAAGCGGCATAGCCGGGGCGCGTCTTTTCCCGCCCTAGAGTGGGCTGGCCTAGACACCGACGTAGCCAGCCCCGCCCTAGGGGCAGGCAGGGGCGGGTTTACGCCCGCCCTGAAGACGGATAAAAAGAGACGCAAGACCAGAAGACGTCCTCTTGTTCTTGTGCTCCGAAGTTGCACCTCCTCGCTACACGTGAGCTCGGGACAGAACGAAGAGCCAATTTTGAGCGTTTTGATCTTTTTCTTTGTCTTCTAGATACTTCGTCGGAGAGATGCCCAAGAAAGGCGCAAAGAGAATGACGACTGAGCAGATGGTTCGGACCCTCTTTAAGGATATGTCTGACATAAAGAAGCGGCTGGCGGAGCGAGACGGGGAGGAGGGATCGGGCCAACCACCGGCTGGAGGGAGACCTAAGAGGCCGAGAAGGGTTCCAGCCGGGGGAAGTGTCCCGGCTCCCTCTGCCCCGCTCGAGGTGCCGACCCCGCTACCGATGGAGGGGAATCCAATCCCCGTTGTCATCACCCCGACATCCAACGAGGATATGCCCCCCGAGCTGGCAGCACAGCTAGCAGCGTGGTTGGGCGATAGTACTGAGGGCGCCACGGCTGCCGAGGCACAGGCGCTGATAAGAAAGCTGCGTAAGGAAAAAGAAGCAGCCAAGGTGACCGCACCGGTGGCGGTGATAGAAAAGCCGCAAGTGGTAGACGCAGCATCCGGTTCAGGTAAGCGGCCATTGCCGATCGCAAGGGACGAGTCAGCACCCTCTCGTAGAGAAAGATTAGGGCAGCATGTTCCCTTAGCAATAAAAGAAAAGATTTGGGCGGGGGAATACGTGAATATATTCTCCTTGCTTGTCGATCATTATGAGGTAGAGCATGTCAAGAGTCAGAAGGACCTAATGCATCCAAGTGTTTGGCGCGCAAAAATGGCCGCCTTTAAGGTAAATGAGAATATTGGCAACTGGGGCAATGCGTGGGGTATTTTTACATCGATTTTGGGGGAACGTAGGCCCGAGTTGCTTTCTGAGTTTCCCATTTATCAATCACGAATTATGGGTTACTCGACAGCGTATCAAGGTAACCATTGGTTCTGTTATGACAATCTGTTCAGGAAAGAAAAGGAGCATAACAAGAGTTTGACTTGGGACTGTTACGATTCTGTGACATGGGATAAAATGAAAGAATCAGGAATGTTAAAAATGCCATTGGTTGGGAGCAATGTTGTTGATTACTCCCGCCAAAATGTGGGGACGCCCTTTCGGCCAAGTACGAGCACCGACGATTATTCGAGACCCGCAGGCAATACAGGGAAAAAGGGTTTCTGCTTTAATTTCAACAAAGGGAAATGTACCAGGCCTCCGGGATCGTGTAAATTCAAACATGAATGTAGCACTTGTGGGTCGTCCCATCCTGAGTCATCGTGCAGAGCCAGAACGAGTGAGAATGGGGGTAAGGGAGGCGCCAAACAGGTCTAGGATAGTCCGAGGGGCGCCTTTACCAACCCCGATTGATACCTTGGCAATGATTCCCTGGCTCAGCGAATACCCGGATCGTACTTCTGCTGGGGTGCTGCGGAACGGTTTTACACATGGTTTCCGCATCCCGGTAGGGGACTTTCAGGGTGTAGGGACGTGCAAAAATCAACTTTCCGTTTTACAACATACATCTGTAGTGCAAGAGAAGATTCAGAAAGAGGTTAGCCGGGGGCGGGTCGCCGGCCCGTTTAGTGTACCCCCGGTACCGTATTTTGTCTGTTCTCCGTTAGGGGTGGTCCCCAAGAAGGACCCAGGTGAGTTTCGTTTGATCCATAATTTGTCTGCTCCACATGGTCTTTCAGTGAACGATGCAATTGATCCAGAGGTTTGTTCGGTGCGATACGCATCGTTTGATGAGGCAGTAGCCATCTTGAATCGCCTGGGGCCCGGGACGTTGATGGCGAAATCAGATATCGAGTCAGCGTTCCGGTTGCTCCCGGTACACCCAGACGACCAGCGTCTTCTGGGATTCAGGTTTCAGGGGTCATTTTACATGGATAGGTGTATGCCAATGGGATGCTCTATATCATGTGCTTATTTTGAGAAATTCAGTACTTTCCTGCAATGGGTGTTCACTAAGAAAACGGGTTTCCGAAATGTAATGCACTACCTTGACGACTTTCTGTTCCTTGGCCCCGCCGGAAATCCCGAATGTGCCCAGGCCTTAGCTGAATTCTGTGGGTTGATGGGTCATTTTGGTGTGCCATTGGCACCAGGTAAAACTATGGGTCCCACGACTTGCCTCGAGTTTTTGGGGATCGAGTTGGACTCTAGGGAGGGGTGTTTCCGTTTACCAGCTAGCAAAGTGTTGAAATTCAGGGCAGCCCTCCAAGTATGTTTAACTGCATCTAAGGTTACACTGCATCAGTTGCAACAATTGGTGGGGAAGTTGAACTTTGCATTGAGAGTGATCCCAATGGCCCGCCCCTTTTCCCGCTCAATCGCCCAAACGATGGTTGGCCTAAAGGAGGGTCATCATCGCACGAGGTTATCGGCCGAGGTCCGCCAGGACATGCGTATTTGGTTAGCATTTTTGGCGGACTTCAATGGTCGAGTCGTCTGGAACAAGCCAGCCGTATCCTCCGAAGAGCTTGGGCTATGGACAGATTCAGCGGGAAGCATAGGCTTTGGCGCCATCTTCGGCACAAAATGGTCTGCACAAAGGTGGCCCCTATGGTGGCACGAGAAGGGGCTGACGAGTAATATTGCTTTCCTTGAACTGTTTCCCATTCTGGTGGCCCTGAGAACCTGGCCCGAAGGGTTCAGAGATCATTCTGTCGTGTTCTGGTCTGACAATATGACCGTCGTAGAATGCATCAATAGTCAGGCAGCCCGTTGTAAACTGATTTTGAGGCTGCTCAAAGAAATTGTACTACTGTGTATGCAACTGAACGTGATATTCAGAGCAAAACATGTCCCGGGGGTGTTGAATCAGGCGGCTGATGCACTGTCTCGTTTTCACATGCAGGCTTTCTCGGGTTTCCTTCCTTCAGCGGACCCAGAGCCGGCACCCTTCCCCGAAGCTCTCTGGTCTCTCGGTGCCCCGAACTTCGTCACCTCGTGGGAGAGAGTCTAGCACCCAGGACAAGGAAGGCATATGAAGGGGCGTTTCAGGCCTATTTAGCCTTTTTGGGGACTGAGAGAGGGGGACTCTGGGGTCAGGAAGAGTGGGTTGTACATTTTCTGATGTCCTTACGTAGGGCTGGGAAATCGGTGGCTACGGCCCAAAGGCATCGTGCCGCCATTTCCTTTGTTGCCAGGGCCCATAATATCCAGGACCCGACAGCGTCTTTTGCAGTACAAAAGGCGCTGCGTGGGTGGCAACGCCTTGAGGGTCGCAGAGTAGATGTGAGACGACCGATAGGTCTGGATAGGTTGTCCCAGTTGCTGGCCACACTCCCTACCACATGCTCGTCTCCTTTCGAGACATGTTTGTTCCGGACTGCATTTACGCTGGCATTTCACGGGGCTATGAGGATAAGTGAGCTGGTTGCAAAAAACAAACAGGATGTGGCGGGGGGGTTGTGCCGGGAACACGTTCAGATCAGGGGCGATGCGATGATTGTCTCCTTTCTCAGGTCCAAGACCGACCAAGATGGGAGGGGGGACTGCACGATCATTCGCAGGACCCCCGGGTCCTCCATGTGTCCGGTACAGTGTTTAGAAGATTACCTAGCACGAAGGGTGGCATCATGGGGGGGGACATTGTTGAGGCATGCAGACGCCACCCCGCTGACGAGGTTTCAGTTTCAGCGGGTGCTTGCAATGGCCATTGCCGCAGCGGGCTTGGACCCGGGCGAATTCGGGACCCATTCCTTTCGAATAGGGGCTGCCACTGAAGCTACAGCCAGGGGTCTTAATGAAGAGCAAGTGAAACGAGTGGGGCGTTGGTCCTCCAATTGTTATAAGAGATATGTGCGATTGCACATGATGTGAAGCTGTAATCATATACTCACGCTTCTTGTCTTTTGTTTGTTTTCAGTTGCGCAAGCCTACGCGGCAGGGCGGACTATGCAGTCGACCCAACACCAGGCCAGCGGTCAGACATCACCGGCTGTGAGAAAGGAGGTGTGGGTCGTGGGCCACTCATACGTGAGACGGGCCGCAGACGTATTCAAAGCAGGTGACATGATTCACGTACCTGGGGAATACGGGTACAGAGTGTCCTTCTACGGAAGAGGCGGTCTCTGTATTGACCAGTTTCAAGCATTCTTTGAGGGTTTGTTAGGGCGGATGAGGTCACCGCCGTCCATAGTCATAGTGCATTTAGGGGGCAATGATTTGGTCACCACCGGTAGACGACTTCTCCTGGAGGCTATGCTTTCCACGGTAAGTTGGTTAGCGAGGAGAGTTCCGGGGTGCATAATTGCGTGGTCTCATATGATCCCACGAAAAGTGTGGCGGGGGGCTATCTCGATCCCTGCTTTGAATCATTCTGTTAGAAAATTGAATAACAAAGTGAGTAGGTTGTTCCGTTCCAAGACATTGCATTCGATCTCGCATAGTTGTATTAATGATGACAGTATGTATTTGGGGGATGGTGTGCATTTGTCAAGGGTGGGGAATGAGTTACTCATAGGAGACTTCTTAGCTTGGTTAAAAACGTTAAAACATGACCTTTAGGTAGGAGTCTTGTGGGGGGTCCGGATAGCCGGTCAACTATCCGGACCTGTGGCGGTAAGGTCATGATCGGTGAGCACTAATTAGAAGATCCCTATGAGTGGGCGTCACCCAACACGGATGGGAGCGCTCGGGAGAGGTGGCCATTGGCCCCTCAGTGGGGAGGCGGTCCCGTCTAAGGGTGGGTCGCCGGAAGTAAAGGAAAGGCGGTCAAGGCCCCTTCCTTTGTAGGAGGGGTTACAGCCCCCTCCTGGGGAATTTCCCGGGGCCAGTGTCATCTGCGACGGCAGATGCGGTAAGTTGTGTGGGGTGGGGGGAGGTCCACGATACCTTCTAGATACCTCACACGAGTCTTCGAACGACCTTTAAATGGCGTCGAGTCTTAAGTGCCCCCGTCAAGTCAAGGGAAATTGTTAGTAGTTGCACTTGAGGTAAGCCTCTGTGCTGTCGCCCCTCCCAAGTGGGAGGGGTAAGTCTGGTTAGGGATCTTGACACCGGTTATGACCTTGCCGTTGGCCCTTAAACGTTAGGATGTACAATTTCAGTATTTCTAGAGAATGTTTTGTAGGATGCTAGTTCGGCTAGGAGAACCTCTGTATTAGAGAATATGTTAAGGTTAGCCAAACATCGCAATGTGTTAATGAAATTGTACATAACATGAAACGTTTAATGTTTTTAATTTTTGTTTTAATAAATACGGCCGGGAGGGTCACTCCCTCCCACTTCCAAAAACTTTAAGAACTGTTTCCGGTTTCCCTCCTTTTGGGGATTGTGTTGAGAGGGGGTGGCGGGTATCTCAGCCATATGGAAAGGGGCGACCACTCGGTCCCCCCGAACGTATGGCGGAGTGCCTCGATCCCCCCGGGAAGCCATTTTTGGGCGGGAGGCGCGTCTCGGCTGGTATGCCCGAAGCGGCGTAGCCGGGGCGCGTCTTTTCCCGCCCTAGAGTGGGCTGGCCTAGACACCGACGTAGCCAGCCCCGCCCTAGGGGCAGGCAGGGGCGGGTTTACGCCCGCCCTGAAGACGGATAAAAAGAGATGCAAGACCAGAAGACGTCCTCTTGTTCTTGTGCTCCGAAGTTGCACCTCCTCGCTACACGTGAGCTCGGGACAGAACGAAGAGCCAATTTTGACCCACCCACCAGCCCCTGAGGACAGCCAGTTGTTTTGTAATAAAGTGAATTATAAATATGTTTTCCGTTTCGTTCACAGGCTGTGAAGGTATCAGTTTGATGTTGAGCCTAATAAAGAATGGTGAATGTCGTGTAGGTTTTTACGATTAAAATGATTTGATATAGTGTTGTATCTTTAAGCATGCTCTTTCGGTCGTAGCGACCAATGTTTACATAGGTTTGAGTAAGAATTGTCGTATTTATTTTTTGGTAGGCGGTAAGGTCATGATCGGTGAGCACTAATTAGAAGATCCCTATGAGTGGGCGTCACCCAACACGGATGGGAGCGCTCGGGAGAGGTGGCCATTGGCCCCTCAGTGGGGAGGCGGTCCCGTCTAAGGGTGGGTCGCCGGAAGTAAAGGAAAGGCGGTCAAGGCCCCTTCCTTTGTAGGAGGGGTTACAGCCCCCTCCTGGGGAATTTCCCGGGGCCAGTGTCATCTGCGACGGCAGATGCGGTAAGTTGTGTGGGGTGGGGGGAGGTCCACGATACCTTCTAGATACCTCACACGAGTCTTCGAACGACCTTTAAATGGCGTCGAGTCTTAAGTGCCCCCGTCAAGTCAAGGGAAATTGTTAGTAGTTGCACTTGAGGTAAGCCTCTGTGCTGTCGCCCCTCCCAAGTGGGAGGGGTAAGTCTGGTTAGGGATCTTGACACCGGTTATGACCTTGCCGTTGGCCCTTAAACGTTAGGATGTACAATTTCAGTATTTCTAGAGAATGTTTTGTAGGATGCTAGTTCGGCTAGGAGAACCTCTGTATTAGAGAATATGTTAAGGTTAGCCAAACATCGCAATGTGTTAATGAAATTGTACATAACATGAAACGTTTAATGTTTTTAATTTTTGTTTTAATAAATACGGCCGGGAGGGTCACTCCCTCCCACTTCCAAAAACTTTAAGAACTGTTTCCGGTTTCCCTCCTTTTGGGGATTGTGTTGAGAGGGGGTGGCGGGTATCTCAGCCATATGGGTCTAAGCAAAGGAATAGAACATTACACCAGAAGGAGGAAGCATTCAGTGAGACAGCAATATAAGGATTATATAAGAACCATGTCATGAGCAATACATCCGATCATGAAAAGAAACATAAAACTAGTGAAATTCTCTACTTAAAAAAAAGGAATATTATAGCAACATATAAGTCTTGAATCTTAATATCATGTAATAAAAGTCCAGAGAAACCCAGGTGAGCAAGTTGAGTGTGTGGAGAGTGACAGCCGCA
The DNA here is from genome assembly GCF_964263255.1 of Lissotriton vulgaris. Classification (NCBI taxonomy): domain Eukaryota; kingdom Metazoa; phylum Chordata; class Amphibia; order Caudata; family Salamandridae; genus Lissotriton; species Lissotriton vulgaris. The sequence continues at coordinate 597,984,894 of NC_141691.1, forward strand.
AGTGTAAGCTGGTGCTGCGCAGTACCGACTGCTTCAGAGAAAAAAAAAAAAGAGGAAAGTCACCAGGTAATATTGCCCAACAAAGGAGGTAGATAAAAATCATGAAGCAAAAGAGAAATGAACAATTGAAGTCGCCATGAAAGTAAAGAGCCTGTGGTGACAGAGTCTCAAAATGGCAGACACTTCATGAGGAGAAACACTTCAAAACGCAATCATAGCGGTAAAAAGACCAGCCAGTAGAGGGGCGTCATGGAGATACCTGGAATGATTTTGAGTCCGCTGGGGGCCTTTTCGATGAAGAAACTGGATATGGCAATAAAGTGTTGCTAGGAGAGCAACTCCGTCCGCGACTCGGCAGTAAAACAAAATGAGGGCCGCAACTCGTCGGAGCCGCACCGCAACTCTGAATGCCACAAAACTCCTCGCTGCAGTTAGGAAAAGTCGCCAAAGAAATGTCCACTAGGGTTCCATGGTTTCCCACAGCGTGTCCATCTGCCTAGAGGTCGTGTGTGGGCATACGAGCGGCTCTCGTTGCGTTTCGGTCCCCACCGCCGCCGGAGAGTCACAAAGGAGCAGCCATCGCTGTCGGGCGCAGACCACACCCCCCCAACATCCCACTATTTCTGACTTAGTGAGTTAGGGAGAGAATGTTGTCCTCTTACGTGCATTTATTTGAGTGCTTAAGTAGAACTTATGTGCCATTAACATTCTGAATGAATCCTCCTACATACCGGAAAACACTTGACAAATACTGTTATTGATTGTCATCAATTACAGCAATTACACAGAAAGGTGGGCCCCCCTCCTTTATTTTGTTTACTCCTCATCATCACCGGTGAAAACCCAAGTAAGCAGCCACCTCACTTCAGAAGAGAAGTGGAAAAACTGTCCTATGTTGCTACCCTAAGAAGGCCAGTATTCAGGTAGCTTTTGCATACTGGTCCACAGCCTCTGCCTGCTTAACAACTTCCATGCTAATGACAAGGTCAACTCGTCATGGGTTTTACCTGCCCTGTGCTTATGACGAGTTGACCTTGTCATGAACAATGGGAAAACTCATAGTCCAGCACCGGGGGGGGGGGGGGGGGGGAAACGCCTTAGCATCCAAGGTGTTAAAGCTTTGGCCAAACATATTAGGACCTCTTCTATTGATTTTAGAAGAGTGAAGATGAAAGTGGAGCTTGTTGGCCTTTGGCAGAGAGGAAGCTCCTGCACTTGTGTGCAGTATAGTCTTAGAATGCTTAAGCATAAATTCCATTTCTAACCACCTAAATCATGTTCATTAGAAAGTCTACAAAATGAAAATGGAATACGCAAGGTTCATTTATTGATGCCCTTCTGGCTACTAAGAGGTGTGTGAGAAAACAAAAGCACACAGCTCTAGCAAATATTAATGGAACATATCTGTAATCTCTGTTAACCATCCATTCATTCAGCCATATAACTGTCCTTTCTGAAGGCAACCGTTAAAGTGGCAGTTCGACTCATAACCTGCTACAAAAACATCTTTCATATCAGCCACGACCTCAAAGCACTTAACCAGCCACCCTAGGAGGCATACATTGCTTAATTGACTCAGAGCTCTTCACCACAACACTTCAACGTACTTGGCCAAGAAACTTGTCCTATCAGGCATGAATAGGACTTTAAGAAACACAGGCTAACTTTTACTGAAGTCCTGCAATAAAAATAAAAAAACTGCATTCCTTCTCTGTAAATGCCCCCAAAATTTGGAACTCACTTCCTCTCGAGACCATATTCAACCCCTCAACTGCCCTCTTCAAAGAGTAAAACAATTGCTAGTGAACAGATTCCTGCCCCAATGAAGATGCAACCTTCCCAGACTTTCACTTCCCTGGTCTGCCCTTCCATAGGACTTTCTGATCTTACTACAGACCCTTCGTTATTGTACAAGATGCCACTCTACATATTATGTAAATGACCGTTCCAAATTCAGACTTTATGAATGTCAACCTACATTTGTATATTTACTTTGTTGTTCTCCCACATTTGTATACTCCTATCTGTGTACCTTTTTACTCTCCTGATGTACAGTGCTCTGATACCAGAGAGGCTCATGTTCATGCTATATAAAACTCAAGAAATAATAAAATAAATACAATTTTTTTTAAATTCAAACATTAGCCCTGATTATGATTAAGGTGGAGTGAAATTACAGTACGGTATTCTGGCTCTACCTGATCACAAGTGGGTCAGTCTTCCTGCACTCTAGTTTCCTGGCTGTTATTCCACCTGATAAAATCGCATACGGGTGGGACTGCAGCAGCAGCCAAGGCATCATCCCCTGACTTTTTTTTTCTGTTGAGGGGCTTACCTTATCTGCCACTTCTGATCTCTACTTCTCACATTCCTCAACCTCCACGGCATCGCAGCGAGGAATTTCATGTGGTATTATGTCTGGTAAATCCAGTTCTACATGCATTTCCCCATTACACTGAGTTAACCATGAAATTACATGGAACTGGCATGGGGGACAGTAATGTGAATTTAGCATGCAGATTTACCACCCCACCAGTATCGTGCTACTCATAATCAGGGCCTTAGACAGGATTATCGTGTAGAAATACTGGTAGCGGTAAGTCCCTGGGGCGGGTCTAACATTAAGAAATAGATAGGAAACACTGTAGTTTCAGTTATTCTGGGTGGTTAAAACAAAACAACGCAGGCAGTAAACTGGGGCGTAAAACACACCCCAGTAGTCTCTGTGGTTCAGTGGGCCCGCACCACTTCAGAGGGCATCCAACTCTTCAAGGGCATCTGACTCAGTCCCAGGCCAATGAATATCCAGGGGCATATTATCAAGGGGGTTTATCTCCGCTTTTTTGGCTTTAAAAGCCAAGAAAGCGGAGGTAAAATTATCTCCCTATTACCTAGCTGTCGCTAACACCAGTTAGCGACAGCTAGTAGGAGATACCGACCATCTTGGGCCCCGCTTTGCATGTCAGTGATATTTATCACTAATGACATGCAAAGTGGGCGTGCCGTCGCTAACATCGCTATCTCCTATTACCAACTTTTGGAGATATTCGCGATAAGCGCGAATATCTCCAAAAGCTAACCCCTGCCCCTGAGCAGTTCTTAGCCATGTTATCCAATGGTAGGTGGATAACATGGCTAAGAGCATTAGCTCGGTAATGCATGAATATCGCTGACTTTTCAGCGATATTCATGCATTTCGGCCGATTTTTATCGCTTAGGAGATAAACCTTGATATTAGCAAGGTTCCTAAGCGATAAAAATCGCCGCAGCTCGGCGATAAAAATATCGCCGCTAAACCAACATAGCGATAATTATCGCTCGTTATTGGTAATATGCCCCCCAGTGCTTATTTTGAGCTGGTGGTTGGCAGTAGGGCCCACCAGCACTCATATTTCGGGGCTGCCATTTATTTTTCTACATCAGACTTTGACCAAGGGCAATAGAGAGAAAAAGAACAACAGGGGAAGGAAGGAGGAAGAGAAATACAGGAAAACCGTCACAAAGGGAGAAGGCGGAACCTGCATGAGAGAGATAAAGGAGTAGAGAGAGTCTGGTAGTGGCATAAAGAGGCATGAGGTGGATTCAAGAGTAGGCAGCCTTAGTATTCGTGCACTGACATATAATAGCGCTGGCTGCGGGCTTCTGAGCAAAGCTTTGGGCACTGGCACTCATACTTTTACAAATGTATCTATGTGAATATCTGTGAGATATAGGATACTCGGGCACTCATCAGGGGCAACGCACCATTTTGCGTTACGCCACTGGCGGTAATTGAGAACATTACGCAAAGTTAGCCCACTGAATGGGTGCGTGATACTCTCTACTGGGGTGGTGGTGTAAATCCTGTTCAAATTCATTTCAGACTGCCACACTGCAGTATATGTTTCACTCGCATTTCTTCATTAGTCAACATATTTTGCTTTTTCGCCAGAATCTTTTTTGTTGCAAACTTATTTCACACGGTGGATACAACAATTTGTCTTTGAGTTATGCGTTATTGCCACCAGGGACCGGCGGAATTGTTGACCTTTTTCAGGAGATAACATGCTAGAGCTGTGTTTCAGACCTTTCCCACATGCTGCTGTAGGGTCTTTGAAAGACGAGCCCGGAAAGGATGGAGCCACCGAGACTCCTCAGACGCAGGGCTAGACTTCAGCAACGCATGGCAGTAAGAGAGACATTTAATTCATTGCGTGCCATGCGGTGCCATCTCCCAGCTGTTATCATTGAGTCCCAGTCAATGTGATTACAGTGCATCCAGCTCAAGGCTCCATTGATAGAAGGGGTTCTGCCGCTGTTTGCTGACACACATACACAGCACAGAGCACAAAAGACTAAAATTCTCTATCTAGGTCAGACATTACCTAATTGATAAGATGTCAGTTAATGCGCCTTAACAGTGTAATTTCTGGTATGTGAAACTCACAATCAGTCACTGTGGGATTTGACTATGACTTCATTTTGACATTCCCCTCCTCTGTATCCTATGGCATGCTTCCTTTCCATATTTGATAAAACAGAAAAGGCTCTAACCCCCTTTTCAAAAATGACATTTTCTTGGGCTTTTCTATGATCACATGATGAAACAAAGTTTGCTGTTTGGAGTGCCTAAATGAGTCCATCCCTATTCGGTTTATTTTTTACTTTTAGAGCCATGCTTGACACCTGCCTTGTTGGCGCCCATGGTACATGGCGCAGATATGAGGCGACAGCCATAATTAGACCACAATAAATACATTCATTGATGGTTCCAGTGAACACAAGTCTTTTTAATTTATTTTTAATAAAGTAAGAGTCTACATTTTTCAGAGATAATGTGCTTTACTAGGTCCATTTAGATGCATTTATGTTTACACAGCCCATCCTCCACCTGATGAAGGGCACAGGCGAACATGCACGTGCACAGAACATTGCACCACGAGAGTGATATCAATTTAAAAAAAATCCTCCATTCTTTTTCCTTTTGTCACCCTTTTCCTACCTTTCTTCCTTCTATTTATTTCTCCCTTGTCTTCTATCCTCTTTGTGATACTGACTCAAAGTCTGATGATGAAAAAGTAGTCCTATTACTCAAAAAGGTTTGTCAATGCATACCACCTGAAACCAGTGGCACAAATTACGTCCGGATTTTATGCCTGCACCTCTGGGTGAATTTAAAGCACAACTGAATTAGGGATATGGCACTGAAGCATTAGATGCTAGTGGGCAGATTGACAGAAAACGAGATAGTGCAGTCTGGCCTTTGTGGAAAGTTTATTTCCTTTCATGCATGTCTCGTTCTACAGCTCAAACCCATGGTGAAGCTGGCTCACGTGCTTCTTTCCTTTAGAACTCCACTCGGGCCTGTCTACTAATTAGGCAGATCCATTCTGGTGACCATTTTTAGGTCCAGACCATATGTGAGCAACACACAACTAGGGTTAAAGAGCGGTAATAAAAAAGAGGGTCACATGTTGGTCTTCCTCTGTGCACGCTTTTAATTGGTCTGAATGTGTGTGTTTCCTCTAAATAAGTGCTTGCACGGCACTCTTTGCTGTGTGGGAATGCCTGCGCTCATTAAAGTAGGCACCTCACTGACCTAGTCCGATCTGCATGAAATATTAGAAAATAAGCAGTAGGCCTGCCTCATTTATTGGAATGCACGTTAGCAGTTTTTTCGGGGTGTATTCTAATTGTGCTGTGCTAAAGCCTGTAGACTTGTATTTCAGTACAGAGAATCTCAAACACGGCCATCTTAGGCAAGGGTTTGGAGATAGTTACACACCCTGACAAATCCGGGGGTAGCGGATTTGCACTTTGGTAATCTTTCTGAAACCCTTTTAAGACAGAGGTAAATTGCTTTGCCAAATGTAATTTTGTACATAGTTGTAATTTTATGCCTGTGTGTTCAATGGCAGCTAATGGGGGAAAGCTTAAATTCAACAGTATACCTCGGATTTGGTTATGGTGACAAGCCAATGAAAAAGACTAATTATTTCACTGTTCATTACGAACAATTATGACATCGGCAGTAAGGGTGAAATATTTATTGTCAAAAGCATATGTATAAACCAGTTGGCGTTTAAGAATGGATTGACATTGCATGATGTCAAAAGGCTGCAGATGGGTATTTGTTACATGGAAGCTTACAGATTGCCATAATAGGCTAGGGCTTTTACATTGCTTAGTCACTCTGACAGACCCTGAGGTAGAATTGCAATGTGACAATCCATGTTAGGCTCTTTTAGGAAGCTTTCAGTAATATTTTTCCAAGTGAAAGTTTGCAAATATCTGTAATTTTAAAACAGATTTCCGATGGTTGCCTTGTGAGGAAGCTTATACTCAATATACTAGGGCAAAGTTGCTTATTGTGTAAGTACGTGATAAAGACAACAGGGCTGATTGTTTCACTGGGAAATCTTATGTCTGGCACCATCGTTCTTAGCAGGTATTATTAAAAATCACAGCAGGCCAAACCAGTTTATTATAAAAGGCATACATTGATTCAATATGCCTTAAAGGAGAATTGTTGTTGTACTGTGTTAAAGCCTGCATATATGATACATTCTATCTCAAAGTTCACCATAGTAGGCAAAGGTTTTGGTGTTGGTATTCCTTGTGACAAAGTGTGGTGATAGAATATTTGCACTGTGAGAATCTTTGTTCGGTCCTCTTAGGAAGCACTTTATATTGTTTTGCCAACTGTAATTTTGCAAATATTTGTAATTGTATGACTGTATCCCCTGAAGATTACTTTGTGAGAAAGCGTATGTTCAGTACTGCAATAGGGATCTGGTTATGATTATAAGTCAGTGATTAAGGCTAAAGATCTGATTGGTTCATTGGGAAAGTTAGGGGAACAGTCATTACATCATGGCTGTTACCTTACATACCATTACAACGCATGCGTTACCACACCTGCATTGTAACAACATGTAGTCTTTACTTCACATTTTTTTTACAACAAATGTGCTTTTACCAACCAGCCTTTAGAACGAATTTTTTTGTAAAGGTATGTATGTTAAAAGCACATATGTTGTATCTGTTTCCTTACAACAATGTGCACCGCCCCTCAGACCCAACGTGCAGCAGGAGAAAGAGGAATCACGAGGAGAGAGAGGTTAGGTGGATTGGGTTCGGAGTTACAATTTTTCGGTAAAAAGGGGTCGGTATGTCATGCAGGGTAGTATGTTAAGGGTAGGGTCGGGAATTGTGCAGGGTAGTGTTTAGTGGTAGGGAGAGGACTGGGGAGAAGGGGAGGGTCGTGCAGGGGTAGTGTTTTAGTTTAGGGTATGGTCGGAGAGGTCATGCAGGGTAGTGCTTTAAGGTAGTGAGATGACTGGGGGTCGGGGAGGGCCATGCATGGGTAGTGGTTTAGGGCTTAGGGTAGGGACAGAGGTCGTGCAGGGTAGTGTTTTAGAGTAGGAGGAGGACTGAGGGGCGGGGGAGGGTCGGAGGGGTCATGCAGGGTAGTGTTTTAGAGTTGGGAGAGGGCTAGGGGCAGGGGAAGGGTCGTGCAGGGGTAGTGTTTTAGGTTAAAGATTAGAATCGGGAGTTGTGAAGGTTGTGTTTTACGGTAGTGAGAGGACGGGTTTGGGGTAGGGTACTGCAGGGGTAGAGTTTTAGGGTATAGGGTCGGGTCGGGTGGGTCTTGTAGATTAGTGTTGTAGGGTAGGGAGTGTACTGGGGGCTGGTAGGAGGGTCATGCAAGGGGTAGTGTTTTAGTTTAGGTTATGGTTGGGGGTCATGCAGGGTAGTGCTTTAGGGTATGGAGTGGATTGGGTACCAGGGGAGGGTCATGCAGGGGTAGTGTTTTAGGGCTCACGATAAGGTCAGGTGGGTTATGCAGGGTAGTGATTTAGGGTAGGGAGAGGGCTGGGGGAGGGTCTTGCAGGGGTAGTGTTTTAGGGTAAGGTCAGGGGCTATAACTTGCCGTAGACACTTTTACCAAGTCTATGCCTTTACTACGCATGCCTTTGCATTGCAAAGGCATGTTTGTTAAAGGTATATATGTGGTAAAAGTTTGTGTTGTGATGGCAGGTCGTGGTAAATGTGTTCGCCTACTAATACCCGGGTTGTAATGGCACGTGTGGCATTAGTACAGGTTGTAAAGTGGCATATTCGGAAAGTTATGTTACATTTCACGGATCTGGTCAATTTATTATAAAAAGTTTCAACAAAGGCATTATGGCTAAAATATTTATTGAAAAAAGCATACATTAAAACAAGCAGGTCCTTAAAGGTGAATTGCTATTGCACTGTGTTGAAGTATGTAGGCAGGTATTCATTACATGGAAGCTCACAGATTACAGTAGTAGGCAAGGCTTTTGGTGTTGGTTAGGTCCTCTGGTGGTTAGAAGATCCACAAGGTGAGAATCCTTTTTAGAACCTTTTAGGAGGAGTCCTTTTGTCAACTGTCCTTTTTCAGGTTGCTTTAATTTTATGTCAGTACACCTGATGGTTGTCTTGTACTGTACTGACCGAATGGCATAGGAACAATGTGAGAAGTGGCAGTATAAAGTATCTGAGAAACTATCTATGTTGCATGATAAAAACAATCCTATTATCTTCTCACGTTCTCTTTCCATAATGTTTATTGAGCATTTGGAGTACATTAGTTCTGTGCTGACAGCACAGCTGTCTGCCTGACACATTGTTATTTTTTTTTTTATATATACACAGTATAAAAAAGTGTGTTATTAGTTGTGAAGTATGTGGGTCATTCACAAGTAGTTTGTCCAAAACCTTCTGTCTACTGCAAACCAGTTGTAGCACTTGACAGGGCAGGGAGACAGGGTAGTCTAAGGTCTACTAAGGGACATGGTGTGGACTAGGGCCCTATTCAGCAGGCACACAACAAATAACACCCCATAAATCACTGATCAGTCAGTACTTTTACTTATAAAAGTGAAATACTATGCATTAATTTACATATCTGTATGTGTCATGCGAAGAGAAAATTCCCACAGTGATATCCTTCCAACAGTCAGACCTCTAGCAAGTCCTGAACTCTAAGACCACGATAACCCCACATACACTATGCACAATATAACAGGGTGTACTTGGAAAAAAGAATGCCCATTGACTTTGCCAGGATGTCACCACATAAATAAAAGTAGAAATATGTCATGATAAACCAATGCAACACCTGTAACACTTCTGAGGATGGTACCCTCTGATAATGACATTCAGTAATACCTGTAATGGTTCACTGCATGTGGAAAGTTTCTTCTTGCTCTTGTTGGTGGACTCCTGAAATCAGGAGTGTTTTTTTAGGCCTCCTACTCTCTAAATTATGAAATTGTTCAGAACCCTGAGTTTTACTGCTCTCCTCCCTCCCACTAGACCTGTCTCCTGTGTGAACTCCTGCCACTATCTTGGGCCTGAAGCCTTCCTCAGCAGCATTACCAAGGCAGAGTGTTTCCCCTGTATGCACCCTGCACGTCCTATGGTCTCCTTTGGCCACTTACAGAGCAACTGGGTCTGAGGAAGTAAGAAGCCCCCTCTTTCTGGAAGTCACACTCCTTCAGGGTCAGTGCAAAAAAGATCCAGAAGAACCCCCCAGGACCCTCCGCAGATCCATCGCCTTACTGTTTCCCAGAAGGTGTAGGGGGCAGCACCACAGTCACTGGTGAAACAATTTTTTTTACCAACTAAAACTAGTCCCTGAGTCTTTCTTTGCAGTAGGAACAGATGCCTTCCCTTCTCAAGCTTGGCATTCCTCTGACATTGCTTCCGCCAGGTCCAGGATGTCCTCAAAGGTCTCTCCATTGTTCAGATGTTTTTTAAGTGGGGGAAGAATGTTACAGAAGCTAGGCAACTCTGCCTAATCCTAGTGGTCTGTTGAAAGACCTTCTCTGACAGCCCAGTCCCTGGCCCTAAGTGCCACAGCTGCTTGGTCCTTTCTCTGGGCAACTTCAATGGGGAGCTCCTACTGTGACTGGCTCTAGCAGCCTGTCTACCCGCTTTTGTTTCTGTGACTTTGAGTCTTTCCAGGCCAGTATCATGCCCGCCCCACCTCGCTTTCTCTCTGTGCCCTTTATGGTACTTGGGCGGCAGAGAAATGGGATGGTGATCGTCTTATAGCTGATTGGGAGGGGCAGTTCTCCATGTGACAGCAAACCGCATTGGCTGAGTGTAATGCTCACATATCATGAGAAATAATCAATTGAAAGTAAAGACTATTTAAAAAACCTAATACCAATTTTCTGGACTTCATTACCTGGCGCACTCCCACCCCTTGCACAATGGCCTATTCTTAGTTGCCCGTTCAGGTAGGGGGCATGTTTGTGGGCAGCATCCAGGAATATCAGGGGGGAAAGTTTTCACACCTGCAAACAGGAAAAGAGTCACAGACTTTCAGCTGCTGGCGGTGCTGAGGAAGGCATTTAAAGAATTGGGCATTCATGGTGCGGGCTTTGGGACACACTCTTTTCGGATCGGGCTGCATCTGAAGCAAGCAACAGGGGGTGGGAGCAAGGTGATATGATGCGATTTGGGAGGGGGTCCTCTGATTATTATAGGTACTATCTGCGCGGCAATGATAATGGGATTGGCGCGGTTGTTAACAATGCATGAGTTCACGCAGTTTTTCTTGTAACCGGTTCGGTGGCTGGCTCCCTTTCGGTGGAGATGTCAATCTGGGTAGTGGGGCACTCCTTTGTGAAGTGAGCTCATCATCAAGCACGGAAGAGTTCTTTGAGACAGAATTTAGGATTTAATGAAAAATTGTTTAAAGTGTCCTGGAAGGGAAAAGGGGGCATGCTTTGGAGGGAACTGCTTCCATATCTTAATGGTTTATTGGTTGGGAGAAGGCGCCCAGACATTTTGGTCTTAGACCTAGGTGAAAATGACTTGTGTAAGAATAAGGGCATAGTGCTGATGAGAAGTATGATTAGCACTGATCAAGTAACATTGGGCTGGATGTTTTGTGGTATGGACCGAGTTTGTCCCCCGCTGCGTTTGGTGTGGGGCAGTTTACCCAGGAGCAGTAGAAAGGGCCAGGAGGAAACTTAACACAGAGATGTCTTGGTTGTGTAGGGATTTGGGTTTTGGCACGATTGTACATAGGGACATTCGTTCTGACTCAGTGGAGTTTTTTAGAGGGGACGGAATTCAGCTGTCAGGGCTGGGCATGGACCTTTACCTTTTGGAGATTAGGGAGGTGTTATACAGGACCCTAAATGCCCAGAGCCATTCAGGAAGGTAAGATGCCTACTAGGAAAGGGGGACAGAAAAAAGGGGATAGGCGATAGGTGGCCTATCCCCTTTTTCCTGGGTAGCAGAGTTTTGAAATGTTGGCCAAGGTTGGCAGAGGTTTTTGGTTAAATATTGTAAGTTTGTGAGCAGGAGCAAGGAAAGGGTATGTAGGTAGTCTAAGTTTCAGGGTAGACATTTGTCAGTTACAGTTGCAGGAAGGTTGGTAGGGAATGTGGTTTCATGGGAGGGAAAAGGTTTAACTGCAATACTGTGTAATGTTATTGTTATGTTAATGCCAGGGTGGGGCAACGTTAGAAGGGATCATAGGAGCGCGGGGGATCAGGGGTCAGTTATTCAATGCATAGCAAGGTTTTAGTTTTGTAAGGCACTTTGCCAGTTGGTTATTTTGTAAAATGCACCTGTTTCAATAAAGCAGCCTTTTTCACACACAAAATGGGTATCGGTTTGGCTTGCCCCCTCCCTCCCAAACGTTGTTAACTGGTTCATCACAATATTAGTCTTTAGAAGCGGCTAGTTTGTTATAGTTTTTGCAGCTGTAGCATTATAGTTTTTAATAGTAGAATTAGTCTTTGATAGTGTTACAAAATATAAAACAGGAAGAACAGAGGAACACAATGCTTGGTCCGCAGACACTGTTGCTGCCTTTTGATGCTTGATTTTCTATTGCTATTTTTGCATGCAGGCATCACGAGAAACCTGAATTTAGTTTGTTTGTTCATTATTTTGTTTTTGCAAGTCTTAATTATGGGCTCTGCAGCTGAAGAAGATGTTCGGGTTCTGCTGCTGCGACAGAGGAGATGTCCTAATGCAGGTAAGTCAGCTTTTAGGTTGAGTGTCCCAGAGTTCTGAATAGAGGACTCCTGTGTGGTCCTCCTTCCACATCGGCGTCTTCAATAATTTAGTTTCTGGTGAGAGGGCACAGTTTAAAATAGGCTGCTATGTCCATGACCGCACCCTTGCTACACCCAACATGGCTACCAAAAATGAGATCTTGGCAATCTCATTACAACCAGCATAACAGGGAAACTCGTGCTCAGAAGCATTCTTGGAAACATTGGCAATAGATCTGAGCAAGCAGTGCTCGGGGCATGTAGGAACATTCTGTAAATATTGGCAATAGATCACTAGTGCTCAGGCACATATATGTACATTGCCAGACCAGAGCCTGCAGTGATTGAGAGCACAGACAACAAATCAACAAGCATGCAAGGGTCCAGAGTGCTTGGGGCCATATTCGCTTTTGCACACTGCACATTTGCATGGGGGACAACGTGGGGCAAGACACTCGTGAGCTATCAGGCTCCCAAAGAGAACTGGCAGCCATCTTGGGCTGGGTTTGTATAAATACCACATATATCACACAAGGCCTTGCTTGGCTTCGAGACTTCATCAAGTGTTCCCACTTACCTTTGTCAAGTTCCTAATACTCTGCCTCAATCTGTAAAGTTCCAAGATACTCTTCTGTGACCTGAAAAGACAAGAAAAGAAAGATTATAGGTGCAACCTTGTCTATAACACCAGCTAGTTCAGTGCAACAACCTTAGGATAATTCAGAACTAGTTAAACATTCTTAAGCAGTGAAAACCTGAAAACATTGGGCAATAGAAGAGCCTATTGTTGTGTAAACTAGTGCTCGGATCTAGATCTACAATGTGCCTGGACTTAGTTCAGTGTGCCAACACTTGAATGTGAAAGTCCCGATTATTGTAGCCCCATATAACCCCACTTGACATACCTGTTGGTGTGGTTTTCGTGCTTTCTGGGTCACTAGCAGCCCTGTAAAGGGGTCGGGGATACAGTGGCAATTCCAACCTAATTTTGGGCTATATTATCAAGGAAGCTGCGGTAGTTTATCGCCACTTTACCGGCAGGAAACTGCCGATAAAGCGGCGATAACTGGCTTAATAATATGCGATTCGAATTTCAATCGAAGCTCAGGTTAGATGTGTGACCATCTAACCTGGGCTTCGATTGAAATTCGAATTGCATATTATCAAGTCCGTTATCGCCGCTTTATCGGCAGTTTCCTACCGGTAAAGCGGCAATAAACTACTGCAGCTTCCTTGATAATATGGCCCTCAGGTCTATGGAATACCGCACACAACTACTGTGCTAAGAAAAGACACTATATTTACAAGTGTTTATTTAAACAGTCTTATCTTGCTGCTCAGTACATAAGTTTTTAACCACACAGAATATAACTCGAACAGTACTAATGTTTGTTACTATTAACGAAAATTATATGAACATTTCTAACAGGATTGAAATCTTCCGAGCAGCCTAGCACCCGTAGGGCTATTTCTATGTGTTACAAAATGAAAGCATGGAGTAGCTAACTTGCCACTAGAGTTTCTTTGGATTCAGCGCATTGAATATGTGTTCACAGTGGAGAAGCTGTGATGATCAGACTTTAGCTCGAAGAAAGGTTTTACTCGGGAGGAAAACACACTTCATTAGGTCTCAGCTACTTTCCTCTCTGTATTAGCTTTCAGCATATGAATGGATGCAGTGGCAGTCTGGCAGGGCCTTTTGCAATAACCTCGGGTGAATGCCTCCTTGAAGCAGTTGTCAATTTATCATTTTTTATATATATATATATATATATATAGATTTTGCAGCACCTAGTTCAGCCATGTCACCATTGCCTCGCTTATCAATGAAAATGAAAAAGTCACTTCCTAGTCCTAATCATGTATATATTCACTGAAAAAACCATAGGTTTTACACACGTTATAGTTAGGAAGTAGCATTTGAAAAACCTATGAAATTCACTGAAAAAACCATAGGTTTGACACCAGTTATAGTTAGCTGGAAATTTTACTGACATAAAACCAATGAAATTCCACGTTATAGTTAGTTGGACTCACTATAACTTGCGCGTGTAATGCACTGCTGATGACATCACATATTACATTACTTATGACATGGTCAGTGACGTCACTAATGAGATCACTGATGATACCATCTTTGTGACAGAGAGACTAACCTACTTCCACTCTAAAGTAACCCTTAAAACACATTTTGAAAAAAAAACTAACATATAAAAAAAAGTGGACATACCTATACCAGTTACAACAACCAATTCAGTAATTCCAACATTTATATACACATCCAATAATTCAATAACAGTTCTATATAGTCACTCGTATATATACTCACTGATTATATATAGTGATACAGCTATACATCCTGTTATATACCGACAGACATCCAAAAGTAAATCACACACATATTCACACTTGCAAATAAAGTAATAAACATCCATTTATTTACATAGACAGATATACACACAGTAACACCTTACTTCTAAGTAAACTTACACTTACTTACTCTTTTAAACAATCACTTATAGAAACACATACTTATTTAAAGAGGAACTCTTTCAATCTCTCACTGTCACATATACTCACTTATATATATCAATACTTACATAAACTAGATTAAAACATATATCGTTACTGATAAACACACTAGTGAGGCAGGCATTCACTCACTAACACACACATATACACACTCAGCCATCCATACAGTCCTCCACATCCATTAAGACACTTATTTAAAAATTTATTTTTACATCGACCTCTACATATACATATATAAAACATATTTATTTTTTAAAAAGACAGACATTCACTAGATGGTGTTATCAGTGATCTCATGAGTGATGTAATATGTGATGTCATCAGCAGTGCATTACACGCGCAAGTTATAGTGAGTCCAACTAACTATAACGTGGAATTTCATTGGTTTTATGTCAGTAAAATTTCCAGCTAACTATAACTGGTGTCAAACCTATGGTTTTTTCAGTGAATTTCATAGGTTTTTCAAATGCTACTTCCTAACTATAACGTGTGTAAAACCTATGGTTTTTTCAGTGAATTTCATAGTTTTTTTGAATGCTAGTTCCTAAGTATGTAATCACGTTCGTAACTAGATAGTGTCACCGCCTACACGTCCTGAGAAGCGCATGTAAAGTCATGTGACTTGAAAACAAGACTTCCAATTGGTTCTTAGTAGTTTCTGTTCTGAAATTTACACGAAGCACTCCACCCACTTTCCTCACAATCTTTTCTACTCTCAAGAGACAACAACGTCGAGCATCTTCCGGAAAAGTTTGCTGAAATGGCTGCCGTTCTGCATTCATCTTCCGAATCAGAAGGAAATGAGCGACCACCGTTAAGAAGAAAAAAGGAATCTTTCATTTGGCAATTTTTTACTTATCCTGAAGATCAAAAGAAAGTGAATGCGCCAAAAGTAACCTGCACGATATGCAATTCGGAGCTCTCAAGGGGAAATCCAAATAAAAAATATTCCTTTTCTATACATACCATGCAGCGGCATGTTAAACAAAGGCACCCTGAGCATTATGCAAAAGCATCGACAAGAGCCCTGGCCACGCTATTACCATCAGAGGTGGCCAGCACATCTTCTGGTGGAGGACCTGTATCTCCATCGAGTGCTGAGATGGACTTGAGACCATATCTTGCGAAGGTACATATGAAATGCAACCAGTGTGCAGAAATTCTTTTGTATGGAGAGCAGAGTCTTGTTCTTATTAAACTCAAAATTGAAAGTCATAAATGCCCCAAGAAAAAATAAATTTCTTCACTTCATTTTCATACTATTACATACTGAAAAATGTAGTACAAACTTTAAGAAATCGAAAGCATCATACGACTTGTTTCCAAAAAAAAAAAAAAAAAAAAAAAGTTCTTTTCAGAACTAACTATTTCTACCAAAACATGCTCCAAGAGAATCTTATGATATGTTTTTTCGCCGCTTCATTGTAGTGCGCGACCGGGTGCGCGCACCCTCCTATCGCGTACAGGACCTGACACTTGCATGTGAAGTCATGTGACTTCTAAACAACACTTCTAATTGGTTCTTGGTAGTTTCTATTCTGGAATTTACACGCAGCACTCCACCCACTTCCATCACTTTCTTTTCTACTCTCAATAGAGAACAACGTCGAACATCTTCCCGAAGACTTCGCTACAATGGCTACCGTTCCGCATTTATCTTCCGAATCTGAAGGAAATGAGCGACCACCTTTGACAAGAAAAACGGAGGCCACGCTATTACCATCAGAAGTAATCAGCACATCTTCCGGAGGACGACCTGTATCTCCATCGAGTGCTGAAATGGACTTCAGACCATATCTTGCGAACGTGCACATGAAATGCACGAACTGTGGAGAACTTCTTGTATACGGAGAGCAAAGCTTTACTCTAATTAAACACACAATTGATAGTCATAAATGCTCCAAGAAAAGTTAAATTTCTTCACTTTATTTGGATAGTATGACATACTGAAAAATGTCGTAGCAACTTTAAGAAATCAAAAGCATCAAAACACTTGTTTCCAAAAAAAAAAAAAAAAAAAAAAAAGTTCTTTTCAGAACTAACTCTTTCCACCAAAACATGCTCCAAGAGCATATTATAAGATGTTTTTTCGCCGCTTTATTTTAGTGCGAGACCGGGTGCGCGCACCCTTCTATCGCGTACAGGACCTGACACTTGCATGTGAAGTCATGTGACTTCTAAACGAAACTTCTAATTGGTTCTTGGTAGTTTCTATTCTGGAATTTACACGCAGCACTCCACCCACTTCCATCACTTTCTTTTCTACTCTCAAGAGACAACAACGTCGAACATCTTCCCGAAGACTTCGGTACAATGGCTACAGTTCCGCATTCATCTTCCGATTCTGATAAAATGAGCGACCACCTTTGACAAGAAAAACGGAGGCCACGCTATTACCATCAGAAGTAATCAGCACATCTTCCGGTGGACGACCTGTATCTCCATCGAGTGCTGAAATGGACTTGAAACCATGTCTGGCGAAGGTGCACATAAAATGCAACAACTGTGGAGAACTTCTTGTATACGGAGAGCAAAGCTTTACTCTAATTAAACACAAAATTGAGAGTCATAAATGCTAAAAGGAAAGTTAAATTTCTTCACTTTATTTGGATAGTATAACATACTGAAAAATGTCGTAGCAACTTTAAGAAATCAAAAGCATCATAACACTTGTTTCCAAAAAAAAAAAAAAAAAAAAAAAGTTCTTTTCAGAACTAACTCTTTGTACCAAAACAAGCTTCAAGAGCATATTAGCTGATATTTTCTCGCCGCTTTCTTATAGTGCGCGACCGGGTGCGCGCACCCACCTATCGCGTCGAGACACGCATGTGCAGTCATGTGACTTTAAAACAACACTTCCAATTGGTTCTTACTAGTTTCTATTCTGCAATTTACACGGAACACTCCACCCACTTCCCTAGAAAACCAGTTTATCAAAAAACTTTTAAAGCCTCCTCTTATGAAATATTCTACATCAATCACATAGCAGAGTACTAAATAGCACTATATACACTCCGTCCCTTAATTATAAGAGACTTATTGCTATGTAAAAGCAACTTTTGTTTTCAGGCGATAATGTGAAATGCTGAGCCTATTACATAATTTTATTTCACATATATGTTACTATTCTCCTTCGTGTACTAACACCGTAGAAAATACCACCAATAGCGGTGATATTTTTTACACCGAGAACGGGCGATTTCTATCGCTTACAGCCCTTACAATTATAAAGTTTTATTTCCTAAGTCTCTGATCTCCAACTGTGCAACGTAGCTCCCCTGTGTGTCGTAATAAGGTCCATAAACAAAAACTACAGGGCCAGCATTATAAACATACACAGAACCACAAAACGACAAGAGCCACCATGCTGATATATATCCTTAATATAATAAACCTCTGAGAATAAATACATATTTCCGTGGCACCCCATAACACAAATGTGGCGTCCTCTGACTCTGCTCCATTACCAAACACCGTAACTCCCCGCCCCCCTCACTTTTCACTAAACTCCGCACTCCACCCCAGCCGAACCCCCTATTACAAACCCCCAACCTACCCTCCCTGCCCAAACCCACCATGAACCTCAAACCGCCCCTAGAAACTTATAAGACACAGGATTACTAAAACTCAAAGAATACGCAACAGGCAGATAATGTAAATAGTACATAAAGGCACATATTTTTTCCAAAATACTATTTAAAAACATGTTCTATTTTTTATAAATCTATCATGCATCTGACCCTCTAGAACTGCTTTCAAAACGTGAACTATAAACCTCTACTGGAAAGGGGCGACCACTCGGTCCCCCCGAACGTATGGCAGAGTACCACGATCCCCCCGGGAAGCCATCTTGGGCGGGAGGCGAGTCTCGGCTGGTATGCCCGAAGCGGCGTAGCCGGGCGCGCCTTTTCCCGCCCTAGAGTGGGTTGGCCTAGACACTGACGTGGCTGGCCACGCCCTTGGGGCAGGCAGGGGCGGGTTTACGCCCGCCCTGAAGACGGATAAAAGGAGAAGGAAGATCAGAAGGCATCCTCTTGTTCCTGTGCTCTGAAGCTGCACCTCCTCGCTGCACGTGAGCTCGAGACGGAACGAAGAGCCAATTTTGAGCGTTGTAATCGTTCTTGTTTGTTTTCCAGATACTCTGTTGGAGAATGCCGAAGAAGGCGGGAAAGCGCATGACTACTGACCAGATGCTGCGCGTTCTCATGAAAGAGATGACCGAACTAAAGAGGCGAATGGATGAAAACGAGGAAGGGGGACCGAAACGTCCTTTGGCGGGAGCAGCCCCGGGAGGGAAAAACAAGAGGCCCAGGAGAGGAACAGCTGGGGAAGACATCCCGGGTCCCAGTACCCCGCTAGAGGCACCCACTCCCGTGCCGGAGGAAGGGAATCCGATTCCCGTTGTGGTCACCCCCGTGTCCGGGGAAGATATGCCGCCCGAGCTGGCAGCACAATTAGCAGCGTGGTTGAGTAAAGGTAGCGAGGGCGCCACGGCTGTCGACGCACAGGTGCTGATGAAGCAACTGCGGGAGTCACGGGAAGCAGCGAAGGTGTCCACGCCGGCTGCAGCTGTAGAGAAGCCACAGGGGACGGGTTCAGTAGCAGAGACAGCGTCCGGTTCAGGTAAGCGGCCATTGCCGATTGCGAGGGATGAGTCAGCACCCTCTCGTAGGGAAAAGTTGGGTCAGCATGTTCCTTTGGCTATTAAAGAGAAGATATGGGCAGGGGAGTACGTAAACATCTTCTCGTTGCTTACTGATCACTATGAGATGGAGCATGTTAAGGGCCAGAAGGATCTCATGCATCCGAGTGTTTGGCGCGCAAAAATGGCCGCCTTTAAGGTAAATGAAAACATTGGCAATTGGGGCAAAGCGTGGGGGGTTTTTACATCGATCTTGGGGGAACGAAGGCCCGATCTGTTACCCGAATTGCCGATTTATCAGTCGCGAATCATGGGGTACTCGGTATCACACGAGGGTAATCATTGGTTCTGCTATGATAACCTGTTTAGGAAGGCTAAAGAACATGATAAAAACTTAACGTGGGATTGTTATGATTCTGTGTCATGGTCCAAAATGGAGGATACTGGTATGTTAAAATTGCCATTAGTAGGGAGTAACGTTGGCGAATCCTCCCGCCAGTATGCGGGGACGCCCTTTCGATCAGGTGCGGGTACCGACAATTACTCGAGGCCTGCCGGCAATATAGGAAAAAGGGGGGTTTGTTGGAACTTCAACAGGGGTAAATGTACTAGGCCCCAGGGATCGTGCAAATTTAGACACGAATGTAGTGGGTGTGGGCAATCATCCCATCCTGAGTCCACGTGCAGAGCCAAAACGGGTGATAACGGGGGTAGAGGAGGCGCCAAACAGGTCTAACATAGTCCGAGGGGCGCCTTTACCTACCCCGATTGATACCTTGGCAATGATTCCTTGGCTCAGTGAATACCCGGATCGTACTTCTGCTGGGGTGTTGCGGAACGGGTTTTCTTATGGTTTCCGCATCCCAGTGGGGGACTTTCAAGGTGTAGAGAAATGTAAAAATCAGCTATCGGTCTTCCAGCATACGACCGTGGCACAGGATAAGATCAGGAAGGAGGTTACTCGAGGTCGAGTCGCCGGTCCATTTAGTGTACCACCGGTTCTTAACTTTGTTTGTTCCCCTTTAGGTGTGGTCCCAAAGAAGGACACGGGTGAGTTTCGGCTGATACATAATTTATCAGCCCCACGTGGTCTTTCCGTAAACGAAGCGATAGACCCGGAAGTGTGTTCGGTGCGGTACGCATCCTTCGATGAGGCCGTAGCCATTTTGAATCGCCTGGGGCCCGGGGCGCTGATGGCAAAATCTGATATCGAGTCAGCGTTCCGGTTGCTCCCGGTACATCCAGACGATCAGCGTCTCCTAGGTTTCATGTTTCAGGGTCATTATTACATGGATAGGTGTATGCCGATGGGGTGCTCTATATCTTGTGCCTATTTCGAAAAATTAAGTAGTTTTCTACAATGGGTCTTCACAAGGAAGACGGGTTTCCAACATGTGATGCATTACCTTGATAATTTTTGTTCCTGGGGGCAGCCGGGGATCCGGAATGTGGGCAGGCTTTGGCGCAGTTTTGTGTCTTGATGAATCAGTTTGGCGTGCCATTGGCACCAGGTAAGACTGTGGGGCCTTCCACTTGCCTCGAGTTTCTGGGGATCGAGTTAGACTCCGGAGAAGGTTGTTTTCGTTTACCAGCTGACAAAGTGTCAAAGTTCAGGACATCCCTGCAAATGTGTATAAGTGGACCTAAGGTTAAGCTGCATCAATTACAGCAGTTAGTTGGCCAGTTGAATTTTGCCCTGAGGGTTATACCAATGGCCCGCCCCTTTTCCCGTTCGATTGCTCAAGCCATGGTCGGCCTGAAGGAGGGCCATCATCGCACAAGGCTCTCGGCAGAGGTCCGCCAGGACATGCGCATTTGGTTGGCATTTCTGGCGGATTTCAATGGTCGAGTCGTCTGGAATAAACCGGCCGTGTCTTCTGAGGAGCTGGGGCTGTGGACAGATTCGGCAGGGAGCATAGGTTTCGGTGCCATCTTCGGCACAAGATGGTCTGCACAAAAGTGGCCGACATGGTGGCATGACAGTGGACTGACAAGTAACATTGCTTTCCTGGAACTTTTCCCCATTTTAGTGGCCCTGAGAACTTGGCCCGAGGGGTTCAAAGATCACTCTGTGGTATTTTGGTCTAACAATATGACCGTGGTCGAGTGTATCAATAGTCAGGCAGCACGATGCATATGGATTTTGAGACTGCTCAAGGAAATCGTTTTACTGTGTATGCAATTGAATGTGATATTCAGAGCAAGACATGTCCCAGGGGTAATGAACCAGGCGGCTGATGCACTGTCTCGTTTTCGTATGCAGGCTTTCTGGGGTTTTCTTCCCACAGTGGACCCGGAGCCGGCACCCTTTCCCGAAGCTTTCTGGTCTCTCGGTGCCCCGAACTTCGTAACCTCGTGGGAGAGAGCTTAGCACCCAGGACGAGGAAGGCATATGAAGGGGCGTTCCGGTCCTATTTAGCCTTTTTGGGGAGTGATAGAGAGGAGCTTTGGGGCCAGGAGGAGTGGGTGGTGAATTTTCTGATGTCCTTACATTTGGTCGGGAAGTCGGTGGCCACGGCTCAGAGGCATCGGGCTGCCATTTCCTTTGTTGCTAGGGCTCATGGTATCCATGACCCGACAGCGTCTTTCGTTGTACAGAAAGCGCTACGGGGGTGGCAACGCCTTGAGGGTCGCAGAGTAGACGAGAGGCGCCCGATAGGTTTGGATAGGCTGGCCCAGTTATTATCCAGACTCCCTGCTACGTGTTCATCTCAGTTTGAGACAGTGTTATTCCGAGCCGCTTTTACGCTGGCATTCCATGGGGCTATGCGGGTAAGCGAACTAGTGGCGAGGAACAAGCAGGATGTGACAGGAGGATTGTGCCAGGAGCACGTCCAGATCAGAGGGGAGACAATGACGGTCTCATTTGTCAGGTCCAAGACCGATCAAAGTGGGATGGGTGACTGCGTGATCATACGCAGGATTCCCGGGTCCTCCACGTGCCCGGTAAAGTGTTTAGAAGATTATTTAGCATGAAGGGTGGCATCATGGGGGGGGACCTTGTTGAGACACGCTGACGCCACCCCACTGACAAAGTTTCAGTTTCAGCGGGTGCTTGCGATGTCGATTGCCGCTGCGGGCTTGAACCCGGGCGAATTTGGGACCCATTCCTTTCGGATAGGGGCTGCTACAGAAGCTACAGCCAGGGGTCTGAATGTGGAACAAGTTAAACGGGTGGGGCGTTGGTCCTCCAATTGTTATAAAAGGTATGTGCGGTTGCACATGTTGTGAAGCTGTAACAATGTACTCACGCTTCTTGTTTTTGTTTGGTTTTCAGTTGCGCAAGCCTACGAGGCGGGGCGGACTTTGCAGTCGACCCAACACCGGGCCAGCGGTCAGACATCACCGGCTGTGAAAAAGGAGGTGTGGGTCGTGGGCCACTCATACGTGAGACGTGCCGCAGACGTATTCAAGGCAGGTGACATGATTCACGTAGCTGGGGAATACGGGTACAGTGTGTCCTTCTACGGAAGAGGCGGTCTCTGTATTGACCAGTTTCAATCAATTTTTGAGGGTTTGCTAGGGCGGACGAGGTCACCGCCGTCTGTAGTCATAGTACATCTTGGGGGTAATGATTTGGTCACCACTGGTAGACGACTTCTTCTTGAGGCGATGCTTTCCACTGTAAGTTGGTTAGCGAGGAGAGTTCCAGGGTGCACAATTGCGTGGTCCCATATGATCCCACGAAAAGTGTGGCGGGAGGCTATTTCGGTTCCTGCTTTAAATCATTCTGTTAGAAAGCTTAATAACAAAGTGAGTAGGTTGTTCCGTTCCAAGACACTGCATTCTATTTCGCATGGGTGTATTCATGATGACAGTATGTATTTGGGGGATGGAGTGCATTTGTCTCGGGTGGGGAATGAGTTACTCATAGGAGACTTCTTAGCATGGCTAAAAACGTTATACCATGACCTTTAGGTAGGAGTGTTGTGGGGGGTCCGGATAGCCGGTCAACTATCCGGCCTGTGGCGGTAAGGTCATGATCGGTGAGCACTAATTGGAAGATCCCTTTGAGTGGGCGTCACCCAGCACGGATGGGAGCGCTCGGGGGAGGTGGCCATTGGCCCCTCAACGGGGAGGCGGTCCCTTCTAAGGATGGGTCGCCGAAAGAAAAGGAAAGGCGGTCAAGGCCCCTTCCTGGGTAGGAGGGGTTACAGCCCCCTCCTGGGGAATTTCCCGGGGCCAGGACGTCTGCGACGGCAGATGTGGTAAGTTGTGTGGGGTTTGGGGGGGGTCTACGCTACCTTCTAGATACCTCACACGAGTCCTCGTACGACCTCTAAGTGGCGTCGAGTTTTATTGGGGCCCCAGTCAAGTCAAGGGAAATTGGTAATTGCACTTGAGGTACGCCTCTGGGCCGCCCCTCACAAGTGAGGGCGATATTTCTGGGTTAGGGATCTTGACACCGGTTACGACCTTGCCGTTGGCCCTTAAACGTTAGGATGTACAATTTCAAAATTTCAAGTAAATGTTTTGTAGGATGTTAGTTCGGCTAGGAGAACCTTTGTATTAGAGGATCTGTTAAGGTTAGCCAAACATCGCAATGTGGTAATGAAATTGTACATAATATGAAACTGTTTATTTAATGTTTTAATTTTGTTTCATATTTTAATAAATACGGCCGGGAGGGTTACTCCCTCCCGTCTTCCAAAAACTTCAGAACTGTTTCCGGTTTCCCATCCTTGGGGATTGTGTTGAGAGGGGGTGGCGGGTATCTCAGCCATATGGAAAGGGGCGACCACTCGGTCCCCCCGAACGTATGGCAGAGTACCACGATCCCCCCGGGAAGCCATCTTGGGCGGGAGGCGAGTCTCGGCTGGTATGCCCGAAGCGGCGTAGCCGGGGCGCGCCTTTTCCCGCCCTAGAGTGGGTTGGCCTAGACACTGACGCGGCTGGCCACGCCCTTGGGGCAGGCAGGGGCGGGTTTACGCCCGCCCTGAAGACGGATAAAAGGAGAAGGAAGATCAGAAGGCATCCTCTTGTTCCTGTGCTCTGAAGCTGCACCTCCTCGCTGCACGTGAGCTCGAGGCGGAACGAAGAGCCAATTTTGACCCACCCACCAGCCCCTGAGGACAGCAAGTGGTTTTTTGAATAAAGTTGATGGATAACTCTGATTTTCGTTTACAGGTTCTGGTATTTTCGTGATGATTTTGAGTATGTAATAAAGAATGGTCGATTTGTGTTACGTTTCGCAAATAAAGAAATTCTGCTTTAGTGTTCATTGGTAAGCATGCTTTTAATAAAATTGTAGTTGCTACTGTCTTTTAGTTTAGTCATTTAGTTAGCATTGTCGTATTTATTTTGGTCGGGCGGTAAGGTCATGATCGGTGAGCACTAATTGGAAGATCCCTATGAGTGGGCGTCACCCAGCACGGATGGGAGCGCTCGGGGGAGGTGGCCATTGGCCCCTCAACGGGGAGGCGGTCCCTTCTAAGGATGGGTCGCCGAAAGAAAAGGAAAGGCGGTCAAGGCCCCTTCCTGGGTAGGAGGGGTTACAGCCCCCTCCTGGGGAATTTCCCGGGGCCAGGACGTCTGCGACGGCAGATGTGGTAAGTTGTGTGGGGTTTGGGGGGGGGTCTACGCTACCTTCTAGATACCTCACACGAGTCCTCGTACGACCTCTAAGTGGCGTCGAGTTTTATTGGGGCCCCCGTCAAGTCAAGGGAAATTGGTAATTGCACTTGAGGTACGCCTCTGGGCCGCCCCTCACAAGTGAGGGCGATATTTCTGGGTTAGGGATCTTGACACCGGTTACGACCTTGCCGTTGGCCCTTAAACGTTAGGATGTACAATTTCAAAATTTCAAGTAAATGTTTTGTAGGATGTTAGTTCGGCTAGGAGAACCTTTGTATTAGAGAATCTGTTAAGGTTAGCCAAACATCGCAATGTGGTAATGAAATTGTACATAATATGAAACTGTTTATTTAATGTTTTAATTTTGTTTCATATTTTAATAAATACGGCCGGGAGGGTTACTCCCTCCCGTCTTCCAAAAACTTCAGAACTGTTTCCGGTTTCCCATCCTTGGGGATTGTGTTGAGAGGGGGTGGCGGGTATCTCAGCCATATTTTCATTTTCAAACCATACACTTTCATCTGACCCTCTAGAACTGCTTTCAAAACATGAACTATAAACCTCTACTTTTCATTTTCAAACCATACACTTTCAATTACATTATTTTTTTTTCCACAATTCATGTAATGGTACACACCTTTTCTAAAATACACCAGTCCCTATCATTTATAAGGATTTATTTTCAGTCTTCATCAGTGACACTTTCTTCACATATAATAGAAATCACTATAACTTTTTAAACGACAATGCTAACGCGGTAAAAATAACCCTTCATTTGCTTTCCTTTAAGAATGCACACTATGTACCCCACGCATGCGTTTCTTAATCTTTGTATTTGGCAGCGAATACCGACCTTGAATCGGAAGACATGAACAAGACCGACATTGTCACATTTAAAACTGAACGTTGCATCTGCTCACACACATATCTTTCACTAAGCTAACATTCACAGAAAACAGCATTGATGTAAAAAAAAATTGACCTTGCTTTACAACTCCCTCAAATCACTCCCTTATTTTTTAACGCATCCTCCAGTTCAAAAAAAGCTACTTTTTTAATAACCACTAAGCAATATATAAGTGACTAGACTCCTAGAAAATGTATCAAGTCATTCTGCTCCTCTCCACTGCATAGCCGGCGACCTAATTCTGTGGAGTTGCTATACAACCGGCAGTGCTGAGCCGTTTCCTGTACCATCTTGGGAAATTCAAAATGGATGTCCCTCCTGCCTTCGCAAACGAGCCGGACCACTTAGAACTATTTCGACAGAGAATACTTCTGTACTACGGCACCTTACCACTCTCAACTTTGAATACTTCATATCGATTATCATTTCGATATTCGTATTTCACCTGTGTGCAGCCTGTATTTCATTGCCTGAGCTGTGATTTCACGTGGGCCCTGGATTTATGTCTCTGCAATTTGGTACCTCCTGAACCGAATTACAATCACCTCATGAATCCGTTACTTGATCATGAACAGCTTTGTTACAACGGAGGGTTTATGGCCTTTGCAGCGATACAAGGAGTTCTGGGTCATTGGAATATATTCGCAGCGGCGCAAGATTTCCTAACAGAGAGCTACATCGAAAACCCACCGATCTGCCCTATGATGGTAAAAGACGCCCCAATAATGACAGATCATGAATGCTCCTTTCATCTTCTCAATTGGATGGCTGACATGTTTTCAGATGATAACAATGATTTCATGTTAGAGGCACTTGCTGCATACTTTGCCTACACAATGGACGGTTAACTCTTTCCTAACAGCGAGCTACATCGAAAACCCACCGAGCTGCCCTCTGATGGTAAAAGAGGCTCCGATTATAACAGATCATCAGTACTGCTTTACTCTTTTCCATTGGATAGCTGACATACTTTCCGGAGGGTTTATGGCCTTTGCAGCGATACAAGGAGTTCTGGGTCATTGGAATATATTCGCAGCGGCGCAAGATTTCCTAACAGAGAGCTACATCGAAAACCCACTGAGCTGCCCTATGATGGTAAAAGACGCCCCAATAATGACAGATCATGAATGCTCCTTTCATCTTCTCAATTGGATGGCTGACATGTTTTCAGATGATAACAATGATTTCATGTTAGAGGCACTTGCTGCATACTTTGCCTACACAATGGACGGTTAACTCTTTCCTAACAGCGAGCTACATCGAAAACCCACCGAGCTGCCCTCTGATGGTAAAAGAGGCTCCGATTATAACAGATCATCAGTACTGCTTTACTCTTTTCCATTGGATAGCTGACATACTTTCAAATGATAAAACTGATTTCCTGTTACAAGCAGAAGCTACCTATTTTGCCTAAACAATGCTTCAATAACTCTCAAACAAGCCATTGACGTCCTCATTTCCTTTTGGTTTTCTATATTCTTCACATTCTTTTCCATATTTTCTTTTGAAGAACAGACCTATTTGCTTTACTAACAGTGGACATTATGATTTCGTGCTGTTTGACAGCTGATTCATAAAGTAATGATGTATAACCACTTCCATTTTCATATATCGTTCCTAAACTGAAAGGCCAGAAACCTTCTTCCATTTATTAAAATATAATATACTTCCTTATAAGACTGTACAATGTTTTTTCCAACTATATTCATTTTTCTTCAACTATAGCGTTTGTATTCCATGTACTACTGACAATACCAATTACTGTGTTTTTTGCAATTTCTGTACTCATATTACATAATGATTTGCCTTTAAAACAGTACATTTCTAAATAAACATTTCAAATATTCACGGTTTCTCTTTTAATCCATAATCTCAACTGAAATGATTTCATATTGAAAAACTATTCATGGGTTCCACATAACCTTAACTGTAGTCACTGAGGACCTTATTTATGAAGACCTTCCGCCGCCAGTGCCTCATTTTTTAAAATGGGAAAAAGTAACGCACCGGTGGCGCAAGGCCTTCATAAATAAAGTCCTGAATGTTTTCTTTTCTCGACCTCACTTACTGATACTAGAACCTGCAAGCCAATTACGGCCCGTGAACTCTTTCTTAGTAGGTCGCGCACCGTAAAGACAGTTATACCAGTGTTAACATTTTTTTTTTACTGTTACTAAGCACCGACACAGTTCCGCTTCACTCAGAGTTAATCACTGCTCCCACGCTTCTACAGGCCAGACGCTATGTCGTATTTCTCTCCTTATCACCCTTTCATCTCCACAATAACAAACAGTTGTCCGCCAGCCACCAGAGAACAGACTCAGATGCAGAGGCACCAAAGAGTGAACCCATCACCAACTGCCATCTCCGGCTGTTTCCATGGTTACACCTCATTCTGCACCTTGCTGAATGCACAGGTCAAAAGTTCATGTCTTAACGTTCTACAACAAACTAAGAACACTATTTTCTCTCCAGAAACACCTACCAATACACAGCTCTGTTACATATCTTGTTTTTTCACACCCAATAGTACTTTTCGTTTAACATAAACATTAACCTGTTCAATCTCCACTTGTTACAATCAACCAATCATTTTTATTTTTTAAACCACACCCAGCCTCTTCCTTTTTCTTTATTTAGAATTTCAACTTCTAACTACCATTCCACTTCCAGAACCGATCGGAGGACGACTACAAATCCCTTGAAAATGAAGGTCTGGCTAATAGGACACAGTTATATTCACTGGAGTGAAAAATATGCAGTAAGCAGACGAATTTGCAACCTCAGCTTACCAAATGTACACATAACATGGATTTCCAAAAGAGGATTGAAATGTCACCAATTGATTCCATTGGTGAAAACTTTTATGCATCTCCCAGAACCAGACCTTATAATTGTGCACTGTGGTGGGAACGATCTAGGCACAATCACTGGGGTAGGTCTGGAAATGCTTCTAAAAGACACCTTTCGACAATTGATGACACTTTTTCCTCGATCTGCCTTGGTATATTCCAATATATGCCAAAGACAGAAATAGAATTGGTCCAATCACCATTGTGCACAATTTGAGAAAGCAAGGAGACATGTAAATAAATCTGTTTCTGCGTTCCTCAGAGATTATAGCATGGGTTCTATTTACCACAACAACTTGCGATACCACATGCAAGACGTCTATAGGAGAGACGGTGTTCATTTCACGAATGAGGGAAACAGAATCTTCCTCTGCAACATCAGGCTCTGCATCGGTACTTACTTATAAATGCAGAAAACACTCAATTAACACAAGGGCTCTTTTCAGAGCCACCTTATATCTAAGCACTCAAACTTCTGATTTATCTCCATTTTCACACTCTTGTAAATAGGTGTGCGCGACCGGGTGCGCGCACCCCGTATTTTTTTCGGGGAAAAATTATATCTTTTTGCGTTTAAGGGCCTTACTGCACACCCCGAGAAAAGCTACGCAGCAAAACAATCTCTACCTTCTCCCCTTTCCATGTTTCAACGCTTTGAAATGAACAATATATTTACTCGCAATGACAAAATGGCGGACAAAACTTCCTGATTTCCTTCGAATCGAACGTTAACAGACGTCACGCAGCCCAAAAAAACTCCGCTCACGCGCAGCCGCTTGGGTGCGCGCACGTGTGCGCGCCTATAGATATATAATTGGCTTTAACTTTAATTTTCTCAACAACTACTGAACGGATTTACACCATTCCAAAAAAAGCGTAATCTGCGAACAAGACTCTACAGTTTTGGCAAATTTCTTATAAATTCATTCAGCCGTTCGACCTGTTGCCGAGTCTAAAGGTCCTATGGAAAATAACATGGAGAAAACACGTTTTGGGACCCCCCTTATATCTCAGCCCCCACTTGACCAATCCCCCCCAAACTTTCAGGGAAGGAGCGCAGCGGACCCAGTCATCTTCTTTGAGAAATTCGCAAAGACTCATCCACCAGGGCCAAAGTTATTCCAAATAGAATGTTGAGGATTTCCTATGGAAACTAGGTCCTAACTATAACTACCTACTGGCGACTGCCAGTAGGTAAAATATATATATATATATATATATATATATATATATATATATATATATATATATATATATATATATATATATATATATATGTATATATGTATATATATATATATATATATATAAGACAGAAACCTAGGGGTCTAAAGGAAAAACTATCTCAGTATGTCACAATGGTCTGAACAGTACCAAAAATGACTATCACGGATTAGAAGAAAGTGAGACACACAACAAAAAGAATGTCCGTTGTGGTTAGTGAGTAGAATCCAAGAGGTATTCAGAGGATTCCCATCAACATCTTGCAATGATTAAATATTATCATTTGGTTATCCATTATAGGTAGAAGGATCTCTTGATCACTGAAACCCTATTAATACCTAATACCATGGCTGGGTCCTTCCCATAAGCACCTATTTACCAAATAATGGAGATGATGGGTTTGTAGTGCAGTGCAAAAAATTATAATGGTAGTGAGTGATAAAACAGGATAGAAGGCAGAAGAATTTTTTTTTAATAAGAATCTGCCTACTCCCTTATTAAAACCAAGAACAGTGCAACCTAGCAGTGTTAAACAAATAACTGCCTAAAAGAGCCTGATTACCAACAAAGACATCGCTTCGAACAGAGTGAGTTGCTGTGTATAAAACTTCTTGCCAGTGCGCAATATTAGCAGTCCTTTCTAACTAAAACTAAAGACTTCAGTAAGCGCTCGTGATGCTGCATAATGAGGCGACGCCCATTAGTTTCGTTTTTGTTCCAATACAGCATGGTGCCGATTGGTCATGGCGTGATGGTGGTCCTGCAGTGTCCCAGGGTGCCCACCCATGGTACACTGCAGTTTGAAAGGCTCGCGGCTCCCGCCCTACCATAGCAAACTCTGCTTTGGTATTTGGAAGAGAGAGCAGGAAACCTGCTCTCTATTCCAAATACCAAAGCAGATTGCTTTTCCACACGGGGAGCTGCATCTTGGCAGCTCCCCATGTGGAAAAGCAATGCCGTCTCCCACAGGTTGCGGGGAGTTGGCTGGGACCGTGGGCCTATTAGGGATCCCCCCACGGACCCCAACGAGGTGGCCAGGCCCCGGGGGATGGGGTCCCCGGGGCCAGAAGTGGCCAGGGAAGGGGGCCACGTGGCCCCCTCCCCAATTATAATTATTTTAATTTTTTTTAAAAAGAACGCATAGGAGAGCCCCGTGGGATGGGGTCTCCGGGGCCATAAATGGCCTTAGGAGGAGGGCCATGCAGCGCCCTCTGAAATAAGAGTAAAACAAAATGGCCATGCCCCGGGGGATGGGGTCCCCGGGGTCCAGAATTGGGCACAGGAGGGGGGCCACGCAGCCCCCTTCCCGTTAACATATATATTTTTTTTACATTGGGGGTCAGGCCCTGGGGGATGGGGTCCCCAGGGCCCAAACAAAGTAAAAATAAGGGGGACTACAAAGCCCCCCTTCCACAAAAATGAAAAGATCTGCGATCATGCCTAGGCCCTGCCCCCTCATGGAAACACTCTGAAAACGCACACTGTGGTGCGTTTTGAATTGGGGAATTAAATCCCCATCAATACTGGGGGTCCATGGAGCTGCGTTGCAGAGAGGTGTTCTGAGGCCACTCCCCTTTTTACACCTCTCTGCAACGCAGCTCCATGGTGCTTAATGGAGGTACCTGGTGGGTTAGTTGCATCCCAGGGACCCTCAGGATTCAAGGGGAGTTAATCCCCAACCTTAAAACGCGCCACAGGTGCGTTTGCACAGTGGTGAAGGGAGGGGGCGGGGCCTGAGATGACATGTGCAAAACATGCCCTGTGGCACAATTTAAGTTGGGGAATTAATTCCTCTTCAATCCTGAGGGTCCCTGAGGGCCAACTAGTCCACCAGGTACCTCCAGTAAGTGCCACGGAGCTGTGTTGCAGAGTGTTGTAAAAAGGGGCGTGGCCTCTGAACACCTCTCTGCAACGCAACTCTCTGGCGCATACTGGAGGTACCTGGTGGGCTAGTTGGCCCCCAGGGACCCTCAGGATTGAAGAGGAATGAATTCCCCAAATTAAAAAGCACCACAGGGCGTGTTTGCACACATGTCACCTCAGGCCCTCCCCCTTCCTTCACCACAGTGCAAACGTGCCCGTGGAGAGTTGTAAGTTGGGGAATTAATTCTCTTTCAATACTGTTGGTCCCTGAGGGCCAGCTAGCCACCAGGTATCTCCAGTATGTGCCAGGTAGCTGTGTTGCAGACAGGTGTTCAGAGGCCACGCGCTGCTTTACAACACTATCTAATGCAGCTCCATGATGCTTACTGGAGGTACCTAGTGGGCTAGTTTGACCCTAGGGACCCTCAGGATTCGAGGGGACTTAATCTCCCAACTTAAAACGGCCACAGGGAGTGTTTACACAGTGGGGAAGGGAGGGGACGGGGCCTGAAGTGACGTGTGCAAACAGGCCCTGTGGCGCGTTTTAAGTTGGAGAAATAATTCCCCTTCAATCCCGAGGGCCGAAGGGGGCTAACTAGCCCACCAGGTGCTTCCAGTAAGGGCCACTGCGCTGCGTTGCAGAGAGGTGGTCCAGGCCGTGCTCCTTTTTACACCTCTCTGCAACGCAGCTCTGTGGCACTTTCTTGAGGTGCCTAGTGGGCTAGTTGGACCTTAGGGACCCTCAGGATTCAAGGGTACTTAATCTCCAAACTTAAAAAGTCCACAGGGCACGTTTATACAGTGGTGAAGGGAGGGGGAGGGGCCTTAGGTGACGTGTGCAAACACGGACCTTGGCACGTTTTTAAGTTGAGGAAATAATTCCCCTTCAATACTGAGAGCCCCAGGGGGCATACTAGCCCACCAGGTGCATCCAGTATGCGCCACTGCGCTGCATTGCAGAGAGGTGGTCTAGGCTGTGCCCCTTTTTAAACCTCTCTGCAACGCAGCTCTGTGGCGCTTATTGGAGGTACCTAGTGGGCTAGTTGGACTCTAGCAACCCTCAGGATTCAAGGGGACTTAATCTCCGAAATTAAAATGGCCACAGAGCATGTTTACACAGTGGTGAAAGCAGGGGATAGGGCCTGAGGTGATGTGTGCAAACACGCCCTGTGGCGCGTTTTAAGTTGGGAAATAATTCCCCTTCAATCCTGAGGGTCCAAGGGAGCTAACTAGCTCACCAGGTGCCTCCAATAAGTGCCACAGTGCTGCGTTGGTGGGAGGTGGTCCAGGCCGTGCTCCTTTTTACACCTCTCTGCAACGCAGCTCTGTGGCACTTACTGCATCATAATGGGCATTCCCCAGCACAGGCTAATGCACTGTTCAACATTGCATCTGGTGTGACTGCAATGATTGCAGGAGACCTTCTAGATCTGGGAGAGCCACTGGGGGCTGTTACAGATGCAGTTCAAAAATGATTTTGGTTGTTAGTTCATACCCCTTAAGGCGGGCTTTACTTGTAGAGCATCCATTTTGCAAAAGGTCAAAATCCAGTTTTCACTGAGTTCAGAAAGCCACTTTTGTCCCAGATAGTACAATGCGGTTTCACAGCACTTTTGATCTGCTGGATACTTGCACTCCATGTTTGCGATTCCCTTGTTGGATCTGGGAGAAGGAGAGAACACCACAGCCGTTAAGTAGAAGGATAGTGCGGAACCATCCAAAAAGACTTGAGAACAAGCAGTGGAAAAACAACGGAATCAGTCCGAATACAGCTTTAAATCCAGTCACCAGACCAAAACTGATGTTGTTGAAAAAGTGCACAATACCAGGTCTTACTGAAGCATTACAAATTGTTTGAAAAATATCATCAAAAATATTTGGGTATGGTGTTGGTAACAGCATCTGCATTTCCAAAGCAGTTTTGGCTGTCTGCAAATCACAGGTTTCTGCCACAGAATTCAAAGAGACCACTTTTTTGTAGTACAATTATAAAGTTTAATCATTTTTACAAGATGCGTCTCTTCCATATCAATTCTAGGCCAAGAGACTCCTTGTATTGCATGATGGGCACACGATTCTTCCACAACACTGTATTGTTTCAGAAACCATAATCACATAAAGTTGGCTGGGTTCAACGCTGCAACAGCTGCTGTTGGCTAACTTTAAATATAAAACTTAATTTGTAAGTTTGTAGTGATTGGGGATGGGCGAATGGGAGTTACTGATTAGATACTGTTCAACCCAGGCATCAAAGGGTTAGATATTCCGTGCAAAGAAATTGAATCGCACAGTAGTGAGTGACCTACAGGTTTTTTGCAGCCGGAAACACTGCTAAACACAGGGTCATCCTTTTTAACGGAAGGGTGAACGGCCCAGAGATCCTGATACTGGATATGAATCTCTAGCAAACATGGAGGAACTTCGCTCAAGGCTCTGGTACTTGATTTCCTTAAAGAGGACAACTGTAGGAAGGGTTATGAGCAGGTGTTCCTCCTTTCCAATGTTATATATGTATCAAAGGGTAATTCCTTGCTTAAAAACAACACAGTAATCCAAGTTGGGTTGAGTGAAAAGTGATTCTTTTTATTCACCACATTGTTGTGTCCATTTCACTCTATTGTAATGATTTTCTTTGAAGTGAAGAGGACAAAATTGAATAAGTGAACAGCAGACACGTGTTTCACCCTATGAGGCAGGTAGAGCCAGGGCTTTCTCAAGGCTAGTCGTCATAGTCCAACATTACGGTGTCAACCAGTGGTCTATTTTATGAAAAAGCAGAATATTCAACATCCAAAATCTCTTTGTCTGCTTCTCGCCGAGCCTCCTGGTTCGATTCCGGTCAGTACCTGCATCTTTCCCCTCGTAGAAGCCAGCGCCCTTTGTCCTCTCTGCCGCATTACAAAAGAGTGAAATGGATACAACAATGTGGTGAATAAAAAGAATCGCTTTTCACTCAACCCAACTTGATTATTGTGTTGATTTTTACCCTTTGATACGCGTATAACATTGGAAAGGAGGAACACCTGCTCATAACCCTTCCTACAGGGTCATCCTTATTTAAACACATGTAGGAGAAACAAAATTCACTAATTAAACAGATGTGAGTTTTTTTTGTACCAGTACAATGATTAATATTTCTGGCAATCATGAAAATAATTTGAAGGAAAGTAAGTCACTTTTCTTCAGTAAGGGTAGCATCAGATTCTTGCGTGGAATCCATCATTTGATGTAGAGCTGGAGAAACAGTAGCCTCTAATATATCCGGCTGGGTATTCAAGCAAACAATGTTTCTGTGTTCTTCTAGAGTTAGTTCATTCAGAGAAGGGAGAGGCTGGGAGGTTCCACTTTGAATCTTTCTTTATGTTCATGAGGGTCTTCAGTACAGTATTGGCCATATAGTGATTTTTAATGTAGTCAATGGATACCTGTCAGTTTTACTTTGAATCAGACAAAGGAGACAAGACTACCGTTTGTTTGCCTTTTATTCTAAGAACTGGGACAGGTCTACATGATGACCTAAAGCCTTGTTTATCATGGATCTTTTCTTGGACTTCATTGCCTACCCGTAAGCAATTGTTGACACCATCTCTTCACCAATGGAAGCTTCAGAATTCATTGAACTAAATAGCTTGTCTCTGAACATCTTAGACACTTTGTAAGACATGTAACCCTTGGTCTAGGTCAAATTCTTTTTCTTCGGGCACCTTCCCAGGATTACCTATGCCAGGTACATAAATAGGCACTCTGAAAATAATTTTTCTATGGAGTGAATCCACCAACACTCTTCCAGGCAAGTTAGTTAATGCTCTCAAAATTCCATACAGGTGATGGTACCAACTAAAACATAAACCATGTAACCTATCGCTCAAGGCTTGTTTAAGTGCCCTATTATCGCGCTCGATTAAACCATCACTCTCCACTTGAAAAGGATTGCTGAATTGCAGACACACTCTCAGACTAGACATTTCATCCCTGTAATCCTTGAAAGCAAATGAAAGACCATTGTCTGAATGATATGTATGTAGTGCTCCTTTGACTTTAAGACACTGCAAGACCTTTACGATTACTTGAACACCTGCATTTCTCTGAAGCCACACCCATTGGAGTCAAGAACATGAATCAGTTGCCATCAATATGCACTTATATCTGTTAACTGAGTTTATTGGCTTGATATGGTCAAAATGTAACATCCTGAATGGTAGGTTTGAGACAATGAGGGGAGTTCCCACGGGTCTTCTAACATGAGAAGCTAAAATCTGGTGCCAAGCATCACATTGTCGATCCTAATCTCTGACTTGTGCACACGCGCAGCAGTGGCATTGCAATCGTTGAATGGTTGCAATTATCCCTGTAATTATCCCTGTAAGAGCAGATGCCAAAGCCTCTCATGAGTTGCTTTGATTAAATCTAATCTAGAGTGTCTATAAGGAATTATCCTATCTTCCAAACCGGCCATAGTACCCGCAGAGTGATATCTTATTTGATGGCGTAAAAGTATTCGAGAGAAGAGACAGCTGTAGAAGATTCATTCCTCACTGTTGCCTGTATTGCTACTACAATATATGTGTTGATCTTCATTTGAGATCTGATTAACACAGCTAATTCAACAGTCTGCTCAGCAGCCTTTGCTGCTAAATTGGCTATACGGTTCACTTTGGCGTGAATACTGTCATGCTGATGGCCCCAAGTGTGTATCACATGGACCAATAGAAGCTTATTTTGTAAGGCAGCTGCCTTTCACCACGGCTGCTTCTTCTGAATCGGTTTTCATTAAGAATCTTTGAATCCATTCAGGCACCAATTTATTAGATCTACATTGCAACCTCATACACAGAAAGATGAATCATACACTTTCCACGTGAGAACTGACAGATCAGCTTTCTGTAATGCAAACACCAAGGCATGGATTTATTTCTGCATGTGCCGTGGGTAGAATTCACCATCGTAAACTACACCTTGCACTGCTCTGCAGGCTACGGAGAACTTTGTTTAGTCTAAACTGCAGGTTGTGCACAGCCAACTATGTAGAACATGCTCCAGAATGACTCAATGGGTCAGGGTTTGAGGATCTGATTGACATTTTGTTCATATTGGAGAAAAGCCTGTGTCCACAGAGTCGGATCATACTGAAACTTTACATCCATTGCACTCTTCTTGGCTGTAGAGCTCAAACATTGTAAATGCTTGCCATTTTGGCTGTCTCTAAATCAAGAACAGGAGAAATCACAATCATTAGTTCTCCCTCCACATATGTATTACATGTGTGTAACTTTGAAAGCCTGGTGCAACCTCTTAATACTAGGTTCATCTTGTCCTTAGTCTGTAACTACTTTGTCTCCAACCTGTCTGCTTGCACAGCATGCAAGATCAGTGTGTCATTTTGTCCATTGTTGTTCAGAAAACATGGGAGAAATTCAGTCTTACAAGGGCTTTACTCACTCAGCATAGTGTGGCAAGAAAGTCTGTCTGAAGTTAAGAAACCCAATAGGATTGTAACAATTTCAGTGTGTCAAGAGGTTGCAAGGTGCCCATTTCTGAAGGAAATCAGGTGTCAGTACCTTGCCCTCACTGGATAATTCATATACAAGGAAATTCGCCATCAGGTAGGCTTGATGAAAAGCAGCCCCCTTTGAGACCCCCAAAGCTGCTTGGCTTATCACCTTTAATTCACTTTCACGAGGCAGGCGCTGGAACTGGAAGGCAAGAATGAGGTTTATTTTCTCTAGAGGAGAGTACGGCTACCGCAGACACCGAGATGTCTTTCAGGGAGGTGTTCTAACTTCAACTCTTCAACAGGCTACTTTTATACAGTGTTTCGACAATACAATCTTTATGAGCGGTGTGATGTAAGCTTGGTACCCCGCCCCGGACAGAATGCCATACATTTCGGACAAGTGGATCGTACCCTCCCAATCATAAACAGTCGGACATATAATGTTTATCAGGCAGCTGGCCTTTGCCTCAGGGTCGGGAACATGTGAGACTGGTCGGGGTTTAACATCCTTTACTGTTGATAGGAAAACAAGTTCCATTGTCCATCAGGAGGTGCATTCTTTGGGGTGCAATAAACCAGGTTAGTGCGAGACCTTTTGGTATCTACAATCTTTGGTTACATACACAGGGATGAGGAGGAACAATGAATGCAGAGGTTTGCGGCGGTAATAGAATATCGTTCTTAATCTAACATCAAACGTGGGCATGTCCGCTAGGTTATGGCCCTTAGCACACATACCAAGTCGGTCAGAAGGTTATACGGATACTTGTGGAAGTGTGGGTGAAACAGGGGTGAACAATAGAACACAAAATGGTTGTGGTCGATTAAAAAATGGCTGTGGCCTATGTATGCGCAAAAAGGATTATCGGGCAAGGTGGCGTAGGTAATATTCACGATTATCGGCCCAGGTTTCACAGGCTATTTCAGACTTTGTAAAGTTAATTTGTATCTTTGTGATGCTAATACTGTCACTATCCTGTCCACCCTAGTTAGATGTGCATTTAAGACATCATCTGTGAGGTAGATGTCATCAATATTTGATAGCACCCCAGGGTCTAGTTGTAAGATCTCCATTATGCATGCTGAAAATGTTCTTAAAGCCATGGGAAATCATTTGAAAGAGTATTTTTACCCCAATCATAACAGAAGGCAGTTAGATTCTCACTTTCAGATGAAAAGTTCTGACTGAAGGACCCATTGGAAATGTCCAGGGTTGTTTTATTTTTTTTCCTTACTAGGTTTGTCATTAAACCTGTACTGTGTGAAATGTTTGTGTATGTGAGTTGAGATTGCTGTGCTACAAAAACTGTTCAATAGCATCTATCCGGTTTTAGGATTGGAAAAGAGGAGTGTTTATTGGGGAATTACAAAGCACTATAATGTCCTGAGATTTTTGTTGATTTATTATTGAATTTATATCACGCTTTGCACCTGCCTGCGAGGAACATTAAGCTGCTGTTCTGGGATCATTGTGTAAGGGAATGGCATGCAGAATAGAATGTTTATCCTACCCGATTTGGTATCTGTATAAAGCTGGAACTTGTTATACAGTCCACTTTCTTGTGTAATTTTCCCCGATATACTCAGCTACTATGGAGGAAATGGCAATTTGTATTACCTTACCTCCTTGGGGTGCCTTCCTAATGAAGACAAGAGGGATTCATCATCTACTAGTATTAAGTCATAATCTACTGATAAATGTAGCCAGAAGACTGCTTTAATTGTGCACAGTTTACCCCCTTCAATCTGTATATCTAAATCAAACCAATCAAGAGGATTTACATATTTATCTGGACTCTTAAACTGTTTGAAATCATCAGTTGGACTCGCCACCCAAAATCTCTGGAGGGTCTGCTGCACTACTGCTATTTCTGCTGCGCTGTCTCAAAGCACTTTTGCCATAGTCCCATTCCGCAGAAGTATTTGTAGCTTACATGACATGTTTCTTAGAAATATCCTGCCACTTTCTTCTTTTTGAATGGAGTTTTAGAGTCTAAACCTTTCTCTCCTCTTTTTACTCTGATCTCAATTTCTCATCCTGTTTCACCTTTCTACATGCTATATTCTTCATTTCTTCAGTACTCGGTCTGATCCCCTCTCTCTGCTCAGAGACCATCAAAGTCCTGAAAGAAAAGGAACAGCAGCAATCAGAATACTGATACCATTCTGGTCTTTTGATTTTATCTTGGCTCTTTAAAGTATAATCACCTCGGCTGACCTCCTGAGTTACTGAAGTTTAAGTCTGTCTTTTCTATCGCTCCCTCTGTTTTATTTTTTACTTTCAGTTACAAGTTTTTCCTTAATTGAACAGTTAATGTAGCTTCAAGGTTTTAAGTGCAGTTTAATGGCTTGTGTTCGCAAGGTTTCACGCCTAACAGACGTAGAGACTTCAGATATAGGGCCAGATGTAGGTGGCCAATAGTGAGCACTAACGCTTACATTTGCAGAATTTCAGCGTTTGCGATCGCTTTTTGGCATCAAGCAATGTAGGTAAGTTGAAACCTACTACCAAATAAGGAATGACAAAATTGCGATTCCTTATTTAGATCTTGCATTTAAGGAATCGCAAATTGCGATTCCTTAAATGCAATGTAAGTAGCACAAAAGAAAGTGCACTTTAGCCTTAAGGAATTGCTAATTACCACCAACTTTAAGTTGGTGGTAATTAGCAATTTCCTTTAAAAAATAAGGGCATGTATGTGTGCCACATGTGCACACGCACATGCACATTTTAGGGATGCACCAGGGTGTCCTTTTGGAACCATGGCACCCTTGAAATTACGGCCGCAATTTGCAAGTGCCTCTTGGTGACTCGCAAATTGCGGGAGCAATTCCTATTCATTCCTATGGGCTTATTGGCCCATAGGAATGAATGGGAAGGTATTCCTTAGTTGCGAATCGCAATTTGCGATTCACAATTAAGGAATATTAAGGAATCGCAACAAATATTGCGATTCCTACCTACATAGCATTTTGCGATTCCTTAATAGCGATTTCCTAAAAATCGCTAATTAGGAATCGCAAACATGCATTTACCTACATCTGGCCCTATACCTGTAAAATTTCAGGTTTTTTACCTTGAAATGTTAAGTCTAAACTGACATTTTCACTGTAATGTCACTTTAACTTTGCTTTTTTTCAGTGCATTTCTGCAGGTTTTTAGGAATGCACAGTAAGATATCATTAACATACCTAACTATGACGTCACTTTCACCTTTATTTTTTCAGTGTAAATTATTATTTTATTACCATGCATAAGGCCAAGCCCCTCCGCTGCCAGGCAACTCCCCACCGCATATGGCCAGCGTGGGGTCGGCCGCAGGGTCTGGCCTGCGGCCTAGATCTCCATCCACCACCCAACGGGCAGTAAACCCCATTGCCCTGCCATTCACAGCCCACACCTGTTCACAGCAACCAATCAGAGAAACTCAGGCCCACCCCCTGTTTAAAACTTTTTGTCAGATCCTACGAGACTCGTGCTCCTTATCATCCTGTTGGACTCATGTGGGAGTCCATGGGGTTCCACTGGCTTCCACAGAAAACCCTTGGGACATGGGGACCTAGTTCACGTGTCCTGAAATGTTGGGCGCAACAATTTTCCTCACGTGGCGGTCAGCTAATCAGAGCACGGTCTCCAGCAGGAGTTCATGAGAGCCTTTTGCTTCCCTGAGTGCGAAGAGGTTGAAGTAAAAAAAGCCCCCCTCATCCAATCAGATTGGGCAAATTGCGGGACTCTCGCTAACCCAACCGCCCAGATATAGAACGTTTTTAAACCTTGATTTCTCAAAAACTACCAAACAGATTCACGTCAATTCAC
This sequence comes from Lissotriton vulgaris, assembly GCF_964263255.1. NCBI lineage: Eukaryota > Metazoa > Chordata > Amphibia > Caudata > Salamandridae > Lissotriton > Lissotriton vulgaris. The sequence goes on from NC_141691.1 coordinate 598,025,828, forward strand.
AAAAAGCAAGCTTTTTGGACCATACTTAGCTTTCTTCCAAATCTGGTGTAGTTAAATTCAGCCATTTTTGCAGTAACACTGTTTAATTTTCCTATGGGAAATTACATGGGGAAATTCATGTTTTGATGACTCACCCTGAATCTTTCCAGAAAAGAGCTGAGGTAAATGAAGTTTTTTTTGGGAAGTGTCATGAAAATTCATTATACAATGGCATAATGATTAGAAAACCCAAAACAACTAAAACCAAAGAAAGCAAGGTGACGAAGGCACATGACCTAAAATGAGATGGATTCAATCTGTTTAAAAACAAGCATTGGCAATGCCAATATGTGTGGCCTAAACTTTGAGTCCTGTAAAAAACATTTTAAAAAGTCTTTGCTTGAAGCAGTGAAAAAAAGAAAACAATAGTTTTCTATAGACAATTTATTAGAGAGATAGAAGAATTGAAGGCATGATAGTTCAAAGTATTTTTTTAACCTGTAAAATAGTCTCTCACACATGTCAATACGAGCACTTGATTAGAGGAGAAATGATAAACCAAACAGCCAATGGCAAGTTGTGAGAGAGTAAGTGTGAGAATTGTATTCTGCCGGTGCTTAATTTGTAAATAAATAAGTGCCAGGGCTCCCACTCTGAAGGGCCCGGTAGTTTGCATGCCCCATTGCCCCTGCCAGTGAACACTGCTGAACTCCTTTTGAGCACTTGAAAACAGGTGCTCCTCTGAACTTGTAAAAGATAAATAGCTCAAAACTGTGTGTCAAATTTCACCGGTTTAATTTCTTACACACTTCAAAAACTATGAAAACTTAACAACACCTTTGAGGGAAAAAAAGGTAGAGTTAAATGGGGTTGGAATTCTGTTAAAGCTTGGTAACAGAGAGAAGAGACCCATAGCATTGATTATTATGCAGCCCCCACAAAACACAATGGTTCAAGGTATGGCCATGGGTTTGCATTTTTCTCATCTTCCCGTTAACATTTATACTCGGTGGTCCTCATCAAGTTAGTGTTGTCACTATCTAATTCCCACATCCTCTTGAACTTGATGGAGTTTCGCAGACTCTTCTGATAAGGGCTTTTACATAAATGTACCTACAATGCGCACTACATGTCAGACCCCCTTAAAGAGTTCTACAAGTACCTGCACATCACGATGAAAGGCCCAACTCAACCAATAATAGATGGACAGAAATAATACATTACAGAAAGCAAGAGTGAGAAATGTTTCACCTTACCAGGGACTATTTGAAGTGAGTTTATGGACAAGTGATCTCTGATTTTTTATCGCTGAGCAACATCTGTGCCATAAATCAGAACATCATTTTACAATGACAAGCACGTTTTTTGAGGCCTGGAAACATCCCACCCCTCCCCTGCCCAAATCACGATAGAGCCACCCATGCAGCCAGCAGAGCAGTGACTAAACCTTAAGCAGAGCTCTTCGCACTGTCTGTGCAAGTGCTTGACTTGCTCCTTCAGCACCACTACATCTTCTGTGACAATGCTTTGGGTCAGATCCACCTTTATGGTGCCCAGCTCCCCAGGATCTGCGCCCAGACTGCTAGCAATTGCCCCAGCATTCAAGAAGATATGTTGTGGATACCAGGTGACTCAAGGCATGAGCAGTGAGTGCCAAAACTACATGTCCCATAATTCTCCACTAAACCCCCCTAGAAGCACAAATATAGTCTGGGAAAGGCGTGAATGTCTTCCCCTTTCGCACCGAGTACGATGGATACCTTCACTGCTCGGTTCTGCTTCTCTCTCTGCCCCATTGTTGCAACAGTGCCAGCTGCCAATAAGCTTGCCCAGACCTAGCCCTCGTGCCTGGCCCCAATCGTATGCATGCATTACAAGCCTCATTCTGTTTAGTCTTTCACCAAATAACAGAGCGAGGTGTGAAACACAAGTTTGTGTCGTCTCATGTCCGCCTGTGGTTGGCAGAGATTTTGCAGAACGTCAAACTCCAATCCCAAAATTTCACATACTCTGCCGGCAGAGCGGAGTTTGACACACACCCTTACTTCTAGATTGGTTACAAAACCAACCAGTTGGAAACGGTTTACTGTTATACAACACCCCGAAAAAGCATTAGAATCCTTACTATGTGTCCTCCCCTTGAAATGGTGTCAGTCAAGGAGGAGTGCAACACCTGGGAAAGCATAGGTGAATGCATTTACACTAACATGCATGGCACACCTTCACTAGCAGTTCTCCCCGAAGTATTAAAACAAGTATAAGATTGTTGTAAATGAATCTAGGACCAGAGTGTACATTTTCCCGGTTTCATGCCCTTACATAGGTATACTTTATCATATCCTTATATAGGCATAGAAATCAATACCATATTTGGCCTGAGCCTTGCAGCCCAAATACGGCATGGCTACTTCCACTAAGTTCCGAGAATCAAGAACGATTTCTTGGAAAAACCCGCCTTTAGCAGCTAGGAACTTCCCCCTGCTTGAATATTAAGTTCTCCAAGACCTCCCGGCATTTTCCAAGAAACAAGCCTTTGAGTGACGATGGTAAGTCCAAACATGCATCAAACTCGGCACCTTCAAAGTATAAATATGCCCTGGTTTGCCCAGACAAACACACAGTGGTTTGGAGCAGATCGACTATCTACTTGCCTGACGCCCTGCAGCAGCACGTGCCGAAGGAAGCCGACCCTCCAACTGAAGCACTGCGAGACTCTGTCTTTTCTCTTGCTGAGAAATCCAGCTCCAGTGTTTCCGGCTTACCCTTGCGGGTATCTGGGAAATCGAGTCCTGAGAGAGAGAGATACAAGACCTCCTTCATTCTAAAACCAAGTACGGAGCTGATTAGACCTCTTAGAGAATTCTTGGAATAGATTCCTGGCAGAGAACTACTAAACTTAAGCTAATCCTCATTTACTTCTTCCCTTGTATTAGACTTAGGTTAGGTACACCGGGGTAGGCGTATTTTAGAAGCACCAGTTGAGTACTTTTAGTCATTATTTATTACTGTATGTATTTTATACATTTTATGTACGTTTACGGCTTAGAAACCATATCATGCTTTTACAGTACTACTTTATAATACTGTTCATATTATATACCTTGTACTTTATAACCAGTATTACGATTGTAGCAGTTCATTTCCAATGCTTGAGAAAGAAGACTGTTCAAAAAATACTTTTATTGAAAACGCCCGTCTCTCTATTTTCTCAAAACCTCTGGTGAAATGAAGCATGCACGATTGACCGAGTAAAATAGTTATCTATTGTTTCCGCGACTCTAGAGATTTGATTTCTTATTCTTGGGAAACAAAGTTCTCATGTTTATGCGGTTGTCAGAAACTAATCCCTTCTTGTGAATTCAAGAAAGTTTCTAGTGACCTCTGAGCTAGCTGCCACTCACTATTAAGTTTAATATATTCGGTAGAGACCTAGTTGACCTCAGTCCTACGTCTAAACTACAGTATATGTTTTTCCAATGCGCAGCGCCTATTGGGAATATAGGAACTACACTACAAGATGAGCATGAGGCTGCACCAGCTCTAGGCTGGCTCTACACTTAAACATTATGTTAATATGAAACTCTTCGATAGTTTCCTCAATCATACTAAGCAACATTAAGAGAGAAGAGTCAGTATTGGCTATATGCCAGAGACATGCAGAAGTCCCTATTCAAGATCATGAATGGGAATCACAAGAATTATATCTGAATAATTATGGACCATATGTAGGTAAAACCCAAATTGCGAGCTCCTACTAGCAATTTTTACCAAATCGCTATTAAGAGCTCGCAATTCCCGATGTAGCTAAAGAAATCGCTAAAAGATAGCTATTCGGTAATACCCGCTAAAATAAATACAGAATCCTTATTACTGATTCGGCATCAGCGATACCTAATTACCGATTCGGTATTTAGCGAATCCGGTATTTCAAAAAATCGCAGATCTTTGAACCAGTCAATCCTGATCTTCCGGATGACCTCACAACCAGGAAGTGGCCACACCCATGCAGTTACACTGATCTAGAAGCTATGGGAGAGGCAGGGAGCTGCAGCAAAACCCCAGGAACTGCACAGCAACCACCTTGCTGACCCACTAAAGATACCATGGACACAAAGGAGGTGGCAAAGGATGCAGGAGAGAGGAAGAGGAAACATAAGTTCAGTGAAATGGAGTTGGAGATACTGATTGAGGAGGTGGTTAAGGATCATGACCAGCTCTTTGGGAAAAATATCACTGCACGTCCTCGAATCCCAAAAAAGGAAAATTTGGCTCCTGATCCAGCAGAAAACCAATGCCATCGGCGTGACCCAGCGCTCGATAGAGGAACTTAAGAAGCGCTGGTACGATCTCAGGAAAAGTGCCAAGGAGAGGGTGGCTGACAGGCTCAAACAAGCCAGAAAAACAGGTGTGGGAACATCAACAGCGTCTGCACCAACTGCATTGGAACAAATGGTGGAGTCCACCCTCCAGCCAGAGCGCGTCAGTGGCATTGGAGGCTTGGACAGTTCGGCCACAGGAGCCAACAGACAAGGTAAGAACCATGCACAGCATGCTGTGCCCCTCTCCGTAACCCCAATTACCCTGCATGAAACCCACTCCAGTCTATGCTTTGCCAATATAAAGCAATGCTTCGTGGGAGATGTAGTCCCAATAAACTAATGGCAAAGCAGTCAGTCCACTGAACCCAAATGCATGTCATACACATCATGAGATAAGCAAGCAGGGGCCAGACAGTTAGATTAGTTGTCATTAAATTATTGTAAGGCAAATGCTGCTATACAAGTGAATAAATGGACATTCTGTATCCACAGGTGAGACATCGTGCCAGGCTGCATGAGGGGAGACAGTTGAGGCAACCAGGGAGCCCAACACACTGGGAGACAGTGTCCTGTCACCTGCTGAGGTCACACCACCACTACACCACCATCACCACCACCACCATCACCAACACCACCTCCACCACCACCGCTACCACCACCACCGAGAGCCAGGAGGCACACTGTGGCAAGCCTCCAGGAGATGGAGGGCTCAGAGGAGGAGAGCATGGGAGCCCAACAGACCCCGCAGGATGAGGATGAACACACAGCAGGAGCTTGGCAACACAGATGCCCAAAGACGCCGACCAAGGGCACACAGTCCTGAGGTAGGGGAGTCCAGTGTCTTTGCAGGTCTGGAGGTGAAGATGCTGAAAGTGCAGCGCCTGCAAGGCAAAACAATGAGGGAAATGCAACGCTGGATGTTGGCAAACAACAAACACATGCATGACATGAAGGAAGCCATATACTGCCTCAACAACACCGTGGCTGAGGGCATGCGGGACATGTCAGAGGCTGTTAGGCTGTTATGCAGCAAGATGGAAAGCGATCGTGGGGCAAGGCACAGGGACAGACAGAGGTTGGAAGGGTACACCATGGCAGTGAACCGAATATGCAATACCACTCATGTACTCGGAAAGGCGCTTGGTGGCCATGCAGCTGAAGATGGCCAAGGGCAGCCGTGATGTCACGAGGGGATTGGTCACAGTCACCAGTGCCCTGGAGGTGCTGCAGACCTCGCAAATCGCTGCCCCAGGATTGGGGTGAAAGTGAGGAGGCAACAAGCCGCAGCAGCATCACTCCCCCATTACAGGAGTCCAGGAGGCACAGTGGGAGGCACGGGCCAGGCACAGGACAGACTGCTAGGGAGGACATTGTGCCTAGTAAATGCAGCAGTGCTGCACGTGGGCACAGAAAATAAATCAGGTATCGCCTGGAATTGATAGATGGGTGAAGTAACCCATCTGAAATAATGATGGGATTATGAAAATTGCATGGGGATTTTCTATGCCATGTTGTGGTTGTTGAGGCACTGTGAGGCCATCATGGGGTGGCTGTCCTATTGTCTGACTGAAGGTCAATTAAACACTGTCACGCTATGGCAGTTACTGGCTTTGTCTTATTACTTACTCAGAAATAGTTGTGTGTGATCGCCGCGTGTCTGTGTCTCCCATCTGGTGCTGCTGTGACCCCTGCTGCGCTGTGCTGTGGCTGTGGACAATCCTCTCCCTCTTCCTCTGATTCAGTCAGTTCAACAGGTGTTCCTTTCCTTGTAGCCAGGCTATGCAGCATGGCAAATGTTGCTATTATTTTGCAGCAGGTCACAGGGCAGTACTGCCGTGCACCTCCACTTTTGTGGAGGCAACGGAACCTGCTTTTGAGGAGTCCGATGGTATGCTCCACCACTTTCCTCGTTAATTTATGTGCAACATTGAATCGCCTTTCACTTGGGGTAGAAGGGTTGAGGTATGGAGTCAGGATAAATGCTTGCACCGCATATGCGCTATCACCTAGGTGTTAAAGGAAGAAAGATTATTCGCAGTCAGCAACAGATACATCAGAGGTAGACATCAGGGTGTGTCACATTTATTTGCCTAGCAGGTATCCTTCTCCAAATTCACCCCCAGCTAGACGGGTATAGATCCTACTGTTCCTGAAGATGTAGGAATCATGCGTTCACCCTGGAAATGTCGGTAATGATGTGGGACGCATCGCATATGACCTGTACGTTGATGGAATGTGTTGATTTGCGGTTACGGTAGATGTACTCAGTAGCAGCAGGGGGCAGATTGGTATGTGGGTCCCGTCAATGCACCCTATTACATGTGGGAACTGGGCCTTCTGATAAAAGTCCATCTTTGTCTTGTGCAGTTCTGCCTGTGTGCTGGGGAACTGGATGTAGTGGTGCATCCTTTGCATCATGGCATCCAGGAATTTGTGGAAAAAACACGACAGGCAACTCTGTAAGACACCACCAGCCACAGCTATTACCCCCTGTTAACTGCTGGATGCTAGTAGGTGCAGGCAACAGAGGACCCGCACATGTGGAGGTATTGCGTGCGCCCTTGGTGCCTGATGCTCCAGGAGTAGGTGCAGGCCACATATCAGGTCCAGGATGGTGGTTGGGTGAAGCCTGTACCTCTCATGGATTTATGCCTCTGTGTGTTGAAATAGTGTGATGTGCAGCCTGTATACGCGTTCCTGTCGTCTCCAGATCCTTTGAGGTGCAGCTTGTATCCGTATCCGTATACACCTTGCAATGACATAGAGGGCCGCCATTGTGTTCACGCAGATGCATTCTGGGGCTGTTTATATGCTGTGCACCTGGTTACCACCTGCTTTGAGTTAGTGGTAATTTGCGACTTATTTCGCGGTTTTACATGGAATCGGTATAAGCGATTTTAGGTACATTGTTCTGCGACTTTATTTAAGAGATTCCTTATTTAGCGATTTGCTAAATAGTGAGTCGGTGTGGCATATTTGCTAAATAAGGAATCGCCAGGTTATTTTCATTTGTTTTAGCGATTCCTTATTTTGTGATTCAGTGTTTCTATCTCTACAAAACGCATGGGGTTTTAGCGAACGCAAATGTGGAAATTCTGCGAATTTCAGCATTTGCGATCGCTAAATCACTACCTACATCTGGACCCTATTTATCTAGTTATCTCAAGTAACTATAACTCATGCCCTCAGGTAATTTATAATTCGCGCCCCCGCCATGCACAGTTTTCTCATCACTAATTTCATTGCAAATGTTTCAGTGATATCAGTCATGTTACAGAAGATGTCATGAGTGATGTAATATTTCGGGAAATTAACAGTGCATGGTGAGGGTGCAAGTTATAATTTCCATAGTGCACAAGTTATAGTTCATTAAGATAACTAGGGTACAGATGTACATAGTGTTTGCTATTACCTAAAATTGAATTGTTGTGATTTTTTTACACTGTGCTCAATTCATGCGGGGTCACAAATAGATCTACCTCATAAATATTCATGAAAAGGGTCACAATTGGGGACCCATTGGGAATCGCTAAACTCACAGGGATGGTGGCCTGCTAGGGTCAGCAGACCACAATATATGTGATTGCTTTTAAATAAAACAATGTTGTTGTTTTTTATATGTAGCCCTTTGTGCTTAAAGGAATATGGGATACATTTCAAAAACAAAAATGACAAGTTTTCTTTTTCTTTTTTAAGATTAGGCAGAGGTCTGTGGGATGGCTGCCTGCTCCTAAAAAATGTTTCAAACCCTTCACAAAGGGGAAGGGATCCCTTGAAGTAGGTAGTAAAAGGCAAATGTTTTGCGACTGTATTTCCGCTGTTAGGAACCGACATCTTTAAGAAGTTTCTACCTAATACTGAATCGCTAACCCATTTTGTGATTCAGTTATAGGTTACAGAATCGCAAAATATGGTTTGGTACATAAGAAAATGCTTTGTTCCAGTCGCAAACAGCCTGATTCTTTGAATTGGGCCATTTGCGACCTAAAAAAAGCATTTTATATCCGGCCCTAGATCACTATGACTATAACTGGTGAATCTCAGTGATTTTTAAAGTTTAAAATGTTATGTTGTTAATGAACATTTCACTTAGCCATTACGTTTCTTTAAAGTTAGTTATTTTCGTGAATTTCTAGGGCATTCAATGTAAAGTCATATTTAATTAGCATATGTAAATCCAACTCCACGCTACTCATGGCCTTTGGCTGTGCGCAGCAGGTGTTGGCTGCAGTGCCTGGTCTGTGGGCTGACCCTGTGGCCAACCCCCCACATGCAATCAATCCCACGGCCATGTGCAGTGAGCAGTTGGCCACAAGGCTTGTGTTGAACAGTCTAAAGGACAGCCTACTGAATACTCTATTATGCATGGTAGGGGATTGGCCACAAGGACTTAGACCGTGCATGGTGTTGGGTTGGCCATAGAGGGCCTTTGTTTTAAAGGGGAGAGGGGCTGCATGCCACCCCTCCCTCAGCCTCATTAGGCCCTGTGAATCCCAACCATCCAGGCCCTATGTACGTTAAAGGGGAGGTGGCCATGTACCCTCCCTCCCAAAACCTCATTAGGCCCTGGCGACCCCATCCTGTATCTCTTTTAAAGGGGAGGGGGCTTCATGCCACCCTCCCTGTGCCTTTTTGTTGCTCTGGGAATTTCAACCCCGGGGCTGGGTTTAAAAAAAAAAAAAAAAAAAAAACAATTTTTTGGGGGGGGGGGAACCTTTATTTACAGTTGCAGTAATACATTTGCGGGCCTACAACCACAGGGGCCGGCCGTCGCTGAAACGAGACAGAAACACGATATTGCACTGATACACAGCTCTTCAGCCGACAGCCCTGGGGCCCGGCAGCGATTCAGCATACTGCTCTTAAAAGTCATATGATATTGCACAGGATGAAATTAAGGTTTTACATTTTAAACATATATAAATAAACAATAAAAACAAACCAAAAAACAACAAGGCAAAAGAGACTATAAGGTGAGTGTCCTTCCCGGGGGGGGGGAGAGCTGTATCAAGAAACAATATATGCAATGTTAGTAGATGAAGCCATGGGAAGGGGGGGGCGGGAGCAAGTGATCACAGCATCAGCAAGAATCTATACAGTACAAGGAATGTTGGGCTATGGGGACTGCGACATTTCTGGGATATCTACAAAAGGAGGAGTACAGATTTCCCCACGATATAGGTTCAACTGATTCCATATTCTCCCCCACTTCTTGGGTCTGCCACCTGCGACATACAGAGTTTTTTCCCTAAACATGCACCAGTCCATGTTTTCTTTCCAAGCTGAAATCGTAGGTGCTCTTTAGAACCCCCACAGTTGTGCTATGTCCCTTTTAGCCACCATGTTCCCAAGGGTAGCCCATTGCGTCAGTGCCACATTATAATCATTTGGTTCCCACACATTCAGTAAACAGCGTCAGGCTTCAGGTAACAACGAGACTCCCGTAACTTCCTCCATGACGGCATGCACACGATTCCAAAATAACACCACATCAGGGCACTCCCATATGATATGGAGGAAGGTACCCATCCTACCACACCCACGCTTACACAACCCATCCACAGAATAACCCATACGCAGCAGCCGTGGACCTGTTATATAGATACGGTGTAGGATCTTTAATTGCACCAGCCGGAGACGGGCCGGAATCACGACCTCTTTAGAGAAGATATCGCAGCCTGCCAATCCTCATCATCCAGCTCCAGTCCATCACCGGTCCAAGCTTCCCGAAGCTGCAGGAGTAAATCCGTTTGATCATTAATACGTTTTTTATATATTAGGGAAATAGTGCTATCTGGGACGTGTCCGTCAAGCACCCTATCTTCAAGAGGAGAAGATTCCGGGATCAAGTTTCCTGCCGGGAAAACCGAACCAAGTGTGTGATGGATCTGCATATAACGGAAATACTCCCTATCGCTGAGCGCATATTCCGATTGCAGCTCCTCAAAAGTCTTGATCCTATCCTTGACCCAAAGATCCCCGACCTTACTGATGCCAATGAGGTCCCACTTCTCGAAGCCCTTCGTTGTCCACAAACTACCCAATTTTTCAGCTACGTAAAGCGGGGTCGCTCGGGTCAATCTGTCTGACCACCCCATAGCTGCGTTTGCACTACACCACACCTGCACCGCAACCCCAGTGGGTCCCGTTAGTTTCCTGCCAGTCGATTTGGAGTATAATGCCCTGTTGTAGTTTCCTCCCGGGAGAAGCCATTTATCCATTTCGAATGCAGGATTTGGCATAGGGCCGTACATGGCATGCTTGATTGCACTCAATTGGGATGTCCAGTAATAACGTTTGATGTCCGGTAACGCGATGCCCCCATCGTACCAGGGCAGTGTCAATTTCGCTAGGGCAATGCGAGGACGCCCGCCCTATATCAGCTGCCTATGTAGGCTCTCTATTTCATGAAAATAGCTGGCAGGTACGAGATCGAGCGTATTTTGGAGGGCATATAGAAATCGGGGCAGGGACATCATCTTGAATAAAGCTGCCCTCCCGACCGGGGACAGCGGCAGGCCAGACCAAGCCGCAACATCGGATTTAAGCCGAAGAAGCGGAGGAAGCAGGTTGCGTTCATACCGAACTGCAGGGTCCAGCGATATGAAAATCCCCAAATATTTAAAACCGGTCTGCGATTTCTGTATCGGGCAGATACGCGGCAAGGGTGGTACCTCCCCAGTGAGCGCGTAAACACTAGATTTAGCCCAGTTAATCACTAGGCCGGAGTTCTTTCCGAATGAGCTAGGTACATCAAACAGTACCCCCAGTGACTTCCGAGGGGAAGTGAGGTATAAGAGGATGTTGTCTGCATATAGTGATATGCGGTCTTCAAAGTCGGGGGCCCACCTAATGCTTTTGAGCGACGGTTCCTACCGCAGCCAAGCAGCTAAGAGTTCTAAAGCAAGCGCAAAGAGCAGTGGAGATAAAGGGCATCCCTGTCGCGTACCCCTCCCAAGAAGAAAGGATTCCGAGACCCTGCCGTTAACCACCACCTGGGCCAGCGGTTCCTCGTAAAGAAGTTTAACCCAACCGATGAACCCTGGGCCAAAACCGAACTTCGCGAGAGCAGCCCACAAATATGGCCCTTCCACGGTGTCGAAGGCCATCGTGGCATCCAAGAAGACCAAGATGGCCAGCTCACGTAACGACTCTGCTCTCGCCAGGACGCCATGAAGACGACGCAGGTTCAGCTCAGTATTGCGGTGAGGAATGAATCCGGACTGATCCGGGTGTATCAGGTCGCCAATCACCTTTATTAGCTGGTTTGCTAGCAGTTTTGCCAAGACCTTAGGTTCGGCATTCAGAAGTGATATCGGTCTGTAAGACGAACATAGGTCCCGGGGTTTCCCTTCTTTATGGATTACAACAATGGACGCAAGTCTCTGGTCTCGGGGAAGGGACCCGACATCTCGCAACTCCAGAAACATCTCACGGAGATACGGCACCATTTTGTCCGAACACAGCTTATACAATTCAATGGGAATACCATTTGGGTCCGTAGCTTTTCCCGAGCAGATGGAGCGAATAGCGAGTGCTATTTCATCGTTGGAAAATTCCGCCTCCATAAGCTCTCTGGCAGAATCAGACAAGTAAGGCAATGCGATATCTCTAAGCAATAAGTGCGAGTCCTCCTCCGGTCTGTCTGAGACTGGCACATACACCGTTTGGAAATGGTGTGCGAAACCCTCCACTATCTCCACAGGATCAACAACTCGCACTCCATCCGCTCTCTCTATAACATGCACAACACGATTCAGTCTTTCCTTTTTATCCAACCAGGCAATCAACTTCCCCGCTTTATCTCCCACATCATACAGTCGCCCCTGTTGCTCACGACTCATAGCCTTGGCCGCATCAGTCACCAGGGCTCTATAGTCAAACTGTTTGAGGTTTAAAGCATGCAGCTTATCCTGCATGGCACCAGACTCCAACTCTCCTTCCAAGTCAGTGATTTCAACCTCTAGTCGTACTACCTCCTCATTCTTGCTTTTCTTAGCACAGGCAATCAACGACAGAGTTTGACCCCGGATTACCGTCTTGAAGGCTTTCCATAGTGAAATGGAGGAGGACACCGACCCCACATTTTCAGAGAAATAATGATCAATAGACCTGACCACGCCCGCCCGGGTTTTAGGATTACGAAGATGCCAGGGATTAATCGGGGCCACTCGACCCCCGGCTCCCAGCTGAATATCAATGGAAAGCCACAGTGGAGAGTAGTCCGAAATACCCCTGGCCAGGTGCCTAACCTCTCTCACCGAGACGGTCTGCGCCACCGGCATAAGGACATAATCAAGCCTAGCAAGGCTCCCGTGTGCACCAGAGTGAAAAGTGTATTGTGCCTGTCCAGGGTGCATCAGCCTCCAACAATCCACCAGACCCAGTGTCTCCAGGAAGTTACCCAGCCAAGATTGCGATCTCACAAGATCCCTAGGGGGGCTGCACCACACCACTTTCCCCAAGTCAGCAAATGCCGTAGTTTGTAAACCTGGCGGAACATACACGGAGAGTATGGAAATCGTCTTCCCCTCCCACCTGCCAGTAATAGCAGCATACCGTCCCCTATCGTCTAGGATAGTATCATCTATTTCCAAGGGGAGGGAGTTCCTAACAAGGACACCAGCCCCCCTCGACCCAGTGGTGAATCCCGAGTGTGCGACTAGATGATAACCTCGCCTATTCATTGCGTGGCATGTGTTCCCTATCAAATGCGTTTCCTGTAACAACACCACATCAGGGGAAAGACGTTTCAAAAACTGTAGCACTATCCCCCGTTTTATCCTTTCTCCCAAGCCATTGACATTCCAACTTAGTACCCTCAAACCCCTACCCCCATCCCAGGAATGAAGGCAGATTCCCCCCCACAGCGACACCAAAGTCAAAATATGCAGTGATACATTGCCTCTTAAACAATACAAAATAAAGCGAAGTTCCCCCCGCCACCCCCCAAAAAAAAACCAGAACACATCCCCCCACCCTGCACCCCTGCGTTAGTCCAAAAAACCACCCCAACTTGCAGTGTGCCTGTCGCCCTAACCTGAAACTAGTCTACAAAAAGAGAAAAACACCCCAGAAGGAGGAAGAGTGCCATCTTCCCTGTCGCCTCTGGGTATATACCATTATATTTACAAACACAAAAAATCAACAAACCACTGCTGCAAAGTCCGTGTACTGCACGCACCGGTCGTCACTCACTCCTCCTGTTCCAATGGGCCACCATCTGCGCCTCCAGTTTGCTCCGGGCGGTCTCGATGCGTCGGTAGAGTATCCAGCCAGTCACTAACGACCTCAGGACGATCAAAAAAGAGCGCTCGTTCATTATATTCGATGCGTAGTCGAGCAGGGAAGAGCAATGCATATTTCAAGCCCATATCTCTCAATCTCCGTTTTACCCCCATGAATCCCATCCTCTGCTTCTGTACAGATTGAGTGAAGTCTGGGTAGAAGCTAACCGTCACATTCTCGAATTTCGTGGGGCCATTGGCCCTCGATGCCTGCAGGATGACGTCTCTATCCCTGAAATTGAAAATTCTGGCTATTATGGGCCGTGGTGGGGCGCCTGGTTTGTGTTTCCCGCCCGGAACTCTGTGGGCACGTTCCACCGAAAAAAAGTTACTGAGGCCCTTAGGGGCAAGATGATTCAATATCAGGTCCTCCACAAGGAGATCCGTCGTCAACTCAGTGGTCTTCTCCGGAACCCCGATGATACGTACATTGTTGCGCCTTGCTCGACTTTCGAAGTCCTCCAGCCGGTGGGCAAACAGATCATTCGAGGATCGTAGATTACGAACCATGGTTTGGAGATCGGACATGTTGGTCGTAAGACTGGCGGTCTTGATATCCAAAGACTTGACCCGTTCATTGATCTTCGCCAGATCAGTCCTGACCAAGTTGAAATCAATAGCCACAGTGTCAAGCTTTAAAGCCAATGTCTCGTATTGCTGGCCCATGGATGTCTTCATGCTCGCAATGGCGCCCATGACGTCTTGTAGAGTCAACTCCTCCGTCACTGGGGAGCCATCTCCAAGCTCGTCCGAGGTTTTACCAATACCACTGGGGGATCCTTTAGGGCGAGTGTAGCGATCCATAATATTGGATTGAATGGCACCCCCTCGGTGCGTGGTCTTGGTCGTCCGTTTCTCACTTTCAGGCTTGTTCGCCATGTTGAGCGACGCACCCTGAAGGGGCCTTTGGGACCTGGTGTGAATGGCTCCTCACGAATCAAGCTAAGAAAAGTCAGAAGACGAGGCGCAGCAGGCAAGCGTACAATCCAAAGTTAGACCATGGGCCAACAAAGTCAGAGGGCGGCTGGTTTCAGTAAACAAGAACCAGAAAACGAAACCGAAAGTACGTCAAGGGCACCAGTCGACTTCCACTGGCCGTTGTTGTTCAATTGCCTCCAGGGTATCCTGGGGACTCGAGTCCCGGGCTGCTCCTCGGTGTAGGCCGTCAACTGTCGGAGTGGAGTAAGTCTGGTTCCCAGCGTCCAAAACGATTCCTGAAAAGAGCCTTTATGTCAGCAGGGTCATGTCCATAATAACCCATCGTCTGTATCAGGATTTGTGACAGGATATATGCGGGAGGCGGCGAGGGTCCCGGGAGCCCTTTGCTCACGCTACCATCTTGGATGCGCACTAAGCTCATCCTCCCGTTTTTTTTTGTTTTAAAGGGAAGGTGAGCAGCAGTAGTATTATGGCCCTGGGGTCCACATCAACCAGGGCTGTATAGATATCTTAAACAAGCTTTTGCAATTCAATCGGTCTCACCTTTGGGACCTTATTTGTACTTAGCTATGCAGAACATTAGCCTGGCTGCCGAAGCATCTACTGTTCTTTAACATGGAGAAAGAGTAAGCACCAAACTGCATGACACGCCAGGTATGGGCACACATGGAGAGAGATATTACCTTTCAGTGGGAAATGGTTTAGTCCAAAGCTCTGTTTTTAATATAAACTCAGTGCCTTTGGTGGTCAAATCACTTCAAATACAAGATTTGAAAAAAAATATTATTGTCTGCGGGTACTCGTGGAAGACAATTCCTATGGACTGGAATCTAAAGAATGCTAAAGTAATTCTGGTATTTTACTGACCTCTGCCGGTCTTTTTCTATCAAGAAAGTTAAATAGAGGCAGTTGACAGAAAATAGAAAAAAGAAAGTCCCTCAGCAATCAATGATTCAATCAATCAGGGGTTTATAAAGCTCACTACTCACCCTTGGGGATCTCAAGGCCCTAGAGGGGATGGGGTGCAGCTCCGGATCAGTCGAAAAGCCAGGTCTTGAGGTTCTTCCTGAAGGTGTGCAGAGTGAGAGAGTGTCTGATGCTGATTGGGAGCTCGTTCCAGGTCTTTGCTGTGATGTAGGAGAAAGCTCTTCTGCCTGCTCTGGTTGTGGGGATGCTTGGGGTCTCTGCGAGGTCGGCGGTGCGGAGGTTAATTGAAGTATTTGGGTCTGATGTTGTGGAGGGATTTGTAGACATGGGTGAGTAGCTTGGAGGTTACTCTCTTCTCAATGGGGAGCCAGTGGAGGTCTTCAGCAGAAAGCAATTCTGGTATTTTACTGACATCTGCTGGTCGTTTTCTAGCAAGACAGTTAAATAGACGAAGTTGAAAAGAAAAAAAGTCCCTATATAAGTATATTCTAAAGTAGATAAGAATAT
Source organism: Lissotriton vulgaris (assembly GCF_964263255.1). Taxonomy (NCBI): domain Eukaryota; kingdom Metazoa; phylum Chordata; class Amphibia; order Caudata; family Salamandridae; genus Lissotriton; species Lissotriton vulgaris. The sequence goes on from NC_141691.1 coordinate 598,041,786, forward strand.
ACTAAAGTATATACAAGAGGTTTTGAATGCTCAACATAAAAAGGAGGAGGCCACACAACCCCCAAGCCTATTATTGCACTTGGAACCCCATCCCCCCAGGGCAATATATATTTTGATGAGGAGGGGGCACTGGCCCCCTTCCCTAAGCATCATTAGGCCCTGGGGCCCCATTCCCTAGTGCCCTTTTTATTTATTAAAAGAGGGGGCACTTTGCCCATTTTCCTGAGCCTCAGAGGACCTGTGGAACCTACCCTCACACAGCCATTTTTTTTTAAAAGGGAGGGAGATTGCTTGGTCCTCATCCCCACGCCTTATTGAACCTTGGGGACTTCATTCTCCAGGGCCGTTTTTTTGTTTTAAAAGGGGGGAGGGGGATGGGGCCACAATGCAAAATTTAAAATGAAAAAAATAATGTTTTGGCCCCAAGTGGGGCCCCACGGGGCCTAGGTAGACAGGGTATCCCTACCCTGCCCCTTTATGTTTTTCATTTACCTTTTATTAGGAGTCAGGACTGAGAGCTAATATGTCTGCCACCACTTCCTGATTGAGGTGGTAGGAGACAATCAAATGTAACTTTGAAATGTGATGGCTCCGAGGATTGTCCGCAGTGTAAAGTATTACATTTTTTTAACCTTAATGTCTCTAAAAGTACTGAACAGTTTTACACCAAAATACAAAAGACGCTCTTTCTGGACCAAGATCTAGCTTTCTATTAATTTTGGGGTAAATTGGTTCAGCAGTTTGGACTGTAGCAGTGTCTAAAGGTCTTATGGAAAAATGAATGGGGAAAAACATTTCCCCCCCACACACTTTTTTTCAGCCCCCACTTGAAGGATCATAGTGAAACTTTACATGTGCAAAGGAGTCAAAAAGTAGCACTTTGGAAAGTTTAGTGGAGATTCGTCAAACAGGGCCAGCGTTATTAGCAATGCAAAAAATGTATTTCCTATGGAAACCTGTTCTAACTATAACTGCCCAGTGGTGAGGTATATACATAGCTGTACTAGTGGCGAAGAACATGGTCAACAGACCCATTAATGCAGCAAAAGTGTATATTTTAATTTAAGCTGCTCATTACAAACACAACTTTACAAAATGTAACTTATTTCCTGGAAAACACCTCCTGGCACAGAGGAAACAAGATAATGTTTAACTACTTAGCCTCACAGCTGAAATAACTCTATGTTTTTTTCTAACTGTCATTTTGTTTGCATAACTTAAATACTTGTTTCGCGTAATTTTTGGGAAATAATGTCTTCCAGTTCAGATTACAAACGTAAGTAAACAATAAAAATAAAATGAATGTTATCGAATAGACTAAACCGATTGGAATATACACGTTTAGCGCATAGCATTGAGGGTTTAAGATACATTTTTTGCAAGTATCTGAAAATCTTGGTTGAATAGCAATTTGCAAAAAGTTAAAAAAATGACACAAAATTACGAGAAATGGTAGTTCAATATTTTGAGCTATGGTTTAACATTAAATGCATCAGTGCACCCTTTGTGATGCATGTATGCATTTTGCGTTATAAAAATAGCATTAAAACATGTAGGGTGAACAGCAGATGCTCGCAGTACTCTGATAATTGCCCTTATTCTCTCAAGTGGATTTTTATCCAAACAAAATACCAATGGCCTAACCTCAGGGATTTTATGTAACAGCGTAATGCAAAATGCTGGAAATCATGAAATCATGCAAGATTACACCTGTGTAATCAACATTTCGCACTCGTCTATTATTAATTTACAACTGTTATTATCTAATCTTTAATTTTGTATTTGGCTTTGCTGCATACGTTTAAACTTATGTTTGTTATACACCGTGGAAACTGAATTGCACCTAGGTAATCGCAGGTGATGTAAACAGTATAGCATCACTGGTGTAACGAAACTTGAGCCCCCCCCCCCCTGCAAGGTACTTGGAGGGGCCCTCTCCGGACTCATCCAGGAGCTGGCCTAAGAGCATTGTGCTGAGGGGGCCCTTTGAAGATTGACCCCCCGCACCACGGGTGCTGCACGAGTTACGCCACTGTACAGCTTCAATAACATACACCATTGCACTTGAACAACATGTCTGAATATCAAAAGCCAATGTGTGTGGCTATTTCATATAAGTGAAAGTGCGTCTTTACTGGTTGGTGAGATTGCATGGGTGGTTGTGTTAATGGCTGAGATGGCAAATGTGATAAAGTGGCGGTTAGATGTATGATTACATAGATGGATAAATTAGTGAGTGAATGCATGGAATGTTAAATGGTGAGTGCATCGATGATAAATGATAGTATTAAGGGATGAGTGCATGGATCGTTGGTTGAATAAGTGGATGTATGTTTTTATGACAAATTGTTTCTTAAAGCATGGCTCAACCTTCAGCTAAACCATACATCAAAAGCATATTGGATAAGGACTTTGGCTATGCCTAGGAGGATCTGTTGCAGGTTCTCTACACAGCAACTCTTTACTAGAATCTGCTGGGCATGGCCTTTAGAAACTGTCAGATGATTCTGGGGACAAATCCATGAGCATTGTCAAATACAGTACCCAGTATAGTGTGGTTGCTAATCCTAACTTTTAGCAAGATCATCTATTCAGCATGCATTTTGCAAAAAGCCCAGTTGAATACTGATAGATGAAGGGAATTGAAATTTAAAGGTGCTCTAAAACACAATCATTCACATATCGACAGGCATTGATCTGTGAGATACAACTTCCTACGGATTCTGCACCTTTTCAATTACCCTTAGAGACTCAACACTGATTCAGAAAAGATTCCCCCAGCAATTTCTCAAAAGGGCTGCCATGAAACTTCTGTCATACTCAGTGCATAATTTGTAAAAATATAAGTGCCACGGCCCTTGTCAGGAGGCCACTGCAGCTTGCACCTCCTGTTGCGTCTGCCAGAGCTGCCAGTGACATCAGCAACACACGACTAATCAGCACACCCTTAATGTGTGACAATTCCAGACCCCAAAAGCTATTTAAAAAAGGCCTGGGTGGTAGGTATTAGTTACTTTTATTGTGTATTGAATTAATAAACAGCTGTTGTCTTTATCTCTAAATGCAACTGACAGTGCCCCCATGTGTAAATTGTCCTTAGGGTTAGTGCTGAGATTTAAATGGTAGTGGCGAGCATTAGCAACCAACAGCTCAAATTAAGCACTGTTCATACTTCCACCTCTAGTATAACAATGGCAGAGCATAATAGGTAGTAACTCTCATGCTGGTGTGAGTTCCTATATTTTCATGTCACATCAGTGCTAGTCCAGAGCTCTCTCTTGGTATTTCACCCAAAACATTCCTTAGCATTTTGACAGTTACTGTCATATCTCTTCCCCAAAGCTTTCAGTGTTTATGCCTCGTCGTAGATGATATAACAAGGTGTCCCTGTTGGACCTACACCACATCTGAATGTGGTATCTGGGATCAGAACGCAGCACCATTGTCTTTAAGTCTTATGTTACATGCACCTAATGGCCATCAGGGAGGTCAATCTTATTTTGGCCAGTGACCGCAGGAAGATGCCAAAGTGATCTACTTCCCCCCCAGGAAAGGTATCTGTCAAGGACCAGTCTCCTAATGAATCCTCCTATAAGAAAAGTGTGATATGAAGGAGAAGTTCTTCTCTTTCTCAAGGAAATGGTTGCGCTCTCTGGATGGTTTTGAGTTTCACTTCCAATCCCCGATGCTGGAGACTTCCTTGCTGACAGATAAGATCTCAATGCTGGAAGAGATGAGACTGGCGTTTACAGGTCTATCAGCCAACCACATAAAAGTTGAAGACTTCTGGCTGGCTCTTCTGAATTATTTTAGGATGGCTAATGTGCGCTCTCCACCACATCAAGGAAATATGCTCTTTTGGGCTTGGCATATGTGTTGACCCCCAACCTCGACACACACCCCATGACTGAACCTCGATGGGCTGTGACCTCGGCACTCGAAAAGGTCAAAGCCTGCCATGGGAATGTCCCTTATTTATTTGGATGCTGATACTCTTCCGTTGCAGAGGCTGCTCAAGGAGCCAACCAAGAGTATATTCATCAAGCTGTCGATACCATAAGAAATTATTGTCCTGCAATAGAGAAAGTTAAGGTGAACTTCAAAGTTATTCCAGTGTCAGAGTATCTTCCTAGTTCTCAGAGATTCACCAGACCGCAGCAGTTTTTCTAATCAGACTTTATTACCCTTTCAGTGCCACCTAAGAACTATGTCTGCATCGAAAATTGTGATTTTGAGGCCTATTGCCCGCTTTGCCACGATAGCACTGTTGCTGGGTTATTTCTGGACTTACGAAATGCAAGTGACCTAGACACTTTACTCTAAGGGAACAATCCTGGCCCCTCTACCCTGCTTGAGAAGAAGTTTCTTCATTTACAAATGTGATATGGAAAGTAGGAGAAGCTTTGGAATTGGCCTTGTCATCTGAGAAGATTAAGTATAACATTTTGCAACCCTCATCCTTAATGGTAGATCTCTTGCGTCCAGTCAAAGCAGCTGTTTTAGGTCGCTTGATGGCTGAAATTCAAAAACTCTTTTCAGGCACATCAATCAACAGATCAATATTCAGATTTCAGAGGACCAATCTGGGTGTTGCCCCCTTTTGTACTCTCACAAGTCCCCGGAAAATCTAGCAGTTCAAACTCTCCTCAAACAAAACCCAAATTCCTTCACTATGGTACTTCCTGATAGAGTCAAAGAAACTTTAATCTGAAAAGGCTTCAATTCTAGCAGCCTGTTCTTCCACACTTTTAATGTCACCTACAACGTGTCCATTCAGCAGGACAAATATAAGATAATGTCTTTGAGACAAGTTTTTCTTGCCATAAATGTTGAAGATTGGTTTGCATGTCTGTATCGCCAAGATGCGGATTCTCATCTTCCAAATCGTCAAACCCAAAGACATTACCAGAGGGGCAAGGTGGGATCAAAGAATTATTAGTTCACTGCTCTGTCAGTGGGACCGATGACCACCCCATGAATCTTTGCAATAGAGCTGGCAGTTTTAGTGACTTCACTGTTTTAGACAGTATTACATGTATTTCCATCCTTGGATGACCGGCTTGTGAAATCTGATTCACCAGTGCTGGTCAGGGAACACCTTCAGTAGAGAACGAATCTTGTCCATGCATTGGCCTTTACCACCAGCACCAAAAGCTCACTCCTAAATGTAGGTTGACCTTCATAGAGGCAGGCCTTGACACATCAAGAATGAAAACATTTTCTGCTCTTCAGATGGCTGCAGAGATATGGGAGATGTTTCCTTGGTTTCTGACTCCAACCTGGATCCCAGTTCTGCAGGTCTTGTACTCTGCTTTGCCTTATGGCCTTGTGCATCCTGTTAGTGTCACACCCCATATGGTGGGTAAGTGCACATCACTGATTCCTGAAGTCATAGTGGCTCTAGCATCAATCTTATAGCACAAGTGCAAATCTCCCATTCAGTGATGCAGAGCACTGGTGGATGGACTCCTCCAAATTATTAGTCGGTCATCATTTCAGCCCTTCACAGGTTCCTCGCTGGGAGGGGTGCTCATCTGAGTGAGTGACATTACTGTGAGAGGCCTTTGGTAAAGGTCTGAGTAGGATAGGCCCATAGGTTATAGTGGTCTGTTTTGAAACTAAGGAATTTCTCCTGTTCATTTAAGGGATCAACATTCAGATTTTGTCAGGCAACACCTCTTCCATCTGTTATATCAACAAACACAGTGGTGTGGAGTGATAGATCCTATGATGAGAAGTAATTTGCCTGTGGCAGCAGGTACAGCAACAGGGAATATTGCTAATAAAGGTGCAGTGTAAGCTCAGATGCTCTTAGTCGTCTCTCACTTGCGGAACACGAGTGGGAGTTGCACTCCAAACTGAAAGGTGATCTTCTCTAGAATGGGGCTTCCATTCATGGATCTCTTTGCCACAACATAGAACATAAGGTATCCTCCGTTATGTCATCAACAAATAGAACCGGGGGTCTAAAGTCAACAATATCGCTGACTAGTTTCAACTCTCCCAAACAGGGAGTCAGAACATACGTCACACAAAAGCAAGAAAGAGAAACAGAGAAAGTAAAGAGCTAAAACGGAGTGATCAACAGTGCGATCCTGGAGCAAAATATTGGATTCCCATCAATTTATCGCTGTGATCAATCTTATCATTTGGTCATCCACTCATATGGATGGTGTGTCTCTTAATCATAGAGACTATCTTCCATCCAGAGGAGATTAGCTCAATTGATCAAACCCAAAATCACATGAAAAGAGAAAACAATAGTGCGTTTCTGAATTACAGATCCCAAGGGAATTTCGCGCAGTGCAAAACAAAAAAAGTGGTGATTAAAATAGGGTAATGAGGAGAAAAACCAAGACATTTTTATTTTGAATGTCACCTCACCTCCTAGTCTAAAAACAGAATAGTGCAAGGGGCAGTTTCAACAAATAACTGCAGTGATTAAGGCCAACATGTTTCAGCCACTAGGGAACAATGCCCTCTGCTTTCTTCAGCGTCTCTGCTCTCAAACGTTGCTACTGCAAAACAGGATATGCACAAAATCTATAGTGAAGAAACTATTTATAGGTAAAAAACTATTTATGGTGAAAAAAACTAACATTCTCTGAGGTTGGAACGAATACAACCTACTTATACTGATCCTTCGCTTCAAGGAATGCAGATGGCATCCATCTTGACCGGGGACTGGACCTCACCTCACCTGGACCTAGCTCAGGATATAGAGGCCCTTCTCTGTCCGTCATTGCCTCGGACATGTACTGAGTCAAGGTTGAGGCTGAGAATGTTAGTTTTTTCACCATAAATCGTTTTTTCACTATAAATAGTTTCTTCACTATAGATTTTGTGTATACCCTGTTTTGCAGTAGCAAAGTTTGAGAGAAAGGCTCTGAAGAAAGCAGAGGGCATTGTTTCCTTAGTGGTTGAAACATGTTGGCCTTAATCACTGAAGTTATTTGTTGAAACTGCCCCTTGCACTGTTCTGTTTTTAGACTAGGGGGTGAGGTGACATTTAAAATAAAAATGTCTTGTTTTTTCTCCTCATTACCCTATTTTAATCAACACTTTTTTTGTTTTGCACTGCACGAAATTCCCTTGTGATCTGTAATTCAGAAACGTACTATCATTTTCTCTTTTCATGTGATTTTGGGTTTGATCCATTTGAGTGAATCTCCTCTGAATGGAAGATAGTCTCTACGATCAAGAGACACACCATCCATATGGGTGGATGACCAAATGATAAGAATGATCACAGCGATAAATTGATGGGAATCCAATAATTTGCTCCAGGACCGCACTTTTGATCACTCCATTTTAGCTCTTTACTTTCTATGTTTCTCTTTCTTGCTTTTGTGTGATTTGTGTTCTGACTCACTGTTTGGAGGAGTTGAAGCTAGTCGGCAATATTGTTGACTTTAGACCCCCCGTTCTATTTGTTGTTGATTTTGTAGTAAAAGGGGTTGGGAACCTGGGCAGGTCTTTAACCCCTCTACTGCGCCAAACGTTCCGCCCCAGTGCGGAACGTTTTATTAAGCGGGCGGAGCCGGAACGTTAAGCGGACGTGCACAGCACTACCGAGGTATTGCACGCGACATCGCGGAACGTGCGACGCACGGAAGGGGTTAGATATCCCTGCGACCCTACATCTCTCTTTTGTGTTTATTTGATCCTCAGTTATGTGCCATACACTCATTGCTCCTTGGGAGATGTCTTTAATGTGCGAATAGTCTCAGGGCCTGCTGTACAAGTTACCACTGACTCCATTTCTGTCAGAAGTACTGGTGGAAGATGTCGGAGGTTCAAGCGCAACTGATCCTGATAGTCTCTGAATGGGCTCAGTGGATCTTGTACTCTATTGTCACTCAAGATATATTAGCCTCTTCCTCTCTGACACAAACTTGACCTGCTTTTCAACAGGATGGTCAGAGCCTCCACCCAGTCCACAAACACTGCTCCGAAATTGCCCACTTGGAGATTGAGAGTTGTCAATAGGAGCCGTTTTGTCTTCTTGATGAAGTTGTTGACATCTCCATGGTGGTCAAAAAGCGGTATACAACCTTTACAACGAAACTTTTACAACGACTTACCATTACAACGCAACTTTTACCATGCAAACTATTACAACGCATTGCTCTGGGGGGCGCTCTAGGATAGGGAATAGGTTAATTTACTATCCAATAACCTTCCCTACTATCCACGGGGACTGGAGTTGGAATAGTAAATTAAACTATTCACTATCCAGCGCCTAAAAGCATTATGCGTTGTAGTGGTATGCGTGGTAAAAAACGCGTTGTAAAGGTAGGCATTGTAAAAGTATGCGTTGTAACGTCATACATCCTCAAAAAGCCCACTATCAACTCCTTCTACGCAGGTCATTGGAACAATTTTATTCAGTGGTGCAAGTCAGAGGTCCTCAAGTTTTTACATGTATCACATTTCAAATGCCTTGCAATTTGCAATGGGCCTTGCAAAGCAGGGTCTGGCGTTGCTATGATTGAGGAATTTCTGCCTGCCCTGTCTGCCAGCAAGTGTTTTCCTCACCAACTTTCACTGTTCGCAACACCACTAGTGGCATGTTTTGCAAAATGTTTGCTCTTTTTATCATTCTTCCATGGGATTTGAATCTTGTATTTGACTTTCCTGATCGCATTCTCATTTGAACTGATACACAATTGCCCAGAACGACTTCTTTCCCTGAACACATTTACATTGGTCCCATTAGCTTCAACACAGAGGGTCAGAAACCTTCAAAATCTCTGTTTGTCGGCCTTTCACAGTGTTCTACCTGATAACTTGGTCTTTACACCTGCTCATTGTTCTTTCCCAAGAAGGTTTACGATTTCATAACCAGATCCCATGCCAAATACATCAATCATACATAACAAGACAGAATGGCTGGTAAGCTCTTTTTAGGTCTCGCCTGTCGATGCGCATGCGCATCGAGCTTGCGAGACTACGGGGGCTTATCCACTCTTGAACCAACTTGCAAGGAATCGTGGCGATTCCTTGCAGTGCACGAGAAATTTAAGCTCAATGCGCATGCGCATTGAGCTTAAAAGCGCGTGCACATGCCCCCAGCCGCCTGCCTTGCCTACTCTCTTTCTCACAGCCTCCCCCAGCTCCGCCCCCTCACTTCTTGATTGCACGGCCGCTAGGCCGTGCCTCCCCTACTCTCCTCCCCCCTCCTCCTCCTACTCTCCTCCCCCCTCCTCCTCCTACTCTCCTCCCCTGCCTGCCGTGTCGCACCTCTCCCCGCTCCGCCCCCTCCCCTGCCCGCCATGTCAGCTTTCGGGAAAACAGCTTTCGCCCACAACACGGCAATATGAATTGAAGCATTAACTCGCTGCACTGGGGATGAGATGGCTACCAATTGTAACGGGGTGGCGACTGAATAGGATATACAAGCTTAATTCCTGAAACGTGTTTGGCAGCCAGGCAGCTTTAAGTGCAGCCCGGTTTCAAAATCCTACTGTTCATGGCGGCCGCCTTGGGACTTTTTATTCCACACGAATGACATTATCGGCCTGAGACACAGCTGCAGCAAATAAGAACAGGCACGGAGTCGAGTCAGGCCACGGGGCACTTTAGGACCTATGCTGTCCTCAGGAAACAATTGTGTGCAATGAGCAAATACTTTGTTTTACCATAACTGAAAAAGCTAAGAAAAAAACCCTCTCCCCGCTCCGCCCCCTCCCTGCCCGCCGTGTCGCATTTCTCCTCCCCCCTCCCCTTCTCTGCCTTCCCTCCGTCTTGTTTTTTTTTTTACCCGCTCCGCCCCCTCCCCTGCCCGCATTATGTGGAAAGCACGCCAACTTCCGTTCGAGAGATAAAACAAACAACAAAAAAAACAGCACCAGTCTGTTTCTCTAGCATTGACCCCAGGCTAATACAGCTTTCGCCCACAACGCGGCAATATGAATTGAAGCATTAACTCGCTGCACTGGGGATGAGATGGCTACCAATTGTAACGGGGTGGCGACTGAATAGGATATACAAGCTTAATTCCTGAAACGTGTTTGGCAGCCAGGCAGCTTTAAGTGCAGCCCGGTTTCAAAATCCCGCTGTTCATGGCGACTGGGGGCGACATGGGACATCTTATTCCACACGAATTACATTATCGGCCTGAGACACAGCTTCAGCAAATAAGAACAGGCACGGAGTCGAGTCAGGCCACGGGGCACTTTAGGACCTATGCTGTCCTCAGGAAAGAATTATGTGCAATGAGCAAATACTTTTTTTACCATAACTGAAAAAACTAAAAAAAAATTAAAAAAATTTGACCTTACAAAATTCTCATTAAATTACAATTTTTTAAAATTAAATTACGGATACATATAAAAGGCAGCTCATGTTTTTCTCGTTCTAGCACCTAGTGCACCATGAATTTAATGTAATCATCCCTCACCCTCAGTCAATCTCACTCACCCTCACACACCCTCAGCCTAAAACGCCCTCACTCAACCTCACTCACCCTCACACACCATCACACATCCTCACCCTCACACACCCTCACTCACCCTCACCCTCACACACACTCACACCCCCTCACCCTCACACCTCCTCAGCCTCACACACCCTAGCTCCCCTCACCCTCACACCACCTCACCCTCACACCCCTCACGCTCACACCACTCACCCTCACATCCCTCACCCTCACATCCCTCACCCTCACATCCCTCACCCTCACACCCCTCACCCTCACACCCCTCACCCTCACACCCCTCACCCTCACACCACTCAAGCCACAGATGGGTGTGCGATGGGAGGACGCTCAGCTTGCAGGGCTGTGCTTCTTCCCCTGCTGCACTCTTCTGCTCTCTGGAGATGTGGCATAACAACAAAAGCTGCCATCAAAGTCACATAAATACAAATCATGTTGCATTCCAAATGCTATAGGTGTCACATTCACAAAAGTTAAAACTATTGGCGTTGTGAATGACAAAGCTATCAATTTAGCTATTTCACAAATAAACACAAATACAAAAAAAACATTTACAAGACCAATAGCTCCTACTTTTCTAATGCAAGACCTATTGCATTTCCAATGCTTGTTTTGGCTTGAAATACTTGTATCCATGGTTACTAGGTAGGTGTCTTGATGATGAAGTCTGTACTATCTTTTAAATTACTCGGTAATGCTTCTACCAAGGGAAACAGGAAATTATCAATATATATCGAGTTCCAAAAGCCTATCAATGGATGATACTATCATTCTACCTGGTATTTTTTAGAATTCTTGGGGAAATTTGGCAACAATATAATGTGGCTTGTAAACCTTGTAAGTACAGTAACAAGGTTGTAGATGCTGGGGTCCCCCAGACAAAGAAAAAACATCACATCAATACATAAATAACATGTAAATCTGATTGTACAGTATATAATATATCATGTCAATGTAAAAAGAAGTACATAGGTAACACAACTTTCCCCATAAAGAAAATGGTTCTAGAGCACCTAAGATCTATAATGAACAAAGCCTCTGAAAACATATTTGCTAGACACTTTGAACTCTTCCGCGATTTGAAATGGCTCTTATTTGGCAGGTGATAGAATCATAATGAATCAAAGAGTGGTGAACAGAGAAGATGTATTGCGCTGACTAGAATGCCCGTAGATAATTGAGCTGGAGATAGGTGAGCCAGATTGTTTCAACAATGGGGAAGAGCTTCATGTAGACTAGTCAGCCTGACACTTTATTTTGATATGTACCTCCAGAATCTCTCTAGCTGTAAAGGTTAACTTCAGCTTGAAAATATGTACATTTTCATGTACAATTGCTCTTATCCTTTACTACTATGTTTTTCTTCTCTCATGCTTGTACTTTATTTTTTTTGTTTGCTCTTTTCCTATTGTTGATTCCTACGTTTCTCTATAAGGAATACTGGAACTGGAGTGCACTCATTTGGAGAATGTACTATTGATTAAACCCAGTGGTGCCAGAAAATATAGAGAATGGACTTACAGTGCCGAAATTAGAAAGAAACCAGTCCACTAAGGCCATGATTTAATTTAGGTACTATCCCATGACATACAGAGATCACAACATTGAACGATACAGCGATGGAATTTTATGACACTATTTACAACATATGCCTAAAGATTACAATCTAGACTTTGACAGCACTATGGTGACAGCTACAAAACAATTGAGAAGAAACCCTTTGTTGATATACGGACACAAATACAATTTCAATTAAATTGAAATATGGAACGTATGATGCGCCAGATGGCGATTTATTACTTCTATTCTAACAGACTCGAAATGTGCAATGTCATCAAACTTATTTCGAGATAATATTGAGAGAGCGCAATTTGAGTAAAATGTATAAGTACACCATATTTACATGTAAGATGCACGAATTTAGTTAAAGCACTTAAGAGTGTCGAAAATATATAGAAATGCACATACTCACAAGTGTTTAATCAATGTAGATTGCATATTTTAGAGAGTGAAGCTAATGTAGTAATGTTTAGAAATGCTAGAATGCTGTTAAGACTCCATGTTATGTGACTGTTGCAGAAGAGGATCTAATGCTGCCAAACGTAGAAATGTGCAGGCCTCATGGCAATGTATGAAGAACGAAAACGTGCCTTTACAGTTCACATAAGATGGATTACTATTATTTAGAATATTATTGATCATACGTTAAAAGTTATGTTTTATAGAAGTGTTTCATATAATCAGAGTGTAATAGGTTAGAATTTGTTTTAGTTTAAGAAATAAAGGTTCACAGAGTGCAGGCCTCTTGCAAAGTAATTTAGTAGGCCTGGAAAGATAAAGTCGCTTCTTTGATCTGCATGTGCTAGTTAAATTCGGGTCTCGTTAAGCATAAATTGCCGACCATGTTCGAAGTTTTACGACTTGAGAGATAAACTGGAGGTCGGAATTTGGGGCCCAATTCATGGGTGTCTGTTGCAGGTGTGAGGGGGTTCCAATCAAGAGAGTGATGAATAGAGTTCTGTCTCGGGAGACAGGCACATGCCTGGAGGAGGCTTCAGGAATTTCCTGGGGGGTACCGGCATGCCGAGAAGAAGCCTGGGAAGCAAGGTCAACGCTAACAAGAAGCCCAGAGGAGTATCAGTATGGAAAAAGCCAGAACCGAAACCACGTGAGAGGTGTACGTGAGGGGCGTCTCTGAGGGGCGTTTCAACTGTAATTGTGATTTTGTATTAGGGACAGCACCCTGGGGTGGAGTTAGAGCAGATGGCCTGAGGACCCTTAGAGAGCGGATGGGTAGGCAGAGAGGGCATGACTGCGATGCACAGATTTACAACAGAGACTAAGGGAAAGTGAGTGCACTTCTTTGGAAGTCACCACGGCTGACACCTTTTTAGGTTAAGATTCTGCTAAGTAGGGATGTCACCTAGTCTAGTGTAGGGACAGTCTAACCTGATTTTTCTCTTTTGTAAATGACGCTTAAGTTACAACTTGTGTCTATTCTTGCAAACCTGCTGATATTTGAATTGGTTTTGGTGATATTCTTCTGTCGCCTAAGATCGTTTAGAGAATTCATGTTTGTCTTAGTGCCAGTATACTTTTTGAACCTTATATTGAGATGTTTGTATCTCCAGTTATCTTTGGCTTTATAATAAAACTTTAAAACTTATTCGTGGTAAGTGGTTCTTCAGAGTAGTGCCAATTATTGGTTTGATTAACCTAGTAGTGGATTGCTTTTTACTCTATGACAGGCAACAAAGATTCAGTCGACCTAAGTGGGGATTTAGATCTAGAGTAATCAGATAAGAGATCGAAAATCCCGCCGTCCCAGTTGGTAGCAGATTAGGATGGTTGCCTTCTAGAGGAAGGTGATCTAGACTAGATTAAGATTACCCCGAGGCCCCTAGAGATCGAGAGATGACCAGAAGAAGAATCACCTGCCGAAGAAGGTGCTGACGGTGCGAGAGAAAAGCAGCAGAGTCGGTCGAGAGTGAGTATAATAAGGGTCATGCGTTGTCAGATTGCGGTGTTTTGTGTTGTATTTGTGTTGTAATGTCATGCGGAGTTGAATGCCTGTAGTGTGATTGAGGCAGGGTTGTGAGCGCGCGCAACCTGGTGAAAATCTTAAGTTCAGGGAAGAGGTTAAGTGGTTCGGGTGTATCGGACATCCAGAGTAATTCTCGACCATTGTGAAGGGGGTCATGAGGTACCATTGATCGCCCGCAGGACCGTGATAGGGGGAATGCAAGAGTGAGTGTATGAGTAACGGACGCTGGTCGGAAGTTACTGTGTGTAAGTAACCTATCAGTTAAGGCGATTGTCTGGACGTTTAAGGAAGACATTTCGTCAGTTGAGGGGACAATTACAGTTAGACTGTGGGCGTACAGCCAAGAAAAGTGATCGCTTGGTCGGAAGTAATCATTTTTCAGAGTATGAATGGGACGCATGCATGACCGGGAGACGAGCTGAGAAAGGAGGGGAACTGCTGCGAGAAGGGGACGAGTGACGTCAGAGAGAGCCGCGCTGTGATAGGCCGGTTGGTGTGAAGCCGCGCTGTGATAGGCCGGTTAGCAAGAACCGCGCTGTGATTGGTGGATTGTCATCAGGAAGTAAACAAACGCAGGGAATTAAGGAAACTTGTAGATTGGATCATGAAATGTTTTAAATGCTTGAGAGCGATCTTTAAGAGAGAAAGGAGAGAATCTTTTGACGGGGAAGAGGCCCCGCCAGAGGGTACACCAGCTCATTATATGGCTACGAATGTTGGGTTGCATACTATACTGTGGATTTCTAATTGGAGTAAGATTACAGAGGGGAACGAGGAACTGACTTTTCCGAAATACGGAACGTTTAGATTAGAAGTATTGCACCAGTTAAAAGCAGTTATGACCTCAATGAGACCTCCGCCCAGACCAACACAGTTTGAAGCCCTTAATGCGTGGATTAGGGCGGCGCACGACAGGAACCAGAACAGGCGTCAAGAAAGAGTGAGACGATCGGTAAGAGCAGTGCAGGATTCCAAATGGGATGAGGAAGCTAAAAAGTGGAGAGTGCAGACTATTGAAGTAGATAAACTGTAACCAGTGATAGAAGTTGCAGGAGACAAAAGACCACCAGAGGAGGATGATGAGAGCGAGACAGAGGACAGTCTGATAAATAGGTTGTTGATAGACAGACCGTCTCCGTACAATAGAGGGATGGAAGGTGCCGAGCTCCAAAGTGGGATGGGGCTGGCATAGGAGAGTATAGACCACCTCCTATAACAGATAGGGAACACGCCAAAGGTGAGGAAACACCTCAACCTAGTCCAGTACAGAGAGTAGTCGGAAGGTTCGTGGTACAAAAGGTGCCAGAAACAGAGCGTGCCAAGTCCTATCAATTGCCAGACGCTCTCCAAGTACCTGTTACCATAGGGCCTATAGTATTGATTTATGACCCAGAGAAAGCACGAGAGGAGGAACAGGTACGGCTGGACAGAGAGAGCAGAAATGGAAAGTAGGAACAATATGATTCATTCTCAAAGGCAATTGCCAGGACCAAGAGATCAGAGCACCCCATTGAATTCAGCAGTGGATCCCATAATAGATCAGGGGGGTCAGAGAGGACCGATGGATCTAAGGGGACCACAGCCGAAGTCCTTTAAGGAGTTGAGGGCTGACTTGAGAGAGTGGGATGCTAACACGAGAACCCAGAGTAATAGGTCAGGAGCGGAAGCTGAGTGGGGAAGTCGAGGTGATGGAACATTGTCTCACTGCGGGGCTAGTGAAAGTGGTCAGGAGTGCGATGGCAAAAGTCAGGAGAGTAGAGGGGCTACATGCCATTTCCATAATGGAAATGGACAGAAGCAAGAGGATAGAAGTGCAGAGTGTGGAAGGGCGTCTCGTCTCATTCACAGCGAGGGAGACCGAAGGACGCAAGAGTACAGAGACAGCTTTAAGTGCACTCACCATGCACCTGGCGATAGTAGACAACACTGGGATTGCGGGAACATGGGGAGTTGCGAAGGGTCTTACCATGTGTTGAGTGATACTAGACAGCAAGGGAATTGCGAAAGCAGGGGAAACAATGGAGGGTCTTATCATGCATTTAGAGAGACCGAGCAGAATAGACAGAGTGAGACTGTGGGAAATAGAGTATCATTTCATCACATGCCAAGAGGGGATGGAGCTGCATGGGACCTGGAAAGATGGGAACATGGGAGGACTCCCCATAACTCGCCTGAGCCCAGGCGTAGGGCTCGGAGCTGGGATGGGAGAGATGTCAATGGACTCTCTAGGGATAACACACTAAAAGCTGAGATAAAGGCAAGAAGACTCGATGTAACCAGTTTAAAATCTGATTTGGATGAGATAATAGATGGTACGCTGCTTTTGGAGAGGATTGACATGTACGAGCAAGATGAGGTGCTGTTTATAGCAAAGGATATTACTCGGAGGGCGAGAGCAGTACATGAGAAATTATCTGAATTGGCAGACAAGTACATGGTAGACTTGTCGAGAACAAAGGCATTACAGGGTAACCATAGGTTGCCTTATTCAGATCAGGACCTCGAAGAGAGGAAAACAATTGGATTAAAAACACACATAAGGGAACTGGTCACAGTAATAAGGACATGGAGAGATCTGGATAAATGGGAAGAAAGGTGGTCCAAGAAAGGGACTGTCAGGCGGAGCACAATTGTGATGTCCCCGGAGGGAGGGCTACAGAGGATGGAAGCATACCCTTTGCGAGAAATAGCGAATGGGAGCTATGTGCATGTGCCCTTGAGTAGGGGAGATTTAGCTGCATTTACCAATTCCTTTCCTAAGCTGAGAGAGAATCCTGTGGAGTGGTACAAACAGGTAGAGAGGTTTGTAAAAATCTCTAAAGTACTGTGGATTGATTTGAACACCCTATTTGATATTGTAGTCCCAGGAGACTTGTGGACAGCATGCAAGGTTAGTGTCGAATGGCCCACATCTGAACCAGAGAGGGATGTTCAGACTAATGGACCGTCAGAAAGAGTCATGGAAAAATATGAAAGGGTAATGACATGGCTGAAAGATAAGGTGCCACCGCAGGACATAGATTGGGTCAAAATAGATCGGACTAGGCAGGAACCCAAGGAAACAGTCCATGAATATTATGAGCGATTGCTGAGAACATTCAAACAATACAGTGGGCTAGATGTAATGGATCCTAAAGACATAGGACAGTTTGTGTCGAAATTCGTTTTGGGATTGAGACCTGATATTTGTTTGATGATTCAGCAACATTTAATTTGCTGGCAAAACAAACAGTTAGATGAAGTTTTGAGATATGCAAGGTATTTTAGTGATGAAATTGATTCAAAAGCAAAAAAACTTAAGGAGAAGCTGATGTTGGTCCAGATGCAGTCGGCTTGAAAGGGTGGACAGCAGCAACAGGGAACAGGGACCATGGGAAGGAGACAAAATAATCAGAACAGAGCCAACGAGGAGAATCCGAGACCTAGAGTAGATCTGGCTACTTTGAAAAAGACGACAAAATGTCATCAGTGTCACCAGGTGGGACATTGGAAACGCCAGTGTCCCTATAACCCTGAAAATGGCGAACTGGAAATAGAAGAGGAAGAAGTTCAGAGCAGTCCAGTAAAAGGGACGATAATACCCAAGGGTAAGGTGGTCAAAGGGGGGACCTCGGCTCCTCGAACCCAGTTCCCTCAACCACCCAAGATTGCGACAGGGGGAAAGACCTATAGACAGATGCCTCTTTGGGTAGGAGGAGAAGAGTGTTACTATGTTGATCCTTTAACTGGGCAGCGGGTGAGTAGAGAGGAAGACTGTACCCTCGGGGCAGTTCTAGAGATGGACCAAAGGGGACCGTATGTGGAGGCCGAAGTGGCAGGGTGTCCTACGACCTTCTTGGTGGATACGGGGGCCACTCGATCCACTCTGAGATCAGCAGTGGTTCCGGATCTGCCAATGTCAGGGTAAACTATTCAAGTGGTAGGAGTCGCAAATAGGAGAATGACTAGCCCTTTAACAAAACCAGTACTAGTGAGGATAGGAAAATACAGTGATGAGCATCAGTTTGTAGTATGCGATTCTAGCCCTGTGTGTCTGTTAGGAAGAGATTTATTGTGCAAATTAAATTGCACAATATACTGCACGCCTCAGGGAGTGTAAGTACAGACTAACGATGATGATGCCACCTTTAAGGTTGCAAATTCAAAGGTATGCATAGAGCTGTATCCTACCTTGACGGTGGAAGAGCTCCCTTGGGACTTAAGAGATACGGTGTCATCTGAAGTGTGGGATTTCACTGGGGAAGAGATAGGACTGATCAAGGGAGTGGAACCAGTGAAAATCATGATAAAACCAAATGTTGAATATCCAAGAACGCCTCAATACAAATTGACCCCGGAGACGATTGCAGGAATAAAGCCCGTGATCGACTCCATGATTAAACAGGGAATACTGAAAGAAATCGTGGTTAGTCCATGTAACTCCCCGATTATGGGTTTGCAGAAACCTAGTGGGAAATTCAGAATAGTTCAGGACCTCCGAAAGATTAATAACATAGTCGTTTCATGTTGTCCAGTGGTACCGAATCCATCAGTGATATTGTTTCAGATACCATTCCAAGCTGAGTGGTTCACAGTGATAGACCTTTGCCAGGCCTTCTTTTCAATCCCATTAGATGAGGAGAGCCAATTTCTTTTCGCATTTAAGCTGGAAAATTGCGTATTAACATGGTGTCGTATCCCACAGGGGTATACAGAAAGCCCATCGATTTTTAACCAGCTGCTGAAGAAAAATCTTGAAAGTCTAGTACTGCCACAGAACTCGGTTCTAGTCCAGTACATAGACGACCTACTTGTTGCGTCAGAGACAGAGGAAGCTTGTAAAATAGACACCATCACCTTGCTGAACCATTTAGCTGAGAACGGACACAAGGTGTCTCCGAGCAAATTACAGTACTGTCTGACAGAAGTACAGTACTTGGGTCACAGAATTGAAAAAGGGAAACGGAAGGTGTCACCAGACTGAATAGAGGCGATCATGAAAATGAATTCGCCCACGACACAAAGAGAGGTCAGGATGTTCCTAGGAATGGTTGGTTATTGCCGACAGTGGATAGCTAACTTTTCCCTGAAGGCAAAGCCCTTACAAAAACTGACGCACAAGGAGGTGAGTGATCCGGTACCATGGGACAAGGATTGTTTGATGGCATTCTTGCAGCTGAGAGAGGACTTGTGTCGTGCTCCTGCTCTGGGAATGCCGGATTACGAAAAACCATTCTTACTTTACTGTTGTGAAAGAGAAGGTTGTGCTTTGTCAGTTCTAGCCCAAATTCATGGAAATGCCCGTAGACCAGTTGCCTATTTCTCGGCTACTTTAGACCCAGTAGCCGCAGCGTTGCCCGGATGTCTCAAATCCGTTGCTGCAACGGGTGTCAGCATTGAGAGGTGTGAGAGCATCGTAATGGGACACCAGTTAGTGGTGTATGTACCTCATTCTGTGGAACTGTTAATGACCAGGACCAAGACACAGCATTTGACAAATAACAGGCTCACGCGCTACGAGCAAGTTATTCTTGATGCGGAGAACGTGACCCTTAAGAGATGCTCTGTCTTGAATCCTGCTACTTTGATGCCACTCCCTAATGATATAGAAGATGAAGAATGTGAAGATCACGATTGCCTTGATGTAACTGAACTATGCACCAAACCGAGACCAGATATTGTGGATGAGCCGTTGACCGACCCTGATGAAATTTTCTTTGTTGATGGCTCATGTGTAAGAGACAATATTGGTCAGTTGAGAGCAGCTTATGCTGTTTGCACCATTACTGGAGTTGTGGAAGCCGCTGGCCTGGAAGGAGTACACTCCGCTCAGGTAGCTGAAATCATTGCATTGCCACGAGCCTGTTTAGCAGGTAGCAAAATTCGAGTCACCATTTACACCGACAGCCAATATGGTTTCGGGGTAGTTCATGACTATGGGCAATTGTGGTCTCAAAGGGGTTACATGACCTCTTCAGGTTCACCTATTCGAAATGGGGAATTTGTACGACTGTTGTTAGAAGCATTATAAGGTCCGGCAGTAATTGCCGTTGTCAAATGTGTAGCCCATACGAAAAACACAGATTTGGTATCCCAGGGAAACAGATACGCTGATGAGGTCGCACGATACTGTGCAGAACAGGGATACTCTTTCACAGAGGTAGAAGTGGGTGGGACACAGGAAAAGACAGAGTTAACTATGATGTTAGAAACTGTAGATACCTGGGATGATTTAAAAGGCATACAAGAAAACGCAACAGATTTTGAGAAAAAGACATGGGAAACTGCAGGTTGTGTAAAAAGTGAAATGGATTTTTGGGTTTCAGCAGATGGAAGGGCAGTGTTACCAAACGAACTAGTGAGTCCAATGGCAAGACAGATACATGGTCCAGTGCACCTAGGCAGAGATGCCATGTTGCGGGTATTTAGACAGACTTGGTATAATCCCAAGTTTAGAGTAACCGCAGAAGCAGTATGTCAACGATGTGTAACCTGTCAACAATTGAACGTAGGAAAAAGAACACCAGTCACATTGAGTCACATTGGGAGGTCTGGTGGTCCTTCCAACCGGATGCAACTAGACTTTATTGAGATGCCAAAATGCAAAACCGCCTCAGGTATGTTCTGGTGGTTGTCTGCATATTTTCCAGATGGGTCGAGGCATACCCTACACGCAGGTGTGACACACTCACAGTAGCAAAGTTGTTGCTTAGAGAGTTAATACCACGGTTCGGGGTGCCGGCCTCTTTGGAATCAAATAGGAGAACACATTTCAACAGCGAAGTTGTGAAGGTGCTCTGCTCTGCATTGAATATTGATCAGAAGTTGCACTGTAGCTATCGACCAGAAGCTTCAGGAATTGTGGAGCAGATCAATGGGACGATAAAGTCCCGAATTGCCAAAGTGTGTTCATCGACATCCTTAAGCTGGCCTGATGCCTTGCCATTAGTACTCATGAGTATACGTAGCACACCAGACAGGAGAACAGGTTTCTCTCCACATGAAGTTTTAATGGGGCGGGCAATGAGACTGCCATCAGTTCCAACTGCAGCTTTGTTGAATATCATAGATGATCTGATCCTGGATTATTGCAAGGGACTTTCTGATGCCATTCATTCTGTGTCTCTTCAGGTGCAGGCTGCTGAAATTCCATCGTCGAAAGACCTGTGCCACGACCTGTGCCCTGGTGATTGGGTCGTGGTGAAGAAACACGTCAGGAAGAATTTCTTGGACGTGCGTTGGCGCGGACCCTATCAGATCATTTTGACAACGAATACTGCTGTCAAGTGTGGAGGGCTGCCCAACTGGATAAACGCCTCCCATACGTGGAGAGTTCCAGCACCCCTGGAAGAAACAGCTCCTCTCTCGGATGAAAATCCTGCTGTGGAAGAAGAATCAATAGAGGGGACCAGCCAAGTTGTGGGGGTGTCGGAGGAAGCTGGGAGCGTGTCAGATCAAGTGGAAGAAGGACAGGACGACAGTGAAACTGACGTTGCCACAGAAGGAGAAAGTAGCTGTGAGTACGAATCAGACACTGATCAAGCTGCAAGTGATCAAGAGTCGAGTATGAGGACAAGAAACAGGAGAACAAGGCGTGGAGAGGCCGAGCTTGAAGTCAACTTCAGAGAGAACCCTTGCGCCTATATCCGAAGACTCAGACCTGGACGAAGGTGCACAGAATCCAGAAGCGGAGGGTCCAAGAAGATCAAGGAGGGTGCGTGTGCCCTGCAGAAGATACGCCACTCCTGAGTGGACCTACCTGGCAGCAGATGTCTTGTGCACAGAGATCCGGGAGGGTGAGGAAAGTGACAGTGACCAGCACTGATCCCATCATAAAGTTGGAAGTGGCGTTGTTGGTGCCTGGAGTTGAAGCTGAAGGGTTGCTGACACTTACTATTCCCAATCCTCCTTACCTGAGCAGAATAAGAGAACTGGTTTTAAACAGAGTAGAATTTCCGACTTTTGGCACAACAGTATCAGTACTCGAGGAGACCATTCTTCGCTTAGAATTGTTAGAATACGTGATTAGAGCTGCTGGAACACGGGTGATTGTAGACACCTAAAGACTTTCGTAAATAAGCAAGATTGAGAAGATAACCTAGCGCCAAGTGGAAGAAGAAAAAATGTAGGGACTTTTCCATTTAGTTGACGGAGAAGGGCTAGGGTTGTCTGTTGTTACAGTTCAAAGGACTGATTTTTCAAAAGGGATTGCCAGCTTCCTGAGGTGTAGTTCGAGAAAGACTGAATGAGCAAAGAAAGACTGTTGAAGGAATAAAGAGAAAAGACTTTGTATTGGAAAAGAAACTAAAACTACACTGTCTTGAGAACATGGAGGCCGGCAACCCAAACCCCAAAGCGAAATGCATAATAGGTACACTTTTAGCGGGAGTCATATTTCTTATAGTTTTAGTAGTTACGGTATCATATATAGTGGGACATGAAAACGAAGCAAAAGCAACAGAAGCAAAGGTTGTGGTAACATCGAAACCTACTACTGCTGGTAAAGAGGGGGGCAATGCAGTGAAGGATAAAGCTTTACTAGCAGCAGAAGCTCGTAGGTTGCACGTAGATGAGTCACAGGGAAACTTTAAGTCAAATGCTTATGCCAAGTTACTGTATGAATACATTGACGCTATGGAGGCGAAGGACTGCTACGTTTGTATGCAATTGCCAGCCTCTGTAGACAAAGGTATTAGGTATCATCATCTTCCATTGACTTATGGGATTACATGTAGTTTATTGCTTAGTATATTTTATGGACGAGATAGATTTGAGTACTATTTTTCAAATTTCGATGCTGTGTTACCAGAAGTCCCAGCTTACAAGCACATGAATAAATGGGACTATTATAAGAGTGAGGATCGATTAGGGAAATTTTTCATTCCTTGGAAAACTTTAGATACTTCACATGCCCGAAGAAATAATCTGACTTGCAAGGTATCAGAAATTGAGAAAAAGTTTATAGGGCAGGTGGATGACCGTTACAGAAGGCATAAGATTCTGAAAGCCTCAGGGCAGTGGAAAACAGATTGGACCGAGGAGGAAAAGTGAGACACAAGGAAGGGTAGTAATGGTCCAATAGCTTTAGATCGAGAACAAAGAGGGAAATTGTGTATATACAGGGGTAAAACTTACTATGAAAAATGTATTCGTGGGAGAAGTAAGTTGTGAACATGCCTTCCAATTAGAATACTATACAAAGGATTTCTTGAAGGGAATGCAGGTAATCCCGAATGTGTATTTTGTCTGTGGAAGAAATGCCTACGTGAAACTGCCGGATAATTGGTACGGTTCATGTTATTTAGCAATTGTCTTCCCCAAAATATATCACTCTAAGGATTTAGAAATCATAGAGGGAAAAACTCAAGCCAGAGGGAGAAGGGATGTAGGCGATGCTGAGGTAGTTGGAGACGTATTCGGCGCTATGTTCCCTCTTTTAGGGTTAATACTGAATGATGTCAAGATCAGGAGATTGGCAACAGTTGTAGATAGATTATCCGCCAGTACTGCTAGATCTTTAATGCTGGTGGAGGGAGAGATGCAATCGATAAGGGCAATGGTTCTTCAGAACCGACTTGCTCTAGACGTTCTGCTAGCCAAAGAGGGCGGAGTCTGTAAGGCTTTGAAGGTCCAGGAATGTTGCACTTACATTCCAGACAATTCAAAACCTCTTGAGAAGTACATACGAAACATCACTGAAATCCATCAAGAAATTGAAGATTTGTCAAAAGTAAATGTGTGGGAAAAAGTGGGTCACGGAATGGGTAAAGTTGGAGGTTGGTTCGCAAATCTAGGGAAAAGCTTCATATGGTACATACTGAAACCTATCATCATAATAGTGATCTGTGTAATCATATTGTGGGGATTAGTGAGACTGTACCAATGGTATTAGTGAAGTAGTGTGGCTCACTGGTTAGAGGCGGCAGACCCGAAAGCAGAGGACGGCCCGGGACCAGGGTTCGATTCCCGGCGCGGCAGGTTTCTGGACCAGGGTCAGCGGACTCGATAATTCTCTCGCCTCGGTGCCCACTCTGATCAGCAATCACACTCGGCAACTCTGGGCATTAGCTTGCCTCATCTTCACTAACGGCCCCACCAGACCGCCGGGGATGCCTGGTCTCACCCTGGAGATACCCATTAAGGGACCATCTCTCAGGGAAGCCAGGAAGGGTTTCGCAGCGGTCGAAGCGCCTTGGGACCCTACGGGTAAGTAGTGCGCTATATAAATGCCAATACATTTACATTTACAATGGTATAGGTCAAATAGGTTGCAAAGATCCATGAGAGAGCAGGAGCAGAGACTAGCTGTGATGCAGGATAACCAATACAGGAGTCTGAGGGCTCTAGAAATGATAAAACGAGGGAGCATTGCAACGAGTTCTGTTTGATTCAAATAAGTCTTTCAATGATGGTGTTGTGGTGATGACCCCTAGAGGTCATCAAAGGGGGGAACTGAGAGAGCGCAATTTGAGTAAAATGTATAAGTACACCATATTTGCATGTAAGATGCACAAATTTAGTTAAAGCACTTAAGAGTGTTGAAAATATATAGAAATGCACATACTCACGAGTGTTTAATAAATGTAGAATGCATATTTTAGAGAGTGAAGCTAATGTAGTAATGTTTAGAAATGCTAGAATGCTGTTGAGACTCCATGTTATGTGACTGTTGCAGAAGAGGATCTAATGCTGCCAAACGTAGAAATGTGCAGGCCTCATGGCAATGTATGAAGAACGAAAACGTGCCTTTACAGTTCACATAAGATGGATTACTATTATTTAGAATATTATTGATCATACGTTAAAAGTTATGTTTTATAGAAGTGTTTCATATAATCAGAGTGTAATAGTGTTTTAGTTTAAGAAATAAAGGTTCACAGAGTGCAGGCCTCTTGCAAAGTAATTTAGTAGGCCTGGAAAGATAAAGTCGCTTCTTTGATCTGCATGTGCTAGTTAAATTCGGGTCTCGTTAAGCATAAATTGCCGACCATGTTCGAAGTTTTACGACTTGAGAGATAAACTGGAGGTCGGAATTTGGGGCCCAATTCATAGGTGTCTGTTGCAGGTGTGAGGGGGTTCCAATCAAGAGAGTGATGAATAGAGTTCTGTCTCGCGAGACAGGCACAGGCCTGGAGGAGGCTTCAGGAATTTCCTGTGGGGTATCCGCGTGTCGAGAAGAAGCCTGGGAAGTAAGGTCAACGCTAACAAGAAGCCCAGAGGAGTATCAGTATGGAAAAAGCCAGAACCGAAACCACGTGAGAGGTGTACGTGAGGGGCGTCTCTGAGGGGCGTTTCAACTGTAATTGTATTTGTATTTGTGGGGGTATTTATAGAGCGCGACGTTCGCTCCGGAAGGAGCATCTTGGCGCTGGAAATCCTAGATGACCAGTTCGGAAACAGAGGGGGGTTAGATGGCTGCCTTGGCGAAGTCATCGGGGAGGTTGAAAATCCAGGTCTTCAAGAGCTTTCTGAAGGGTTTTTCGATGGTTTGTTGCCTGAGATTTTTGGGCAAGTTGTTCCATGCTTTGGTGGCCAGGAAGCTTAAGGTTTTGCCTCCTTTCGTCTTAAGATTATACTTTACGGGAAGGATGAGGTTGTCCAGAGACGAGCGGAGGGATCGACTGGGGGTATAGTGGGGAAAGCGTCTGTACAGGTATTTAGGGCCAGTTTTATTGAAAGCTCTGAAGGCGATGATCAAGATCTTAAAGAGAACTCTCTTGTGGAGAGGCAGCCAGTGTAAGGATCGAAGGGCTGCGGAGATAGATGCTCTACGGGGCAATTTGAGTACCAGTCGAGCGGCAGTGTTAAGCACGCTCTGGAGTTTCGCTAGAGTGCTCTTTTTTGCCCCAGCAAGAAGGCCGCTGCAGTAGTCCAATCGTGAAATTATGAGGGCTACTGCCACAGTCTTCCTGGCGTCGAGAGGTAGAAAGTCGAAGAACTTTCTTAAGGATCTTATAATTCCGAAGCATTTGCCGGCAACAATCTTAGTATGTTGATCGAAAGAGAGGTCTGAGTCGAATATGACCCCTAGATTCCTAGCCGTTGTTACCGTTTGAGGGGGAGCGACTGAGTCGTCAGGCCACCAAAGGGCTGGGCAGAAGGAGGTATTTTTACCAATCGGGAGTATCTCCGTTTTGTTGGAGTTACACTTTAGATGGTTTGTGTTCATCCATTGGAAGACCTCCGTTAGGCAATTCTTAAGGTTGAGCTCAGAGCTGGTCGAGTTACCGTCCAGAGGCACGATGAGTTGTGTGTCATCGGCGTAGGAGGTTACTGGTATTCCAAAGGATTCGATCAGGGACAGGAGTGGAATGAGGTAGATGTTGAAAAGGAGGGGACTAAGGATTGAACCCTGAGGAACGCCTGAGGAGATCGTTTTCTCTTTAGAGTGGAAAGGGCCCAGGGCGACGGTCTGTGATCGGTCAACAAGGAAGGATTTTAGCCAAGATAAAGCGGAGTCTGAGATCCCTATGTCCATCAGTCTACTGATAAGAATGGAGTGGGAAATGGTGTCGAACGCCGCGGTCAGGTCGAGAAGAATGAGGATTGAGTTTTTTCGCTGATCTTGGAGCAGTTTGATCATATCTGATAGTTCTATCAGCGCTGTTTCCGTCGAGTGTTTGGGACGGAAACCCGACTGCTGTGGATGGAGTATATTGTTTACTTCCATGTATTGTCTAAGTTCTCTATATACCAGTTGTTCTGTTATTTTTCCCAAGGCTGGGAGTAGTGAGATCGGGCGAAGGTTAGTCAAGTCAGACGGGGATTTATTGGCCTTTTTCATGAGGGGCTTAACAATTCCTTTCTTCCATCGTGAGGGGACGATACCTGTACTAAGCGACGAGTTGACTATGTCGTTGATTGCAGGGTTTAACACCTCAATAAGTTGGTGGAGAATTTTGGGGGGACAGGGTTCAGTCGGAGAGCCCGATTTGCAGGCCAAGATGACTTCTCTGGTTTGCGCCAGTGTTACAGGAGAAAAACTTTTCAAATTGCCGGGTAGAGAGTCAGGGGGGGGGATGAGTGAGGAAGGAAAAAAAGGGGGGAAGTTGCTCTGGATGGAGACAATTTTGTCTTCAAAGTAGTCGGAGATTTTGTCGCATAAGTCTTGTGAAGGAGGTATTTCTGGTTGTAGTGCTTTGGGCTGAGTAAATGACTTTACTATAGTGAACAAAGTCTTTTGTTTCTGCTGGGATTCTTTGATGGCGTTCACGTAGTAGGATTTTTTGGCGGATTTGATTTTTGAAAGATAGGTTTTCCTAATTTGAATATAGGAGAGACGGTTGTCATTGTCATAAGACTTGCGCCATTTTCGCTCTGCTTTCTTACAAAGTAGGTGAGAGGTAGCAAGATCGGAGGTGAACCAAGGGGCATTAGTTTTGGATTTTTAATAAGAGTCGCCTTGGCGTTTGGGAGGGTTTCTCGTTTTCATTTCCTGAGTGAGCCAGTTGTAGAAGAGGTCGGCGTCGATTTCGACGTTTCCGGACAGGGTGGGGGTTTGGGATGGATTCATAGGTTTAAGAGTAAAGCTTTCTTGGACTTTTTTCCAATTGACGGAATTGGTGGGGTGGGAGTTAGTGTTGCTACGGGAAGGAGAACGCACGCTATGGATGTGAAACGGGATCAAGCTGTGATCAGACCAAATTTGCGGAAGAGGGGGCGAGATGGTTAGAGAAGAGAAGTTGGTACACACACCATCCAGGGTATGACCCAGCAGGTGGGTAGGAAGGGTGACAAGTTGTTGGATGTTAAACATTTCTAGTGTTTGTGAGAAATTGATGGCTTGAGCATCAGATTTGGACTCAAGGTGTAGGTTGAAGTCCCCTAGTAGGGTGAAATGTGGGTATCGGAGAAGGAAGTTGCCCAGGGAATCACACAATGAATCAAGAAATTCAGTGGCATTACCAGGCGGGCGGTAGATAAGACCGCCAGAGAAGGAGGTTTGTTCGTTCAATTTGATTGAAAAACCTAGGCCCTCTGTGCTTTTCAGGGGCTCTAGATTGAAGGTATGGCAGGGGAAGGAGTTCCTAAGTATAATGGCAACGCCTCCACCTCTGCCTTTCGGTCTGTCTTGCCTAAAGAAAGAGAAGCCTTGAGGTAGGGAGGTAACAATATCCGGATTGCTGTCATCTGTTAACCATGTTTCGGTTATCATTAGGCAGTCCAAATCGGAATCGCGGATGAGGTCACATATATCCTGATTATGCTTGCACATAGATCGTGCATTGATCAGGCCTCCTTTGAATGGCTTTAGGTCGGCCTTGGATTGAGATAGGGGGGTGGGTGTGTCGACTGGATGTTTAGTAGTCGTCCAGTGGCAGTTTTTACAGCTGATAGTGCCCTTCAGCTTGGCTGGGTCGAATATACAGTGACAATGTCTGGAACCCTGTAATCGGTAAAGATCCTCATGGAGGTACCTAATGAAGGTGGGAGTTTGGGCAGCATTTCCTGCGCCTAGCGCGATCTTGGCGCGGACGGGCACAGACGGGCTTGCCTTAGGCGCGCCTTCGGCGCGCAAACGGCGCTCCCGCTGCGCTCGTCCGCTGCGCTTCCTGTGCATGCACATATCTGCAGAGGGTGAAAGGGCGTGGCCTAGAAAGTGGGCGTGGCTTGGCTCGCACGCCTGGGCTGATGGCGGCGGCTGAGGGGTGAAGAAGTGCGCAACAGCGTTTAGATCGGCTGCGTGCAGACGGCGATATTTGCTAATTAAAAGCAGCAGAGTTTTACACAAGAAAGTGACACCACACAAATGTTTTTAAAATCGAACAAATATGCAGTAATTCAAGTACCTCCAGCTCCCGGCTTCCGCCTCAGGACTGGGTCAAGGATCGGTAAGTGGACGCTTGTTGTTAGCGTATTTATAGGCGACTTGATGGGCGTGGCCTAGAAAGTGGGCGTGGCTTGGCTCGCACGCCTGGGCTGCTGGCGGCGGCTGAGGGGTGAAGAAGTGCTCGACAGCGTTTAGATCGGCTGCGTGCAGACGGCGATATTTGCTAATTAAAAGCAGCAGAGTTTTACACAAGAAAGTGACACCACACAAATGTTTTTAAAATCGAACAAATATGCAGTAATTCAAGTACCTCCAGCTCCCGGCTTCCGCCTCAGGACTGGGTCAAGGATTGTGATTTTGTATTAGGGACAGCACCCTGGGGTGGAGTTAGAGCAGATGGCCTGAGGACCCTTAGAGAGCGGATGGGTAGGCAGAGAGGGCATGACTGCGATGCACAGATTTACAACAGAGACTAAGGGAAAGTGAGTGCACTTCTTTGGAAGTCACCACGGCTGACACCTTTTTAGGTTAAGATTCTGCTAAGTAGGGATGTCACCTAGTCTAGTGTAGGGACAGTCTAACCTGATTTTTCTCTTTTGTAAATGACGCTTAAGTTACAACTTGTGTCTATTCTTGCAAACCTGCTGATATTTGAATTGGTTTTGGTGATATTCTTCTGTCGCCTAAGATCATTTAGAGAATTCATGTTTGTCTTAGTGCCAGTATACCTTTTTAACCTTATATTGAGATGTTTGTATCTCCAGTTATCTTTGGCTTTATAATAAAATTTTAAAACTTATTCGTGGTAAGTGGTTCTTCAGAGTCGTGCCAATTATTGGTTTGATTAACCTAGTAGTGGATTGCTTTTTACTCTATGACAGGCAACAAAGATTCAGTCGACCTAAGTGGGGATTTAGATCTAGAGTAATCAGATAAGAGATCGAAGATCCTGCTGTCTCAATATCAATTGTATTGATGGAAGAAGATGCATTGATTTTGGTTTTGTTATTGATTCCAATTGTTGTTTTTTGTGTTTTTCTTCACTTTCTTTGATTCACGCATATATACTAGAAAAATCTAGCCTGTGCGATATCACTTTTACTCCAATACCATCGGCAATGATAGATGTGATATGTGTAATCATTTCAAATGCCCCCCCAAAAAAATATATATATACTAGAAAAATCTACAATTATGCCTTCAATGAGAAAGACTTTCTTGTGGAGTAGAAATGTGTTGGGGCACCAAATGCACATTGTGAGTGTGTGCCCCATTTCTCACCCAGGGCACCCATCAAATAATACATTGGGGCAGCGGGAGAAGCCCCAGGGACCCAATGGCTCGAGCTGGCTCATCCAATGCTGCAGGAATTGGCACTGCTCCTGCCTTGTGAGAGCTGCTGTTTGTGCTTCTGCAAGCAGGGAAGGCATGTTTGCTCCCACCCGGTGGAGCTTTAAAAATGCTCCCGTCAGATGGGAGCACATCGGCCTCTGCCAGCAATATTGGGAGCAGGGAAACCACTGTGTTCCAGGTGTGGACTCTGAAGGACATAGTGTAGGAACTGGCCCCGGGCAGGGCGTCCACTTCTAAATATATATTTTTTTTCTTTATTGGATTTTCAATAAACACAATTATACGTTGAGTTTGAAGTACAAATCGTTCTGTTATTACCAAGTGCATCTTATCTGCCGTTTTAGTTCACATAGAGGTAGGATTAACCATACATATTACCACAAAAGCCTTCGCGAGGAGATACATGCCCATGTGGTGTGCAGTATATATGCACTCTCGCTATCACTCTGGGTTTGCATCCTCATCCCCGCTTCCTGCTTGATTCGATCACCCTTCCCTATTTCCTGTTCCCTCTGGTTCTCAGGTTTCTTTACCCACCAGGTATTGCTGAAATATACTCCAGTATGCCTTTGGTCTAGCTTGCGGAGGTAGGAGACTGCTACAGGCGTCCAATTGGGTATTACAATAAATCATGTCTCTAGTTCAGTCCTCTATAGTTGGGAATGGGCCTCTGCCCCATCGCATCACTACCCACCTTTTAGCCATCAACAACTCCATTGCTACTAACTGTCGGACTTCTTTCTTAATTACCTTGTCGTACCCCAGCAGCGCAAGGAAAGGATCAAGGAGAAGGGTGAGACCGGTTATTTAATTTACCCTGTAAAATATTTTCTGCCCAGAATTCTAATATTCATCAACAGCTCCAGGCTACATGCATAACATTTTCCTCTGCTTCTGAGCAGCGACAACAGGATGCTGTATCTCGTAGGCCGTATCAGAACAAACGTTCTGGGGTGTAGTACATTCTATTGATATTTTTAAAATGTATAAGGCGGTGCCTGCCATTCAGTGATATGTGTCTAGTCACCTTGCAGCAATATTGCCATTGCTTGTCTCCAATTATAAGACCCAAGTCCCTCTGCCAGTCATGCCTTGATTTCGAATGTATTGACCTTCAGTTGTCTTGTGTGATGTTCTAGATCCAAGAGACTAGCTTAGCGTGGGAGGGGGCTCGGGCTATGTGAGTGAGGGCTAGCATCTCAGATGGCTCCGGAGAGTGTCCCCTAATATTGCCCTCGAAGCATGCTGTACTCTGAAGTGCTGGTAGCGTACTAGAGGAGAAGGGGTATGTCCCTCAGTAAATATATGCTTCCTTTTATGGAAATCACCCTCCATGAACAGGTCACCTACTCCTGTAATGTTTACCCGGTGCAAGGCTTTCAATACTTCCCTCTCTTTACCTGTTGAATTCCAGGGGAATTGAGGGCGAGTACAACAACAACCCCACCTGTCTGTCAAGTAGGTTATTCCAGGCGTGTGTGGTAGAATTTAGGGAATCCAGTAGGCTGCGTTTTCTAGTTAGCTTCTTAAAGAGCACCTGTGGGAGAATATCTGAGTCAGCTGATATTTTCTCTATATGAATGTGCGGAAGGGACTCTGGGCCATGTGTCTATCCATAAGCATGTGAACACTGAGGTGCTCTATAATATAACTCTAGATCTGGGGCATTAAGACCCCCCATGGAATATGGCACTGTGAGAGTTTCCCATTTGAAACAAGGTTGTTTACATGCCCAGGCTAGCTTAATCAGGAGGGATCTCATCTTGGAAAATATGTGTGCTGGTAGTACCATGTAAATATTTTGAAATAAGAATAGCATTCTCGGAAGGACGGCCATCTTCATTAGTGAGATCCGCCCCAACAGCGAGAGGGGTAATCTTACCCTTCTGGCCACATCCACCTCGAGCCTCCCAAGTGCTTTCCCATGATTATCAATGAGGACTACCTCTAGGTCTGTGTGCACTTGTATACCTAGATTGCGAACCGACTCTTAGTCCTTTGCAGTGGGAATTCCATATGAATTGGCTGTGTAGACAGGGTCAGCAGAAACATTAGAAACTTGGTCCTGTTAATGTTTAGGCCAGACAGCTGATCGAAGCGGACCACCTCAGTCAGCACTGGAGTAAGGTGGGTTTCAGGTTCTCTAACATATAGAATCATGCCATTTGCATATGCTGAAGCTATCAATTGGTTACTATATGGTTGGGGTACTCCCTAAGAGCACAGAGTAGCGGTTCAGCAACTAGTGTGTACAATAGGGGGATAGAGGGCATCCTTGTTGTGTGCCTCTACAGATAGGTACAAGTGCTGTCACCCTGTTGCCCAGTCTGTCTCTGGCTACCGGGGCCTCATACATCACTTTTACTAGCTGGAGAAAGACTTTCCCACTTCCACCCGCCTCAGCAACGCTTCCATAAAGGGCCATACTACAGAGTCAAATGCTTTTTCAGCGTCTAAAAAAACTGCCACTGCCTTGACTTTTTGGTAGATTTGTTGATTTGCAGCAAAGACTGTTCTGAGGTTTGATGTTAAATTACACCCAAGGACAAAGCCCACCTTCCAATTCCAGCTGAACCAGTGAGTGATCTGAAAAGGTCCTGGGAAGGGGCTCACAATGTGTGACCTGGGGGAGTAGACTTCAGGACACTGACCAATAGAAAATCCTTGTGTGAGTCTCATGTGGAGCTGAGTAATGCGTATACTCCTGGGATGCATTCAGGCACTGCCTCCAGACATCTGCCAGGCCCAGTTGTTCCATCACCTCCTTAATAGCACTTGCAGCGGCTACCAGTCTCCTAGGAAGGCCCCTCAACCTATCACTACTAGGGTCTAGTATACAATTAAAATCCCCCCACATTTGCAGGAGATCATCAGTCTTAAACAGATGTGCCACCATTGCATTGAAGAATTGCAGGTCATCATAAGTAAGACCATATTTGTTCACAAGTCTGGCCCCAAATCCCTCTGCTCGGCACCTGACCACCACACACCTGCCATTGGGGTTGATCTCCTCCTCGTGCAAGGTCAGACCTGATCTAGGGTTAGCTCATGTGAGTTCACCTCTTAGGTGTGAAGTGAAGCCTGCCGAGTGGAATTGGCCCTGCAGGCTTTCCGGAGACAACATCTTGTTTTGGGTTGCTAAATGTGTCTCCTGTACGTTAACAACATCCACAGGGTGCCTGTTCAGGGAGGCTACTACCCAACGGAGTTTCCTATAGTCATTAAAGCCTCAGTCGTTCCAGATCCACAACTTAATTTTCCTCGTCATTTTATGTGAATCATCAATGCAAAGTCATCTACAGATAAATTCGAAATGCTATTCTTAGTAATGGGGTGCCTTGTCAACTTGGTTTTCCAATTATATACCCCCTGCAGATGGATAAGTCTCTTCAACCTGAACCCACCCCCTCCAACGCTATGCCATCCCCGACTGCGCATAGTCAACCCCATGTCCGCCCACCCACCCCAAACTTGCATCCTTACTAACATCTCAAAACAATCACTAACAACTACAAACCCAAATACTTCGAGTGGCTAATAAAATGGGGGAGATTTTGCCTGCATACCACCTACGACTGAGTTTCTTGAGCCCACTTCACTTGTTGCTTCTCTTGATCTAAGTCACATGTGGCCCTCCAGAAGCCCCCAGAATTGTGACACCGCTCCCCCGTAAACATTTATCACCCCCTTATGGGAGTGGTTCCAGAGCTTGGGCATCAACCCAGAGCGTAGCAGCACCAACTAGATCTCTGGCCCCATCGATGTTCTTGAAAGGTATAGTTCATTGTTCCTCATCTTCTCGGATGATGTCATCTTGCATCACCCATACGCTGCCTCCTGCCACCCACCTCCCACCTCCCTGCTGCTCCTCCCTCCCACCTCCCTTAAAATGGCGGCCGCTGCGTGGC
The DNA here is from genome assembly GCF_964263255.1 of Lissotriton vulgaris. Taxonomy (NCBI): domain Eukaryota; kingdom Metazoa; phylum Chordata; class Amphibia; order Caudata; family Salamandridae; genus Lissotriton; species Lissotriton vulgaris. The sequence goes on from NC_141691.1 coordinate 598,075,778, forward strand.
CGCAACGCTGCAGCGCCAAAGGCGTGCCTAAGGCAAGCCCGTCTGCACCCGTCCGTGCCTGGACCGAGCCCAGCGCCAGAAGCCCTGGCCTCCGCACCAGCCATGAAGACCGCCTCCGATATGACACCAGCACCCTCATCGCTCTCAACCCAGGATGGACCCCCAACTGCTGCAGGGCTACCCCGAAGCGCACCCACGGTCGCTTTGCTTGCCAGAACTGCAGCTTCTCCTGCATCGAAGACGCAGAGACACCCGCCACGACAGAACACAACCAGGTCCGATGCAACCTGATCAACACCCGCTCCTCACGCAAACACGCCGTCGAGCTCTGGGACCTACTCGACACCCCAGCACCAGACGTCGCCTTCCTGCCTGAGACCTGGATGAACGAAGCCTCCTCTCCAGACATCGCCATAGCCATCCCTGACGAATACAAGATCACCCGCAGAATCTGCACCAAGGGAGTCAGAAGACGAATCGCCCTTGTCCACAAGAAGACCATAAGGGGCTCAACAAACACCAACGACACTCTCAGCACCGCCGAACACATGCACTTCCAGATCCACACGGACCCCAACACCATCCTAAAAGGCACCCTTGTATACAGACCACCCGGACCCCGACCTCAATTCTGCGACATCATCGCCGACTTCATCAGCACGCAAGCACTGACCTCCACTGACTACATCTCCCTCGGAGACCTGAACTTCCATCTGGAAAACAACAACGACAGCAACTCCTCCACCCTTATAGACAACCTCGCCAACCTTGGACTGGAACAGCTTGTCACGATTCCGACCCACAACGATGGACACACGCTCAACGCCATCTTCTCCTTAAGCCCCATGTCTCCTTCAGCCATATCTCCGAACTCACCTGGACCGACCACTACTGCATCCACTTCACCTTTCAGAAACCCGTCGCACATCACCCCACCCTACAGATCCCCCGTCGCTGCTAGGGCAAAATCACCAAAGTACAACTACAGACAAACCTCACACTCAACTCGCGGACCAACCCCGACAATGGTGCGTGCAACCTCAGACGATGGATGGATGACTGCGCCAACACCTTTTCCTGCTGAAGAAACAAACCCTCAGAGACACCAGCAAGAGAGTCAACTGGTTCACCCCAGAACTCCTAGCGTCAAAACACAGGTGATGGAAGCTGGAGAACATATGGCACAGCGGGAAGTTGCCGTGCAGCCCACAAAGACGCCATCCGCAACCACCGCCTCATCAGGACTGCCAAGAGAACCTCTTTCAACGACCGCCTCGACAACAATGCACACAACAGCAAGGAGCTCTTTAACGTCGCAAAGGAACTTTCCAACCCCAGCTCCAATACCAACGACATCCCCCCGCCGCAAACCCTGTTCGACTCCCTCGCCATCTTCTTCCACCACAAGATTGCCGACATCCAGGATAGCTTCAACCCCCAGATGACCCTAAGAAGCCTAAACCTACCAGAACCACCACAGCCCACCGACCACGACCCCCTGACAACCTGGACCAACGTGAGCATCAAAGACACAATCAAGACCATGGGCACAATCCACTCCAGCTCGCCATCTGACCCTTTTCCACACCACATCTTCAACAAAGCCGGCAGCTCCATCGCACCCCACCTGCGCAATATCAGCAACCTCTCCTTCGAGATCGCAACATTCCCTGAGAGCTGGAAACACGCCGAGATCAATGACCTACTGAAGAAACCCAAGGCGGACCTGAGCAAACTCAGTAACTTCCGGCCCATCTCCCTGCTTCCGTTCCCAGCTAAGGTCATCGAGAAGATAGTCAACATCCAGCTCACCCGTTACCTCGAAGACATCAGCATCCTGGACCCCTCCCAGGCAGGATTCAGCAGCAACCACAGCACCGAGACCACCCTCATCGCCACCACAGACGACATCAGGATCCTACTTGACAACAGCGAGATGGTGGCCCTCATCCTTCCGGACCTCTCTGCCGCCTTCGACACCATCTGCCACCGCACACTACGCACATGACTCCACGACGCAGGGATCCGAGACAAGGCCCTGGACTGGACCTCCACCTTCCTCTCCGGCAGAACCCAGAGAGTCCACCTCCCTCCATTCCGATCCAAAGCCTCCGAGATCATCTGTGGCGTCCCACAGGGATCCTACCTCAGCCCAACGCTGTTCAACGTCTACATGGCCCCTCTCGCATGCATCGCCCGAAATCATGACCTCAACATAATATCCTACGCCGACGACACGCAACTGATCCTCTCCCTCACCAAGGACCCCCTCACCGCCACATCCAACCTCCACCAGTGAATGAAGGCCATCACCGACTGGATGGAGGATAGCCGCCTTAAGCTGAACACAGACAAGACGGAGATCCTCATCCTCTGGCCCAATCCCTCAGCATGGGACGGCACCTGGTGGCCCGCGTTGCTGGGGACACCCCCGGCTCCCACCAACCACGCACGTAACCTGGGAGTAATCCTCGACTCTAAACTCACCATGACAAAACAAGCTAACACTGTCTCCTCCACCTATTTCAACACACTCCGTATGGTCCGCAAGATCTACAGATGGATCCTGACAGACACAAGGAAAACAGTCACCCAGGCCCTAATCAGCAGCATACTTGACTACGGAAATGCCCTCTATGCCATAACCCAGACCAAGCTCATCAACAGACTGCAAAGAATCCAGAATGCCTCTGCACACCTGATTCTCAATGTCCCCCGGCGCAACCACATAACCCCCCACCTGAGGTACCTGCACTGGCTCCCTGTCAACAAAAGAATCTCCTTCAAGCTCCTGGTCCACGCACACAAGGCATTCCACAAGACCGTCCCAGATTATCTCAACAGTCGACTCTCCTTCTACGTACCCAACCGGAAACTCAGCTTCGCAGACCTCTCTCTGGCTAAGGTCCCACACATCCGTAGAACCACAGCCGGAGGCAAGTCCTTCTCCCACCGCACCGCCAAGATCTGGAACACCCTCCCCCTCATCCTATGACAAACCGAAGACCTTCTAGCCTTCAGGAAACAACTCAAGACCTGGCTGTTCGACCAGTAGAAACATCACCTCCCCTCTCCCCACCCTCACCGCCTTGAAACCCTTGTGGGTATGTAGTGCGCTTTACAAATTATTTGATTGATTGATTGATTGATTGATCGCATGAGTCTTCAAGGAACCATCTCTTTTTAAAAGAAAATTGCAGCGCTTGTTTAGGGTTTTGGAAATGTGCGACTTCCGTTCTGCACGCACGCTGAGCTTCGCTGGGTAAATCATGTTGTAGTCCAAATTTAGAACTTGCAGTTTTTGTTTTACTGGGAAGAACTGACATCGTGATTCTTGTACCTGCTGCGTGAAATCTGGATAGATGGATATTACCATACCTTTGAATCTCAAAGTTTGTAGTTCCCTGGCTTTTCTGAGTGCGGCATCTCTATCTCTATAGTTAGGCACCTGTGCAATGATGGGGATGCGGAGGTCGATTATAAACATGCTTGAAAAGGTTTCTTTGCTCAAAAGCGTTGCAAGTAATTGTTTGACAATATAGCTCCATATTCTGTATATTTGTGGATTCTGCGATGCCCACAATAAACACATTATTTCTCCTTGAACGCGCTTCAAAATCTTCAGCCTTGGATTGGATAGAGTGTAACAGTTTGTCTAGTTTCGTAGTAGTGCTCAGTGTGGAATTCAGGGTATCTTCATTGTCCGATACTCTGCTCTCAGCAGTGTTCAGCCTCTCTGAGTGTTTGTCCGTCTTCTCAGACATTTTATCTATCCTGAAGGTGACGGTGTCAATCTTTCCATCGACTTTCGTTAAACTAGGCTGCATCGCCGTCAATACCTGCTTTAGGTCGGAGTCCTCCGCAGTGTCCCCTATCTCCGACCCTGACTCTGAGGCAGTTTTCTTTAAGTCCTGCTGCCTAGTGGTTTTGCGGGCTCGAAGCGGAGTTTAGACTGGTATGCGTCCATCTGCCCCATGATCCCGTTATCAGAGGACTCCAGGGCCCTTGGTCGCTTTTCGTTCAACGCCAGTCTGAGTGCACTTACTGAAGATATATCGCTGGCCTGCAACTGTATTTGAAGGAGACCCCCAATGTAGCACTGGAGCAGGTTCCCAGCACAGCCAGTGTCAAAAATTCTGCTGCGATGTTAGTATGCTTTGGAAGCTATGCCAGTGTCACTATCCAGCCTCTATCATAAGCTCACCAGGCGGGTCCCCCTCCTGCAGCAGCGGAGGATAGCGTCACATCTCCCCATGAGCCCCCATGTCCTGCGGCAACACCCGTTCATGGCATTTGTGACGATCGGAATGCACTATGTAGCCTGGTAGCATGGGGCTCAACTATTCCACACCATGTTTGCTGCAGTTTCAGGTCTCACCTTGCTCTTACAGTGCCTCAGCGACCCAGTCTCCCCTCAACAGGCATGGGGTAGAACTTCCAGAAGTACGGCAGGTGCAGGCTTCCCTTTCACGCAAAACTAAACTTATGGAATCCCTCAGACAATAAGAACTGCAAAACCACTGGGAGTCAGGGTCAGCATCCAATTGGTCACTAAGGCCTCACAACCACTACAGGGCTGCATCATGCACCCCGCTCGGCACCTCTGGGTGCAAGATGCCCAGCGGGGACTCACCCCTAGCCGCTGTTGCCCAGGATCTCCTTCCACCCTTCGTTCTCGTGGCACTGAGAGTGCGCTCGCTTTCCCTCAGTCTGACATGCCACTTGATGCTTCTTGCAGCCAGCGGGCCACACTGGAAAGGTCAAACAGATGCCCATGTCGCTTAGCTGTGTGAACTGGATCTGAAGGAAGGGAACACCCTCCGGGCCGCCACCACCTTATCTCACTGGGCAGTCCGTCTCTCACCAGCTCCGCTACCAAATTGAGCCAGCGTGCGAGCTCTGCCCTTGTAAGCCTGAACACCAGGCCGGATGAGGACACTCTCCACGGGCCCCAGCAGTGTCCTTTTTACCCAAAGTTTTGGCTAGCAGTTATGCCCGGTGCTTTCTTGGGGCCACTGGAGGGGTGGTAAAGTTAAACTGTGGAGGAGACTAGCAGGATCATTAAGAATAATTTTCACGGCTCACGGAGCTACCGCAAAGTGCAGCCATCTTTATGCCAAGCAAGCTCTGCCCTCCTCCACTGGACCTTCAGAGGCTCGGAGACTAGGGTTTTGTGGCCCCTTCACTTTTTTGTGTCATTTGGGGGATGTGGTCCCCATGCCCTATGAAGGCTCAGGAGAGGGCTTTGCAGCCCCCCTTCTCTTTTCATTAGCATTCGGATCAAGAGATGGGGTCCCCAGGACCTATGAATGCTTGTGGAGGGGGCCACTCACAACTTTCCCCATATTACTAGCATTCAGCCTCAGGGGATGGAGTCCCCGGGGTCTATTGAGACTTTGGGAGGGGGATCATGCATATAAAGTAACTATAACTCCTGCCCTAAGGTAAATGTAATTTGTGCCCTCACCGTGCACTGCTAATTACCACATATATTATATAATGCATGACATCTTCTATGACATGATTGATAATATTATTGCAACATTTGCAATAAAATTATTGAAGAGAAAATTGTGCATTACGGGGGCACGAGTTATAGTTATCTTAAGACATGAGCTATAGTTACTTGAGATAGCTAGTACAAGTCAGTGGTTTTTAGAGTCTAAATCGTTACGCTGTTACTGACATTACTTTGACCTTTGTTTTTTCCAGTAAATATATATTCACTGAAAAAACCATAGGTTTCACACACGTTATAGTTAGGAATTAGCATTTTAAAAACCTTTGAAATTCACTGAAAAAACATAGGTTTCACACCAGTTATAGTTAGCTGGTCATTTTACTCATACAAAACCTTTTTAATTCCCCCGTTATAGTTAGTTCAGCTAACTATAACTCATGTGCCCACAATGCACTGTTGATGACGTCACATATTACATCATTCATGACAAGGTCAGTGACATCACTCATGACATCACTGATGACACCCTTTTTTACACCTCTCTGCAGCACTGCCCCCGGGCGCGTTTGCAGAGGGGGAACTAATTCCCCTTGCATACTAGGGGTCCCTGGAAGCCAACTAGCCCACCAGGAGCCTCCAGTATGCGCCAGGGGGCTGCGTTGCTTTGCCCACACTTCTTTATCACTATGCCCCTGTGATTTGGTCCCCCAGTGGGGTAATTTGAAAAAAAACAGACCGGGTTTAAAAAAAAAAAAAACTGGGGTCTTGGGGGTCCTTGTGGGACCACCTGGGCAGGCATAGGGGCTCAGGGTGTTTCTACCCTGCCCCCTTTTTGTGTTCTACACGTTTGTTTTTCTGCTTTCTTGTGCCTTTCATGTGCCTCGGTCTACCGAGCACAAGATGGCTGCCAACACTTCCTGGTTTGAAGTGTTGACAGCCAATGAGCATGCAGCTTTCTCGGGAAGGCGCGCGTACCGTCCGCGTACCGTCCGCGTACCGTCCGCGTACGGTACGCGCTTATAGATATATATATTTTTTCTTTTGATTTTCTCAGGAACTACTGGAGGAATTTACACCATTTAAGCAAAAGCGTGATCTGCAAATCAGACTCTATCATTTTGCCAAATTTCTTGTAATTCGTTCAGCCGTTCGGGCTGTAGCTGCGTCTAATCGTCCTATGGAAAATAACATGGGCAAAACACATTTTGGCACCCCCCTTTTTTCTTAGCCCCCACTTGACGAATTCCCCCCCAAAACTTTGAGGGAAGGAGTGGAGCGGAGCGGGCCATCTTCTTTGAGAAATTCGCGAAGATTCATTAACCGGCACCAAAGTTATTCCCAATAGAATGTTGTGGATTTCCTATGGAAACTAGGTCCTAACTATAACTACCTACTGACGACCGCCAGTGGGTAATAAATATATATATATATATATATATCAACAGAAACTCGCAATATTTTCCCGCTTAATACCTGAATCACGGGCGTAGACCAACTTTTGTGCCAGCATTATTTTATTTTCTACACAAAGTCAAGACATAGGTTTCAACAGGACGTTATAGTTAGTTGGACATTTCACTCATACAAAACTAGAGAAATTCCGCCGTTATAGTTAGTTCAGCTAACTATAACTTGCACATCCGCAATGCACTGCTGATGACGTCACATATTACATCATTCATGGCATGGTCTGTGACATCACAGATGACATCACTGACGTTGTAAGTTGGGGGATTAAGTCCCCTTGAATCCTGAGGGTCCCTGAGGGCCAACTAGCCCACCATGCACCTTCAGTAAGCGCCACAGAGCTGCTTTACAGAGAGGTGGATCAAGGCCATGCCCCGTTTTACATCTCTCTGCAACGCAGCTCTGTAGCGCTTACTGTAGGTACCAGGCTTTTTTTTGGCCCTGGGGTCCTTGTGGGACCTCCTGAGCAGGCCTAGAGGGTCAAGGTGTTTCTACCCTGTCCCCTTTTACTGTTTTTTAACCTCTTTTTTTCTGTTTTCTTGTGACACAGTTCTACCGAGTCACAAGATGGCTGCCAACACTTCCTGGTTTGTAGTGTTGGCAGCCAATTAGAATGAAGCTCGTGGTCTGGAGGGTTCGCAAACCTTCCTCAGCCAAAGATATCAAAACCTTTTCTTTTTCGAATTTCTCAGGAACTACTGAACGGATTTACATCATTTTAAAAAAAAGGTCTCTTTCTGACCCAAGACCTACCTTTTTGCCAAATTTGGTGTAATTCCGTTCAGCAGTTCGGGCCGTAGCTTTGTCTAAAATTTCCTATGGAAAATAACTTGGGGAAAATGCATTTTGGGATCCCCCTTTTTTATCAGCCCCCGCTTGAAGAATCACCCCGGAACTTTTAAGACAGGAGCTGACCGAAGCACCCCACTAGTTTTGAAAATTTTGTGAAGATTTGTCAAACAATGCCAAAGTTATTGGGAAAACAAAAGAAAAAAAAATATGGAAACTAGGTCCAAACGCCTCCTAATAATGGAGACGCTACTTCACTCTGGAAATAGAATCTACTCAAGAATCCACCAAACAATTGTTTCAGGTGGTGTCCAAACTTATGGCTTCATCTAGTAGCTATGCCAACATACCGACTCAAGCGTTTTGTGACTCTTTAGCCCTTAGCTTTCAGGCTAAAGTAGATTAAATTTATTCTAACTTTAATGCTACCTTCGCTGTCATGAATCAGTCTGACTCCAATATCTAGCTACCAGATAGTCTTTCTTTCAGGGAATTTGCACCTATCCCCCGGAACAGATAGTGGATTTTGGGAGAACTGCAAAATCATGTTCACCTCTTGATCCATGTCCACCTACAGTCCTGAAACTGATTCTAGACCTCATAGGTTCCACTCTGGCCAAAATTTTTAACTCCATGTTCATTTCAGGTATCTATCCCTCTCAATGGAAAAGGGCCTCTATCCTCCCACTACTAAAAAAAAAATCTAGACACAGCAGGCACTCATAACTATTGGCCCATTGCATGTCTTTCTTTGCCTGCCAAACTTGATGAAAAGGTAATAAATGATCAATTGGCCCAATATATCAATGAAAACAAGTTACTGGATGTAACACAATTCGGTTTCAGGAAAGGCCAGAGTACATATTAAAGCAACTGAGGAGATAAGGTTTGCTCTAGACAGAAGAGATGCAGCTGCAATCCTTTTACTAGATTTATCAGCAGCCTTTGGTATGGATGATCCCAGGCTCCTGATCAACCGTATCTCCTCTCTCGGTTTACTAAGAAGGCAAAATCTTTGTTAACATCCTTTCTGTCTAACCGGGCGCAATCAGTCAATTTGGGCGTCTTTGGCTCCCCCATCTTTTCACTTCCTTGTGGAGTCCCTCACTGCTCCTCTTTCAGTCCCAAGCTTTTTAACATTCATGTCACCGATCTGGCACAGATGATCAAATCTTTTGGCCTAACGCTTACGCCTTATGCAGACAATACCCACATTGTTCTCTCCGTTCATATGAACGGTGAAAACGTCTCGGTTAATTTTCACAATTGCATGCTGGCTATTAGCGCTTAAATGTCCAGACATTGCCTAAAACTGAATACTTGCAAGACTAAGGTTATTGTTTTTGGAAATGTATCCCCTGTCTGGTCCTCCCAATGGTGGCCAGATAAACTGAGATTGCCCCCTGACTCAGTACCAAAGGCCAAAAATCTGGGTGTCGTCTTAGACGACAAGCTGTCCTACAAATGTCATGTAAACTCTGTAGTCTCCTCTTGCTTTTATACTCTAAGAATGGTGAAGAAACTGTTTCCTTTCATCCCAGCTGAAGCTAGGAGAATGATTATGTCAACTGGTTACTGATCAATGCTTAGGAAACGGTTTTAAATAAGCTACAGCTGGTAAGGAATGCAGCCACTAGGATGCTTTCGTGCACACCTAAATTTAATTCTGTTTCTAAGGTCTTCAGACAACTACATTGGTTGCCAATTAGAAGCAGAATAAAACTCAAGGTTTTGTGCATTGCCTTTAATGCAATCCACAATATAGAGCCAGAGTTTCTGAAGAACTCATTGAAGATTTTATTCAGGCAGCAGACCCCTGCACTCTTCTGGCACAAACCTGCTTGCAGCCCCCAGAACATATAGAACTAACTGGGGTGACAGAAGCTTTGTGGTTGCTACGGCTAAGTTATGGAACTCTCTTCCTCCTCAGATTTGAGCTCTTCCTACCCAATTGGCATTCAGGAAACAAATAAAACCTGGCTTTTTAATAATTAGTTTTTTTCAACAAGTAGGCTTTTGTCTTGTCCCAGGAGCAGCTAGCACTGAGACACAAGTTGGTATTTGTGCGCTTATAAGTCATTATAACTTTACATAACATAATTGTGTAGTTTTCAGTAATTTTGCATCACAAAAATAATGAAAAATTACCAAAATTATTCTAATTACTTCTGAGTAATAAAAGTATCACTCTAGCGGTTGGAAATGGGGGTCCTTATCGCTTACCTCCACCACCAAATGCTGGAGGCGGGAGTCGCCGACCCCTCGCTTCAACATTAGGCTAAGTAAAGACACCGTCTGAGATAGCTCTGCTCATCCTCATAGTAGCTTGGCACGAGCAGCCAGGCTTATCACCAAGGCACAAGTGTATAGTATGTGGAACCATGCTCAGAGTAATCCAATGATGTCAACACAAATAGACTCCACACAAGTTTTTATAGAATGTGTATAAAATGTATATAAGAGGTTATGTGATATGACCACACGATACAAAATCAACATACAAGAATGGGCAGTATTCTTTCCGGCGGGTTGGTAGGTTCTATTCCCAACCACCGCTTCTAACCAACAGTTAAGCTCACTTCTAACCGTTTCCAAAAGGTTTGGCCAGTCGTATTGCTAGAATCACACACGTGGCAAAAGGACACAATACTGCAATGCATAACAATATTCTCTTATCCTGTGCAACAGAGAAACAATGCCATACGTAGCGTCACTGTCAGGCACTTGAAATTTAAGAAATAATGCAATGGGTATCACCACCAGCATGCCCTGTACAAGGAAGAAACAAAGCAATACATCAAGATACAATCCTGTATGGTGCAATAAAGAAATAATACCCCGTGCCACCTTATACTCAGATATTGTGCACTGAAGAAATAATGAAATGCACCACTTTATAATCAGGTAAAATGCAAGGGAGAGATAAGGCAGCGCATAGCACACCAAGCATACAGTTCGTCAGGCACAAATGAGATCAGGTGTCATACGACAGTTCGATAATCCATTAGCATCAATAATGTGAAGTGTAATATGAAAGTTTTATGTGCTCCGTTAACAGTGCCCTTGTTATGGATCAAATGATGACACAAAAATTACTGCTTCCCACTCCGGCCCCAGTACTGCCCCGTCTTGGGTCAGTACGGGCCAGGTTCCGAGCCGAAGCAACAGCTCGTGCAGCTTGCTGTAGCGGAAGGCTGAGAGAGTATCCCTCCGGGGGTGCGATCGCACTCTCCTCCCTGACGTCAGCGACTTGGGCCTTGATCCAGAACTCCGTCACGGGTTGCGGCGGACTCAGGCCGGTGGCTCAGTTCTTCTGTGGCTGCTGGTCCGGGCCGCTGCTGATTGACTCTGAGGCCCCCAATTACTTGGCCTTCACTCCGGAGGTATCAGTCCACACCAAGACCCCCCCTCTGCACTGTGGAGACTTTACTTCAATTCGGTGCACACCCGCACCCGGCCCTCCTCACCAGCACCTTCAGGTTACACTTCGACATGCACACCACATGTCCGAGGCTAGCCTCTTCTTTGGTGCGCAAGAAGATTCGGCGCTCTTCACCAATGCTCCGCTTTTACCTCAACACGCACCGTGGACGTTTGAGCCTCTCCTCTTCCCCAGGTGTAAACGATATCCAGACACTCTTCACCACCACCCTGGCTGCACCACGACACGCACACTGCGTGTCTGAGTCTCGCTTCTTCCTTTGGTGCACACAAGGCCCAGGCGCTCTTCACCAACACCCGGGCTGCACGATGACACGCTCCCAGCGCATCTGAGTTTCCCTTGAAACTCCAGGTGCCCAAGATCACAGGGCACAACTTGCGAAGGTCTCAGGCTAGACAGAGCACACGCACCCATGGTGTATCTGAGAGTCTTCTATGGAAACTTTTATATTCCTGTGTTTTCAAATCATTTCGGGCCCTTGGGATTTCAAGACACAGCACAAAGCACAGTATTCTTCAAGCAGGGGGACCCATCCCCTTCAAGTACAGTCCCAACAGCCTCTTCCTTAGTTAAAACAGCAAACTGCAGACCAGCCCCAGATCACAAAGCAAGGATTGGTCTATCCACAGCAGTCTCTTCAGTTGCTTCTTTAGCAGAGGTTGCTCTTGACCACAGAATGGGTCCAATCCTTTTCAGTCATAATCCATATCTGTTTCATTCCAATGTTCAGGGGTTTAAGCTCTCACAGTTATACCCCTTAATGTCTTTGAGGTTTGTATGTGCTCAGGGGTCCCTGACCCCTCCTTAATCAGTTCTGGGTGTCTCCCTCCCAGTGTCACCTCTCTCCCTTTGATACTGGGGCTCTGGATCCTTAATCAATCAGCAGGAGATAGGTCAAGTGGTTCATAGCACCTGCCCAGACCTTTTCACCTCCCAGGCTTCTCCTCCCCCTACTCTCCAGATACAGGGAAGCCCTGTGCTATCTCAACCCTCCCTGGGTCAAGACCTCTCCCAGCTCCTCTCACCTTTCAGTTCCAGACAGACAATCCACATTTCTGAAACACACAGAAATGCTCAGAGCACAAAACTCAGCCACTTTCTAAAAGAGTGGTTTATAAACACACAGTCACAAAACCACCTTCAAAGAAAGATGAGTTATAACGCCATGAGTTCATACATACTAAACTTCACCTCTCCATTATAAACTGAAAGGTAACTAGGCTAACATACACAACGCCCAGCCTCCCCATTCTGTCCTATTGGCAGAATGGCCTTTTAGCAGTGAAAAACTAAATGGAGAGTTTTTCACTCTCAGAACATAACACGCACAGTTTATGTTCTGCCTTTTACTTACACTGCACCCTGCCCAGGGGTTACCTGGTACCTACCACAGGGCTGCCCCACGTGTATGTAAAAGGGAAAGTCAGGCCTGACAAGTGGTTGCACATGTCAGGCCTACATGCTAACTTAGCATTCTGCATGCAGGTCCTACATTGAAGGCCTGAGTTCCCTTCTCTACGCGCCCTTGCATTATTAGCCCTTGCACACACAGTGCACATCACTACTGACTTTTACTTTTAAGGCAATATACCAATCATGGCCAACCAATCTCCATCACATTTTACATAGGAAACTCCTGTACTTTGCCACTGATCAGCAGTGGCAAAGTACTCAATGCATCCAAAAGCAAAGGTGGTAGAGGCAAAAAGTCAAGGGCAATCACGTCAATATATGCCAGGTCTCACACAAGTGTACTTAATATGTTTAGCTTACTTTTGGTAAATTTAAATGTGGCATTCTTCAATTAATTCCCATGGCGCTTGGCACATGCTTAGCATGTAAAGTTTTCTGTGGTATGGCAAGTTTCATTCTGATCCACCAACGGGTGGCAATTTAAAAGGGCGGGTCCAAAGGATGTTCAATTGTTATTAGGTCTAGTATCCTTGTAAAAATTCCTTTGAAATTTGGTATGGCAAGTTTCTTGCTGATCCAGCAAAGGGACAAAAGTAAAAAGAGGGAGAAAGTATTTCATGGGCTGATTATTGTGAAGCTGTTTAATGAACCTGCATGACATCTGCTGGGCTTTTCACAAGTTAAGGCCAGGGTAAAAAACTCAAGTTTCCTGAAGATCCAATAAGGGGCAAAATTATAGGGGGGAGGGTAAAACATTAATGATTTACTATTGTTTTGATAGTTATGTATGGCTTTCAGCAGACACTTAGGACTAGTATATAAGTCCAGATCTGTCAAAGGGGGCATAGATAAAAGTGGAAATGTTAATGTTCATTTGTTAGAAACTGTTGCATTTTTCAATTAATTCACATGGCATTTGGCAAATATTGTGCAAGCTTAGCTTTCTGTGGATATATCAAGTTTAATGCACATCCACCAAGGGGTGACACAGTTAGAGGGGGAGGGCGTCAAAAAGGTGGTAATATGGCAATAGCTTCGGCATTCTTTAATATTTTTAATGTGTGCAGATCTGTCAAGTGAAAACACATCTAAAGGGTGGGGGGTAAAAAGTGTTAATTTGCTGATAGCTTAGGCCCTGCTTAATACATTTGTATGGAAACTTGCAGGCTGTTAGCAAGGTACGCTCAGTTTATGTATTTCTTGTTCCAACAAGATCGGTTAAGAGGGCAAAGTGATAGGGGGGTGGTAAAAATATATATATAATGCCATTTACTGGATTTACTTGAAAATTGAGGTACCAAAAATGGATTTCACCTGCTTATTGTATGTGCAGCTGGTGGCTAGCTGCTTGCAAGATTGGTTGCCTGCATCAAAAGACCACTGCAAATTGCCAAATGTGATGTGCAGTAGTGATTAGCCATCAGGTGGTACTGCGAGAGCCTGGGCTGTGGCAGCACCCTCAGTACAACACAAATTTGAAGGCCATGCAGAGTAGGGTGTAGGCTGCAACCTGGTACAGAGGCATTAAAAATAACCATTACTTACCACACATCCTCCTCATAGAGCCACAGAACTACCAGTAAAACATTTTTTCATTTTCATCAGATCAACACAGTTCTATGCAGTTATGGTAACACAAAAATGTTTGTTTAAAAACATCTCTGAAATTCACCTCAAAAAAACACAAAGCCTGCTTTTTCTAGCATGATCGTATAAGCTAGAGATGTGTGCGACAAGTCAGAAGGGTCATAATTATTAAAGCGACCTATATGTGACATGAAATGCACAATGTACACGGTTAAATAGATAAATCAAAAGGCAAGCGTTTTTCACGAATTTCATTTCCTACTTATAGAGGTATCTGTTGAGAATCCAGCGCTGTAAAATCATCATAAAGAGAAGCAAAGGTCACGTTCTTTGGTACTAAGTTGTGCTTATAGTTCTTATCAGAATGTCTCCGTGGTGTCTGCCTTGCTTCATGTATTTCAACAAACTGTCTTGCTGAGCAGAGATGATTAGTTGCGCGTATGTTTATTCTCTGTGGAATCATAACCATGTTCCCCCAAACGCACGAGATATTACACAAAACCAACATTTTTGTTTGCATTTCTCAGGGGCAGTGCAGGCCTCAAAGATGAGCGATCCCAGCCATAACATCAATATCCGTGTCCTGACACCGGAGTTGATAATATGGCATAATTACTTTTTACATTTGAGTAATTTAAGTACAGGGAAGCATGTAAAGCGTGTATAAGAGAATTAGTATAGTTTTCCTTACCAACTATGGCAGTGAAGACACACGAGAAGATAAAGCTTTGGGAATTCTGTGCGCGAGAGAACTGAAGGGGCACGTGGTGGTGAAGGCCTGTGGAGTGAAGCTGTTTATCTTACAACAGTGAGGTGCTCAAAACTTTCGAACACAACAAACAGTTGAGTTTTCTGTTCATCACTCTGCACACTTTAAAGACCCAGACAACATTGTCTTTCATTCTTCTGGAACAAACCCAAAGTTTTAGCCTACTTCTCTGATTTTCAAGTTAGGAGTACCTTAATATTTATGGATCATATTTGATATTTTAATGGATTGGGTCTGGCCATCATAACACTGAAGTCTATATTTTAAGAGTGCTCCAAATACGGGTCTGGTGGCTCAGTGGACTAATGTCCACTGCAGGGTGTGGAGAGGTGTGGCTCACTGGTTAGAGGCGGCAGACCTGTAAGCAGAGAAGGGCCTGGGACCAGGGTTCAATTCCCGACGCGGCAGGGTCGTGGACCAGGGGTCAACGGACTCGATAATTCTCGCCTCAGTGCCTACTCTAACCTGGGAACACACTCGGTAACTCTGGGCATTAAGCTTGCCTCATCTCTACAACGGCCCCCCAAGGACGCCAGGGATGCCTGGTTTCACCCTGCAGATACCCAGTAAGGGACCATCTCACAGGGAAAACCAGGACGGCTTCCCCAGCGGTCTACAGCGCCAGGACACTCGGTTAGAGTAACAGTGCGCTTTACAAATACCCCACATTTTACATTTTTTTTTTACATTATTCGACCTCCTGGTCACAGGTTTAAATCTCGGCTGGGTCTACTCAGCCTTTCATCCATCTGAGGTAGATAAAGTGAGTACCTTTGGGTAACAATAAACATCTGTTATTCAGCGCCAAGATGCCTATGGGTGCGCTTTACAGATACTCATGTTATGCTTTTATGTTAAATACCAATTTAGCGGAAAGAGGACTTGTTATCCAAAATTTCTTATGGAACATGCAGTAATTATGTATGAAGTATCACAACGTGGAATTTTACAGTGGATATCTCCAGAGACAATTCCACCACACCAACAAGGGTGAAATTAGTCCCCTCTAAAAGGCCTGGAGTAACACTTATTTACACGTTATTCTCCATTCCATAGGTGACCGATATAGAATTGCTTGTTGCACCAATGTAGTTAATGCCACATTCAGAATGACTAATACCCATGGTATAAGTAAAACAGAGATGTCCATACCTCAAATACCACAGCTATTTGAATAGTGTGCTAAATAATTGGAGTGAGTTAAACGTACAGAAGGGGGCAATTCACCGGCTGTAATGAGCAATAAATTAGTTTAGGATAAGAGCTTCTCATGGCTTCCACATCAACAGTTGTATAAACTGTGGACCAGCAGCTGCGGGAGTCAGGGCAATGAAAACTTAGGAGCCAATTCACAAAATAATGAAGAGCTTTTTACACGAGTACACCTTGGTTTTCACATTATCTGCAATTTACCAACTGCCCATGGGTAATGTAGGGAAAAACACAACTTTCACAATTTTACTGACTTACACTAAACAGCCCTAACTCTTGGAGAGAACGGAATATTATCATGGATAACTTTCAAGTAAAATGCAAGTGTAAGTGTTTCCTTTTTCTCTCGACGCCTTCGGAAAAACTAGATAGACCCAATTGATGAAAAAAATGTTAAATCTGCACCCATAGAAGTACCTCATGTGTGGGTTTAGATTTACTTTTGAAAATCCCCCTCCCCCACCTCCTCCACTAACAGGTGCAGGTTTCCAAGCGTACTACTTGGAATGGTATGTGAGATCTCCCACGGCCACCAGTTTCCTCTGTGTGGAGCTCTACATAGCATAGATTTCTGGACGGGGGAAATAGAGCTTTTTGAGCAAATGCATGCATTAATTCATATACATGGTTATCATTTTTCCCCTTTGAGAAAGCCTTTTACCCACAACCCTTGCACATCTGGGGCTAATCCTTTCTCCTTCTCAAAGCGTATTCATAAACTGAAATCTGAACCTTTCCCATAATGGAAGTGGCTAGAACAAGAACATAATGTGCATATTTGTCAGCATTTACAAACTTGCAAGGTACCTTGTAATGGCTACTTCGCACTCCTTACCTTTCAACTTGTGTAATGGTGCAAAAAAATTAAATGTATGCCTTTTTGGGGTGTTTATTTTAGTTTTTTTTTTCTTGTGCAAATTTACGTTGTGGGAAAGATCTCTCCCAATATTTTCTTCTACTTCACAACATTTTAAAAAACCGTTCTGAAAATGCTGGGCAAAAAAGTTACAACTTCTCACATGTAGTTTATAAATCCTCCAAGACCAATCCATGCCTGGTCAATTATAAATAGAGATCGATGCCGAGGGTCAGCCTCGTTGTTTTACTTATTTTAAATATGTTTTATTGAACAGAATCACATAAAAATAAAATACATATGACAACATTGGAATACATAAATAAATAAACCTAGGCCCTATTCTGCCTAATTTACTCAATTTAAAACCAGTCGCTTCTTCAAGACAGACCAAAGTTACTCAACATCAGTATTTGAAACATATAAACATTAAAGTGCCTTGTGCGAACCTCGAATTCCTACCTACTACTGAACTGTATAGCAGCAAGCAACAAAAAGTGCAATCATTCCTAAGATACAGAATCTATTGTAGCAAACCCATGCCTAACTTTTAACATTCATGATAAAGCAGCTATCAAAATGAAGCACAGAATATTGACTGAAAAATCTCGCCCAATGACAGCACAATAGCACTTTGATGAAATATATACTTGCCCCCAGATGTATCACAACCCAATTTGTGATTCCTTAATAGCGAAAAATACCAATTCGCTATTAAGGAATTGCAAAATGGAATGCATCAAGAAATCACTTAAAGAATAGCGATTTCTTAGAATTCCTTGAAATCGCAATCTCAATTTGCGAATCGGGTATTCCTTAATTGCGACTCGCAATTGAGGAATACCGCCCCATTCATTTCTATGGGCCTAGAGGCCCATTGGAATGAATGGGAAGACAATCTCAATTTGCGAATCGCAATTAGCGATTCGCAAATTGAGATTGTGATTTCAAGGGTACAGGGGTGTCCAAAGCACACCCTGTTGCACCCCTGAAATTGATATGTGCACATATGTTGCGCACACACATGCCCTTAGTGTGTGCGTAACATGAATCTTTGAAAAATGCACTTTAGTGCATTTTTCAAAGTTTTTACAAATTACCATGAAGTTGTACTTCATGGTAATTTGCGTGCCCTATTAGCGATTTCGCTATTTTAAAAACTTTCATGCATTGCATTTAAGGAATCTCAATTTGAGATTCCTTAAATGCAATTGATCACAATTTAGCGATTTCTAAAATTGGGATTTTTGCATTTGGGATGATGCATCCCATCTGGGCCTTGGCTACCATCATACTTATCAGGATATAATATTACAATACAATATTGCAACTAAGAATGCCTACATAGCATAACATTGATAACTACCGTACTCTAGTGGCTTCTTGCATTCCCTTCATACTAAACTTCAGTATTTTACACATATGAAAAATAAAGGGCCTACTTTTGATGTCGGTGGGAATGCCACCGATAGGCTGTCTGTGGCAGTCCCACTCACATGCAGGGCTTCAGTTCGACCGCAGCATTACGATGCGGATGGTTGGCTAGCAGTGGTTTGGGGGGCGGACTGACTTCTCTGACACGCTCAAGAAGTCTGTTGGAGAAGCAGTTAGACACTAATCCCAACAATGGTGGCGGTGCCTGCACGGGCACCTCTGTAGGTATTAGGTTGTTTATTTCCAACAGCCATGAAAAGGCTGTACTGAAGGGTCTGTGGGGGCCCCAAGCAGGGTCCCCATTCCCCATGGGCTATTGCTCAGTGGCCAGGTGGGCACATGTGGTGCCCCCCCAAACATCCATGCACCATGTTCCAGACACCGCATGGTGCCTAGCACACTGTGCGTGGATGTTTGAAAACATGCGTTTTTCTACTGTGGCATGTGCTGCAGCTCCTTTCCAGGCCACAGCACAATTTGCAGTAGAAAAATGCAGTTTCCAACCACCTACATCATAATGAGGCCTAAAGTGTCACTGTGCAAACCTCGAATTCCTAGCTACTAATGAACCATGTAGCAGTGAACAAAAAAGTGCAAATATGCTTAAGAAACGGAAGCTATTATAGCCAACCCGTGCCTAACTTTTGACATTCAGAATATAGCAGCTGTCAAAATTAATCACAGAATATATATATATATATATATAAAAGATAAATGAATAGCGCCCACTAAAAGTGTAATCGTGTTTTGATGAAATACATACTTAGCTACCATCATAACCATAGGGATATGATATTACAATACATATACAACAAAGAATGCCTAGATAGCAGAACATTGATTACTACACTACTCTATTGGCATCTGTTATTACCTCCATAAACTGCTATGAGGCAGTATCCCCCAGATTCATCATGCTCCTCTTTGGCGAGTCCTTAAAAGCGATTATTAAGGAATCGCTATTAAAGACTCGCAAAACGGGATGCATGTAGAAATCTCAAAATTTATAGCGATTTCTACATCTTCCTTATTTGCGATTCGCTAATTGCTAATCGCAAATAAGGATTGACTCCCCATTCATTCATAGGCCCATAGGAATGAATGGGGAGTCAATCCTTATTTGCGATTAGCAATTAGCGTATCGCAAATAAGGAGGCAATTTCAAGGGTGCCAGGGTGTCCAAAGGACACCCTGTAGCACCCCTGAAATGGTGATTTACACTGGTGTTGCGCACACACATGTCCAAAAGACATGTGTGTGTGTAACATCCAGCTTAGAAAAATGCACTAAAGTGCATTTTTCTAAGTTTTCGCTATTTACCACGAAGTCAGACTTCGCTGTAAATAGCAGCCAAAAATTGCGAATTTGCAATTCTAAAATGGTTCATGAATTGCATTTAAGGAATCTCAAATAGAGATTCCTTAAATGCAATTCTTCGCAATTTAGTGATTTCAGATTTTTCGAATATTGCATTTGGGATGATGAATCCCTAATGCAATAAAAGCGCTCGCAAAGGGCCAGATTCGCAGAATCTGGCCCTTTGCGAGCCGATTTTACTTTCATGAATCTGGCTGTAAATCTTTTAATGCCCCCACACTTTTCAAATATACCAAACTTTTTTGTTCAGTTCATTTTATTGAGCCAGTCTTGATAAGTGGGTTCTCTAGATGACTTCTGATTCTGAAGTTTCAAGGAGAGAGCTACTAAAGAGAATGTTGCAATTAACGCCTGACCCCTTTACTTATTGGGGTGTCCTGTCTCTGTCTTAAAAATCCAAAAAGTGCAACACTGGCCTCCAGCATCAGCTTCGTTGAATAATATTTTAAACAGTTATATTTTAACACTTTCTTGAAGCTACTAAGAATGGAAAGTTTCTAATTTATTAAAAATGAGATGATACCAACTTTTTTTTTTTAAGTTTGAATTTTATTGAAGAAAAGGAAAGAAGTGGGGGAGGGGAGGAAAAAACAGAGCAATGGATATAGCATTGAAATGCATTGGAGTAAAATACAGCAATTAATTGATTAAGGGAAAAAATACAAGCAATAATTCGAGGAGGCATATGAGTGAAGCATCAATGAGCATGAAAACTGTAAAGCAGTAGTCAAAATTAACAAGCGAAATATATAATGCAAAATACCAACTTTTTAAGACCTAAGAATGTAATTAAATGGTGTTTGCTGTGGTCTACGTATTCTAGAGGTATTTTGATTGGCTTTTGTGTGTTGTGTTGTGTTGAAAGCTCCACACGATTTAGGGTTTCAACCCTGGGTTTGTTCTTCTATAAATAACTGTGTGGCTTTCTAGTTGCTCTGTGGGTTTGGCTCCGCTGTAGCACGAGGCATGGGTGTTCCAAGGTTTGAGCCCGGACACTTGAGGTGAAAAAGGAAAAGAAAAAGGTAGATTTAAAGAAAAGGACCATGAGAGACAGCAATCAGGAGTCCACTAAGCATTGTCTCTATATGTATATTTATTCAGGCTAGTGCAGTTTATTATGTGACTTTTTAGTTTAATTAATTTTACATTTTATTTAATTTCATTCAACTTAATGTTCTATAATTGCTTTCTTTAGAGTTTTGAGTTAAAATCTCAGCTCAATTGTTTGGAATCTACATTTTATTTGTTTTAGGGTATTTGGAAAACAAATTGAGTTTTCAATATTGTGATACAGCAATATCATCAAAAAATATTGTTAGTAAAAAATATTGTGGTGCAGAAACTCGTTGTCAAGAATCTCGTTTTCTGGTAAAAATATTGTTTTCAAAATCATTTTATTGATATTGTTGAAAAAATATTATTTTTAATTTATTTAATATGTTTTAGTTAATATATTAATTTTAGGTAATAATATTGTTATATTGTTAGTGCAATTGTTACTTACTTTAAAAAATACTGCTTGTGATTTTCAGTGTTTTAGTAATTGTTTTTTACATTTTATTAGTAGTTTTTACAATTTATAGTAG
Organism: Lissotriton vulgaris; assembly: GCF_964263255.1. NCBI lineage: Eukaryota > Metazoa > Chordata > Amphibia > Caudata > Salamandridae > Lissotriton > Lissotriton vulgaris. The sequence goes on from NC_141691.1 coordinate 598,097,171, forward strand.
GTTGCTGGGTTTGTAGGGGAATAAGGTGGGGAGTGAATCAATTCATAATTATTAAAAATGTTGTGGTACTTATATTTTAATGTAAATTAATTACGTAATTGATTATTTCAGTGTAAATTAATTATTTAATTGATTAATAATTATGTTAATTGTTTTAAAGTTACATTATATTTTTAACTTATTTTGTTAAATTTACTGGATATTTAAATTTTATTATTAGTGATAGCACTTTCTATTCTAGTACCAGGTCACTAGGTTTGTAGGGTAATTGGGTGGGAAGTAAAATATATTTAAAACGAATATTAATTTTGTAGGTTAATTGAATAACATTGAATATGGAATGACCTATTTTATTATTTTTTTATTTGTTTTTCAAATGTTTCATGTTTTTATATTTCAATGTGAATATAGTTACTACGTATATTTCTGAATTTCTTTTATTAAGGGGCATAGGGTGAGAAGATGTTAACATTATGATATTATGTTAAATAATTGCTTTTATCTGTGAATTATTAATTGATAATTGAATACGTTTAATTTTACAGCTGTATGTTGTGTTAATTTTTTCGCAGTTGTGATTGATAATTTAGTCTGTCAAAGGAATTTTGTTGCAATATTGTATTTTTACTTTTTCAAGTATTAATTTAAATTAAATGTATTTGCATTTATTCTAAAATATTGTATTTTCTTTGTACTTCTAAAATATTGTATTTTCTTTGTACTTAGGTAAGTCAATTTCATTATATTTTATTTTGTTCTCTATATTAATTATTTTGCTTTAAATTTGATTTAATTTATATACCATTAGGCTTTTAATTGTACTATAATTGATTATGGTTTATTATAGATTAAAATAATTTTATTAAATGATGTGAACTTTTGTTGACTCGTTTAATTCTTTCAAAGTCCAACATTTTCTCCACTATTACTAAGACTAGAGTGAGAATAGTACATTTAACCCATCCAAGTCTAACACTTTCCTTAATGTTGCTGAGACATGAATGGGAATAGTAAATTGAAACCCTCCTAAGTTCAACCCTTTTTCTTCTGTTGTGTAGAATTGGGTGGGAAGATTAAATGTAATCCATTCATTTTTGCTTAGAATGAAGTGGGAATAGAAAATGTAACCCCTCTGAAATCCAACAATTCCCTTACTCTTGCTCAGACTGGAATGGAAATAGTAAATATAACCCCTCCTAAATCCAATGCATTGTCTACTGTTGCTTAGACTACTTTTGATGTCGGTGGGAATGCCACCGATAGGCTGTCTGTGGCAGTCCCACTGACATCCAGGGCTTCAGTTCGACCGCAGCATTACGATGCGGATGGTTGGCTAGCAGTGGTTTGGGGGGCGGACTGACTTCTCTGACACGCTCAAGAAGTCTGTTGGAGAAGCAGTTAGACACTAATCCCAACAATGGTGGCGGTGCCTGCACGGGCACCTCTGTAGGTATTAGGATGTTTATTTCCAACAGCCTTTTCATGGCAGTCCCACTGCCATGAAAAGGCTGTACTGAAGGGACTTTGGGGGCCCCAAGCAGGGTCCCCATTCCCCTTGGGCTATTGCTCAGTGGCCAGGGGGGCACATTTGGTGCCCCCCCAACATCCATGCACCATGTGCCAGACTCCACATGGTGCCTAGCACACTGTGCGTGGATGTTTGAAAACATGCGTTTTTCTACTGTGGCATGTGCTGCAGCTCCTTTCCAGGCCACAGCACAATTTGCAGTAGAAAAATGCAGTTTCCAACCACCTACATCATAATGAGGCCTAAAGTGTCACTGTGCAAACCTCGAATTCCTAGCTACTAATGAACCATGTAGCAGTGAACAAAAAAGTGCAAATATGCTTAAGAAACGGAAGCTATTATAGCCAACCCGTGCCTAACTTTTGACATTCAGAATATAGCCGCTGTCAAAATTAATCACAGAATATATATATATATTTATATATATAAAAGATAAATGAATAGCGCCCACTAAAAGTGTAATCGTGTTTTGATGAAATACATACTTAGCTACCATCATAACCATAGGGATATGATATTACAATACATATACAACAAAGAATGCCTAGATAGCAGAACATTGATTACTACACTACTCTATTGGCATCTGTTATTACCTCCATAAACTGCTATGAGGCAGTATCCCCCAGATTCATCATGCTCCTCTTTGGCGAGTCCTTAAAAGCGATTATTAAGGAATCGCTATTAAAGACTCGCAAAACGGGATGCATGTAGAAATCTCAAAATTTATAGCGATTTCTACATCTTCCTTATTTGCGATTCGCTAATTGCTAATCGCAAATAAGGATTGACTCCCCATTCATTCATAGGCCCATAGGAATGAATGGGGAGTCAATCCTTATTTGCGATTAGCAATTAGCGTATCGCAAATAAGGAGGCAATTTCAAGGGTGCCAGGGTGTCCAAAGGACACCCTGTAGCACCCCTGAAATGGTGATTTACACTGGTGTTGCGCACACACATGTCCAAAAGACATGTGTGTGTGTAACATCCAGCTTAGAAAAATGCACTAAAGTGCATTTTTCTAAGTTTTCGCTATTTACCACGAAGTCAGACTTCGCTGTAAATAGCAGCCAAAAATTGCGAATTCGCAATTCTAAAATGGTTCATGAATTGCATTTAAGGAATCTCAAATAGAGATTCCTTAAATGCAATTCTTCGCAATTTAGTGATTTCAGATTTTTCGAATATTGCATTTGGGATGATGAATCCCTAATGCAATAAAAGCGCTCGCAAAGGGCCAGATTCGCAGAATCTGGCCCTTTGCGAGCCGATTTTACTTTCATGAATCTGGCTGTAAATCTTTTAATGCCCCCACACTTTTCAAATATACCAAACTTTTTTGTTCAGTTCATTTTATTGAGCCAGTCTTGATAAGTGGGTTCTCTAGATGACTTCTGATTCTGAAGTTTCAAGGAGAGAGCTACTAAAGAGAATGTTGCAATTAACGCCTGACCCCTTTACTTATTGGGGTGTCCTGTCTCTGTCTTAAAAATCCAAAAAGTGCAACACTGGCCTCCAGCATCAGCTTCGTTGAATAATATTTTAAACAGTTATATTTTAACACTTTCTTGAAGCTACTAAGAATGGAAAGTTTCTAATTTATTAAAAATGAGATGATACCAACTTTTTTTTTTTAAGTTTGAATTTTATTGAAGAAAATTAAAGAAGTGGGGGAGGGGAGGAAAAAACAGAGCAATGGATATAGCATTGAAATGCATTGGAGTAAAATACAGCAATTAATTGATTAAGGGAAAAAATACAAGCAATAATTCGAGGAGGCATATGAGTGAAGCATCAATGAGCATGAAAACTGTAAAGCAGTAGTCAAAATTAACAAGCGAAATATATAATGCAAAATACCAACTTTTTAAGACCTAAGAATGTAATTAAATGGTGTTTGCTGTGGTCTACGTATTCTAGAGGTATTTTGATTGGCTTTTGTGTGTTGTGTTGTGTTGTGTTGAAAGCTCCACACGATTTAGGGTTTCAACCCTGGGTTTGTTCTTCTATAAATAACTGTGTGGCTTTCTAGTTGCTCTGTGGGTTTGGCTCCGCTGTAGCACGAGGCATGGGTGTTCCAAGGTTTGAGCCCGGACACTTGAGGTGAAAAAGGAAAAGAAAAAGGTAGATTTAAAGAAAAGGACCATGAGAGACAGCAATCAGGAGTCCACTAAGCATTGTCTCTATATGTATATTTATTCAGGCTAGTGCAGTTTATTATGTGACTTTTTAGTTTAATTAATTTTACAGTTTATTTAATTTCATTCAACTTAATGTTCTATAATTGCTTTCTTTAGAGTTTTGAGTTAAAATCTCAGCTCAATTGTTTGGAATCTACATTTTATTTGTTTTAGGGTATTTGGAAAACAAATTGAGTTTTCAATATTGTGATACAGCAATATCATCAAAAAATATTGTTAGTAAAAAATATTGTGGTGCAGAAACTCATTGTCAAGAATCTCGTTTTCTGGTAAAAATATTGTTTTCAAAATCATTTTATTGATATTGTTGAAAAAATATTATTTTTAATACATTTAATATGTTTTAGTTAATATATTAATTTTAGGTAATAATATTGTTATATTGTTAGTGCAATTGTTACTTACTTTAAAAAATACTGATTGTGATTTTCAGTGTTTTAGTAATTGTTTTTTACATTTTATTAGTAGTTTTTACAATTTATAGTAGGTTGCTGGGTTTGTAGGGGAATAAGGTGGGGAGTGAATCAATTCATAATTATTAAAAATGTTGTGGTACTTATATTTTAATGTAAATTAATTACGTAATCGATTATTTCAGTGTAAATTAATTATTTAATTGATTAATAATTATGTTAATTGTTTTAAAGTTACATTATATTTTTAACTTATTTTGTTACATTTACTGGATATTTAAATTTTATTATTAGTGATAGCACTTTCTATTCTAGTACCAGGTCACTGGGTTTGTAGGGTAATTGGGTGGGAAGTAAAATATATTTAAAACGAATATTAATTTTGTAGGTTAATTGAATAACATTGAATATGGAATGACCTATTTTATTATTTTTTTATTTGTTTTTCAAATGTTTCATGTTTTTATATTTCAATGTGAATATAGTTACTACGTATATTTCTGAATTTCTTTTATTAAGGGGCATAGGGTGAGAAGATGTTAACATTATGATATTATGTTAAATAATTGCTTTTATCTGTGAATTATTAATTGATAATTGAATACGTTTAATTTTACAGCTGTATGTTGTGTTAATTTTTTCGCAGTTGTGATTGATAATTTAGTCTGTCAAAGGAATTTTGTTGCAATATTGTATTTTTACTTTTTTAAGTATTAATTTAAATTAAATGTATTTGCATTTATTCTAAAATATTGCATTTTCTTTGTACTTCTAAAATATTGTATTTTCTTTGTACTTAGGTAAGTCAATTTCATTATATTTTATTTTGTTCTCTATATTAATTATTTTGCTTTAAATTTGATTTAATTTATATACCATTAGGCTTTTAATTGTACTATAATTGATTATGGTTTATTATAGATTAAAATAATTTTATTAAATAATGTGAACTTTTGTTGACTCGTTTAATTCTTTCAAAGTCCAACATTTTCTCTACTATTACTAAGACTAGAGTGAGAATAGTACATTTAACCCATCCAAGTCTAACACTTTCCTTAATGTTGCTGAGACATGAATGGGAATAGTAAATTGAAACCCTCCGAAGTTCAACCCTTTTTCTTCTGTTGTTTAGAATTGGGTGGGAAGATTAAATGTAATCCATTCATTTTTGCTTAGAATGAAGTGGGAATAGAAAATGTAACCCCTCTGAAATCCAACAATTCCCTTACTCTTGCTCAGACTGGAATGGAAATAGTAAATATAACCCCTCCTAAATCCAATGCATTGTCTACTGTTGCTTAGACTGGAGTGGGAATAGTAAATATAGCCTCTCTGAAGCCCAACACTTTTTCTACTGTTGCTTAGACTGCAGGGGGTATAGCAATTCGAACACCTCTGAAGTCTAATGCTTTCCTTAACGTTGCTGAGACAAAAGCAGGAATAGTAAATTTACCAGCTCCAAGGTCTAGTGCTTTCGATTCTGTTGTTTAGACTTGAGTAGGAATAGAAAATGTAACCCATCTGAAATCCAATGATTTCCTTACTCTTGCTTAGACTGGAATGGAAATAGTAAATGTAACCCCTCCTAAATCCAATGCATTGTCTACTGTTGCGTAGACTGGAGTGGGAATAGTAAATATAGCCTCTCTGAAGCCCAACACTTTTTCTACTGTTGCTTAGACTGCAGGGGGTATAGCAATTCGAACACCTCTGAAGTCTAATGCTTTCCTTAACGTTGCTGAGACAAAAGCAGGAATAGTAAATTTACCAGCTCCAAGGTCTAGTGCTTTCGATTCTGTTGTTTAGACTTGAGTAGGAATAGAAAATGTAACCCATCTGAAATCCAATGATTTCCTTACTCTTGCTTAGACTGGAATGGAAATAGTAAATGTAACCCCTTCAAAATCCAACGCTTTGTCTACTGTTGCTTAGACTGGAGTGGGAATAGTAAATATAGCCTCTCTGAAGGCCAATGCTTTTCTACTGTGGCTTAGACTGCAGTGGGAATAGTAATTCGAACCCCTCTGAAGTCTAACGCATATTGATGTTGCTGAGACAAAAGCAGGAATAGTAAATGTAACCACTCCAAAGTTTAGTGCTTTCCCCACTGTTGTCAAGACTGGAGTGGGAATTGTATATTTATCCCATCAGAAGTTCAACCTTTTCATGACTGTTGCAGAGGATTTTTAATATTTGTTATGATGTTGTTTATAGTTATTATTGTGAACAGTGAAATTTGGATGATGGATGGGACGTTTAAAAGTACACCCCATCCTTTTACCCAAATTTACAGTATTCACGCAAAGATTAACCACAATGTAATTCCCCTAGTATATAGTTTGCTACCTGATAAACAAACTGTAACCTACACTGAACTTTTATCAGTGATTAAAAGCAAAACATCAAATAAAAGTCCTAGGAAAAATATTATTGATTTTGAATTTGCAATGATTAATGTTATCACCAAAACGTACTCGGATACCCAAATTCAGGGATGTTTTTTCATTTTTCTCAGGCATTTTGGCGTAAACTTCAAAAAACATCCCTGGTTGCAGATTATTCAACAGATAGCAAATCACAGTTTGAACTAAAAAAACGAACTGCTCTTTGCTTTGTTCCTCCTGAAAGTGTAGACGAATACTACACTGCAATTACAGAGTCTGAATTTTTTAATGAGAACGAAGATAAATTGGCACCCTTACTAAATTATTTTGAAGACACATGGATTGGGCAGGTCGGGTCGCAGGAGGAAGCCACAATTCCATGTGGGATGGTGGAACTGCTACACAAGCTGTTTAGAAGGAGAAGCAAAAACAAACAATGCCATAGAGGGATGGCATAACTCCTTCAACCATACAATTGGAAAACCTCATCCAAACTTCTATCATTTTTTATAAACTTTGAAGAAGGAGCAAAGTTTCCAAGAAAGGAGAATCTCTCAAACATTAACTGGTAGCCTAAACCCACCCATCTCCCAAAAATCTAAACAAATGTCCGAGAGACGATTGGCTATTCTACAACAGTTTTCGTTGTGTGTGGCTTTAGACTACCTTGATAATGTTGCTAACATTCTACATTTTTAAATATAATTTACACATTACTGTCCTGCTTTGACCTAAATTATATAGACTTTTCAATTCAATTTGCATTAACATTTATCAAAATAATTATTTCAAATTAACGTCGGGTCACCTTACCTGTAGTTGTCTTCTTTCTTTTTCTTCATCTGTTTTCCCCCCAAAAAATCAATTTTGTTGCAAAATCCAATTCCCCAAGTAATCCAAGGATGTACGAATATTTTTCCTTTTTTTCTTTTTTCAAATCAGATCACCATTTTAAATTTTTTTTTTTTTAAATCCATTCTTTATAATTTAAAAATGCATTCGCTTTCTTTTAAAAAATATCTTCTAGGATTGAATACAACATATCCCAAAAAATTGCTTCTTTTTTGATTCCTCTCATTAATCTTCATATTTGAAAAACAAAATCCAAACCCATGTGAAAATCCATTTCTTCAAAGTTGATTATTTCTTCCAAAATCCAACTTCCTTTTCCCAAAAATCGTATTCATAAATCCCAAAAGAAACCAGTCATTTTGAAAAATTCCATATGCTTTCAAAGTCAATCTCGAAAATATTCCAATGTTCCCGAAATCCAAGATCTTCCAAATTCGATGCGGAAAATAATCCAATGTCCCCGAAATCCTTTTTCTTACAAAGTGCATCCCGAAAATAATCCAAAATTCACAAAATCCAAGATCTTTCAAACTCCATCCTGAAAATAATCCAAAGTCCCCGAAATCCATGTTCTTACAAAGTCAATCCGGAAAGTTATCCAAAGTCCCGGAAATCCTAGATCTTTAAAAGTCAATATGGAAAAAATCCACATTCCTGAAATCCAAGTTCATTCCAAGTCGATCACCCAAATAATCCAAAATCCAGGAAACGAGAGGTCTTTCAAACTCGATCACCATATTAATCCAAACTACATGTATTCGAACTACTTTTAGATATTTTTTTACATTGCATTTTAAATTATCACATTCTTTAAAGTAATAAAAAGTCATACATCCTAAAATAACATTAATATTCACCTTACTTTAAAACAATACTTTAATAATACACATTAACCTAATATTTCTAGCGACCCGACAAAGGCATACTCTACTTACATGAACGGCGACATGCTGAAATTACAACATAAACATTACAAAAGTCATATGCAACCTCTCCTTATCCTTTCTTTACAATATATATATACTTTTTTAAATTCTAATGTTTATAAATAAAGTTTAAATTGTATCCTACCTGAGCACAGTTCTGCTTCCTGCTGCTTCATCCTTCAACGCTGTTCAAAATGGCCACTTGCATGCACGTTTACGCGTCGACGTCATCTGGAGCTACAAAGATGAAAAAAGGACTATTTATTATTATGTTAAAATAAACATACAAAAACATTTTTTATATATGTTACATGCATAGTATTATTTATTCAAAAAATATTCAAAAAATGAATAAAAATATTCTCGTTCTATATACATTTTTTAAAAATAAAAATTACAAATTTACATTATCGACTCATTGTATTATTAAATATTATTTTTTATTTTAAGCTTATTTTATGTATTTTATTAAATCGAAATGTATTATAAATGCTACTTACCTCTATTCTTCTCCCATTTCTTTCACATCCTGCTTGCTTCTTCGTGTAAATAAGCTTCTAAAGTAGTTCCGCGGCATTCATAACAACAGCTATGGAAATAAATAAAGGACATTACTCTCCATTGAAATTGAATTGCGTTGGAAAACATCTTTATTTTTATTTTTTCAATACTTATTTAATTACAAAAAATATTATTATTTTTCTATTACATATTTTGTTATGTTTTACTTTATTAAATGTTTTAAATATTTTTATAAAGGATAATTTTTGTAAAATATATATATATTTTTTTAAAAACTTTTTTTTTAATATAATTTATTTGTGTTTTTCTCGACTAATAATTAATACTTGAGTATTCATTCATTATTATTCCTATTTTCTTTTTTTTAATTTATTACTTCATTATTTTTTTAATTAAACATTTTTTTTAATTTTCCATAGAGTATTTCACCTCTAACTACTTGAATATATTTTTTACTTAACTTAAATATTTTTTTTCTTTATTATTAAAATCATTCGTAATTATTTTTAAATTAATACACTACAGTATTTTTTTTTTCTTTTCACTAAATTATTATATATTAATTATTTTTATCTACAATATTTGGTTTTACTCTGAGTATAAGGCAGATGAATACTATGAATTATACATGTCATGTATAAGATATATCAATCATTCAGACATTCTCTCTGCAGCAAGTAGACAGTGGGACAAGCGACATACTGCAGTACAGTCAGTGAAAGGTTTAAAGACCAGGATATAGCCTTAGCACGTTCGTCACATACTATCCCATCCACAGAGGTTAAGGTTAAGAAAATTACATTACCCATTCAGCATTGCATTGTACTTCCAGTATTCTTAATCTTCGCCCTTGGACTTTGATACGAACCATTTAAGATTTACATTCCCTCATCCACTCGTTCATCATAGAAAACTAGTCATCATTATCCAATCAATCCATCCATCCAAACATAGCTCCTTTCACCAACATCCATTTACCCACCCATGCATCCTTGCTTTCACCCATTCCATTCACCCATCCTGCTTTGCCTTAACCCACCCAAACATTCCTTTCAACCACCCAGGTTGGGGTCCTTCGGAGTTTCACCTATACATATATATATATCTATATATATATATATATCCTTTCAACAATCCTTCACCAAGCCAAGCAGATTGATTACTATCATCATCACCCACCTATATGCATTCTTTCACCCATGTATCCCTTCACTCATATATTACATACATGCCACCCATCCTTTCTCCTTCTATCCTGTTTTGCCTTTCCCATCAACCCATCATTCTTAAAGTTCATTTATGAACCTTTGTCGACTGAGTTGCAGATAGAAGAGGACATAAGTACCCAACTCCCACTGTATCTGCTAAAGTGGAGTGTTGTTCACAAGTCAGTCAATGCCCTCACAGGGAATATATTACTATTTGACAATAAGTAAGCAATGTGACTTATCCCTGCCCGCCCCTGCTGCAACTGGGACTCTCCCCTCAGTGGTGACTCATGCAGCTGCCTACTTTCCGCTGGTGCTGTCCCCCGGCATTGGTGGTCTGTGCGGTTAGAAAACATTAAACATTTATAATTTTAGATGCCAGATATGCCTACCTTTTATGTTGAGCAAAATACAACCACAAAACAACACTACACTTCGGTTACAGTATCTTAATCTTTCATAAAAATTCAAAACATCACAGTAGGCATTTTGTTGGCTAGCAATCATTGAAAATCCAGGTAGTCATGTCACACAAAAACTATTTGTAATGGAGGGGCAGAGTTATACCGACTCTGAGTTATTGAAGCACAATGAAGTGATGCAATAATTGGTCAAGGAAGGACATGTGATCTTAGTTGGTAATTGCAATGTGGCCATCCTCCTCATCATACTTCCAGCCATGCTGTTGGGTCATTAACTGCTGGTATACTGTAATAATAATACATGCACAACACTGGGGGTTTGCCATGACCGAGGCCACACTCGTTTTACTGTTTGAACATGAGCAAGAAAAAGAAAGCCTTCTCAACAAACATGAGTAGAATACCTTAACTGGGCATGAAATCTTCACAGTAGCTGACCTAAAAGGGGTTCTCTGAGTTTTACTGTACCACCAGTTAATAAGGGAAGAGGGAAAGCTTACTGACAAAGCAGAAGAAAAAGGAAGCTACAGACTAGTACAGATAGTTTTGAAGTCAAGTACCAAAACTTGAAATATAGAGAAAGTAAATAATAAATAAGATAATTTAGGGATAAGAAGGATTTAGGAAGCCAATCAAAGTGGAGTTGGAAACAAATTAGAAGACAGGCACAGTGAAAAGAAAAAAAATAATTCTAAATGTGGAGCTGTAAAAAAAACAAAATAGGGAAGTAATATTAATATTAACAGGAGGACTTTCTGGGCCCAGCAGAGCCATCTGCACTAGTGGAGGAACCTCCGGCACCCTCATTTGTTGTCACCTCGGTGGTAGTATGAGGATCCCTCCTGCCCCTGGATGCTGATGTAAGAATTAAACAACATTACATTTAAAAAAATTGGTGGGACAGTTAATCTCTCCAAAAATATTTTGACAGGGAGAGGCAAGCTCTGTAACATTTGATTTAACTTTTATGAATCAGTTCTCCTCTCCTATTAGTATTGGGGACCTATTTATTAATTTCCTAACCATATTCCAAATGTCCTAAACTACATTTTGGAACTACTAATAAATTGCAAGGAATGATCTTTGCTTCTTATCTCATTCTCGATCTCTCATCCTTTGACGGGTCAACTCAGTCTGTTTTTTTTTAATGCATTCATGCTGATGCATGCATAGTTACTAGTTACCTACTACACATCACTGGGAAATTGCTTAGGTATGGGAGTTGGGATCCTACGAGGTACAAAAAATAAAGGCACAGAGAAGTGAGAGCACGCGCTAGCTCACTAATACCAACAACTACAACTATCTCCATGACAGGACAGAGGGGTCTCTGTATGATGTCTTAAATAAACAGTTCAAGCAAGTGCCAACTGTTAGGATTAGGTAGCACCACCAAGCACCTGTCTACTGTAGGATGATCACATAATATTTGCAACATAAACTTAACTTACCTGAGTGTGAGCAGCATGCTTGCTATTTGGTAAAAAAAAAATATTAGCATAGATAAAACACAACAAATAAATAATTATTAATCACCAAGCCCCACAACCTCCATGCCCAACAGGTCGAGCAGGTCCTGTTCCCTAACCAGGTGTGCGCCCACCGGTACGTACGCTTTTGTTGGGTGCACCGGATCCCAGAGCAGCGTTGCACAGCCCAGTCTGACCCAATCCCTCCACTGCTTATGCTTCCGGAGGGCGTACCTGCTACCAGGCCAGCTGCCTGCTGCAGGGTCAAGGGGAAGCGGTGCATGCACATAAATCACTAGTGCACCCACCTTAACCTCCATGAATAATGCACGGGCTGCACCCCTATACGAAGGGGCCTACCGCAAGGTAGGCAGCTGCGGCTAGAGGTGCTGCTGGTTCCGGTGGGCCTGGCGCTGCCCCTCGCCTGCTCTGCTATGTTGGTGGATGGAGGCTGTGGAAGTGTAGACATTAGAAGAAACAAGAAAAAAGAAGGAAGGAAGGAAGAGAAAAAAGTAAGAAAGTAAAGCAAAAAATAAAATTTACAAAAGTCACGCAGAAACTCACAAGAAATTTGAAAAAAGTAAAATACAAAAACACAAAGACACAGGGTAAGGTATAGATACAAAATCTGAGGGGTAGATAAGTTTCAGAGGTGTAGGATTAAAGAGATTAGGCAGGGATCGAAAAGTAGGCCCAGTACCATAAACAGAGCAAAAACCGCGATGGTAGCCCCGTGCAAACCGCGGTGTGCCGTTCGTGTGCTATTTACGGCACAAGAACGCACTTCACGTTACATATGACGTGAATTCCGCCCAGGCCTAATCGAAGCTTACTGTCTTCACTCTGTTTTCTCTGCACAATTTGCTGAGTTAATTGCTCTTACAAGAGCTTGCAGTTTAACTGCACAATTGAGAGTCACCATCTTTACCAACAGCCAGAATGGTTTTGGCATAATTCACAACTTTGGGCAATTATGGTCGCAATGGGATTTCTTACCTCCACTAGAATGTCCATCCGGAATGGACTGAACATCAGGAACTTGATTGTGGCTCAACAGTTAACTAAAGAAATTGCTGTTGTAAAATATCCCGGACTCCAAACAGGCAGCGGGTACTCAGTACAATCTCTAGGGGTAGAGGGGGAAGGGAGTAGGTAAGGCGGCCCCCCACTCACACAGTATTCAAACAATTGGAGCCTCACCTACAAGTGCACACATCCACATGAAAGACCAACGCAATAGGGACCACTAATCATTAGTATCCCCAGGAATTTGTCTAATAACATAAATCCTTTGGTCAGGATATGTGTAGGTTATAAAATCACACAGGGCCACATGTACTTCACCCACAAAAAAGTGTGAAGGATAGAGAGAGTACCTCACGGTAGAACAACCCGAGGGGGTTCCCGGTTAATGATTACCGGTATACCCACTTCTCATCATTGGCCACTCTCTCTATGTGAAAAGACAAAAGTGCACTAGGAGAAGATAATAGTGCGGTTGTGAGAATAGTGATGAGAAAAACACAAATAGTGACAAACGTATCACCACTGACACACACTTGTAGTGTACAGAGAAAAGATATAAAGACCCCTAACCAAACACACAAAAGAATATAAATGTGTAGTAGGGTTTAGCTTGCTTTACCGTTTTATTCTGATGCAGCAAACCCCACTTCTTAAAAATGGTTAAATATATACCATAAAACTTTCTGTTCTCAAGCCGACATGTTTCATCGCTCCATGTTTTAGCGATTTCATCAGGGCAATGAGGGGTAGACTATTCTCAGTCTTTTCAGACAGTTATGGACCTTAAGGGTGCTACGTCAGCACATACCAGCACCACTCATAGGGGCACTGTGTCAGGCATCCAAGTGTCCCACCATGTGACGATTGTCGGAAGCGCCGGAGGGACTCGGCGACAGTGGCTGTGATTATTTCCGGTCTCATGGTGGGTCCCTCTTTGAATGCCTGCATTAAGGATTGGGAAGCTTAAGACGGCTTTGGCTGACAATAGATAGACTGGCAGTCGTAAAGCTGGAGTAATGGGCTGAATTCAGGGAAAGACGCCACTCTCTCTCCATTATTAAAGGTGAGCGTGCTGCAGCAGAGAGTAGAGGCGAGGTGAGCTGAGCTCAGAATCCAGCGGGTTGTTTGGAAATTTGTTCTTTGAGCTATGAAAACTTAATTACAGTCACCTATGCTGTGACTAAACGTTGGTAAATAGTTTGACTTGGTGGTGGCATCTGCAAGCTAAATCCACACACTGGTCCAGAGGGAGGAGAGAGTTGAATATAAGGCCAGGCATAAAGATTAAAACCATTTAAGTATGCAAAACCAGCGCAAAACTGCTAGCAATAAAGCTGTAATGCAGAGTCAATCTACACCAGACCCAAAAAAAAGGCACAGTGCAACGTAATGCACAGCAGAGAATGGAGCTTAAGGCTAAGGCTCTTTTGGAGTTAGAGAAGTGGCTGGCACCAGTTTAACAGAAAATGAAAAAGGGCCGAAGTGCAAAAGCAGAGGTGAGATATCAGAACTGAAGCTCCAGGATGTAATAATGGATCCTGATACATTAGATAATCATGACGACAGCAACAGTAGCCCAGCAGGAAATATCAGGTCAACACGCCCCAAGCAATATTCCCTTTTTACAAAACAAAGTTACAGTCTGAACTGCAGGCGCATTCAGTGGGACAGTAGGGGATGGTGACTGTCCCAAGGAAAAACGCCCCTCTCATGGGGAGTATATTTCAGCCTCAGGAGACAATACAAGACCTCCCTATGGTAATAGACATTCAGGCAGGTAATAAAAACATACCACAAAAAAAGGATGAGAGGGAAGAGTCAGTCCAAGATACGCTTGCCACCGTACTCAAACAGATAAGACCAGATAAGCACAAGAAGTAGCGATACTTTATGCAAGACTTGCTAAAAAGGAGGAAAATATGTCACTGATGGCAGAAAGACTGAAGGAGGCAGAAAGCCGAGTCTCAACCTTAGAGGACAAGGTAGAAAACATGCAGGAAGAAATTACGCAGATTGAGAAGAGTAAAAGCCTAACTGAAAATAAGCTGCAAGATTTAGAAAATTACAACAGACACCCTAATATTCACATAGTGGGCATTCCAGAAGGAGGCGAGGATACCCAAGTTCTGAAATGGTCTGAGGGACTTCTGAAAAAAGCAATATCCGAATTAGATGGAGACCTAACCATTACTAGAGCCCATAGGGTACCAGCTCAGAAATATGCAAGTGCAAAACACCCATGTACAATACTACTTTAGTTTGCAGACTATAGGGTCAAGGAGTGCATTTTAATCAGGCCATCATGAGGAGGACTTTTTCAACTCCAGAAGTGTTCTAATTTAAAAGAATTTTAGACGTGTCAGCAATCACTGCAAGGAGATGTAGAGAATTAGTTAAAATGATTGACTCGTTTAAAGCTAAGGGGCCCCAAGCATCCATTCCTGAACAAGCAAAAGGTAAGGTGTTAGTGAAAGGACATTTCTTTTCTTTTCAGTGATGTTGAAGAAGCCCTTCTTATTAAACTGTCCAACTAAAAATGTAAAATAATTGTTTAGATTCCAACTAAGGGGTCCATTAGGATGTAGGGCGGATCGCTACCGCCATGTGGGCTGTGGCGATCTGCCCTACATCATACACCGCCCGCCACCCGTTTCCCCCACCATATTAGTATGGCAGGGGGACCCCGGCGGACGGAAAGACCATCTGCCGGTTTTCCACCAGTGACCTGCCAACCGGGTGGAGAAGGGGCTAGATATGGTGGCGGTGTCTGCTGGTCACCGCCATCCATGTTAGCATGGGCAGCGGTGCATGGCTTTCCATGGTAAAGACCCCACCATAGAAAGCCATGCAGTGTCTGCTTTTGGGAGCCCGTTGCGAGCCCCTAGGGTTTTGGGGGGTGGAGGGTACACATGGGGGGTACCTATGGTACCTCCCTACATTGTCATGGACAAGTTGGCATGCACCGCGCGGTTCCTGTCACCTTGTGCATGACAATGCACAGTGCATTCCCAGCATTGTGGCGGGCGGTGAAGTGAGCACTGCCCACCACAATTTTGGGAATAGAGGATGCCACCGCCACGGTGGTGGTTGCATCCTAATCACCCGTGCGGGACCGCCGTACCACCGGCAGCCGGTCCCAACACCGCTAGGATGCCATCCTAATCGGCCCCTAAGCATTTTGACAGAAGGGGACAGTGCAATATATAAACACTGGGAGTGATGGGGCGATGTGGGGAGTCCTTTCCTAGAATTAGATTCTAGCGGAAGGGATGAGCGCACAAGGGTGCAATACAATCGCATCCAAATTTAGGGGGGTGAGGGAAAGAGGTGTGGACAATTCTTCCTCAGGAGGGTATACAGGAGGGTGGTGGAGGGTGGGTGGTGGCCCACCAAGAGAAAAAAAGGAGAGTTCAGAGACACTAGCGTTGCGGGGTGAATGGAGGATAGTGGATAGTGAGGATAGTCAGATCAGAGCTATGCAGGAAAAGATCAATGAAATAAAAAGAAGTGATGACAAAATTGCCCAAGTTAAGGAAGCACAAAGAAGAAAATATGGGAAAAGAAAACATAGGGGTCCATTAGGATGGCGGGCTGATCGCCCCCGCCAGCCTGGCGGGGCGATCCGCCCGCCATCCTTGCAGGCATGACCCCCGCCATATTATTAAAGCTGGGGGGTCCGCGGCGGACGGAAAGACCATCCGCCGCATTTCCGCCCCGTTCGCCTTGCGACCGGGGCAGAAAAGGCTGCAAAATGGTGGCGTGTCTGTTTGACACCGCCAGCCATATTACAGTGTGCATTGCCGCCATAGAAAGGCATGTGGAGTCTACCTGCTGGGGCCCGTTGCAGGCCCCCAGGGACTCCAGGGGGTGGGGGGTACACATGGGGGGTACCTATAGTACCCCCTGCATTTCAAAGAACAACGTGGCAGGCACCGCGCGGTGCCTGTCACGTCGTGCTTTGAAATGTACAACATGTATTCTTAGCATTGTGGTGGGCGGTGCTTTTAGCACCGCCCGCCGCAATGGTAAAAATACAGGATGCGCCTGCCACTGTAGCGGGCGCATCCTAATTTCCCCCACGGGACCCCCGCCCTTATGGCGGGCAGTCCCTTTCCACGATGGGATGGCGGGCGGACTTTGTCCGCCCGTCATCCTAATGGGCCCCATAGTGTGTGTAGCAACATTTTTCGATATAGGCAGTTTTAACACAGGAGTTTGTATGGATAAATAGACACTGAAGATAGTATTTTAATGCAAATGGACTCAATAATAATTGAAATCCTCAGGCAATAGACATATGGTTGAAAGGGTACCGCCCAGATATTATATTTTTACAGGAAACATATTTTTTTTTTAAACAAAAAAGATAACGCAAGTAAACTCTTTAAGCACTGAGCTGGCTCTCAATGTCTCTCAAATGTGAGTGTATCAAAAAGGGGAGTTGTAATATATGTCCACAAACATCTGCCCTTGCAAGTAGTTTTCACTCAGGAAGATACAGAAGGGAGATGGGCTATAATTAGTGATATATTACATAAAACAAGATTGTCTCTAGCTAAAATAAATGCACCAATATTAGATGGTAAACAGTCTAAATATAGAGTTTTTAATTTTGACCTACAAGAATATCGAGTTGGAAATATCGTAGGGAGACAATATCGAAATCAAGAGTATCTACGACCAAAATATCGAACTGAAGGTAAGAAATATTGTTTTTGTTAATATCGAAGTTAGTAATATTGATAGCAAAAATATTGATGTTGGTAATATCGATATTAATATTATTGTTATGTATTTTGTTATGTATTTTTATGCTTGTGTTTATATTTTTTGTTAAATATTGGACTAGTTTTAGAATGTATGTATTACATTTCTAGAAGTTAGTAATATTTTTTTTAAGTAAATTATGCGTTTTAGGATCGTAGCGGATTGTGGGTTTATAGGGGAATAAGGTGGGAATTAATTTAATTACAGTAAATTAATTAAGAAAAATTAGGAATTAGTAATTATTTTTAAATAAATGGTGTGTTTTAGTTCAGTAGTGGGTTGTGGGTTTATAGGGGAATAGGGTGGAAGTAATTTAATTGCAAATTTAGTAATTCTTTATATTTATTTATTGGTATTGATAATTAATTTTATGTTATATAATTACTAGTTGGTAATTCATTTTTAATTAATGTATTTTTCATTAATTAATAATTAGCAATTAAATTTGATTAATTATAATTTATTGGTATTCATCAATAATTTATTGTTAAATAATTATTAACTGCTAAATATGTTTTATTAATTATTATTTTTGGGTATTGAAAATGAATTATTTTTTATGTGAATATTATTTGGTAGAAGGGGGCGCTAGAGGGCGCACGAGCTGCATGGCCGCACTCTCGTGAGGCTCCAGCAGCCTGGCTTTCATATCCGTCCTTTTATCCTCTTTGACCTGCTCCTGCCCGTCCAAAACCCCTTCTAATTGAAGAGTGTGTGCTACCCAGCACTCGGTGAAAGATTGGCGGCTTGAGGTTTTGTCCACCAGGAGTTCGAGCCGATTGCAATCCGACCCTGTCGGCACCCTACCACTGTGGAGCTCTGTGGCGGCGCAGAAAACTTTGCTGCGCCGAGGCGGACCACGAGGTGAGCAGGCCCGAGCGGTGTATGCGGCGGACCCCCCTTGGCGCGATTACGGAGGGCGGACTGTGGCTCCTCCTGTGGCTCCTCTGCTTCTCCGCTCTGGGATCCCGAATCGCCAGGAGATTAGAAAGTGGGACACGGTGCACCGAGACTGGTTAGCCTGACGGCCAATCGGGCTGTGGGAACGAGCGATCGGCCGGACCTTGCATCGGGGTGTCGGGGGCCCGGGCTGCCGCCTCGGTGAGGAAGGCTTGTGATGTAGGGCACTGTCGGCCCCGAGTCCTGTGCACCGGACCCTTCGCTGGGGCTACACCAAGAGAATACACTGACACTGATGCCGTGTGGGGAGAGGTCGTGTCTGGGCTCCTGTAACACCGGTAAGAGCCCTGATGTTGAACGTGGTGTGAAAGACTGTGCTAACCGAGGAACCTCCGTGTGGGCGTAATGCCTGTGCACGTTATCCTTAATGTGTTGTGACCCTCGCCCTCAGCCTGTACAGCACTGCTCTGACGTGCGCCTGACGCTACGGACTCTCCGGCCCCTGTGATAGTGCAACTACATTGGACTGTATCAGACTCAAGGAGACTTTTCCACTCTTGGGGTGGACAGGGGGCGCCTGTGGCACTGCCGACCACATAGAGCTGCAAGGCCATGGAATACCAGCGCTGAGAAGCCTCCCTGTGCGCCCGCCTGGGAGCAGTGCCTTTCCCTCCCTGCATGTCATTGTTGTGCCAATTAATCTACCCTCATTCTCTGGCTGACGTCGCACCACGTTCGACGCCATTGTGGAGTGGGCGTGGTTGGCAACAAGAGAGGCTTTCCGCTGACAGTCACGAACAGGTGGATTTACATTCATATTGGACATAACACCCCTCTCCAAGTGGCGTCATGGGGAAACCCGACAATAGGCAGCCCAAGCTGCAGTTTGAGCCCGCGGCACAGAAAAAAGCAACTCGCAACACGGTGGATGGCGGACAGCCCCGGAGTCCCTCTACAGAAATAACTGCGCCAGACCAGGCGCTGCCGGACATTACTACCATGCTACAGGAAATGTGCCAGGGCTTTGCCACTGTCGTGGACAAAGTCGACAGACTCTCGGCCAGAATGGACGGCATTGTCCAAAAATTGGATATTCATGAAGAACGCCTCACTGAAGTGGAACGCCGCATTTCTGACAATGATGACGCAACTGCGTCTCACGCCACAAGACTGTCGCGCATGGATGATGTGCTGCGAGTCATTGCCGCCAAAAATGAGGAGTTGGAAGCGAGGAGCCGACGGAATAACATTCGCGTCACGGGCATACCGGAGACGACCAACACGGGGAAGATGGAGCTCTACATCGAAAGGATCCTTATCGCGGCGGTCGGAGCGGAGGCCTTCTCCAACCAGTTTATTGTGGAGCGCGCTCATCGATCGCTTGGACCCAGGCCCAAACCTGGCGCCGCACCCCGACCCATCATAGCGCGATTGCTCAACTATAGGGATCGAGATGCAGCACTGCGGGCAGCCCGGGCAAACCAGACCCTTACGCATGATGGAGTGACATTTTCTATTTATCCTGATTTTACCCCAGTAGTGCAAGAGCAACGACGGAAATTTCTTGTAGTTAAAAAGAAACTCAGAGTCTTGCAAATTGATTGTGCCCTTCTGTACCCGGCCAAACTGCGGGTGACTCATCAAGGTACGCAACATTTCTTTATCAACCCACAACAGGTCGAGGACTACATCAAAACATTGCCAAAACGGGGACGACAGGCTGCAGGCGCTGAGAACCAGAATAACTCCAGTTCGGAATAGGGAAATTGCTGCACTTCGCTACCTGAAGGCATAGGTACCATTGTGTCACGCGCCTTGACTCACGGCAGGACTCGGTGGCCTTATTGCCTATGGAACCTGCGACGACTTCGAAGGGTACCACGGACGGGTACGGACTACAGGTGGTAATGTATGCCAGGCACCCACCCCCCTCTTCCCCTCCCCTCCGGACAGAGACATAAGGGACTTGCATGCACGGAGCGGGAGAAATGGGGGTGGTTGGTAGTGCACCTCAGATGACCCCTGATGGGTGTACCCCACGGGACTTGGTACTATTTCTGTTCCTGTTTCAATGTTTGGGACACATTCTGGGTGGAGGGTGGGTAAAAGGTACTGGCAAGTTGGGGATGCTTCAGTGGGAGGGGGGAGGCGGGAGGAGGATCCTGCATAGGATGGGCGCAGGCAGCAGATTATGGTCCCTTTTTGACAAACTATGCACAACGCAGATGGGGAGGTGGGAGGAGTGTACTACTGCTGTTCCTGTGCACATTATGTGCATGTTGGGGGTTGTTGGGGATGGGTGGGGTGGATGCATACTTGGGGGGATTGGTTGGGTTATGTTCGTTGCATGTGCAATAGGTATCAAAGTGCTGCTGTTACACTCAGATTTGGATGTTTTTGGCTACAACCGGCCTGTGGATGGGCCTGGGGTACACATTGGAAGCTCTACACTGCAACACCGTGCTATGAAGGGCGACAGCACTTTCTATGAGATTGGTCATCTGTTCTCTCTGGTGAAATGGTACATTCGCAGCGTGGACGGGACGGGTGGCTTACTAGTGCCGGACTTACCATGGCATAGGCCCCGGCCTCTGCAACATCTTTCCATCTGCACACATGAGGCACACTAACTTAAATGTACTCACGTGGAATGTGAGATGGTTGGGGGATCCTAGGAAAAGGAGGCAAATACTGAGCTATCTTGATCGTCACAGAATTCCTATCGCCTTACTCCAGGAGACACACTTCAAGCAGAATGGGTTACACTCATTTGGAAAGAAATGGGCATTGCACACAGTCTTCTCCTCTTACTCGTCATATGCACGGGGTACGGCCATTTTGGTAAAGAGAAACACGCCCTTTCATTTGGCGGGCTCTAGAGCTGACACACAGGGAAGGTTTTGCTTGATGTGGGGGAGATTGGGGCGCCTGGCTGTGATGCTGGCCTGCTGCTATGGGCCTAACGTAGATGACCCGCGATACTTCACTGACCTGTGGGCGGCAATTGTGGAAACCGGGCCACAGCACCTAATTTGGGGAGGGGACTTCAACATTACCCTAAATCCAACTTTGGATAGGTCACACCCTGCCCCCCACCACTATACTAAAGGGAGGGAGGCTCTTAGTGCAACGATTGAAGATAATAATCTATTCGACGTGTGGAGATCCATGCATGGGACCAAGGTAGAGGGTACACACTTCACTGCTCAGGCGAGGTCATGGGCCAGACTGGATTATATACTCTTGACACCACAGCTGTATACATCATTGCTGCACTCAGCGCATCTCCCAAGAACATATTCGGACCACTCCCCTGTAATCATTACGTTGCGTGGCAATGAATTAGGTCCCCCTATCGCAGCGTGGCGTATGCAGCCCACGATGCTGCTTGACACTGAATTCCAGGAAGAACTTCGAGTCGAATGTCTGGACTTCTTTCAGCGTAATAAAGATTCGGTGAATGACGTTGAAACCATTTGGGATGCATTTAAAGTCACGCTTAGGGGGCTTTGCATTTCAAAGGGGTCAGGGGTGCTTAAGGGTATACGGAACAGGTTGAAGGCTCTGGAGGCTGACCTTAGGGATGCAGAGGATACTCTTCGAGATAGCCATGGGGCTGACAGGCTAGCAGTCATACGAGATAAGCTGTCGGAATTCACCGCTGAAGCTGCACGAGAGGTGAAATTCAGGAATAAACACTGGGTGGCTAGAAGGTATGGAGAGGGCGAAAGACCGGGGAAGGCCTTAGCTGCGACGATTAAACTTATGCGTTCGCCTACTGTCATACTCGAGCTAGAGACTGCGGAAGGGGTTCTTCTCAGGGACACCACACACATATTAAATGAATTCGTGGGGCATTATAGTTCCTTATACTACTCTGCCCGGACGGGCGACTTAACGCTCGATGACTACCTGGCAGATGTGTCACTGGGATGGCTAAGTGATTCGCAACGGGCCTTTCTCAGCGCCCCATTTTAACTTGATGAGGTACGGGAGGCCATCATGCACATGAGTTCGGGTAAGGCCACTGGACTGGATGGCATTCCTATTGAATTTTACAAGACATATATAGACTTCATGGCTCCGGTTTTGCGCGAAGTATATGAAGATGCTCTGGAGGTTGGCCACCTACCTGCTTCCATGAGAATGGCCCTCATAACGTCCCTTCTTAAACCTGGGAAACCTGATAACCGATGTGATTCGTATAGACCCTTATCGTTATTGAATTGCGACGTGAAAATTCTTGCTAAGTTAATAGCCACGCGAATTGGTCTCCTTTTACCTGACCTGATACTCCCAGATCAGGCGGGCTTTGTCCCGGGTAGGGCAACGTCGCATAACCTCCGCACTTTTTTTTCAGTCTATGACTCCGTCCACGAAGATTTACCAATGGCTGCTATTTTTCTAGACGCCACAAAGGCGTTCGATTCTTTGGAATGGGACTACGTCTTCCGGGTGCTCGGGCGTATGGGTTTTCCCGTGATCTTTATATCCTGGAGCAGGTTATTATATACAGACCCAGTGGCTAAGGTCCTCATTAACGGCAAATTGTCCTCGGAATTTCAGATCTCTAGAGGTACCAGGCAGGGCTGCCCCCTTTCCCCGCTCCTGTTTGCCATAGCCACCGAGCCCCTCGCAGCCAAATTGCGCCAACATCACCGGGACAGTGCATTGAGGTGTTTTCAACGGCAGATTCTGATCTCAATGTATGCCGACGATATCACGCTCTATGTTCGACACCCTAGCGAGAACTTGAATCCTATTCTTAGAGAGTTTATACGATTTGGGGTACTCTCCGGTGTCCAGATCAACTGGAACAAGTCGTGTATATTCCCACTTACCGCTTCAACGCGTAGATTTGCATTGGATTACCCACTTGCCTGGTGTGAGGGGGACTTTAAATATTTAGGGATACATATTGAAAAGAACAGGGAGGCGTTGATTCGTGCTAATTATGGCACTGTAATGAATAAAATCAGTGATAACATCTCTAGATGGATAACCCTCCCGCTATCCATGGCTGGTAGAGTGTCACTAATTAAGATGGTAATACTCCTTCAATTACTGTATCTTTTTTTAAATATACCTTTCCACCCGGGAAGCTTTTTCTTTCGGATGTTGCGTACTGAATTACTTCGACTGGTGTGGGGCGGGAAATCGCCGAGACTCAAATGGGAGATCCTCATTCGACCCTACTCGCAGGGGGGCTTCGGAATCCCTGATTTTGAGCTTTACTATCGAGCAGCTCAAGCCCATTTCGCTTTTTTTTGGATACGGCAACCCAGATATATGCCCCAATTGGCGGCGGAACACTGGCTGGCACACCCGATACCGATTGAGGGCGCACTTTACTCCACGGTGGAGGGCAGAGATAAAACCCCCAACACTGTCTTCAGCACTGTCACTGCGTGGCAGTATATCGGCTCGAAACTTGACATCGGGCTGCTGTATGACCCACTGTTGCCGTTGGTGTATCACCCACAAATGCCGCTTTTGCAAGAATCAGGCTTTCAGAAACTTCTAAAGAAGATACATGTCGCTACGTGGGGGGACCTGTACCATAATGGTACATTCCGCTCTAGGGAGCAGCTATATGAAGGGATCCAGCCAACACCACTAGATGTATTTTATTATGTTAGGCTCCGACACGGACTGCAGGCGATTACACCTGACTTTCCACACGAACCACCTGTCCTGACCCCGTTGCAACATATTCTTTTGAATGACAGTCCCAGCAGACTAGTGTCCACACTATACAAATCTATACGTGCCAATGTTGACTATACTGACTTGCCTGCTAGGGAGAAATGGGATCAGGAGTTGGTCACGACTATCACGAATAGGCAATGGAATTTCTGTTTGCAGCAGACAGAACACATATCATCCAGTAGCAGATATAGAATCATTCACTATAAATTTATACACAGGCTTTATCACACACCTGCGCGTCTGCACAAATTCCGCTTGAGAGACACTGATAATTGTGATAGATGTGGGGCTCCGGGGGCAGATTTCTTACACCTTGCATGGGAATGTGCTCAGGTTCACCTATACTGGGAACAGGTTTTTGCAGCCATTTCCAAAATGATACATACATTGGTGGAACCATCCCCGATATTGGCACTACTGGGTTATGTAGAACCACTTCAGGCAGCCCATCGTAAATATGTGGCACTAACTATGCTATTGGCTAAACGTAGGGTAGCATGCAGATGGGGGAGGGGGAGAGCCCCCAAGTTCAAGGAATGGTTGAATGACTTGGTATACTGTCAGGACCAAATGCATACCTACTCGGAGCTATTACCAGTCACCTCCAGGCCTACTGATATCTGGGCTCCGCTACAATGTTATCTGCTGGAAGTATCTGCAGAAGACACCGACGATTAACTGTATACACTTTACATTGCTGTTATATATTTGCAAGTCGGTGTGGTCACAGATCATAGGAGGGATGTAGAAAGCTATGCTCATAGTTGTTGACGTTGGTGCCCCCCCTCTATCCTACAGCACACCCCCCCAGGCCAATAATGTGAGACTCCAATTTTTTTTTTTTTTGTTTTTCTTCTTTTTGCCCTCGGATAGCACAACCTATATAATCTATAGAAAACTGAATGTGTGTCATATCGAACTGTTATTTACTCAAAATATACTGGTTTATCACAGGTCTGCTCAACACTTCTGCAATATGTTGCGTGTCATGCACTGTACCATTATAGGGCCCACCACGGATGGCCGGAAACAAATCTCATGTGTCGATTGGATACCGCACTGGTTAAAAGTTGACGAACATGTAACAAGAACAAAAAACTACAAAAAGTGAGACGCATTGATTTGATTATATTACATAGGCGTACTGTCATAATGTTTCATTTTCAAATGTAAATTTGCATGAGTACAGTCACTCCTGTTGCTTTATGAATACCTGATATGTGCAAATAGCGGCCGGCCTCAGGGTTGTAGGCGAGACGCTGTGTACGCTTGACAATACTAAATAAACGTCTTACACCAAAAAAATATATATATATATTATTTGGTAATTAATTTTTATAAAAATTATTTAATTGTATTTATTATCAATTTACTTGGCACTTAATTATTAATTGGTAATTATTTTTAAGTAATTATTTATTGGTACTGTTAATTAATTAATTTTTATTCAATAATCAAATTATTATTATTTTTTTTTAAATATTTTAATTATTAATACGTTATTTTAACACCTACGCTATCCAGCACTTTCCCTACTGTTGCACTCTCTGGAGTTGAAATAGTAACTTTAACCCCTAGGCTATCCAATACTTTCCCTACTGTTGCCCTCTCTGGAGTTGGAATAGTAATTTCAACCCCTAGGCTATCCAACACTTTCCCTACTGTTGCACCCTCTGGAGTTGGAATAGTAATTTTTACCCGTAGACTATATTCCAGTTTCCCTACTGTTGCACTTTCTGGAGTTGGAATAGTAATTGTAACTCCTACGCTATCCAACACTTTCCCTACTGTTGCACCCTCTGGTGTTAGAATAGTAATGTTAACCCCAACGCTATCCACCACTTTCCCTATTGTTGCATTCTCTGGAGTTGGAATCGTAATTTTTACCCCAACGCTATCCAACACTTTCCCTACTGTTGCACTCTCTGGAGTTGGAATAGTAATGTTAGCCCCTACGCTATCCAACACTTTCCCTATTGTTGCGCTCTCTGGAGTTGGCTAAGTAATTTTTACCCCTACGCTATCCAACACTTTCCCTACTGTTGCACTCTCTGGAGTTAGAATATTAATTTTAACCCCCACGTTATCCAACACTTCCCCTACTGTTGCACTCTCTGGAGTTGGCATGGTAATTTTTACCCCTACGCTATCCAACACTTTCCCTACTGTTGCACTCTCTGGAGTTGGAATAGTAATGTGTAACCCCTAAGCTATCCAATATTTACTGTTTTAGTTAATGAAGTGTATAATTTTCTAAACATTTTTTTATTTGTTAGATATAGTTTTTGTATTTTATTTATTTTATCGTATGTGTATGTATGTATTTATAAGTTATAAAATGTTTTTAACAATGTATAAATTATTATAATAATTAATTGTAAATATTATTAGGGTAAGTATATATATTATATTTTATATATTTTTTGCATTATATGTATTACTTATAATTGTAAACATATTTTTAACTCTGTTTATTTTAAATACATGTATTTATTTATTTTATTTTACATTATTTTTAAAGATTTTCAAAAACGATCTATTTAACAACGATTGTTTTGACAATATTTTTTCTCGATTTTTTTGTACTTGCCATAATGTAGATAGGACTTCGATATTCTTGACATCGATATTCTGCCTCCGATATTTTTGATGTTGATATTTTTGACGTCGATATTCTGTCAGTGATTTATATTAAACAACCCTACATCCCTTAGGGAGCTGAAACAGGCCCTAATTAACATTCTAGGCCTAGTGATTATAGAAGGGGATTTTAATCTATTGCAAAATCCAAAATTAGATTCCTCCATCCACGGTCGTAAGCAAAACAAACCACGAATGGCTAAAGCATTGGAAGAATGCATAAGCGAATGAAAGTTAAAGATCAATGGCGAAATAAATGGCCACAAAAACACAAATTTTTGTGTTTTTCAGCTAAATATAATTCTACCTCAACATTAGTTTATTTTTTACTCATCTATAGTTTAGATTTAATTAAATATGAGCATATACAAAATGCTTTTTCGGACCATGCTATGTTCAAAATGGAAATTACCGGAATTTAGATAGAAAGACAAGTGGGAAGATGGAGTTTTGATAAATTCAATTTAGAGGAAGAAGAATGGTCCACAGAGGTTAATTATTTTAGGAAAAACACCAATATTGTCTGAGTAGAAAGTGTGTGGTAGGCGTTACATACAACCATCAGAGGATATATTACTACTAAGGGGATACAAAAACAAAAAGTGTTATCACCGAGGTTTAAGGTGGAAAATGAGCTTCATCAGGCAAGTGTTACACTTATGCATACTAAGACAGTGGTAAATAAAGTTCGAATTAGACAAGCTAAATAAAGTATGCAAGAATATTAATATGCACAAGGTTATACTGCCAATTCTGCATATCTTGAAGAAAGCAAATACACTGTAAACTGCTAGCTTGGCACTCTAGAGATCTTTAACAAAGTAATAGTTTTACACTCTTAATAGATACAGAAACTAAGGTACATTTCATAGATCCTTTACAAATTCGGAACATTTGCTTAAACTTTATGGAAAAATATATGGCAGGCACTGTCAAACTGATATGAGACGGCTTAAGCTATTTTTAAGTAAGCTCCCAATTCCACAACTGGAGAGTAGCCTAGTGATGGAGTTGATGGTTGATTTTTCTCTAGATAAAGTAGAAAAAGTGTTAAAATCTTTGGCTAACAGTAAATCGGCTGGAGAAGATGCCATGCCTTCGGAATTGTATGAAAAATTTGCACCAACTCTGAATATAGAGATCCTAAAGCTTTCCAATTATAGACTCAAAGAAGGGGAGCCCCACCTTCATTTAGAACAGCGGTGGTAGTAAGTGTTCTAAAGAAGGATAAAAAAAGGAAAATATTAACTCCTATAGGCCCATCAGTCTGCTAAATGTGGATTGTAAGATTTTTTACTAAACTCTTAGCTAATCAATTAAGTAGAGTTATAGGCTCTGTAGTCCAGCCCGATCAATGTGGGTTTGTTGCAGGAAGACACTTATGTACAAACAACTTTTCGTATTGAAGCCCTAGATTTTATGACACAAAATCAAGTGCCCGGCCAAGTGATATTTCTAGATGCCAAAAAGCCATTTGATTTAGTATGCTGGGAGAACCTTTTTAAGATTCGAAGGGAGTTTGGGCTTCCAGATAATTTATTTTGTATAATAAACTGTTTATATAAGGGACCTACTGCACAAGTTATCATTAACTCAAGGACGTCTGTTACCTGTAAGGTGAGCAGAGGTACACGACAGGGATGTCCTCTATCTCCAATATTATTCACATAATTTATAGAACCACTAGCTATAGCCATTAGAACTAACAAACATGTGGAGGCATCTATTAATGGGATGTCAAACATAAAATTATAGGCCAAAGATATCGCCTTATTCTTTAAACCCAGAAGCATGTATTGGGGATTTTTAAGAAATTTCAAGCACTAGTTGGATACAAGATAAATAAAATAAAAACTGAACTGAACCAAAACAGTATTTAGGGAATTTGGGTTTCGAAAATTTTAAAAGCGATCTGTATGCATTAAACTATGCTCCATAAATTCATAACAGTAAGACACTGTTGGCAAAATGGTTATATTTACCACTTTCATTAATGGGACATGTGATGTCTAAACTGCCTTCAGGTAACTTTCTGTTCTCCGCTGTACCATGTGCATTACAGATGAAATTTTTTAAAGACCTAGAGAGTTTATTCTCAACATTTATCTGGGTAAATAAAATAGCAAGATGAGCACTAGACACTTCATATAGACCAACTCAGACAGGAGGCCTGGATCTCCCAAATGTAAGGGAATATTACAATGCGTATTTTGCACATAAAACGTTTAGATTTCTTAGATCCACTGAGATGCCCAATATAGATAGCTTTTTTATAGAAAGGATATTTCAAGAGTGCAAAATCTTAGACCTTTTAGGGATTACAAAAAATCCCAAGAAAATCAGATATAAGACCTTACAATAGCTAATTAAGTGAAAAATACAGTTATTTAAGTTTTATAATTTACCATGTATTAATGGGCCAACATGCTGCACTGACACAGTGGTAGAAGATTGGCACTTCATAGAGAAAAGTGTTGCATTAAAATGGGAAAGTAATGGTTATAGTACTATCTTTGAATTTGTTCATGAGGATGCTCAGAAGGATTGGGGCAACATTGTCCCTGGCATTAGATATTATAAGGAAATATTAAAATGGTCATACAAGCAGATTAGACACTTTTTTATAGACATCGACTTGTCGCTGCTTATGTCAATATTGGATCTTACGGAAGACTTGATATAGTCTAATGCCTGCAGCTCTATCAGCTGCTGGATAACTATCTTAAGAAAGACTAACAAGAGGCAATTATATCAGAAAGCACGAGATAAGTGACTAGCTAAGGAAAAGATTCACCTTTTGGTAGCAGCCTGGGACATGATCAATAGTTATAAAGCTACATTACTGAAAGGAGCACATTTAAAAGAATGCAATTTTATGGTAAATCGTTATTATATAGAACTCCTGTTTTTTTGCACAAGCTATATCCGCAAATTCTGGATGCATGTTTCAGATGCTTATTACAAGGAGAGGGCAGCTGGACCTACATCATTTGGAACTGCCTGATAATATAAAACATTTGGGAAGAAATTGAGAGATATTGCTACCACAATTTGTATTCAGGGACTCTTAGATGCTGAGACCACTGTTTTAGGATAGTCATCAGATATGTGCATTAGTCCCTTGCAGGAAAAACAGTTATATATTATTACACTTGTAGCAAGATGTTTGATATTACAGAACTGGCATACGGAAGTCATTCCAAGGCTTCAGCAGTGGCTGAATAAACTGTGTAAGGTTGGGGAAATGGAAAAAACATATGCCTTAAGGTTGGGATCATACTCTAAGTACAAATTGATATGGGGATCCTTCTTTCAGCCAGGATATTACAAAAACGTTTTTACTTTGAAAGTCAATGGATATCAGTGCAGGTGTAATATAGAGGAAATGTGCAATATAGGGAAAGTTTGCAATACATCTTTCTATGTTATATTCAATATATGTATTATACCCCAATGCCATATAGGAATTCTCTAGTAGAATCTACTTTCACTTTTGTATCTACTTATTGATATATAATAAGAGATGTGTAATAGGTACTCTGTTAGGTAGAATATGCAGATATTATGTACGTTATATTTTAGGCACATTTTAAGGTTTATATTTAATATTTATTATGTGAATTGTGTGATCGGTGAACTATGAAAAAAATAAACGTTCTAAGGAGGTCTAGAAGAACTTGCGTACATTGCTGAAGATGTTCTGTATCTAAATGTTCCTATTTCACAAATGTAGCACTAAATGTTACCGTGGAAGATCTGTGCAATGTGAATCCTGAACTGTTAGAACTCCCTTGAAATAATAAAGCCACTTATAAAATTAAAATCATTTGAAAAAAAAACCCAAAAAAAACTTGCTGCAAAAGGGGAACAATTATGAACTGTGCCTAGTAGATGTTTATTGTATTAGTTATTTGTTTCATAGAAGACTAACCTAGGTCCGAAAAGTCAGTTACAGAAGAAAAGGGGTAACATTTTAGAAGTACATGGAGTTGGGTTAAGGATTGTCTATTAGGGAACGGAAACAGAAGATCTAAGGAAAAAAGAAAACCTCTCTACAGCTTTAAAGAAGATTCTCTGCTGATCCTCTACTGCAGATCAAAAACTAATAACTGATTCAGAACGATGTGTTGAAATAAAAACAACTGCAAATGCATTGTGTGTGGTTTTCATAATAACAGTTATAATGATTACCATAGTATTAGTGGGATTGTATCTGACCACCAATCCAGAAACCTCTAGTAATAATGTAGCTAATAAACAAAGACAACATTTTAGGGATAGTATTTTTACTAAAACATTTGCGAGTTACAAAGAAAGATGAATACGCTACAAATCTATATTCTATGTTAGTACAAGAATACACTAATGCAATAGATGTTAAGGATTGCTATGATTGCACACAGTTGCCAACTTCTGTTTCTGAGGAAGTCACATATTATAACGGTCCCTTATCCTACACAGTCTCTTGTAGTTTTCTGCTTTCACTAGTTTATGGGTGAGGACACTGTGAATATTTTTATTCAAATTATGATTTAATGCTTTTATGAGTGCCTTTAACAAAAAGTATGAATTTACACCCACAAGCAAAAAATGATGGATACAGCTTGGTATTACTTCTTTCCACACTTACCAGTAGATAGTGTAAAGGCTTAAAAAAACAATCTAACATGCTTGATGCAACCCGCAAAGAAAGCTTTTATTATGGGTTTAGAAGAGAGGTACATGAACAGGACAAAATCAGCAGACGTGATTAGAAAATGTATGGAAAAGGAAGGAAAATTAATTTAGAAAGAAAATGGTCTATCCTATTCGCATACTAGACAGTGGGCATAAAGGAAAGATTTGTTTTTACAAAAGACGCACACTAAAAAGTGCTAGACATGTAATAATCAATATCTATGAACACACATTTGAACTAATGGAGGGATATTGGCAAATTTTAGAGGGAAACTAAAATGCAATTCCAGAGGTTTGATACATTTGAGGACAGAATGCGTATTTACATTTCCTGCTTATTGGGAGGAAACGTGCTGCTAATGCCAAAGATATATCATGTTACAAGTATAGAAGCATTAACGTTAGCACAATCACATAGATAAAAACGCAATGCAAAAAAAGAAGCTGCTTTGCTAGGAGACAAATTTGGGACAGTTATACCAACAGTGGGGATCATATTACATGAAAAAAAAATTAGGACGCTAGCTACCATAGTTGATAAAATGGCACCAAGCGCTCCTGGAGGTTTATTCCTTGTTAATACCGAATTAATTGCTATAAGGTCTATGGTTTGACAAGACCGTTTTGCTTTAGACATATTACTCGCTGAAAAGGAGGGGAGTCTGTCATATGCTGAAATTAACTTGCTATTGTGCGTTTATACCCGATGAAAGTAAGCAGATAGAAAGCTTTGCAAGAACCATATCAGGGTTAGAACCCGAATTATATGAACTAAAAACACCACTTTTGTGTGAGAATTTTGGGAAAAGGATTGAATACTAGCGGAAATTTGTTTTCGACAGCTGGGAAGTGTATATTGAAGTGTATAGTAAGTCTATACTAACGCCAATACTGATAATAGGACTTTGCTTATTATTGCTTTATATCCTATTTCTGAGCTATAAATACTGCATGGTCAAAAGACAGGAAGATTTCAAAGTAAAATGTACCAGAGGGAGATCAGGCTACATGGAATTATGAATGACAACTATATGAAATCACTTTTACGCAACAGCGGAATTAAAAAGAAAATAGACAAGACTCATCTGAAGGTGAAAGTGCTCTCTAAAATTGAATTTGAATGTGAAACCAAAAATTTGTGATGATTAAACTCATCAAAAGGGAGGAATTTGAGGGAAATTACTTTAAAAATAAAAATTTGACTCACGGACCATGTTAGAATTGCACTTTAGAATGCGTTTAAACTGTTGTAGAAATGTTTTCACATAGCAAATGATGCGCAGAAACTTGTTCACATGAAAGAATCATATGAGCAGTTGACATTGGAAAAAGAGTGTTAACGCCTAACCATTATCAATACATTATTGTGGGGTTTTATATTAATGAGTGTGCCTAGCAAGAATAGGGAAGAAGAGTCGGATGAGGAGAACACCCTGACCCAGATCTCATTATTCTGCCTGTGTGACCCTTCTACTGAACAGTGGCTTCTCTACTTTTGTTACCAACAACTACGGCTAAAGGTGACTTCAATCTTCCTTTATTTAGAGACCCTGTATAGATTGATGCTATTGCAGAGATCACTGTTTTGAAACATTTGCTACTGCAGCTATGTGCAACTTGGCTGAGTTTCTAAAATGACTCTTTATGGCTACTTCTTTCCATATTCTAAATCTTGCTCTTTTCTGAAAAGAACTCTTCATGGGTTCTCATAGGGTAGATTAGGCACCTTAGATAGTTTAGTGACAGTTGATTTCTGGAACACTCCATATTGATTTATGCAATCAATATTCAACCTTGTTATTGGCATTTGTGTAAAACAACTAATTTGTATAATGACAACAAAAGCAATACTAAACCTTTAAGATAAATAAATGTGATGAAACTTCATCAACCTCTCATCATTGACTGAACATTAATCTGACCAATGATGATGCATACAAAGTATATGCCTTTTGTTCTAGCTCATTTTAAACTTGGTGGCAAAGGTCTATCGACATTCTCAAGAGCCATCATGATTTCACAAGGGACAAAATTTGTAAATTGGGTGTTTAGACCTAAATATCGTTCTTGGGTAATCCTCAGACTCCTGCACCCTCAACTAAAGATGGCATATAGACACAAGTGGCAATTCTAGTGCAAATATATTAGGGAAATCTTCTGGGTTAATGAATACAAGAAGAATTGTAGAACAACCAGTTCAGACATAGTCCCAACTATGGGAAAAGCTTTTTTTCAGTCTTTTTATGGTGATTGTCTTGTTTTTTTGTTTAAATATGTCTAGGTTGACCTGAAGCAAGGGTTACCAGACTTAAGGAGATGGAGAAGTTAATGGACATATGTAGGTATTTCAAAGATTTGTGAAAAAAGAAGATTAAGATAGACAAAGATTCTATAATAACTCCAGCAGAAGCCATGTTTCATGATGGGATTGGACAGCATGTTGAGAGATAGAGGATAAGGGGTATAGGCTTTGAAAAGTGTGGGGCTCACTCATTTAGGATGAGTCAGCAATAGAAGAAATAAAAACTAGACATGTGTAAGAAAGAACTGATGGACCCAGTCAGAGGGTTGAAAGACTTTCTGCAAGTTTTGTCACATCGTTCGCTTGCGGAGCGCATCCCCAACAGTGCGAGGAAATTCCCGCCGCCACGAAGGCCGAGATCATCGCAGCACCTGTTGCCGCTGCAAGAGTCGTCGCATCCTTCGTTTGCGGGATGGACCCGACTGGTGCGGGAAGATTACCATTGCTGCGAGTGTTGTTGCAGAGCCTGTCGTCGCTGGGTGAGAACGTCGCACCACTTGCTTGCTGCGAGTGTCGTCGCAGAGCCATTGCATCGAGGAGCTGTGAGAGGAAGATCACCGCTGGTCCACGCATCGTCGCCCCGGAGATCGTCGCAACTCAAAAGATCATCACAGCGTGCCTTTGCAAGCTTCTTCACTACGGAACCTCCGCACCGAAATCCATACAAGGTATCGCATCCCTCCCCATACAGACCGAAGTCACGCTTCACGCCCGCTACTTCCAGCAGGGCAGTCGTATTGCCTCCCCAAGGTCTCAGGAGTGACGATACGCTTCTTTTCCAATGCACCGGTTTCTGTTTTAGAGTTTTGTTGCATTTAAAGGTACTGTTGGCTAAACGTGACGCAACTGTGAACTTTTCACGCAACTGTGGATTATTTTATTGCGACTTTAAGAACTCTTTTGAAACCATATTCTTGAACTGTGAATGTTGGTTTTTTGTCGTTTTGGTCTTGTGTAGTTTTGATTAAATACCTTTATTTTTCTAAAGTTTTATGCAGTCAGTTTGTGGTGTTTTCACTGTGTTACTGTGAGTGTTGGTACAAATACTTTACACAATCCCTTTGATAAGCCTTGACTGCTCGTGCCAAGCTACCAAGGGGGTGAGCAGGGGTTATCTCAGAGGGTTTCCTCCTTACCCTGACTAGAAGCAAGGGTCCCTATTTGGACAGTGGTACAAACCCCTGCCAATTAGAGACCTCCAGTTCTAGCATTGTTGGTCAGGGGTGGGATTTGAACTTGTATTTGTACTAGACCCACAGTGATTGGTGTACATCACTAGTGAGTGCAGACCACTACGCCACTGCATACTACTGTTTAGGTTTTTTTGCTTGGTTTTATTTTTGATTAACTCTTCAAAGCATCATGTCTGTGAATGGAAAGACACCCAGTGTGGAAGAGGCAGAATTGGAATTTTGTATTGAGGATTTGTATTCCTACAAAGTTGCACAGCTTAAACAATTCTGCAGCCAGCTTAAGTGCCCCATAAAGAGCAGCCTCGGGAAGGAGAACCTGCAGAGCATTTGAAGGCCTATTGGGAGGCCCAAGAAGGAAATGGTGCAAGTGAAAAGGGGGAGTTTTCTGCCCCATGAATTGCCTGTGAGCAGACCAGATTCAAGGGCTGGCAGCAACCACTCCGGCCGGGGTCTGACCCCAGAAGAGTTAGAAGAAAATCAAAAAGTGAGACATCATGAAATTGAAATCTTGAGAATGAAAATGAAGCAATTGGAGGTAGAAAAAGTAATGGTGGCAGAGGAGAGCAAAAATGCCCTGGCCCTGGAGGACAAGAAATTACTTTTGGCTCATGAATTGAGCATGAGGGAACTGGATATCAAGGCCAAGCAGGTGGATTCCAGTTCAGATGGTGGCAGTGCACTGCCAGTGCAGGGGGGTAAAGTATATATTCCCAAGGATCTGGTACAGAATTACCATAGAAGTGAGGATATTTATGCCTGGTTTACTTCTAATGAGATTGCATTGAGAATGAATGGTGTGCCTGAACAGCATTGGGGGGCGGGCCTGTGGAAACATTTTGAGGCTTCTGGGAGGAGTGCCCTAGAGCCCTTAGAGTTAGCAGGTACCATAACCTACCCCAAAATGAAGGAGGCCTTATGTCTCAGGTATGGACTTACTGCAGAGCAGTACAGACTGCAGTTTAGGAACTCTAAGAAGAGAGAATCTGCGACTTGGATGAAGTGTGTGAATTTTTACTCACGTGCACTGGAAGGTTGGGTGAAGGGCAGCAAAGTAACTGATTATAAGGGGTTGTTGCATTTAATTAGTTGGGAGCACTTGAGTAGTCTTTGTGTTCCAGAGCTGCACCAGCATCTTTTAGACAGCAAGCTGACAGACCCTATTGAGCTTACTAAGGAGGCGGACCGCTGGACCAGCACCAGGGTCCACAGAGGAATTCTGGATACCACAGCCAAAGGTAGGCAGGGTCTCCAGCAGAAGAGTGGGGGGACAAGGGTAACCAAAAGGAGTTCTCGTAAGGACCCCAAAATAGTTCCCAGGGAAAGGAATTCCAACCCCCCAGACCTAGACAGCCATGGCCCCCTAGGGGCAGGTGGGACAATGGAGACAACAGGGGAAACAGGGGTCCCCCTACCTGCAATCACTGCACTGAGGTGGGCCAATTTGCTCCTAGATGTCCCAAGAAACCTCCAGCACCCACTGGTGCCCCAGCCCCAGGGTTAGCAAGTGTAGCTTTGGGAGGGGATTGGATTTCTAGTGGGGAGGAGGGACTAGCAGTTATGACCCTTGTCTCTTTAGGAGACCAAGAGATGGTCCAGGAAACCTTACTGCCCCCTAACACTAAGAAATATGGGTAGAAGGTGATCATCAATGGGAGAGAGATAGAGGCTCTGAGAGACACAGGAGCCAGAGTGACATCCGTGAGGTGTCAGTGGGTGTCTGAAGAGCAGAGCACTCCCCATGTACTCTGCCCTGCAGTGGCAGCTGCCAGCTCAGTGCGCCTCTGCAAAGTGGCGCGTGTTCCCTTTGAATGGGGAGGGGTATCTGGTCTCTTGGAAGTTGTTGTCAGTAAAGCCTTGTCTGTAGGATATCTGCTAGGTAATGACCTGGAGAGTTCTCCATGGAAGGATGTGGAACACCGAATTAATTTGGAAATGTTGGGTTTGCCTGCGTGGATCTATGTCACCACACGTGCTATGGCAGCCAGTAGGAGTGATTCAGCAGAACTGTTGCCTGAAACAGTGGCCCAGAGACCTGCCAAGAGAGGAAGAGGTAGGGGGCACTGGAAACCAGCCCCAGCCGTTCCCACGGTCCAGGAAGAAGCAGAAGCTGAGGGGGGTGCCCTGGAACCTACAGGGGAACAGGTGGCCGAACTGGGTGACCTGCCTGAGCTGACCCATTGGCAGTAAGAAGGTGAACCCTCCAGGGAGGAATTCTGCAAGGGGCAGAAAGAGTGCCCTTCCCTCATTGGTGTGGGGCCACAAGCTGCAGACCAAGCATCAGGTGGAGCATCAAAAAATCAGTTTCTTTACTGGGAAGATGAGTTATTGTATAGTGAGCCTAAGTTTGCTGAGTGCTGCCTGTGTGCTGGTGGTACCCGCGCGCTTCAAGAACTTCCTAATGGGTCTGTCTCATGACGTGCCTCTCGCAGGACATCTGGGGCAAGACAAGACCTTCTCTACTGGCCCTAGATGAAGAAGTACGTCAGTACCATTTGTAGAACTTATCAAACATGTCAGGCCAGTGGCAAGAGCGGAGGGAAGTGCAAGGCACCCCTCCAACCCTTTCCTGTGGTGAGCACCACTTTAGAGCGGGTGGGCATCAACATCGTGCGGCCCTGGACCCCAAGACAGCTTTAGGCAACAGGTTCATCCTGGTCTTGGTGGACCATGCCACCCGGTACCGGAAGCAGTCCCTCTCAGGACAATCACAGCACCCGTGGTGGGCCGTGCATTGATGGGGATCTTTTCCCGAGTTGGGTTCCCCAGAGAGGTGGTCTCTGACCGGGGTACCAACTTCATCTCTAGGTACATGACGTCCCTGTGGGAGGAGTGTGGGGTAACTTATAAGTTCAC
This sequence comes from Lissotriton vulgaris, assembly GCF_964263255.1. Classification (NCBI taxonomy): domain Eukaryota; kingdom Metazoa; phylum Chordata; class Amphibia; order Caudata; family Salamandridae; genus Lissotriton; species Lissotriton vulgaris. The sequence continues at coordinate 598,135,165 of NC_141691.1, forward strand.
CACTTCTTACCACCCTCAAGGAAATGGGTTGGTTGAAAGGTTCAACCGCAGCCTAAAAGGTATGATTATGGGCCTAGCGGAGCCAATGAGACGGAAGTGGGACATCTTTCTACCATGCCTTTTGTTTGCCTTCAAGGAGGTGCCTCAGAAGTCCTTAGGGTTCAGTCCCTTTGAACTCTTGTACGGCCACCCTGTTAGAGGACCTCTCACACTGGTGAATGAGGGGTGGGAGAAATCCTGTGGGAAGACACCCCAGGATGTGTTCAGCTACGTCTTGGTCTTCCGCAACCAGACACCACGCTTCAGGAAGCTCGCACAGGAGAACCTAGAAGCTAGCCAGGAAGAAATGAAAAGATGGCACGACCAGAATACCACGCTGGTCATATTTCAAACTGGGCAGAAAGTGTGGGTGATGGCCCCAGTGTAGCCTTGTGCACTCCAAGACAAGTGGACTGTTCCATATGAGGTGGTGGAGCGCAGGAGCGAATTAACCTACCTGGTTAACTTGAAGACTCCCAGACAGCCCGTGAGAGTCTTGCATGTGAACCGCCTCAAACCCTACTTTGAGAGGTCTGAATTGACAATGCTCATGGCTACAGATGCTGGAAGGGAAGAGGATAGTGATCCTCTCCCTGACCTCCTGGCAGTCAAGGAGCAAGACGGGTCAGTGGATGGTGTGGTCCTCTCGCCCACCCTGACCCCAGAACAGCAGAGGGACTGTCGCCAGGTGTTGGGTCACTTTTCCTCCCTGTTCTCTTTGACCCCAGGTGTCACCAATTGGTGCGTCCATGATGTGGACACTGGAGATGGCCTGTCTGTGAAACAGAAATTTTACAGAGTAGCTGACAAGGTCAGGGCCAGCATCAAAGAAGAAGTTTCCAAGATGTTGGCGCTAGGGGTTGTTGACCCCTCCAGCAGCCCCTGGGCTAGCCCAGTGGTCTTAGTACCAAATGCTGCTGCGCCCGGTGCCACTCCAGAACTCCGGTTTTGTGGGGACTACTGTGGGCTCAATGCGGTCGTGAAGACTGACGCACACCCCATCCACAGAGCTGATGAGCTCGTGGATCGGTTAGGAGCTACCCAGTACCTCAGTGCATTTGATTTAACTTCTGGGTACCTGCAGATTGCCTTAACTGAGGGGGTCAAAGAGAGGTCTGCATTCTCAATGCCAGAGGGGCACTTCCAGTTCAGAGTCATGTCCTTTGGGTTGAAAAATGCCCCTGCCACCTTCCAGGGAATGGTTAACCAGGTATTGACCAAGCTGGAGGAATTCAGCGCTGCATACCTGGATGACATTGCTGTGTTCAGCTCCACGTGGGAAGAACACTTGCAACACCTCTGTGAATTGTTGAAGGTTCTGCAAAGGGCAGGCCTCACTATGAAGGCCAGCAAGTGCCAGATAGGGCAGGGATCTGTGGTGTACTTGGGACACCAGGCAGGAAGCGGCCAGTGGCGCCCCTACAGGCGAAGATTGATACCATTCTGGCTAGGGAGCCCCCAAGACCCAGACAGAGGTGAGAGACTTGTTAGGTCTCACCGGGTATTACAGACGGTTTGGCAAGGGGTATGGCACCATCGTTGCCCCCTTGACAGAGCTGAATTCCAAGAAGCAGCCCAGGAAAGTGAATTGGACCGAAGCCTGCCAAACTGCTTTTGATGCCCTGAAGATTGCCATGTGCACAGCACCGGTGCTCAAGGCACCTGACTTCTCCAGTGAGTTCATAGTGCAGACAGACGCTTCAGAGCATGGTGTGTGAGCAGTACTCTCACAGATCACTGACGAGGACTGGGACCAACCTGTAGCTTTCATTAGCCGGAGGCTACTGCCCAGGGAATAGAGGTGGAGTGCAATTGAAATGGAAGCTTTTGCTGTGGTCTGGGCTCTGCAGAAGCTGAGGCCCTTCCTGTTTGGGACTCACTTCTGTGTTCAGACAGACCACCAGACCCTCAGATGATTAATGCAGAGGAGGGGTGAGAACCCAAAACTGTCGAGGTGGTCCATCTCCCTAAATGGAATGGACTTCACGGTGGAACACCGCCCTGGCACAGAACATGCCAATGCTGATGGTCTGTTCAGGTATTTCCGCCTTAGTGAAGAGAACTCCCAAGAGGGTGGGTAGTTCTCCCCACTTTCAGCTGGAGGGGACATGTGTTAGATCTGGCATCTTTGGCGTGGTTTCCCCCTATCTTTTTGCCTCTATCTCCTGTATTTTTGATGCTGTGCTGGATTTCATTTAGCTGGTTTGGATGCTTTGGGCACTCTGCCACTGCTGTTCAGTGTCAAAGTGCAAGTGCTCCCTATGTAAATTGTTATTGAGATTGGTTATCCGTGATTGCCATATTTGTGTCACCAAGAAGTCCCTAGAAAAGTGCACTGAGTGTGCCAGGGCTGGCACTAGTTTGCCTGCAGCACTGGTTGTGCCACCCACATGTGTAGCCCTAAAATGGTGTCTCAGGCCTGCCACCACAGTGCCTGTGTGGAGTCTGTGAACTGCCATGTCCTCCTGGTCAGTGTCCCCACTGGCCAGGCCTAACCCTTCCCTTTCTGTACACATTGGTCACCCCTATGGAAGGCCCAAGTTACCCCCTTGGGCAGGGTGCAGTGTATGTGAAAGGTAAAGCATGTACTAGTGCAGGTGACATGCTCTGGTAGTGAATGACAGCCATTTTTGTTTTTCACTATTGTAAGGCTTTCTTGCCCATAGGCTATCATGGGGAATGCTGGCTACAGTGGCTACCAGCATATCTTCCTATAGGAGCAAGGTAGGACATAAAAGTTTTGTATCCCTGAGCTCAGAATTTAATAACACATTTTTTAGGAAAGGTTGTTTTTAAATTCTGTGTTTGAGAACAGCACTTTTAGAAAGTTGCTGTTCTCTTGTCTGACCTTTCAGTGTGCCTTGGCCAGTTTGTGAATTGACTGTCTAGTTTGTGAGTGACAGGAGCTGAGTGGGCCATCCCTGGGCTGAATAGCTCCATCTGCATCTAGAGTGGTAGGAGGGGGTAGCACCTGCGCCTGAATAGGGCTGTGCCTGCCTTCCACAATTCCGACTCCACCTCCTGCTGGGCAGATGACGATCCTGCCCCTCTCTCTGAAAGGAAAGGAGAAGCCAGGAAAACAAAGTGCTCAAGGAACACCCAGAACTGGTTCAGACCGGGCTCAGAGCCCTCCTGCACAAAGGGATCAAAGACCTTTAGGGGTATAAGTACAGGACCCCTGACCACAGAAAAGTAGATCATCCTGGAATCAAGAAGGAACCTCAGCCAAGGAGAAAGCTGAAACTGAAGAAGGAAGACTGTCCTGCTGTTGCTCTGCTGGACTGACCTGCTGTTGCTTTGCTGCCAAGGAGAGGGTAAGGACTTTGCTTTTGGTGCTGTGTCCCCTTGCTTGAAGGAATCTCCAAGGACCTGAGAAGAGCTGTCTCCCTGTTATGAAGTCTCAAGAACAAAAGGACTTCACCCCCAGCTTCCCTGAACTCTGTTGAGAGAGTTCTGTCCTTCCTAGAGTGTGTGGGCCAGTTGTGGTGCCTCTGGAAGTTGTACCTGTGTTGGGAAGCTGGAAACCAAGCTTTTAAAGACTTTCTGCAAGTTTTGTCGCATCGCTCGCTTGCCGAGCGCATCCCCGACAGTGCAAGGAAATTCCCGCCGCTACGAAGGCAGAGATCGTCACAGCGCCTGTTGCCGCTGCCAGAGTCGTCGCATTCTTTGTTTGCGGAATGCACCCGACCAGTGCAGGAAGATTACCATCGCTGAGAGTGTCGTCGCAGAGCCTGTCGTCGCTAGGTGAGATCGTCGCACCGCTTGCTTGCGGACCGCATCACGTCGCTGCGAGTGTCATGAGGCATGAACAACAATATCTTAGAAGTTTAAGAGACAGACAACAAGATATATTTACGGTGGTTTCATAACATCATCGGAGGCATTTTCAACATTAGAAGCAGACCAAGATAAATGTGTAGTAAGAGGTAGCCACAAAAGATCTCTTTTAATAGCTAAACATATAGGGGTGACAAAATTGATATTAAGTCTATGATGAAAACATAGAGCAGTCAACCATGCTCTAAAAGTAACTTTATCTACGTGTTTCCAATTTGAAGTTATTAAGTGTAAGGCTACATACAATAAAAGCTTGAAATTTGATGGTGATTGCGCCACTGAGGTGACAAGGAACCCAAGAAAATATTGGGTAAAGAAAAGGGAATGTTCAGTTTAAAACTCTTCCCAATTTAGGGCCAGACTAGTTGCCAGAATTGAAAAATATTGGGACATTCAAATAGCATATGTTTTAAATCAGCATTAGAGCAAGAACAGGACCAACAGGTAGATGAAGTGGAAGGTGAAAAGGAAGCTACTTTTACAGGGGAAAATAAGAGATGCTGATAAAGGGTTTGAGTTGTATTGGCGGCTCTTGATGTTTAGTTGATTTTTAGCCACAGCTTAACCCAAGTGTAGGTAGGCCAGCATTGTTGTAAATCTGTTTCCCACGCCAATTCAGTTCTTGATTTAAGTTTATCTAAAGATGATAAAAGACACTTATAAATGGAAGAAGCAGAGGGGGATGAGTCTAATATAGGAAAAAGAGTAGAACATGTTAAAGGAAGTATAGGATTTGTTGGTAACTTAGTGAGATATTGATTAAGAGAAGAAAGTAGAAGGTTATACTGTTTAAGAAAAAAATTAGGTAATGAAAATTTTGTTTGAAGATCAGAAAAGCATAGAGGACGATTATCAAGCAAATGTTGGGAAATCCAAAGCAAGCCCTTGGATCTCCTGGTCTTCCAGGAAATAGTACGATTTTTAATACATAATAATTTATTACATAGGTTGATGAGAAAGAGAAGAAGATGAAGGATAAGAGGAAGGTATATGGGGAGTTAAAATTCTACGAGTGTAAGAAATAATGGGAGAGTGTAAAAGATAACATTGTTGGAAAAAGCAAGAAATTCCTGAAAAGAAAAAGGAGAGATTCGAGATTTCTCTTTAGAAATCTAAACTGGGGGATAAGTGGGGGGGGTCTGAAGAAAGCCAAAGTGAAACTTGTTTTAGAGAAAAAGCAGAGTGATACGATTTGAAGTCTGGAAATTTAAGGCCTCCATTTTGTAAGGAGGATTAGGCTATGAGATTTATTTTTCCCTAGAAATGTAATTAAAAGAGAATGAATTAAAAAAAAAATATGCTGGAATATGCCCTGGAATCATGGAAAGAATATATAAAATCAAAGGGGTAAGCATCATCTTAATGGAATCTAATTGACCCCACCTAGAGAGAAATTGTCAGGGAAACAAGCGTAGCAGCGCCTACCATAACAATCCCCGAAGTACAACTCCCATGATGCCCGTAAACTGGGAGGGGATAAGTATGTGGCAGGACACACCGGACAGTGTGCGGTATTTTGACTTAGTCCTTTCTCTTTCGCGGCTGGAGGGAGAGTAGTCTCATGGCGGATGGACGCTGACTGTGGACTGCTGGTTTCGTGCTCCAGGGTTGGCACAGCGATTACAGCGGAGTTTGGCAGAACTGTGAGTACTGCATTGAGTGTTCACAGAGTCGAGTAAGGCTAACGTTTATCTCAGACGTCGTGCTGGGCTGTTTGGCCATAGCAGAATACTGAGGTGAGGTAACGGCTTATTGCCGTGTATAGTGACATTTGTGCTAATTCCTGGAAACTGAATTTACCGTCACACAGCAGAATATGGCGGTGAGGCAACAGTGGATTGCCGTGCGAGGTGATATTTGTGCTCTTACTGGAACCTAGGATTTTAAACATCACGCATATTACCGTATATGGGGAGGAATTATTGACGGCTTTGAATTCCCTGGAACCACAAATCGGGCAGAGACCTGTCATAGGAACTACAAGACTATTTCAAAACAGCGTAGTGTGGGGGCTATACTTCAGTATCTATAACTTTTCCACAGGGGCCTAAAATACGCTGTCCTTAATTACACTGATATATATGAGGAATTCATGTCGTATATTCTGCTCTGATAGTATGCGTTACCCTAGATTTACTAATGTATGATAGTTCTTTGTTTCAGGTACGGTGCTTGGTCTGTGTGAAGTCTGATGCATTAATAAGGATCCAAGAACGGCTATATACTATGCAAGGTATAGCAAGAACCTAGTGAGACATTATAGAGAGTAGTTGGTATCTAACACTGTTCACAGCTTTGTTTTTTACTGTTACAGGTTCTAAATCCCTGCTGTACCTTCCCTCTCCTTTCCCTCGCCTGATCACTCGAACACCCTGTGGTAATTGGAATGCTGGTGATATCAGGAGGTGGATCCTTTCTTGCGGCAACTGGATCCTGTGGAGTGTAACCTGACAGAATTACGCACCCAAGTATTTTGCTCTGCCCGATCCAGGTGTCACGGGTAATGGCAACCTTGGATAATGTCCTGCAGGCGTTAGTTATGGTTCAACAAGAACTGGTATCTTCTAAAGTGGAAACAGTCGCATTGAGAGAGAAGTTAGACAAACTGGCTAGGAATCCTTTTGACCCTTCCCCTCTTGCTTCACAGATACAAGTTACTGTGCCACCTCCTATCCTCTTAGCCAGTCCTGAAAGATATGCTGGGGACCCACTGAAAATTCAGGTGTTTCTAACACAGATAATGCTGCATTTCTCATGCAAACCCACCTCCTTCCCCAATAATCATTCTAGGGTGGCTTTTGCTATTTCACATTTTTTGGGTGATGCAGCCAATTGGGCTGTTTCTTTAGTTAGGAATAACAATTCTGTATTATCTGACTGGTTGGCATTTAGGGCAGAGTTCGAGAGGGTGTTTGGCCAAAGGTCCACTACTTTCAGTGCTGATAGAGAGCTATTAGACCTCAAGCAAGGGAGGAATGATCTAGTAACTTACCTGACTACTTTCAATCGATTAGTGGCAGAAACAGCATGGCCAGAGGAAAAAAGGATGTCTTTGTTTTATCAGGGTCTGCGGGAAGAGATGAAAGATGTTATGGCTCAGATAGATCCTCAACCCACTACATGTACAGAAATGATAAATCTGACATTGCAATTGGATGGTCGGATGTCTGAGAGAGGGGGTGGAAAGAAAAGATGAGATAGAGGTTATTCTAGACCTGACAAAACACCTCGTAAAACAGTGGCAAACTCTGAGATGGGAACAGAGCCCATGAAAATATGAACTATTAGAGCCCCTCTGGCGAGAGAAGAACGAAAGAGCCAAAGAGTGCAGGGATAATGCATGTACTGCTGGAAGAAGGGGCATTATGTTCGAGACTGTCCTTCTAAGCCCAAATCCTCTGATACATGGTTGCGGAATAAGAAACTAGCAGTGTCTACCTCAAGTCCTGCATTGAATGGAGGGGATTTAAAAAGCGAGGGTGAAGAAAGCAAAGGATGTAAACTCCTCTTGTTAGCTACCACTGACTTGCAAGACACTGACAGCCAGATTCATGAAGCCGAAATCGGCTCGCAAAGGGCCAGATTCTGAGAATCTGGCCCTTTGCGAGCGCTATTTTTGCATTTGGTATTCATAATCCCAAATGCAAAAATCGCAATTCTAAAAATCGCTAAATTGCGAATAATTGCATTTAAGGAATCTCAATTTGAGATTCCTTAAATGCAATTCATGAACCATTTCAAAATTGCGAATTCGCAATATGGGGCTGTTACTTACCGCGAAGTGTAACTACGTGGTAAATAGCGAAAACTTAGAAAAATGCAATTTAGTGCATTTTTCTAAGTTGTATGTTACACACACACATGTCCTTTGGACATGTGTGTGCGCAACACCTGTGTACATTACCATTTCAGGGGTGCTACAGGGTGTCCTTTGGTCACCCTGGCACCCTTGAAATCGCATCCTTATTTGCGATTCGCTATTTGCTAATCGCAAATAAGGAATGACTCCCCATTCATTCCTATGGGCCTTTAGGCCCATAGGAATGTATGGGGAGTCATTTCTTATTTGCGATTAGCAATTAGCGAATCGCAAATAAGGAAGCTGTCGAAATCACAATAAATATTGCGATTTCTACATGAATCCCGTTTTGCGAGTCTTTAATAGCGATTCCTTAATAATTGCTATTAAGGACTCGCAAAACAGGACAATGATGAATCTGGGGGTGAGTCCCATATTGTGCTCCCTATGAGCCTTGAGTGCAACCAACAGTTTCATCAGGTTTTGGTCATGATAGACTCCGGGGCCACCGGGACCTTTACAGACAGTGGGTTGGTAACGAATCTCGCTTTACATAGGGTACCTAGGGAGACCCCTGAAGAGGTATCGGCCGTGAACAGCAAACCACTGAAATCCGGTTTAATTGTTGAGCAAACGGAGGTAGTCTTTCTGACTATAACTGTGGCGAATGGAAGACATAGGGGTGAACTGTCCTTAAACATCATTGAGGCACTGCAGTATGAAGTTATTTTGGGAATGCCTTGGCTGTGTCACCATAATGCCTCCATAGATTGGTGAACCAAAATGATTCAGTTCCTTTCAGAGGACTGCCAGAGTCCTTTAGTTCCAAACAACCTCAGGCAGGCAGCTGCTTTGTTGCATCCTTTCGTTGTGGCTACGGCAGCTGAGAAGGAGACAGTATTACCTTTGGACTACTCTCAGTTCAGGGATGTTTTTAGTGAAACCAAGGTGGAACAATTGCCCCCTCACAGGGAGTATGACTGCAGAATAGATTTGGTAGAGGAGGCTACTATCCCGGCATGCAGAGTGTATGTATTGTCTGTGCCAGAGATCAACCCTTAAGAGAATACCTAGATCAGTACTTGGAGAACGGATTTATTAGACCTTCCTGGTCGCAGGCTGTCTCTCCATTTTTTTCCATAGCTAAGGCAATCGGAGATTTGAGTGCATGTGTGGATTATCATGTGCTGAATAAAAATACAGTGTGGAACAGATATCCTTTACCTCTCATTTCCGTGTTGCTTGACCAGTTGAGAGAGACTAAGATCTACACTAGATTGGACTTGAGGGGTGCGTACCATTTGGTGCTTGTCTGGGATGGGGATGAGTGGAAAATGGCCTTTAAGACTCGTTATGGAATATTTGAGTATACGGTCATGCCGTTCGGCCTCTGCAATGCCCTGGCGGCATTTCAGTATTTCCGTAATGATGTCTTGAAGGAGTATGTGGACCTTTTTGTTGTGGTGTATATTGATGACATCCTCATCTATTCTGATAATGTTGAGGGGCATGTGAGTCAAGTCATCATGGTGTTGACCAAGTTGCATGCTCATAGCTTGTTCTGTAAACTGAGTAAGTGTGAGTTTGGTGTGAGAGAAGTGACATTTCTCTGAGTTATGCTTTGTCCAAAAAGGTTACACATGGCAGAGAGAAAAGTGCAGGCAGTGCAGGAATGACCAACACCGGAAAATGTGAGAGATGTGCAATGCTTTCTGGGATTTGCAAACTTTTATCACAGGTTCATCCTCCTTTTTTCCCAGGTAGCGGGCAGCTTCTTCCTGTGGCCTACTTGTCCAAGAAATTGGACCCAGCAGTAAAGAACTACACTATTGCAGAGAAAGAACTGCTGGCAATCAAAAAGGCGTTTAGGGAATGGGGGCAATATCTGTAGGGGGCCTGTTACCCTGTCACAGTATACATGGACCATTGGAATCTGCAATATATAAAGTCTGCTCGGCATCTTTCTCAGCGACAGATGAGATGGATGCTATTTTTCGCCGAATATGATTTTGTTATTACCTTCAGGCCTGGTGTTGAAAACCTCAAGGCAGACTCTTTGTCTAGGCCGGAAACGATGGAAAATTCCACCCACAACAAGGTCACAGAGGCTATCCTTGAACCGTCCAAAGTAATATGTGCTATCAGAGTGGATAACTTCATGGAAGAAGTACGACTATATAACACAGGCTCAGTGTGGGAAGCTTGGGTGAGGAAAGAGGCTGAGCGCACAGTGAAGCAGGGGCTACCTTTCTATAAAAATAAACTGTATCTACCCACTCTAGAGCTGCAGAAGAAAGCTTTCATGTGGTGTCAGGTGTCTCCTTTGGCTGGACATCCGGGAATACGTAAGGCCATTCTGTTGACACAACGCCATTTCAGGTGGGAGTACTTTAACCCCTTCGATGCTCATGACGAGCTCAGCTCGTCATGAGGCACAGTGGAGCTGTGCTCATGACGAGCTGAGCTCGTCATGAACAATGGGAAAATATCATTTTCAGCACAGGAGGAAAATATCAATAGCAGCCAAGGTGTTAAGCAAAGAAGTCTCATCTTGGGTGGCTTATTGTGAAGAATACGCTAGAGCAAAAAACTGTAACACCAGGGAAAAGGGGAATCTTATGCCCATGCCCATGCTGCAACGCCTGTGGCAAAACATCAGTCTGGATTTTGTCACAGGGTTACCCCTTGAGAAAGGGAGTTCAGCCATTTTGGTAGCTGTTGATGGCCTTACGAAAATGGGACATTTTATTCCTTGTACAAATCTCCCTACGGCTGGGCAGGCGGCCCAGTTATTGCTAAGTAGTCTCATCCAACTCCATGGAGTAACTGAAGTGATAGTGTCTGATAGGGACCTCAGTTCATAGCCAGATTTAGGAAGATATGGTGCAAGGCCTTGCGCATCGACTCTACACTGTCTACGAGTTTCCACCCCCAGACCGATGGGCAGACAGAAAGACTAAATCAGACCATAAAGAAGTACCTCAGGTGCTATGCGAATGAGGCCCAGGAATCATGGGTGGAGCTGTTATGGATGACGGAACTAGCCTACAACAATTCCTGGCATATTTCCCTAGGTATATCACCTTTTCATACAAACTTTGGATATGATACCAGGATACTGCCCATCGGTATTCCGGAGGAAGTAGCAAACCAGCCCATGATACAGATACAAGTATGGAAGTTACACACAGTACACCGAAAGGCTAGAGAGCATCTGGTATGTGCCAAACTGATCTATAAGAGGTAGGAAGAACGTCACAGGAAGGATGGACTGCAGTATAGAGTGGGGGACCGTGTGGCTGTCCACCAATATTATACGATTCAAGCTGCGTAGTGTGTTTCACCCTAGGTACATCGGCCCTTACACCATAGTCAAGCAGGTCAATCCTGTAGCGTACAATTTGAAACTGCCTGGTACTCTTCGGATTCACCCTGTGTTCCACTGTAATCTCTAGAAGCCTGCTCTGCCGCCGGTGTTGTGTGATGGAGGGCTCGAGTATGAGGTCAAGAGTATTCGGGATTCCAAGCTGAGGAGAGGTGTGCTGTGGTATCTGGTCTCCTGTAAGGGGTATGCTGTGGAAGACGATTCCCGGGAGCCGTGGCAGAATGTTAATGCGCCAGTGGTGGTTCGCTCATTCCATAGGAGGTTTCCGTCGAAGCCTGGGCCTAGGAGGCGCTAAGGGGAGGGCCTGCTGTCAGGAAAACGAGCGTAGCAGTGCCTGCCATATCGATTCCCGAACTACAACTCCCATGATGTCCGCAAACTAGGAGGAGAGAAGTATGCGGCAGGACACACCGGACGGTGTGCGTAATTTTGACTTAGTTCTTTTTCTTTCTCGGCTGGGGGGAGAGAAGTCTCATGGTGGATGGACTATGACTGTGGACTGCTGGTTACAGCACAGTTTGGAAGAAGGGTGAGTCTCGCATCGCTTGTCCACAGAGTCGAGTAAGGCTAACGTTTATCTCAGATGGCGTGCTGGACTGTTTGGCCATAGCGGAATACTGCAGTGAGGTAACCGCGTATTGCCGGGTATGGTGATATTGGTGCTAATTACTGAAAACTGAACTTAAACCGACACATAGCGGAATACGGCAGTGAGGTAACCGCACATTGACGTGTATGGTGACATTCGTGCTAATTACTGGAAACTGAACTTAACCCGTCACACAGAGGAATACTGGGGTAAGGCAACCGTGTATTGCCGAGCGTGGTAATATTTGTGCTGGAACCTGGGATTTTAAACATCACATAATGCAATACAGAGGTGAAGCAACTGCGTATTACTGTGTATGGGGAGGAAATATTACCAGCTTTTGATTACTTGGGACCAGAAATTGGGCAGAGACCTGTCATATGAACTACAAGACTATTTCAGAACAGGGTGGTGTGGGGGCAATATTCCGGAATCTATAACTTTTCCACAGTTGCTTATCATACTTACGCTGTCCTTAATTACACTGATATGTATGAGGAATGCATGTCATATAATCTGCTCTGATAGCATGCATTACCCTAGATGTACTAATGTTGGATAGTTCTTTGTTTCAGGTACGGTGGTTGGTCTGTGTGAAGTCTGACGGTTTAATAAGGATACAAGAACGGATCCAAGAACAGCTATATACTATGCCAGGTATAGCAAGAACCTTGTGAGACATTATAGAGAGCAGTTGGTATCTTACACTGTTTACAGCTTTGTTTTTTACTGTTACAGGTTCTGAATCCCCCACTGTACCTTCCCACTCCTTTCCCTCACCTGATCACTCGAACACACTGTGGTATTTGGGGTGTTGGTGATATCAGGAGGTGGACCGTTTCTTGCGGCAACTTGATCCTGCGGAGCATAACCTGACAGAAATAGAGGAGGCCAGTGTGCAATAGTATAATTTAAAGTCTTGATAATATAATCAAAATTCAATTTTAAAGACTCTCAAATGGCTGAGGAGAACCATAGGCCTAGATATTTGAGCTTAGAAGATTGCCAGGAAAAACCCCTGTGGGTAAAATAATGCTTAAGGCATAGAACATTTAGAGGTAGAACTTCACATTTATCCGAGTTAAGGCGATCTCCTGATAGTTGAGAGAAAACATCAACCTGATGAAGGAAAGGAGGGAGAGAAGTATACGGATTAGAACAATATGGAAGAATATTATCAGCACAAACAGACATTTTGACCGGATGTGAACCAAGCTGAAATCAAGAGATCTGGGCATCTTCTCTAAAAAGAGAAAAATAATCCGAGACTTTACCATTAACACAAATTGAAGCTTTAGGACCTGAATATAGTTATGAAATTAAGGAAATTAATTTGGGGAAAAACCTATCCATATTAATGCATGAATAATAAAATCCAGCCAATTCTTTTGAATGCATTTCCAGCATCTAAAGCTATAACAGCAATAGGATAGTCTAAGGAGGAAGCCTTGCTAAGAATGTTAAAAAAGACTCTAGAGTTATCAGAGGATAAGCCACCCTTTACAAAACTGGATTGTTCAGCTCGGATAAGTTCAGGTAGAATAGGATCAATGCGTAGTGCTACAATCTTAGCAAATATCTTATACTCAGTGTTAACTAGAGAAATTGGACAATACTTTTTACATTGGGTAGGATCTATATTATCTTTAGGAATTAAACATATCATGGCCTCTTGAAAAGTACCATGAGAGGATCCATTTGTAATAAAAGAATTGTATAAAAGTAGAATATTTGGCGGAAGAAGTTTAGCAAAATGTTTATAGAACTGAACTGTAAACCCATCGGGTCCAGGGGCCTTTCCTTGTAGAACTTGGAAGGGAGGGGAAATAGTAGATTAGAAATAAGAGGATAAATCTTCTAGAACTGGATGAGTCTCCGGGGTGTACACGTTTTTGTAGAAGGGAACAAATTAATTTAAAATATCAGTGTCCTTAATTAAAAGGGATCTCCTGTAGCACTCTGTAAAGCATCTATTCTAGTTCTTCCTTTCTTTATTTTTAGGTAATTAGCAAAAATCTCCAGACTACTTTGTCAATGGAAACAGTGCCATATACATTAAAAAGAGCTAGGGGTATTTTGTGCGCTCGCGCATGCGCATTTCTCGCAAGAAATGCGCATGCGCGGGTGGCCGCACATGCGCATTGGTTAGTCTTGCTTGCAGAGTGACGGCTGGCACACCCCGCTACTCGGACTCTCAGGATCCCTACAGATCATTCATTTTGACGACTCCAAAACACATTGTGATCTCTTTGACGAGTGTGTGAGGCGCGACTAACCAGGTGGAGAGCTTTAATTGCCTACTTTTTCGCTATTCTCAAGACTAACCTCTGTCCACCGCCTGAGTCCTTTTACAAATCGTCTCCTCTTTCATCATATCAATTGGTGGTTGTTGAATTAAGATTAGGCGTGGGCGGAAAATCCGTTCCGCTCGCGGATTTTGCGGATTTTCGGGAAATCCGCAATCCGCGAGATTTGCGAATTTCCCGCAAAATCCGCAAATCCGCGAGCAGCGGATTTTGCTCGCACTGCTCGCACTGTTCGCGTGAGTTCGCGCCCCGCGAATAAGTGCAAAATTGCAGAAATACGATCTTAGCAAAACTGAAAGTAACTACTTACCAGGTTCAAAAGTTCAGGCTCATCATTAGTAGCCATTTCCTGGAGTGCTTCCTGAGGGGCCCCTCCAGAGTTCAGTTGCCAGTTGAAACTAGTATGTGACCCTGCTCTGAACCTCAGAATAGTTACACATATGCCACAAAGGTCCTGAATTACAGCTAAGGGAGACAAGCAGGAGCCAGGCTGGAAGTTAAAATCCATTAATCAGCCCCTAATTCATTATTGTCAGTTGGGGCAGGGCAGGTGTTGTAACTAATTTTGCAACAATGAAAGCACTTAGCAAGTGCAAAAGATCACTAATCAGGGCGCACTAAGGAAGCAGGTGCCAGCTAAAAAAATATTCTGTGACACATGAATCAGCCCCAAATTAATTCAGGTCACTTGAGGCAGGGAAGGTGTGCTTTGCTTTGCCGAAAATAATGTACACTGGACAACCAGAGGGTGTGGTGATGAAACAGAGGGTGGCATGGGTGGGCCAGAGGGTGGCATGAGTAGTCAGAGAGTGGCAGTGGTGACAGAGTGGCAGTGATGAAGAAGAGTGTCCCAAACAGGCTGGACACGTAGAAACAACAAGTTCGCGAAACTTGCGACCCGACAGGTAAGTTCGCAATTTGCGAAAGTGTACAAAACCCTCGCGAACTGGCAGAAACACGGGCGAACACAAAAAAAAAAAAAATCCGCAAATTCGCGGGAATTCGCGGATTTTGCGGATTGCGAATCCGCAAATCCGCAAAATTCGCGAACGCGAGATCCGCAAAATTCGCTCATGCTTAATTAAGATCCGCTATGAAGTAATACTACTGATGCTAACAGAGTTCAAGGCATACGATACCTCAGTGATCTTCTCTTTGGGGAGTTACAATATTAATTTTCTTCTGTCCTGATGATGGTCTTAAAGAGTTGCCCATAAAGACCGAAACGTCGACTTTCAGCTTTATCCAAAGAAGAATTTTTACATCTGTATTTTGGATAGGCGGTTTACAGGCTTTACAGAGAATTTGATTTGTTTTCAGATATTTTTCCTGTATTCCTGTTTTGTACATATATTTACCTATATTGTATTTTTCCCTCTATGATTCAATTTTGATAAAATCTACTGTTTTGCCTATACACATGTCTACTGGTTATTGTTTAATGTTTAGTATTGTCATGTTTATTCAGTCTTAATTATATGTTTGTTTATCTGATTCATTGAAATTAATCTCACTCAGGATTATTAAGCTACCTGAATTTAATTTATTTGTATAACTAACTAAATACAATTTTTAAAACAAACTCCTTTGGAGGCAAATTCACCCATCTCACCACATTTTACCCAAGCCCCCAAAGGTATATTGGGTTGCTCACTATATTCAATATATGCATGTAAATCAGGCATTGTTCAGCGAGTTGTTTGAAGTCTCAGATTAACAGTTTTTGCTCAGGTTAAAACCACTGGACAGCTGTAGATGCGCGCATGCAGGTGAGTGAAAAGCGCCCAGGCTTCACTAACCTCTGGTTTTCTTATTTGTAGAGACAGGAACAAGCAGTAAGGCTAGGATGGAAACAAGAGGGATCTAGAGACTGCAGGAGGACCATCACAGGATCGGGTAAGTCTGGAACTGGGCAGTGGTTGGTCACGAGGAAAGCTTTCTGTCACCAATATCCAATCAGGGTCTAACAGGCATAGGCACAGTTTACTGAAGAAGAAGCAATATTTGAGCATCGCACAGAACACAATTTGTCAGCATCCTTTAATAATTGCAAAACACTGCCAGAGGGTTTGGCTGCATTTTAATTTCTGCCACAGGGATTGTTACAAAATGTTTAAAGACACTCTGCTGAACATTATATATCTAAGCACACTGTTTTAAACTAGTGCCTTTGTCTACAAATCCAGGGGTTGTGTTGGTCTTTACCACCCAGAGTGTACAGCTTTCTCAGTGATACAACTATTGTTTTGGTATCGGGCCCTTGAAGGTGGTGGGAGGTCCTGGAGAACAGGATAATTTATCAAATCCCTCTGAAGTAGCATCTCTAAAAACAAATTGCTTTTTGGACTAGTTTATGTGGAAAGTGACTTGCAATTCACTTTTACTTCTTGTAAGGACAACAGTTACTGACACATTGTTTAGCAGTGCCATTATTGTCCTTTCTCCTTGAAGCCCCCCCTCCTGTATTTTTTCATTGGGCAAAATAGTTTAAAAACCTTTTTTTTTTATTTCAAAAAGATTTTATTCGAGAGATTTTACAGTACATATATAGCGAAGGCAGTACTGGTGTAGTTATACGCCGTATGGTTACAGTAGGCATATCGTTGACATGATTGGACGCATATACAGCTGCTGGGCAAAGCTTGGTACAGGTGTACATTTGAAAATTGGCAGTCTTAAGTACTGCTCTCTCAAGAAGAAATTTAAGGAAAGGAAGGAAAAAAGGAAAGCAGGGAAAAAAGAAGATGGAAGAAGGAAGAGCGCCAGGAAGTGTAGCGCGGTCGTTGTTTGCCGAACCACCGAGTATGTGCTGTGGGGAGGCTGGGTGCGTCCTACCTATGGTGGTTTGTGCGAACTCAAGTAGTTGTCTAGGGAGTGCCACATCTTGCCCTTTGTGGTATGGTGAGGTGAGCTTTTTGCAGTAATGTTGTCCGACCCCCTTAGGAAAGTGCTCCAGTTTAGCCAGCTTTTGAAAGTTGTCTTCCCTGTGTCTTTCCAGTTCGCCAGGATTGTTTTGACTGCTGCTGTGAGTAAGAGGTTTGATTGGTTCACTGTCACCTTTGGACTGGATTCTGGGGGCCAAGAAGGCGGCGACTAGCCCTAGGAAATCCGATTGAATTGGATGGCCTATTATGCTGTTTATGAAGTCTCTTACCTTACCCCAGAATGTCTTTACTTTAGGGCAATAGAGGATAAGGTGTGCGAGGTCTCCCTTTTGTTTGTGGCAGTTCCAGCATAGATCGTTATCTCAGAGCCCTACCGCTGCCAGTTGGGCCGGGGTCCAATATGCTTTGTGGAGGAGCCAGTATTTAGTTTGAGCTAAAGTTGGGGTCACCTTATTTTTGGATGCTGAGGACCAGAGGCGGAGCTTTTCTTTCTCACTGAAGTGTCTAGTGTGCTGTGATTCCCAATAATCTAATGTTTTGGCATTTAGTGTCATTGTTACTGGGCAGAGGAGTTTGTATAGGTGTGACGTTTGGTGGCCAATCTTATTTAAGTTTGCCATATATAGCAGGATCGAGGGGGTCTCATTGTTGATACTCGCTCTTGTGATTGCTGCCTTTATTTTTAGGAAGTTATAAAATTCAATTGCACTTGTACAATCTGGTAGAGATTGTTCAAGTGCTTTAGGGTGTCGAAGGTGATCGGGGCATTGAGCTTTTCTAATTGGTTGTTGGTAGAGATGCCCCTTTCGTACCACGCTTTGATATTTAATACCTTGTCTTTATACTTAATTCTGTTATTGTGCCAAATGGATTGCCTACTAGTGTTTTTAACGCCCCTTTCCATTTTTTTGTCGACCTTGAGAAGGGCGTTCTTGGTGTTTTTAAATATACTGTTGCCGGCATCGGGGTGTTTGTTAGCTGTGAGTAGGGCTAATGGGTCGAGATCTTTTAAGATTGCTCTCTCTAGTTCCAGCCATACCGGTGTGTACGACTGGTCCGGTGAGATCCAGTATATCCCTTGTTTGGCTAGGCAAGTCGTCTGAAATGTTCTGAAGTTGGCGAGGTTTAGTCCTCCTAGTGTTTTGTTTAGTCTCAATTTCTGAAAGCTGATCCTGGGTTTCTTGTCTCTCCAGAGGAATTTATTGATCAGGGTGTCAAGTTTTTTGTGGAAGTCTTCTGTGGTTAGGAGTGGGAGCATGCTCAGCAAGTAGTTGACCATGGGTGTTATAATCATTTTAATTGATTCTACCCTTCCCCACCAGCTGATAAATTTGGGTGACCATGCTTCTAATTTCTCTTTAACTTTGTTTAAAATGAAGTTTTGATTGTAGTCCAGTGTTGATTTGAGATCCCTACCGAAGTATAAGCCCAGGTATTTCAGGGAGTTTTTCTGCCAAGCCAGCCCGAGACCCCCAGTACTGCCCTAGTTGTGTGCACATTTAGAGGTTTGCATTCCGATTTGTCCCTGTTGAGTTTATAGCCTGACACCTGCGCGTACTCTTCAATGGTAGACATAAGAGCTGCTATCGAGGGGCCAGGTTCCTGTGTTGTTATTAGTATGTCGTCTGCGTATGCTGCTAATTTAATAATCTACCCTTTGATTGGAATCCCTTTTATTTCCCTGTTATCCTTGATCATTGTTCGGAGTGGTTCTAGACAGAGTAGGTAAAGTGACGGGGAGAGTGGGCAGCCTTGTCTAGTCCCTCTGCCCAGGGACTGAAGGTCAGAGTTGCCTCCGTTGACAACCACGTGGGTTTTGGGTTAGCTATATAGTGCCATCACCATTCTTCTATATTTTTCCCCTAGCCCGAACTTTTGCATGCCTTGGTCAAGGAAGGGCCAGGACACTTTGTCGAATGCTTTCTCTGCGTTGAGTGCGATCATTACTGCTGGTTCCTCGTTGGTGGATGCATGGTTTATTAAGTGGCATAGGAGTCTCGTGTTGTCATGGGACATTCTTTTCTTGAGGAAACCCACCTGGGAGTTGTGGATTAGATTTGGGAGCTGCGCATTTAGTCTTTCAGCAAGAATCTTTGCGTAGATCTTGCAGTCCACGTTAATTAGTGAGATGGGGCGGTAGTTTTGCGGGTGTTGTGGGTCCTTATCCTCTTTTGGGATGACTATTATGTTGGCCTCTGCCATTGATGTAGTCATCCTGCCAGTCTGAATGCAGTGTGTGAAGACTTCTATCATTGTGGGTTTGATTAGTCGGAGGAAGTGCTTATAGAACACTGCTGTGTTCCCATCTGGACCAGAGACTTTGTTGTCCTTGAGCGCTGCTACCGCTTTTTCTATCTCTGCCCCCGTTATATCTTGCTCTAGAGACGATCTTTGCGTATCTGACAGCTTGGGCAGGTTAAGTTTGTCTAGGAGGCTGGTCCCACCATCTTCTTTAAGGTTTTTGCCCTCTCTGTAGAGGCCCTCGTAGAAGTCTTTAAAGACCTTGAGGATTCCCTTATTTGATGTTTGCGACTTCTTATTAGTGTCTGTTATTGCTGCAATTATATGCTGCCTCTGCTTGCACTTAAGGTATGCAGCTAACGCTTTTCCTGCTTTGTTCGCTGAGCATAGGTTTATAGCTTTATATTTATTTATCATTGTGCCCACCCTTCCGCTTAAGATCTTGTTCAGTTCATATTTCTTCCTGGTAAGATCTGTGAGGGTGTTCTTGTCTGCTAGGTTGGTAATATGGCTTGTTTCAAGGTCCTTAATCTGCTGTTCGAGCTCTAGTACTTTTTTATTTCTTTCCCTGTTCATTCTAGCTTTAATGCTAAGTATTTTACCTCTGACGGTGGCTTTCATGGCGTACCAAAGGGTGTCTCTCACAGTGTCTTGAGTGTCGTTAAACTCTAGGAATTCTTTTATGGTTCCCTCTATTTCGGCTACATTGGCCAGGATTTTGAGGATGTCGCTATTAAGCCTCCATCTACGACTTATGTGCTCGTTATGTCGCCCGCTGAGTGTTAGACTAATATGTGAGTGGTCTGAAATTGTTCTTGGGGTGATTTCTGTGTGGCCTATGAGATGTGTGTGTGAGGCTGAGATGAGGATGTAATCTATCCTGCTGTATGAGTTGTGCGGGTGTGAATAGAAGGTGTCATCTCTGGTGTCTGGGTGTTGGAGTCACCAGGGGTCCCTAAGCTGGAACTTGGCACAGAGGTTCTTCAGGGTGTTCTGCCCATGTGCGCAGTGGCTGCTTCTTTGCAGGTGTCTGTCTGTGGCGTAGTCTAAAACCTGGTTGAGGTCCCCTGCTACTATCAGTAGGTCATCTTGGGGGATCTTACTTAGTCTGTCCTCAACATCTTCCCAGAAAGCATTGTCCTCGCTATTGGGCCCATGGATATTGGCAATGTGGATCGACTCCTCCCCCCGTTTGAGGCTCGTTATTAGAATTCTCCCTTCCTCATTTGCGTGGCTTTCCTCCACCGCTAGTCTGGCTCTCTTATTTATCAGTGTGATTACTCCTCTCTTTTTGTGCACTGTTGGCGAGCACAAGGTTTGCCCTATCCAGTTAGCCCTGAGTCGCTGAGTGTCCTCTGCTGACAGTTTGGTTTCTTGGAGCACGCACACATCGCACTTCAGTTTGCTTAGGTTCTCTATCACGTTCCTCCTCTTGAATGGATGGTTAAGCCCTTTAACATTGAGTGAGACTACTTTTATGTCTGAAAGTAGCGGGATATGGGTTGTGTGTGTCATTTCTTAAGGTGTGTATCGCTCTTCCGTAAGATGGTCCTGTGTCTGTCTAGCTGCCTAGATTGTTGCCTTTTAATGCCCTTTTCCGTTGCCTACCTGTCCTGTTTGCTTGTTGGTGTCGAATGGCTTAGTGGTCGCTTGCATCTGTCTGTGAAAGAGAAGAGAAGATAGCGTAGGGAAAAGAAAAAGTAAAGAAGGAAGGAAAGCATGGAAAACAAAGAAGAGAATACCTGGAGCCCCCCACCCCACTCCCGTCCCCCCACCCCTCCCTCCCCCCACCCCCCAAAGCTTGCAATACGGGCATGCGACAGTAAAGTTCCCTCCCTCCCCTACCCCCGAGGGTATATGGGGAGCTGAGATCAAAGCTTCCACAGCCGGTGTCAGTTATATCGTGCATGCTGTGGCCGTTATACAGTAAAATTCCCCATGATTGCCCATGTTCCTTCCCGGCCCTAGAGCCTTTATATACAAGTTAAGATCAAAGGATATATAGTTGATCCTGTTGTGTTGCGTCAGTCACCCTTTGACTGAGGTATTTGTTGTGTCTTGAGGTAGATTGGTTAGTACAGTCATTATGCGGATCCGCGTTGGGGTTGTCTTCTGGCTCCGAGCTTGTTTCTGCCAGGTGCGGGTCCCAGAGTCAAAAATTTCCTTAACATCTTTCACAGAAGCGCTAGTTGTCCGTGACCACCCCCCCCCCCCGCCCCCCCCGCCCCTGTCTCTGTGTTATCCGTTGAGGCTCTCCTTTTCGTCGTGCCCAGGTTTTGGGCTTCCATGTCTTCTGGGGCCGGGCCTTCTCAGCTCACTGGGATCATCGAAAACGAGTGTTCGCCATTTGTCCGTGATTCTAAACCTAGCCGGTCCCGCAAAGCTGAAGGCGACGTTGTTCTTCCGCTTTCTTTCCCTTAGGGCTAGGAGTTCCTTTCTGGTCTCGACTGTTTGCCTTGAGAAATCCTGTGTTATTATTATTTTGTTGCTGTTCCATTTTAGGTGTGGGTTTTTCCGTGCTACTGCGGAGATCGCTTCTGTTTGATTGGAACGTAAGGGCTTGCAGATGATTGGTCTTGGGCCGCGACCTTGTGTGGGTTTGACAGCTGGCACTCTGTAGTCTTTGTCCACTTCCAA
This sequence comes from Lissotriton vulgaris, assembly GCF_964263255.1. Taxonomy (NCBI): domain Eukaryota; kingdom Metazoa; phylum Chordata; class Amphibia; order Caudata; family Salamandridae; genus Lissotriton; species Lissotriton vulgaris. Next base: position 598,156,883 of record NC_141691.1, read on the forward strand.
CTGTCTGTCAAAACTTAGTCCTGTTAGCTTTGGTAGCAGTTCTTCTATGAGGGCTGCGCAGGAGCCAGGTTCTTCTTCCCCCTCCGGGACCCCCAGCAGTCTTATGTTACCTTTTCTGCTCCGGTCGTCCTGGTCTGCAAGCTGTTTTTTGAGGTAGTTAGAGGCTTTGGTTATGGACTGCATGGATTTATTTGCTTGTGTGTTTCCATCTTCTATGTCACTGATACGCTTCTCTGCTGCATCTATTCTGTTGTTCACCTTGTTCATGTCTGCTCTTATTGCGGCCAGTTCCAGTTGCATGCTGTCTATTGTCTGTTTCGTGGATTTGGCCAAGTCATTGCCTTCATTAACTTTTTTGAGTATCATGTCCAGCGTTATTTCGTTCTTTAGTCTTTGCGGTGAGTGTGTTAGATCCTTCCTATATTTCTTAGCGTCACTGGCTAGCTTGCCGTCGTTTCCTGCCATTGTTGCAAAACCTCTTCTGGCTATGTAGCTGTCAATCATGCCCCTTTTCGGCTGTACGGAGACCAGCTTTGGTGGGTCTCCACTTGTTTCCGACTGATCCCTATTAGTGACTTGGCGGTCTAGTCTGAACCTGCCTAGTTCCCGTATGGTCCTTGTCCTGGTCTTTGCTCCTGCCAGTTCCGCACTTGTGTCTGTCGCCCTCTGTTATGTCTACCTCTACGTTCCTAGGTTGAAGGGCTGATCGAGTGCGCGGTATGTCCACACCTGTGGAGTTGTTGGTGATCAAAAGTTGGGAGGTTAATCCGCAGGACCTTCTTTGGCTGTTATTCTCTATATGCCCGGCCGACCCCTCCTGTAGCGCGCTTGTTGTGCTCCGCTATTGTTGGCTGGGTGGCGTTGGTGTTATGGGGCTGCTGCAGCCTGTGTCTGGGCGTACGTGTGATGGCAGCCTCCTCCGCTTTGGCCCCAGCTTGTGACCTACTTGTTGGGTTGTGGCTGCGTTTAAGGTCGAGGTGGTTGATCAGGCTGGTAGGCAGGTTAGGCAGGCTGGGGGCTTGTTGGTGGTGCCCCCTTCCTGAGCGTGGCTCTGGCAGGTTAGACCGGTTGGGGATGTGTTGTGGTCTGACTGATTTTATGCTTCCCGGTGATTATGCAGGTTTTTCGGCATCCACTGAGAGCTTCTCTTCGCTACCGCAGTATATTGACAAGGCAAAATGGCGGCCGCGGTCGAGGGACCTGCAGTTTCAGTTTTGTTTTACCCGCTTGCTTCTCTTTCTCCCCGCCGCCTCGCGTTTGCTTCGTTGCTTGTGCCCCCTTTTATCTTAATTGTGGCCGTCCTTGGGGCATGACGCCGTTAGGAAATTCCGGCGCTGTTGGAAGAGGCTGGTTAGGTAGTCTGGGGTTTGTTTGCGGCACGTCTTTAGCGAGCGGACTTGGGGCGGAGATAACGTCGCTCAGATCCTTCCTTTGGTGTTGAGCAGGTTAGGTAGGTATTGGTCGATCTAGCGGCAGCGATCGGTTGTAGACTGGGGTTGCAGGTGTTCCCTCCGGCTCCTCTTACTGCAGTCCCGGACTACTGCCGGAGCAAGATGGCGGCTTACTCTGGGGGGCCGATGCTCCTGGAGACCTGGAGACTTGGGGGACTTGGGCTCGCTTCTGGTTCTCACTCCTCTGTTTCCCCTTCTCTCTCCCCTTCCTGAGAGGACAGCGGTGTTGCGGGCTAACGGCGATCTTCCGTATCCTCCCGCTAGGACAAGACAGCAGCAGCAATGGCCGCCCCCAGTTGCGCACTTTCAGTTTCGGGAGCTTTTTCTTTCCGTGTCGCGATCCCGTGCAATTACTTCTTCCCCGTTTATCCCTTTGGCACTTACTTGGGTGTTTTTACCGGGCATGGGATTTGGGCTATCACTGCAATAGCCCGTTAGCTGGCATTACACGGGTTCAGTTTATCGGCGCCCCTTCGGCTCTCTTCTCTTATTGTGTGGGTGCCATTTTGATGAGCCTCTCTCTTATCTCTCGCCAGGAGAGGGTGTTGGGCAAAAAGTCTCTGGAACTTATGCCGCTGGTGGAGTCCCTGCATCCAATATATGCCCCCTGGGTTCCGACGTGTTTGTGGCTGCTTTTTAATCTGAACGGTGCTCGTTTTCGCTGTTATTTTCGCCGATGTTTCCCGGGGGTGCAGAGGTAACGGACCTAGGCGCCCGTCCACATTGCCGCCCAACCCACGCCTTTAAAGACCTTTATTTAATAACCTGAGACAGCCGACTAGTGCCCTTCATATTACCCTTCTAGTAATCCCTCAGGTGGTGACCCACGACCATAAATTCAAGAGGGTAGCACCCAGGCCTTGATGCATCACCTACTATAAGAAACTTGAATTTGATATTTTTGCACTCTAGTAAATATATATTTGTGAATGTGCGTTTATGTTTATAAGTACAGTAGCTCTAAATAACTTGATTTAATTAGCTGTATTTATTTTCAATGGCATGGTGCATACACACAGACAAACACACGCATACACACACACACATACACACACCCACAAGCACACCATAACACTGTTGTAGTTATGGTTAGGCCACAGTTCCATTTGAAAAGGTACAGTTTTAGTGGTCTTAATACATTTGGTGCCATTCACTAAATCTGCACAAAGGTCATTCCCAGCACAATGTATATCAAAGTTGGGTTCCTCAAGGTAAGTTTTACGCAAACCCAAAAAGACAGAAGGTACCAAAATTGGCATTTCCTATTTTGACTCACATAGGATTATTTGCACCTCTATACAGAAAAAATAGCTGAACAGAATTATATCAATCTTGGCATGTAAAAAGAACTTTACTCAAAAAATGCTTTGCTTAGTTTGGTGCAAATCCGTTTAATACTTTTAAAGAAATTGGCACTTAGAAAGTATTTCAGTCTATGGTGAAGTGGATAAATTCTATAACTAGCCAGTCCTTTTATCTTGGGAAGGCCATAATCCTCGGTTTACATATCTCACATGAACCCCAAGTTTAAAAAATATTCAAATCTTATTGGGCGAGAGAGTTCTTTCACTCAATAGCCATTTCAGTTTTGTAAAATCAAAAGAAATATTTGGCTGCCAAAAGCTGGTTGGGCTAGGCGCATAGCCAAACTCCATGGGCAGTGATAGCTGCATACAGAAGACTCTCTCTCTCTCGCTCCCCTCCCTCCCTCCCTCCCTCGCTCCTTGGAGCTCATCCCTCCTATGTGTTAAAGGCTACAGAATCATGGCCTTTTGATTTTACTAAAATGATATGTATAATATTCTTTTAGGGGAGTTCAGATAGTCCACTTCATCATATAGTCTGTTTTTGCCTCCTTTACATTTGTCATGCACCCACTACAACACTCAACATGGGAAAGTGGTCAGCCCTCTTCAGCCACTGGTCAACTTCACTGTAAGTTTAACAAGGAGCACATCCACAAGCAATGTAGTACCTTTAGTGCCAGTGACTACTTCAGTAATGTGTGCTTTTTTGAAAAAGTATTTTTCTTTAAGACAATCTTTTTTTTATTCTAGGGAGACCCCAGCAGCTCCCGCAACAATAATGCTTTACAAAAATCATGAAGAAAATAAAACATACATTGACAAAGCCTAAATGCTGGCAGCCCATGCCAGACCGATTGGCTGTGCCAATGGTTGTTCTATGCTAACACCTCACCATTAGGCAATTCATAATCAGACAGACCTATTCATCTGTTCATGTATTTTATTTAGTCATTTGCTAATTTGCAGTTTTGATGAAAAGTGCAAGATTTTTTAAGTATTTCCCAATATGGCAGACTATATTAGGAAAATTCATTTATAATAGAGGGAGTAAATGTGTTTTCTTGACCCTGCTGACAGAATGCATGTCCAAAACGACATATTAACTTGCCCATTAAAATACACTGCAATGCATTATTTACATCAAGTGGATTTACATTGTTGTTTGAGGACAAAGGAAAGACCTACGGAAGCTTGTGAAATGTTGCACTATCTTCACTTTTCAGGCCCATTCTGCTGGCAGTCCCAACACTTACGAAATAAGAATTTTACACTAGAGATTTCAACTTCGAGAAGTCATTTCACGCTCTTCTCTTACACCAATTTGTCAGGTAAAACCAGGAGGAATCTATGCTGCGAAAATACAGTACGTTGCTAGTTTTGCAGATCAGACAGGGTGTAACATGCAGTATTAGTAGGGCCACTTAAATTATGCGGCAGGACAGGGCCAAATTATGGGGCAGGGATGAGAAAATTATGATGTAAAAAAGCCAAATTATGTGGCACATTTTGTAAAAGTAGTACTTCATTATTTCGTCATTTTTAAACTTGGAAACACTGACTGGTCAAAGGTTACATCTCATTAGCACCTGTTTAGCACCCAAATATAGTAATAAGCAACAGAAAGGTGACTAATCCAGCTTTGCAAAGGGCATTCCACTGCGTGACAACACGACACAGCGGGCCTCATTTATGAAAAGTGGAGCATTGCTGCGTGAAAACAGAGATGCGTCACTTTTCACTGCAGCCTCCTTGCGACACCAATGATGCATCATATTTACAGTATGACGCATCATGGCGCAAGGAGTTACAGATACGTCAGTATTTCTGGCGTATCTGTATGGCGCAAAAGTGACTCATTGCTGGAGTGTGTCACAAAAGTGACGCAACTCCAGCAATGTGTCCTTTCACATGGGGCAAGCCCCATGTGAAAGGGCCTGTGTCAGTCTTACGCCTGCTGTGAGGCAGGCGTAAGAAATTGACACATTTGTGTCCTAGAAGTGGCGCAGTGAAATCTTATAGATTCACTTCCATGACCCTTTCTTGCGTCAAAACGCCCCCCTTGCATACATTATACCTGGCGCAGGTATAATGTGGTGCAGGGGTTTACAAAGTGACGCATCTACCTAGATGCGTCACTTTGTAAATATGGCGCAACAAGGCGCATTTTTTATGCCACTGGTGCGTCACAAAAAGCGATGCACAGGTGGCGTAACAGTGACGCACAGCCTCTTAAATGAGGCCCAGCATTTTTAGTCACTTTTGAACAATTTGTGCTAGAAACAAATTTATTTTTTGTTAAAATTTGAAGATTATGCGGCACACTATGGCCTATGTGGCAAATACGTAAAATCCACAAATATGCAAAAATCGATGCAGTGCACAATCAAATAATTCCAGGGGCCCTGAGTATTAGCAGATTACTTCTCATGTCGGAGTGTGGAACTCAGAATTGTGAGGTAATGCCGCACCTATTAAATACCCTAATCAGCAGTACCGCTGTTTACCCGGTATTATCTTCATAATAATAGAGCACTCAGTATAAGGCCCTTTGTGCCTTGCAAAACACTCCTAAAACAAACACAGCATACACAAACTCTAAGATAACCATCAATGTATTCACTGAAGTTGCTTCTAGCACTCTTTTGTCCGCGCCATCAAGTCACCCTTGTCGCTTTGGCAAACTTTCACTTAGTAACAATGGGCCCATTATTACATTATTCCTCCTCCCCATCCCTAGAGCTTGCCTTGTGCATTCGAGAAATGAAATTTGGAGAGTCATAGGGGATATGAGATCATTGCTTCTGCAGAGTGACAGGAAAACTGTCTCTTGCATGCAGCTCCTCACTCCCCCTTTCCCATGGAACGAGCCTGATTGTATTTCCTTGTCCACAGCTGTACTGAGGCATTAGCTGTATTACAGTGTGAGCTTGCCAACCTTTCTGGTAAGACTTCATGAGGGCAGATAAGAGCCCGCGTCCTGGAGCCACGAAGCTTTAGCGTCTAGCATTGCGTTTGCATTCCTGGTGTTGCTTTTTTCTTTCTTAATCGTGTAGTTTTATAAGCAAGATTTCTCAGGAATTCTTCTCTGTAGACATAGTTAAACTCAGAGGGCCATTTGACTGACAGTGGGCCTTGCTACACAGTTGCCCAAATGTATTAACCCCTTGCACTGGAACGCTAACCTATCAAAGAAGGTCTCTGTCTATCATTATTATACGATGGTGAGTATCATGTAAACCACTCATATAGGCTGAGGATGGCACCAATTCAATATATTCATTGCGCAGGTCTCTGATTGTCAAGGACTATACACTTTTCTTTTGCTGAGTAAACCAATACATGTTATACAGGGGATTGTAGTGAACACAGCTGCAACACCCAGCATAGGGGCCTGCAGGGAACAGCAGATGTTCATACCAGAGACGGGTGTTATAAAGAGTCTATATGATGTGAGCTGATGGCGATACAGGGAAAATGTCAGGTGCTTCACCGGGATCCATGGACAGATTCCCATGTAACAGGATCATTGTTAGGAATGGATTTTCTAATTGGCAGAGGTATGCACCCTGTCCACGCAGGAACCACAATTCTAGTCGGTAGGTGTAGTATACACCAAACGTTTACCTGTGCTTACACTCAGGTAACATGGAACAGAGCAGTCAGGGTAAACTAAAGAGACTGGGGGATATTCTCAAGAACGTGTGATGACCATTTCCAAATTACCCTAACGCAGCTCTCCTTATTGCAGTCTATTGCGGCAAAATAACGCTATGTTAACGTAGCATTCACAACTTGGCAGTTCCATGCGATAAGTCCACGATAACGTGTCAAATGTCTGCGATAAACTCTAAGTAAGGCCGCAAAAAAGGGAAACACAAGCGCAAAAAAAGTTGCGATGAGGCCAATCGCGATGCAAAAATCTGCGAAAACCAGCGACAGGCCTGCAATTCACACAAGTAAGGTGGGAAAAATCACCATAAAAGGAGAAAAAAAACAGACAAACAAATGAAAAACAACAGCGTAGCACAATGGATGTTGCCGGAGCTAGTATGGAGGACAACCAGAACCCCACAAGCCCCACGGAGGACCAGCCTGGGACCTCGGGTCAGGGAAGGCCAAGGAAAAGAAGATATTTGAAAGGGATGATGAGTGTGTTAGGCGTTACATCTTGGTGTCCTTAGGCTCAATCCTTTTTTGTATGAATAGAATCAAAGGAGTCCGTGCTTTATAGAAAAATTGCTCTTTATTTATGTGGATAAAAGCGTAGACAGCCGGCACGTGTTTCGCCCCTGTGGCGAATTGCGCCAGGGCTTTTTCAAGGCTATTTACAATTTTATGTGGTCTGTAAGCTTCCTCATTGTATACACAGTAAATATCAACATTAGGTCCGGTTTGTAAATTTATTAGGGGTTGAATCCCTGGCGTATTCCTCAGCGTCTCTCGTTTCTTCTACAGTTTCCACGAAGGAAAAGAAGAGTATGAAGAAGCGGTTCAGTCAGCAGGAAAACAGGATCCTGATAACGGAGGTGGTAGAACACCATCAACAACTGTTCGTCACCGCCACTGTGTCATTGGCAACAAAAAATTAACTATGGCAGTCCATCGTGGACAAGGTGAGTGCTGAAGAGGACAATGGAAGAGGTCAAGAGGCACTGGAATGATGTCAAGTGCAAAACCAAACTGAAACTCGCCAACAACCGGAAGGCAGCAATGCAGACTGGGGACGGGAGTCCTGCGCCACAGGAAGAGCTGGATGAGATGGAGGAAATGATGTCCACAGTCATCAGTGGGGAGACGGTGGCAGGAGTTGGGGGACCGGACACTGCTCAACATGACCGGACACAACAGCACCAGGGTGAGTAACGACCAGGGACTGGGGGGACGGAGGGAGATGGGCACAATGGCACACATGTACAATTAAGTAGAGCACATCTGCCGACAAACTATGCACCAGCCCCCAACTCCCACCAAAAGACAAATATACCCAAGTATGCAACATCTCAGCACCGTATAAGTACAGAAGTCAAACGCACACTGCATGAAACGGAGAAGGGGCAGCAAAATCAAAGCTGCAGGGGCGACTCCCCCGAAATGCAGAACACACACACATAACATGCAGAGCGCATCAACATTGACAACAATGTGGTACAAACCACAACACGTCCACAACAGAACGCAGGACACAACTGATGCTACTTGTGTGTAGTAACTGGCCAATCGCATTTGACATTGCAGGGAAATATGAGTTGATAATGTACAAGTACAAACACACATCTGTTATGTTGTTGAAATGTCCACTGTCTCCCATCAAATACGCAGCTCCTCCCAAACTGGGGTGGCAGAGTGGGCTAAAGAACGGTGATGGATTAAACCCAGATCTGTTAACTGGGTGTGAGTGTTTGATTGGTTCAGATGCTCCGTCCATCACCACCCCCTTTTGTACCGCTTTATTCGCCATAAGTTGGCAGGGTATGCTCAGACGTGAGTCCCTTGCTCACTTTGCCACTGGATTCAAGCAAACCTGGCTGAAGACTGCTGTAATGCCAGAAACCGGTCCTAGGAAGCTTGTTTCCAGTCCAGGGAAGGCATGGCTTGGCAGTTCGGGCTGGACTGTTCCCATGAGGCACAGGGTCAGACTGATTTGCATATGGCCATGTCTGAACTGGGGTGGCAGAGTGGGCTAAAGAACGGTGATGGATTAAACCCAGATCTGTTGACTGGGTGAGAGTGTTTGATTGGGTCAGATGCTCCGTCCATCACCACCCCCTTTTGTACTGCTCCTCCCAAACAGTCACAATGTACACTGTCATGCAGTCTGTATGCAAACATGTACAATGCATCAACATACATGTGAACACAATGTTAAACTGCATCTCCCCTTCACATTGCAGAGGGAGAATCAAAACCTCCTGCAGAGCAGCCAGAACCTCTCTTCTCTGATGACGAAAAGGATCACCACAGCTTTGACTCCAACGCCCTCCAACAGCTCGTGTAGAGCCTCCGCAGCCCAACTCCAGGTGCAGAGACCACACAGCAGGCAACACCCACCACCACAGCTGCCTCCCAGGACCCCCACATTGAACACATGGCCTTCCAATGCCATGTGTTGGGGTGCCAGGAGAATTTGGCTGAACAGGTGCGGGTGGTGTTCGACCGCATGGCAGCCAAACTAGATGCCATGTGTGGGTGTCTAAGTCCCATCAGGGACCACTCACGGTCCCTATCAGACACCCACAGTCCGCTCCATGCCCTCCAATGGACCATGGCTGACATCGCAGGAGCTCTGACTCAGGGAATAGAACAACTGTCCAGTCAGAGTGGCTCTAGCGATATCACACAGGAGTTGGAACACATGCGGAGGTCAATGGAGACCATGTCAAGTCAAGTCAAGTCAATAGATTTATATAGCGCGCTACATACCCAGAGGGTCTCAAGGCGCTTGAAGAAGGGTGGGGGATTACTTGTCGAATATCCAGGTTTTAAGTTGCTTTCTGAATGCTAGGTGGTTCTGAGTGAGACGAAGGTGAGAGGGGAGTGAATTCCAGGTTTTAGCTGCCAGGTAGGAGAAGGACCTACCTCCCATGGTGGTTTTGTTGATGCGAGGTACGGTAGCAAGGGCTTGGTTGGAGGATCGTAGCTGGCGGGAGGGGGTGTAGAAGGAAAGTCGTGTGTTGAGGCATTCGGGTCCAAGTTCGTAAAGTGCTTTGTGTGCGTGGGTTAGAAGGCGGAAAGTAATCCTCTTATTGACGGGGAGCCAGTGGAGGTTTTTCAGGTGACTAGAGATGTGGTCTTTACGCGGGATGTCTAGTATGAGTCTGGCTGATGCGTTCTGGATGCGTTGGAGTTTTTTCTGGAGTTTTGCGGTGGTACCGGCGTATAGGGTGTTTCCGTAGTCCAGGCGGCTTGTAACCAGTGCATGGGTGACCGTTTTTCTGGTTTCGGTGGGGATCCAGTGAAATGCTTTTTTGAGCATGCGAAGAATGTTGAAGCAAGATGATGAGACGGCGCTGACCTGTCTGTTCATAGAGAGTGAGGAGTTCAGGATGACGCCCAGGTTCCGTGCGTGGTCCGTCGGGATGGGTGCCTTTCCAAGGGCCTCTGGCCACCAAGAGTCATCCCAGGCGGAGGGGGAGGTACCTAGGATAAGGACTTCTGTTTTGTCTGAGTTCAGTTTCAGACGGCTGTGCTTCATCCACTCGGCTACTTCTTTCATTCCTTCATGTAGGTTGGTTTTGGCGGTGTTAGGGTCTTTGGTGAGTGAGAGGATCAGTTGAGTGTCGTCAGCGTAGGAGATGATGTTGAGGTTGTGTTGGTGTGCGATGGCCGCGAGGGGGCTCATGTATACGTTGAAGAGGGTGGGGCTGAGTGAGGATCCTTGTGGTACGCCGCAGATGACTTCAGTGGCCTTTGACTTGAATGGTAGGGAGTCGCAGAGGACTTGAGAGGGGGTGATGTCGTTGGAGTTGGCTGAGGGGTTGGTAAATTCTTTGATGATGTTGAATAATTCCTTGCTGTTGTGGGCGTTGTTATCTAGTCGGTCTTTGAATGCGGCTTTCTTGGCAGATCGGATTAGTTGGTGGTGTATGCGGGTGGCGTTTTTGAAGGTGTCCCTGGTGCTGGTGTTTGGGTCTTTTTTCCAGGCCTTCTCGAGGGAGCGACCGAGTTTCTTCGATTTCTTAAGATCATCGTTGAACCAGGAGGCGTTTTTGCTGCCTAGTTTGATTTGACGTTTTTTCAACGGTGCTAGGATGTCGGCGCTGTTGGATAGCCATTGGGTGAGGTTAATGGCTGCTTGGTCGGGGTTTGAGGAGTGGGCAGGGGGGTTTTGAAGAAGCGATGAGGAGATCTGGTCGATGGTGATTTTGTTCCAGTTTCTTCGCAGAGTAGGTTGAGGATGGTTGTGAGTTGTGGTCTTATTGTAGATAAAGTGAACGCAGCTGTGGTCCGTCCAATGGAGAGTTGTGGTGTGACTGAAGGAGACATGTTTGCTGGAGGTGAAGATAGGGTCAAGTGTGTGATCAGCGATGTGGGTGGGGCTGGTGACAAGTTGTTTGAGTCCGAGGTTGGCGAGATTGTCCAGAAGGGTGGTGGCGTTGCTGTCATTGCTCTTTTCCAGGTGAAAGTTGAGGTCTCCCAGTAGAATGTATTCCTCGGAGGGGAGGGCGTGTGGGGTGATAAAGTCAGTGATGTCGTCGCTGAATTGTGCACGGGGTCCTGGAGGTCGGTAGAGGAGGGTGCCTCTGAGTGTGGTTTTGGGATCGGTGTGGATCTGGAAGTGAAGGTGTTCGGCGCTGGCAAGGTTGACGTCTGAGCTGGTAGAGATGCGGATGGAGTTCTTATGGACGATAGCGATGCCTCCTCCAGTTTGGTCATTGCGGTCCTTACGGATGATCTTGTATCCTTCCGGGATGGCAATGGTGATGTCTGGGGCTGATGAGGCGTTCATCCATGTTTCTGTTAGGAAGGCGACGTCGGGAGAAATGGTGTCTAGTAGGTTCCAGAGGTCGATGGCGTGTCTGTGGACCGAGCGGGTGTTGAGCAGGATGCATTTTAGGTGGTTGGAGTCAGATATCTGTTGTGTGTTCGTGGATGAGGAGTTGTTCTTGGTGCCGTCGAACTTGCAGGAGTTGCAGGAGAAGGGTCCATGGGTGTGTCCAGGAGCGGCTTGGATGCAGTTGGGGAGACGGCCGGGGTTTAGGGCTAAGAGGGTGGTGGCGTCATATGTAATGCGGGTGGGGTGGGTGGTACGAGGGCCAGGGGGTCTGGCGCTAGGCGCGGTCCAGGCGCGGACGGGCGTAGACGGGCTTACCTTTGGCGCACCTTCGGCGCGGCCGTAGCGCGTGGACACTGCGCGTTGGGACATCTGACATAAATGGAGAGTGGAGGGGGGGGCGGAGCGTGGGAGGGTCAGCCGGGAGGCGGGAGCGAGGTGGGGGAAGGGCCAGGGGCTGCTACACAAAATGGCAGAAACAACAACAAGGTATGCAGCAGAGTAAACGGAGGCGCTTTAAATATTTTAAACTCTATAGCAAGCACAGCCAGGAAGTGCGCGCTAGCGATCTCAAGGACTATGACAATGCAGGCAATATCAATTTTTACACACAGAGCACACAATCGCTACTAGAAGTGAAATACTTTGCACACAAGCGCTACGATCCGAATTGCAGAGACAGGCGCTACAAAATCAGCGTGATGGTGAAAGGGCAGCAGAGCCAGGCGCTACAATACCACGTCTGCGCAGGAGGAGGCAAGGGGAGCGGCCGTTCGTGTCCAGGTGGAAAGAGTGGCTGCCACGGCTGCAAATCAGCGAGAGGTAGCTGGGTTTCTCAATGACCTCAGGACCATCCTCATGGCATTGCTGCCACAAGGCCTGGTGCTGATGCATGCTGATGCTACCATTACATCCACATCTATGCCCCCGGAAGTGAAAGTACCACACAGTGCTGGAGACAGAACACCACCACCCACTCGTGAGGCACAAGAAACAGCAGAGGACGAAGATGCAGATAACTCTGCCTTGATGATACGAAGGATGGATTAGCATTCTTCTCTGTCATATGGCCAGTTTCTGCTTGGTTCTGCCCTCTGCATCATCACCTTCCACTGTCCCGCGATACACTCTCCGACACTCACCTTGGACCTTGACATGGACTGCCATATTCTGTGTGATCGCCAATGACACAGCAATCAGACTGCAGACTGAACTCTTTCTCTTTCTTTGGACTTGTCATTCCCTGAAGGACTCCGGCTGGCCCTCCATGGGCCAACATTGTAAAGTGGGGTTTGCACGGCCCTGTACTGTTCCACCTGCAACACTCCAAGTGAATGTGCATTAAAGATTCAAAATCACACAGATGTTTCACGTCTATGATCTTTCAAGTGTGGATGAATGTAGGGTCAGTGATTCCCCCTTACTTCCATGTTGCTCATGACGTTGTACTTGGATCACAGGGTGACACATTGCAGAATGCGGTCCGGGTGGCGCCGACACAACAACAGAGGCACACGCATTAGTTACTTCCTTGTCCAGCCCAGTACGGCTCCACGCTCCGAGCCCCGGGGTCATTGTTCAAACCCCTACACTGGACTGGCATACACCAAGGCAGCCCACTCCGCTCATGCTCACAGGGGACGACTACAATGCTACATGTGCAAGGTCTTCCCTGTAGTGATCTGCAGATCACAGATCTAGTTGTCAGCATGCCACAGCCACTCCCTCATGGATGGTTTACATCCACACCACACCCATCCAGCACACACATCACAGGACATGTGACCCTGTCAATAAAAAGGGCCGGGTGCACATGCTTGATGCCATTTCCACCCTCTATCTGGGTGTATCAGTGTGGTGTTAATGTAGGCATGAGGGCCTCAGGCCCTGCAGTATCACATTCCCCAGGACCGCAGGTGACATGATGTGGTCCGCACCATGATACACAATCAGAGAGGGTCAATGACTTGCAGGGCACAGACTTGGTGGCACCAGATACATTGTGGCCGGCACAGGCACACCACCACCGGATGGTGACTTTCGGTGCACTGAGGTAAGGGCACCCTAAGTGCTGAGTGGGTGTGCAGCCTGCGATGATGCCCCGTCTTGGTGGTCCAGACTGCTCAGAGTTTGTGTGCCCTGCTGGACCACAGTGTAGGCCACAGCGAGTGGGCAGCGAGGGCTACCGCCACGTGGCGTTGCCTCACAGATCACAGAGTTGGTGGCACCTAAAGGGCTGAGCGGGTGTGCAGCCTGCAATGATGCCCTGTACACTGATATGTTCTCTGCCATAGCGAAATCAAGACCCAGAATCAAGTTTGCGATCTAGTGGCCCGTGGACAGGGGCTGCATGATGTGGAGGGTGCCATGTTTGTGGGCCTTGGGCTTGAGGTTCGCACCAGCACGTGGTGGGCCATCTTTGCAACACGCCGGTGGCGGAAGGTGAACAGTAAGGCCTGGGCACGCAGGGGTGGGCATGCACCGCTGGGCAGGGGGAAGGCCTGGGGTGCAGCTGCCTTGGTGCACAAGGGTGGGCATGCACCGCTGGGCAGCGGGAGGTCCTGGGGTGCAGCTGCCTGGGTGTGCAGGGACGGGCATGCACCACTGGGCAGCGGGAGGGGTTGGGGTGCAGCTGCCTGGGTGAGCAGGGGTGGACAGGCAATGATTGCGTTTGCAATTGTATGTACTCTGCCATTCATGTATCTGTACTCTGTTTCAGATGAGGGATCTGTTTCCAATGAGGGACCTGGTGGACTGCAGTGCATACCGGCACGTGGTTCGTGACACACTGCTGCCAGGAGGTGAGTAGTGAGGCCTGGGAGCGCAGTGTAAGCACTCTCTCTTCCTATCCCTCTCTTCTTTTCACTGTGTCTCTCTACCTTTCCCTCTCTCTCTCTCTCTCTCTCTCTCCCTCCCTCCCTCTCTCTCTCTCTCTCTCTCTCCCTCTCTTTCTCTCTTTCTCTCCCTCTCTCTCTCTCTCTTTCCCTCTCTCTCTGTCTCCTTCTCTTTCTCTTTCTCTCTCTCTCTTTCTCTCTCTCTCCCTCTCTCTCTCCCTCTCTTCCTCTCTTTCTCTCTCTGTGTGTATCTCTTTCCCTTTAGCTCTCTCTCTGTCCTTTGATATGCGCATGACACACCTTCTTATCTGGAATTTTGTCTTGCAGGCAGAGACCTAGAGATTGTCCCGAGGAGACCCGCCATGTGTCTTCAAAACTGTTGTTTTTAGTTTTGTTGAATAAAATGTTTCGTTTGGTAGTTCAAAGGTGAATGTGTGATGATCATTTTTGTGCTGACACATGCATGTTGCCTGTTGTGGTTGTTCAACATCAGGCAAATTAATTTGTGTATGATTACATGAAGTTGATGAGACATGTCTTTGACCGGTGGGGACCCCGGGGGGGGGGTTTGGTGGGGGTTGTCCTGGGGGTGGTGGCGGTGGGTGTTGTAACCCTGTTGGGGCTCCCAGCTGCATGGTCAGTGGCTCCATGGCAGCTGTTTCCCTTCAGGTGTGGCTCTTGGCTGGGCTCCCTTTTCTGTTGCAGGCTGTCGTCCGAGTTTACACCAGGTCAGAGCATGTATTATTTTCCTGCTGTTAACACACCTTGTCGCCTGTTTTGGGTTCTCATCGCCAATCTGTCTGGTCTTGAGAATGTTGCGGAGTGGTGTTGTCACGGCTTTATGCATGGGAACGCCTACTCTGCATCTCATTAGCGGTAGTTTCAAGGGTCATCTGTGGCAATGTTTTTTTAGGCTGCTATCGCAGGTAAACTGTTGATGTGGGGTTTTAGCTCCAGTTTTTGAATGGGGAGATACATTTATTGCGACTTTGGCTGAGATAAAGTGCCGATAACTTGTCGATAGTTCCTTGAGAATATGCCCCGCAGTGTGTAAAGTATTTTGTCCACACATACACACAGACACACACAGTAACACAGTGAAAACATCACAAAAATACTTCACACAGTTCTAGAAAAAAATAGTATTTCTTTTACTCTTTCAAACAGGAAAAAAAGACAAAATCCGATCAATGATTCATGATTTATCATTGCTCCAAGATATGAGTGTAAATTCACTGTTGAAAACACATGCAATTCATATGCCCTTTTCTGATTATCGTGAAGTTGTGATCTGTAATAAGGTCGTGGCGTGACTAATTCTCTTTTCATAGAAGCACTTGCTTCTGTGCTATATAATTGAGTGCCGAGGTACAACAACTGTTTATTTAACTTATTATAACTATCATCCGTTTGGATTTTAGTTTGAGCTGACATCTTCTGCAGTGGGATGTCTATGTTACCTTGAGAGGTACCACCACGTTACTCAAATTATATGGCCTGCCTTATTTAACTGTAACAAAAATCTTTATTGCAACTCTAAGATTGGTAGTGCAACAGTCTACACCACCACTGCATGCGCTTTGTTATTACAGAACACCTTGTGTTCCCTCTCTACCTTAACTCATATAATAGATTACCACCATATCTCAATTTCCCACAGTAAAACAACGAAAGTCTTGTATAATTGTAACAATATAAAATGCTTTGACATAAATGAACAGTGAGAAAATCGATTACCAACATGCAATGAAAGGAACATACACACATAAAGCTTTTCATGTACATAAATTGCAAAACAAACACAACAAAAGTTCAACATATTCTTAAAGATACCTTAAAGGTTTTCCTTTTTTCTTGAACACCATTGTCTGGAGATAGAACTTCATTTCGATCTGAACCTTACTCTTCTCGTGCTTCCACAACCTCTTAGTTTCACTACCCTAGAGCAATTCCACCACTCATTTTCACCATGACAGAATAACCACTAACAGCTTCAACTTTTACAGGTTCCCTGAACTTAGACTGACCTTTCAGCACATGAGAAATCTCTTTTATATGTATCCAATCTTCTTTCATGATTACATTCCCATGCTTATTCCCACCATGTTTTACTTCAAAGCTCTATTTTGTTTTTCTTTGTGCCAATTCCACCATGGTGCAGATACACTTATCTATATCACACTCATGAGAGGACCCAGACCTGCACTCTTTCATTCATGCTGTAAAAATACACTGGCAGGTAAACGTCCTCTCATAATTTCAAAAGGTGTTTTACTTGAGAATGCATTGGAACTGCCGTGAGGACACCAACGGCATTCTGAACACCCCACTGGATACAATCTTCCAAGTTTTTGTTCATTTTCTACACCAAACCATTTGCCTGTGGATGATATAAAGCCGCCCTTTTATGTTTGATTCCTGCTTTGCTCAGAAACTCTCTCATCTCTCCTGACACAAACTGAACACCGTTGTCAGAGAGCAGCTGTTTAGTTAAACCTTCTCTCTTAAAAATCTTGTTGAAAAATGATGTGACAACATTTGTGTTGGGTTCTTGGACAAAATCCACCTCACACTACTTGATGTAATTGTCAACCAAAACAATAGCGTAATTGTACCTGTTTGGTAGGATGCTGAAAGGTCCTGTAAAATCCACAGCCAGTTTGGACGATGGCTTTTTTTGCAGCTCAACAGTGTGTAAGGGTGGAGTGACAGTCTTTAGGACCTTATGACTTGTGAAGCAAATGACACAATCCCTGACTGTTTCAACAATTTCTCTGTCCATACCTAGCCACCAATACACAGCACGTATCCTTCTCTTGGTGACAGTTTGGCCCAATGACCCTTGTGACCAGCCTGTATTATATGCCTTCTGAGCAACACTGGTGGAATAAACTTGCCACCTCTCATAATCAGATCTTTATCTTTTAATGGTAGCTCATCAGAGATCTTGAAATATGGTTGGGAACTAGGATGCAAAGACGATTTCTTTGGCCATTAACTGACCACACATTCCCGAACCTTTTCAAAAAAGTCATCTCTTCTAAAAGATCTCTCCAAACACTCATCAACTGCTACTATGAGACATTCTTGATCCTCATCCTCAGATTCAACTTCAATTACATATAATGGAGACCTCAACAAGTGATATGCCCTTATGACTAGTACCAATGGAGCAAAAGCAGGGGACCTTGGAGACTGCACCTGATCAGTTTGTTCCGAATGCTATCTTCAAATGTAAATGAGTATTAATGTGTGCATACAATACAAACACCTGCTGCCAATGTGCATAAACCTAAAAAATTGTTATAAGTAACAATGTAAGACGCAGAGATGCAGCACAGCTATAACCAACAAAGAACAAAGTTATGATTCTGATCTTTATTTTCTTTTTTCTCTTCTTTCTGTTTCCACTATATACGTGTGAAAATTCATTAAAAAAATTAAAAGAACGAAAATAAAGACAAGAATCATAACCTTGCTCTTATATTAAGATGCCCTTATATTCTTCTCTCCGAGGATGTACTCTACCTCACCTATCAGCCCCTCCCACAAATCCTGCTCAGGCAGGCCCATCAAAATGCAGATGACCACTCAGGCACATCTATCCTTCCTTTGTGTGTGTCTGTCTATGCATGAATAGATGAATGAGGAATTTGTAAAGCGCTGGACTCACCCATCGAGTGGTATCTCCGTGCTAGCAGCGAAACATGAAAACAAGGAGGTGGAAAGCAAACATGATTAAAAGAGTTCAGTTTTCAGTGGTTTTCTGAATTCAAGCAAGTCCGGGCAGACACGTAATGCATTGGGGAGTGAATTCCAAAGGTGCAGGGCTACATAGAAAAAAAGATTTGCCTGCCACACAAAGTTTGTTGACCCGGGGTACTACAAGCAGAGCCTTTCCACTAGAATGTAGAGATCTGTTGGGATGATAGGGACAAGACTATCGGCCATATACTTGGGTCCACTATCATTAAGCGTTTTGTGAATCAAACAGCAAATTTTAAACCTAATTCGATTCTGAAAGGAAGCCAGTGTAGGCTTTTTAGTAATAGGAGTAATGGGTGGTTGATTTAAAGCCAATCGAGCTGCAGTGTTCTGCACTACCGGGTGCCTATTAAGCATGCTCTCATTTGCTGCTCCCAAAAGTGCATTACAATAGTCCAGTCGACTAACTACCAGGGCTTGGAGCAAGGTCTTGCGTAATGTTAGGGGGAGAAGATCGAAAACTCTTCGTAGGAGTTTAAAAAAAAAACAGCTACTTGAGACGGCCGCCAACAACTCCTTCATAGATAGAGAAAGGTCCAAATACACTCCTAAGTTTTTATACTTGTTAGTAGGCGGCAGAGGAGTGGGGCCTAAGTCTGCTAGCCAACACTCTGGGGACTAGAGAAGTTGAGCTTTGCCAAACAGGAGGACTTCTGTTTTGTTGGCGTTCAACTGAAGGAAGTTCTTTGACATCCATTTGGAGATTGCACGCATACACTCTGCAAACAGCTGTTTGATAGCATCCGAGTTGTTATCAAATGAAAACAGGAGCTGCGCGTCATCTGCATATGAGAAAGGGACAAAGCTGTAATCTCTGATGATCTTTGCCAGGGGGGCCACATATATATTAAATAACGTGACTCTGAGGCAGGATCCCTGTGGAACCCCTTTGTTAAGAGGTTTACCTCCGGAGCGGAAATTCCCCAAGTTCACAGTATAAGTGTGTTGTTCCAGAAAACTGGAAAACCACTGAAAGGCAGACCCTACTATGCCAATTTTCATCAGTCTTTGTAGTAGTCTATGATGTGCTACCGTGGCTGCCGATAAATTAAACAGCACTAGAGCTATTGCTTTGTCCTTGACTAGGGCAAGCTTGATAGCGTCTGTGACACCAAGCAGGGTCGTTTCGGTTGAATGTTTAGGTTGAAAGTCGAATTGTGAGGGGTCTATACATGACTGAGCTTCCATGAATTCCATGAGCTGTGCATTGATATGTCCCTCCATAAGTTTGCTCATAAGGGGAAGGAGTGAAATAGGGTGATAGTTGGATATCTCGGAGGGCGGTAAATTGTTTCTTTGATAATTGGTAAGATTTGTGCAGCTTTCCAAGCATGGGGTACTGTACCCTCACTCAGTGAGTAGTTAATAAGTGAGCCAATAGAAGAGGCAATATGCCGCACCATTAAGGCAAACCATTTTGCCGGCATTATATCAGCGGGGATCCTCATTTTGCTGCTTTTAGCAGCTCTTCTACTTTGGAGTCCTGTAAGGGAGTAAAGCCAGCCAGCACGTTTTCTTCTCTGGACTCTATACATGGTACAGTGACAGTGTCACCGACACATAGCCCACTAGGAAATGTATAATATATTTTTTCAACCTTATCGACAAAAAAGTTAGAAATGTTGTCACATAAGGTCTGGGAGACAGGGATACATTTTGTACAAGCCATAGGAGTGGTAAAAGATTTGAGAATAGTGTATAGCTGTTTCCCTGATTCAAAAACAACAATTGATGGACAGAATGCAGAACAATGTCATACATTCACCGTTTGGGCTGGACTGTTCCCATGAGGCACAGGGTCAAGGCTCATTTGCATATGGCCATGTCTGAACTGGGGTGGTGTGGAGTGCAAAAAAACGATGAATTTAGGCCCAGATCTCTGTACTGGGGTGAATATATGACATTGTTCTGCATTCTGTCCATCAACTGTTATTTTTGCATTTGTCACCCCGAGTGGGATGTGTATGCTCAGACGTGAGTCCCATGCTCTCCACACCACTGGAGTCAAGCTATCCTGGCCGAAGACGGCTGATAGCCAGAAACCGGTCCTAGGATGCTTGATTCCAGTCCAGGAAAGACATGGCTTGGCAGTTCGGGCTGGATTGTTCCCATGAGGCACAGGGTCAAGGCTGATTTGCATATGGCCATGTCTGAACTGGGGTGGTGTGGAGTGCAAAAAAACGATGGATTTAGGCCCAGATCTCTGTACTGGGGTGAATGTATGACAATGTTCTGCATTCTGTCTAACAACTTTTATTTTTGCATTTGTCACCCCGAGTGGGATGGGTATGCTCAGACGTGAGTCCCCTGCTCTCCACACCACTGGAGTCAAGCTATCCTGGCTTTAGACGGCTGATAGCCAGAAACCGGTCCTATGATGCTAGATTCCGGTCCAGGAAAGACATGCCTTGGCAGTTCGGGCTGGACTGTTCCCATGAGGCACAGGGTCAAGGCTCATTTGCATATGGCCATGTCTGAACTGGGGTGGTGTGGAGTGCAAAAAAAACGATGGATTTAGGCCCAGATCTCTGTACTGCGGTGAATGTATGACATTGTTCTGCATTCTGTCCATCAACTGTTATTTTTGCATTTGTCACCCCGAGTGGGATGGGTATGCTCAGACGTGAGGCCCATGCTCTCCACACCACTGGAGTCAAGTTATCCTGGCTGAAGACGGCTGATAGCCAGAAACTGGTCCTATGATGCTAGATTCCGGTCCAGGAAAGACATGCCTTGGCAGTTCGGGCTGGACTGTTCCCATGAGGCACAGGGTCAAGGCTGATTTGCATGTGGCCATGTCTGAACTGGGGTGGTGTGGAGTGCAAAAAAACCATGGATTTAGGCCCAGATCTCTGTACTGGGGTGAATGTATGACATTGTTCTGCATTCTGTCCATCAACTGTTATTTTTGCATTTGTCACCTTGAGTGGGATGGGTATGCTCAGACGTGAGTCCCATGCTCTCCACACCACTGGAGTCAAGCTATCCTGGCTGAAGACGGCTGATAACCTGAAACCGGTCCTAGGATGCTTGATTCCGGTCCAGGAAAGACATGGTTTGGCAGTACGGGCTGGACTGTTCCCATGAGGCACAGGGTCAAGGCTGATTTGCATATGGCCATGTCTGAACTGGGGTGGTGTGGAGTGCAAAAAAACGATGAATTTAGGCCCAGATCTCTGTACTGGGGTGAATATATGACATTGTTCTGCATTCTGTCCATCAACTGTTATTTTTGCATTTGTCACCCCGAGTGGGATGTGTATGCTCAGACGTGAGTCCCATGCTCTCCACACCACTGGAGTCAAGCTATCCTGGCCGAAGACGGCTGATAGCCAGAAACCGGTCCTAGGATGCTTGATTCCGGTCCAGGAAAGACATGGCTTGGCAGTTCGGGCTGGATTGTTCCCATGAGGCACAGGGTCAAGGCTGATTTGCATATGGCCATGTCTGAACTGGGGTGGTGTGGAGTGCAAAAAAACCATGGATTTAGGCCCAGATCTCTGTACTGGGGTGAATGTATGACAATGTTCTGCATTCTGTCTAACAACTTTTATTTTTGCATTTGTCACCCGAGTGGGATGGGTATGCTCAGACGTGAGTCCCCTGCTCTCCACACCACTGGAGTCAAGCTATCCTGGCTTTAGACGGCTGATAGCCAGAAACCGGTCCTATGATGCTAGATTCCGGTCCAGGAAATACATGCCTTGGCAGTTCGGGCTGGACTGTTCCCATGAGGCACAGGGTCAAGGCTCATTTGCATATGGCCATGTCTGAACTGGGGTGGTGTGGAGTGCAAAAAAAACGATGGATTTAGGCCCAGATCTCTGTACTGGGGTGAATGTATGACATTGTTCTGCATTCTGTCCATCAACTGTTATTTTTGCATTTGTCACCCCGAGTGGGATGGGTATGCTCAGACGTGAGTCCCATGCTCTCCACACCACTGGAGTCAAGCTATCCTGGCTGAAGACGGCTGATAGCCAGATACCGGTCCTAGGATGCTTGATTCCGGTCCAGGAAAGACATGGCTTGGCAGTTCGGGCAGGACTGTTCCCATGATGCACAGGGTCAAGGCTGATTTGCATGTGGCCATGTCTGAACTGGGGTGGTGTGGAGTGCAAAAAAACGATGGATTTAGGCCCAGATCTCTGTACTGGGTTGAATGTATGACATTGTTCTGCATTCTGTACATCAACTGTTATTTTTGCATTCTTCACTCCGAGTGGGATGGGTATGCTCAGACGTGAGTCCCATGCTCTCCACACCACTGAAGTCAAGCTATCCTGGCTGAAGACGGCTGATAATCTGAAACCAGTCCTAGGATGCTTGATTCCGGTCCAGGAAAGACATGGCTTGGCAGTTTGGGCTGGACTGTTCCCATGAGGCACAGGGTCAAGGCTGATTTGCATATGGCCATGTCTGAACTAGGGTGGTGTGGAGTGCAAAAAACGATGGATTTAGGCCCAGATCTCTGTACTGGGGTGAATGTATGACAATGTTCTGCATTCTGTCTATCAACTGTTATTTTTGCATTTGTCACCCCGAGTGGGATGGGTATGCTCAGACGTGAGTCCCATGCTCTCCACACCACTGGAGTCAAGCTATCCTGGCTGTAGACGGCTGATAGCCAGAAACCGGTCCTATGATGCTTGATTCCGGTCCAGGAAAGACATGGCTTGGCAGTTCGGGCTGGACTGTTCCCATGAGGCACAGGGTCAACGCTCATTTGCATATGGCCATGTCTGAACTGGGGTGGTTTGGAGTGCAAAATTACGATGGATTTAGGCCCAGATCTCTGTACTGGAGTGAATGTATGACATTGTTCTGCATTCTGTCCATCAACTGTTATTTTTGCATTTGTCACCCCGAGTGGGATGTGTATGCTCAGACGTGAGTCCCATGCTCTCCACACCACTGGAGTCAAGCTATCCTGGCTGTAGACGGCTGATAGCCAGAAACCGGTCCTATGATGCTTGATTCCGGTCCAGGAAAGACATGGCTTGGCAGTTCGGGCTGGACTGTTCCCATGAGGCACAGGGTCAACGCTCATTTGCATATGGCCATGTCTGAACTGGGGTGGTTTGGAGTGCAAAATTACGATGGATTTAGGCCCAGATCTCTGTACTGGAGTGAATGTATGACATTGTTCTGCATTCTGTCCATCAACTGTTATTTTTGCATTTGTCACCCCGAGTGGGATGTGTATGCTCAGACGTGAGTCCCATGCTCTCCACACCACTGGAGTCAAGCTATCCTGGCTGAAGACGGCTGATAGCCAGAAACCGGTCCTAGGATGCTTGATTCCGGTCCAGGAAAGACATGGCATGGCAGTTCGGGCTGGACTGTTCCCATGAGGCACAGGGTCAAGGCTGATTTGCATATGGCCCAGGTCTGAACTGGGGTGGTGTGGAGTGCAAAAAAACAATGGATTTAGGCCCAGATCTCTGTACTGGGGTGAATGTATGACATTGTTCTGCATTCTGTCCATCAACTGTTATTTTTGCATTTGTCACCCCGAGTGGGATGGGTATGCTCAGACGTGAGTCCCATGCTCTCCACACCACTGGAGTCAAGCTATCCTGGCTGAAGACGGCTGATAGCCAGAAACCGGTCCTAGGATGCTTGATTCCGGTCCAGGAAAGGCATGGCTTGGCAGTTCGGGCTGGACTGTTCCCATGAGGCACAGGGTCAAGGCTGATTTCTTATGGTATGTGTTGGTTGCTGCCCTAAAAATATCTTTCTCTGACTGTGGATGAGAAGTATGCCAGGTTCTTTCTAACTTTTTACAGTGTGCTTTCTCTCTACGTAGACTTAGAGTAGTCAGGAGATATGAACACCTGCCGAAAGCTCTCCTCTGAGGTTTTGTGCCATTACTGTGATGCCTTCCTAGTGTGGGGGAAGGGGGTTAGCTGCTGTCTGATTCAGACAATGTATTTGAAAGTTGCTAATGAACTGATCTGACCAGATCACTGGTTTTGGGGGTAGGGAAGATATATTGGATGAGTTGGTAAGAATAAGACCAAGAGTGTGACCTGATGCATGGTTCGGCCCTGTATTATTCATAACGAGCCCCATCGAGGCCATTTCAGCTAAGGACCACGCAGCTTCGGCGTTTTCTTTGACTTCACTGTGTAGATTAACCCCTTAGCTGCGGCGGCTATTACGCCGCAGTGCTAAGGGGGAGGGGAGGCCGTACGGCGCTCCCGTGCTCGTGACGGAACTGCTCCGTCACGAGCCTCGGATGGGCTGTGCTTGTGACGGAACGGTTCCGTCATGGCCCCGCCCACCTAATAGAACCTTCAGCACAGGCATGGAATTCACGCCACGCAGGCGCGGGGAGCGGGCCGTGACGGAACCGTTCCGTCACCAGCACAGCCCACCCAAAGCTCGTGACGGAACGGTTCCGTCACGAACACGCAAGGGGTTAAAGTCTCCAAGAAGGAGAAAATACTTGGATGCAATGACATGGTGGGCGATCCTTTCCATCAATTTTAGGGAGAAATCTTTTAGGGGCCCTGGAGGGCGATATACTAGTGCACCCTTCTAGTAGTTTTGGGGAGAGAATTTGATTCTAAAGACACAGATAGAGTTATCTTGGAATGTGTCAATAATAGTATCTTCAGTAGATGGTTTAAACACAATTGCAACTCCTCCACCTACTTTACAATCTCTATTTAGTTGCAAAATGCGGTACTGTTCTGGGAGGGCCAACACAATGACCGAGATAGAAGAGGGTTTCAACCAGTTTTCCGTTAGGAAACCTACATCTGATCCAGGGAATTCAATAAGTCACATATCTCAGTGTATTGTTTGGGTAACAACCTCATATTTATCAAAATTACTTTGCTAATCACATTCGTCTCTAGAGTAGCCTCTTTCCGAACCTCCCCAAGGTGATATCTGACTGCTTCTGGTAGTGACAGTGTCTGGAGGCAAAATGCCCCTCCAAATAGGCAAGGCAGGAGTTAGCACGACATATGAAAGAAGTGCCATCACTCCTCTCTAACTGGCGTATCTGTATAAATTCTGCATGAGTGTAGGTAAGCCTTGATGTAAGATGGAGGTTCTCAGGAACAGGGGTCCTGGCGACGGCTGGGTGCGGACATGCACAGACTGGCTTGACTTTGGCGCGCCAGCAGAGCACCCGCTGCACGTATCCCTGTGCTTCTGCGCATTAAATGGGCTTGCCTGGGAGGATTCGTGCCGTCGTCCCTGCGCCCCAAGACCGGAAGTGAAGGGAATTCAGCCACTAGACCGGGCGCACTCTCCACACAAACTGGAAAAATCCTGATGTGGACCTGAGTGCGCGCATTAGCCAGAAAGAGCTCTCCTGTAGGAATTAAAGTAAGAATGAGGAAGCCTCTAAGTGTGGGGTTTAGCATGCGCAAGATAAGAGCTGCATATGGGGAATAGCGACCCAATAGCTCACAGGTTTAGCCACCCCGAACTGACTCACCCCACCAACACACACCCTGACCCTCACACCCGAAGTGATAAAAACTAATAAAATGTTAAAATCCTTAAAACAGAATGAAGTCCAGGAGACATGCTACTCGCCTCAGTGTTTCACATTCGCTGGCTAGAGGAAATGCAGGAAGCCAGCTGCCACCCAGCCCAGACATGTATTTAAGAGACAGACAAAAGGTACTAAAGGGTTTAGGTAAGAAAATGACATCTTTCTAAAAGTAGCATTTTCAGACCTGCAATGAAAAAAACAACTTCACTAAAAGATGTTTAAATTGTGAGTCCAGAGTCACCAAACATACTTTTCCAATATTTTCCCAATTTAAAGTTACACTTGTAAAAGGTTACAAGGCAGCTCCAATGTTACCCTAGGGAGAGATAGGCTCTTCAGTAGGGAAATACGAATATAACAGTATTTCACTACCAGGACATGTAAAACTTAAAGATACATATCCTACTTTGTAAGTACTCCGCACCCTGCTATTGGGATCTCTAGGGCCTACTCTAGGAGTGACCTATATTAAATGAAAGGGAAGGTTTGGGTCTGGCAAGTAGGTGAATTTGCAAGGTCGAAATGGCAGTCTAAAACTTCACACACAGGCTCTGCAGTGGCAGGCCTGAAATATGGTTAAAGAGGTACTTAGGTCGATGGCACAACTAGTGCCTCAGGCCCACTAGTAGCATTTGATTTATAGGCCCTGGGCACAGGTAGTGCACTTTACTAGATGCTCATCAGTCAACCAGATATGCCAACCGTGGTTAAAGCAATTGTCAACACAGTTTAGGTACAGAGAACATGCACTTTAGTACTGGTCAGCAGAGGTAAAGTGCCCAGAGTCCTAAAGCCAGCAAAGTTCATTCCCTGTAGGGAGATAAACTACCTCGATAGTTTAGGATACTCACCCCTCATTTGCATTACCCATCTTAGGGGACTGTGGTCTGTCTTCGGATCCAGAGACCTCACAATGTTAATGTCTACCAGCTCGAAAGGGGAGCTCACAACAGGAAACAGTTGCATAGGGGCTTTGCATTCCTCCCCTGCCTTTGCCACTCACCTGGCAGGCAGGACAGGACCTACAGGATGCATCTGAGGACTTATAAAGAAACCAAATATGACAATCATGGATAAACCAATTGGCCTCACATTTTAGGTACAGAGCACCTGCACTTGAGCACTCGTCAGCAGTGGTAAAGTGCTCAGAGTGCTAAAGCCAGCAAAAAGAAGTAAAAAACAGGAATCCATAAAGAAAAATATCAGGGGAAACCACGCCAAAAGATGCCAGTTCTAACAAAATCACAAAGTGGAAGAATTCAGAATAATTCAGATGTTTCTAGCCTAGGATGTACTGTATCCACAAGGTCTCAATCTGTGTCGGACTGCCCAATATGGAAATCTGCTAATGCTCGAGGGCTGGTCTGACAAGTTAGTGTGCAGGTCAAATTTTTTGCTCTTTGTGGGACTGTTTTATGATCGTGCACGCCGTTTTTTACCTGTTGAATTTCAGGAAATGACCACAAAAGTTACTAACTTTACTTGCAGCAAGTGCAAATCCATGCAGTGTTCAACATGCAAAACACATATACAGCGTGTCTTTACAAGTTCAAATCTGCCCTGATTTGCAAAAGTGGACTATTTTTTAGCTGTCTGATTCACTAGCTGGGTTACTTTTATTTTGGTGCACGGACCTATTTTCTGTCCAGGTCCGACCCTGGGCACAAACCAGAGCTAGAATTGTAAATCTGCTTCCTAGCTTAAAGGAATGTTTTCCCCTCTGTCTAATATGAACTCTGCCTCAACCCAATCCCAAGTAACTTATACTAGAAATGTGCAATAAGCCTTTTATCCGGTTTGTTTAGTCCCTCACCTTAATGTTTGTTAATCAGCAATTGCTTCATTCACTGATTCCTACTAAAATATTCACATTGTTGGCATTGCTTAAATATGATATTGCATTTTTAACAAAAACATGGCTACATGACAGATGTGCTCCAGATTTCAAAACTTCTCTGCCTCCAACCTATAAAATGTTTATTGTGGACCGCAAGTCCAGATTGAGTGGAGGCATTGCAATCATTTTTCAAGACACCAGTCATGTTCTCTCATTTCTTTTGTGCCTCCTAATTTTTAAGAAATACTTCTGTTTTAGAGCTTACTATTGACCTCCTACTCTTGTTATGGATCTTTAATTAACCCATGGCCCCACCACTCAGTTTGGCACACATTTGAAAGGTTTCTTTGCTCCATACTTACTGAAATCATCCAATGTTCTTGTTCTGGAGATCTTAATGTTTGGATCAACCACCTTCATCTCCCTCAAACAGCCTCAATCCTCGATACCTGCTCAACAGAAGGCTTATTCCAATTTGTCATATTCTTGACCTCTCTTTACTAATAGTCCTAGTATCAAGCTATCATCGCATATTCATTTTCCCAGAATTGAACATTTTACTTAGTCTTCAACCTTCTTGGACCCATCCTTCTCTCTTACTGCACTCTCTGCATCTACCCAAATGATTCTTGGCATTAATCTAAAGTTTTCCCATCAGACCACCTCTGGCTCTTTCTTCTTCCACTCTCTGACTTGATTCTTCCATTGGATACAATACAGATAATTTGGCAATTTTGGTCACTAATTACTTGTCAAAGAGGCTCCATCTGCCCCATGGTATACATCAAAGCTTGACATCTGTAAACATTGGATTTAGTGGGTGGTCGACTATCATACAGTCAAACATTCCTGCATGGATGCACTTAAGGTCTATAAAAAGGAATGTAAAACATTCAGACTAATTACTAATCTTCTAAGATCCAAGAATCTAAAAATTCTACCAAAGCGTTGAAATTGTGCAATCTTTAGCCAAGCCTTCACAAATCACTATTAAACATCTGTAAAACCTTCTCAGATTTCTTTCATACTAAGATTGGCTTCATCTATGTTTCCTTCTCCTAATTTGTCCTTGATAACTCTCAACACACAAGACTCCCCTTCTTTCTGTCTTAATCTGTTTACCTCTTTTTACTGTCCAGAGGCCTCATGCCTCTGCAATTCGATGAAGTCCAGCTCTTCCATTTATACTTGCCTAGCATATTTGTTCTCTTGATCTGCCTCAGCATCTACCCCTGCTTTAATGAAACTCTGCAATATATTGCAGCAGACATTTCTACTGCTTGGAAAAATAAACCTTGTGCTACTGTTATTAAAATTACTTATGGTTAATCCAGCAATACCTATCAATTGTTTCCTTATTCCACTACCTTTTGCTGGGAAGCTCTGAGAAAAGCATGCTCATAAGCAACAGTCAACTTCTCTTGAATCTAGTGACTTTTTGACCTTACTGAAGCAGGATTTTGGTCAATCCAAACCACCGAGGTAGCTCTTTTAGCATTTTCAAATGAGCTTAGAATGACTCTAGATCCTATAGTCTGGGTGCTCTGATCATTGTGGACCTTTTGGCAGCCTTTGGTACAGTGACTTATTCCATTCTTATCTATTCAATGCAAATAGTTCAGACTTGCACAATCTGCTTCTATTTTATTTACATTGTTGGAAAATTCTTACCCTCCTTTCGGAGAAAACTGCAGGAAAACTCTATTAACACCTGCCTTGATTATGTAGAGCCTCCTTACTTAGGCTTGCTTAAAACACTCATCAAACAATATCAAATGCCTCCTTCCTATGCATTAAGAAGTGTCATGTCTCTTCCCTAGTTTGTAGTGGCTTGCCACCAAAAATCAAATCTCTTTTAAAGCTCTATGAAAATGTCATTGAGCCTATCCCAAATCTTTATTTCCAACACGTTTCTCCCTTATAATATCTGCCTGCACACCAGCACCTCTTTCTTCCGCTTAAGGTGAAGAAGGTGAAGAAGGCCTGACCAGGGCCATGCCTTTCCCTGCTTGGCTCTTGAATATTGGAGCCTGTTCCCAGTTACAATTAGGATGCTTCTCAGTAATTTATAGAAATCATACACGGAGATAAGTACGGTGGAATTGGGAGCTGGATATATATATATATACCTGAGTGTGTGCTATTGTTCTGATAATGATCAATAGATGAATTTTGAGTAATTGATAAAACGATATTGTATATACAAATGCATCTATGAAAATAATGTATATATTCACACTCAAAGATGGCCCCCACAGTGACGACAAATGTCAGTCCACTTTCCATGTCTATGATTTTGGAGGCTTACGAGCAAACAACGTGAGAATTGTATGTATAAAATGGCGGTAGCCCTTATTTACGTTGACAGAGTGTAATAAGGTACGTTCGCCGAAACGTGTCCTGTTTGTGTGCAAATAAACTGCTAATTTGCAAAAACCTACCACGAGAGTGCGGCCACTTCCTTCTTGTCTGGGGGAATTCTTGGAGCTGATATATATATATATATATATATATATATATATATATATATATATATATATATACACACACACACACAGGTCCGGCTCGACACCGGTAAGCGAGGAGGCACTCACTCAGGCACAAGTAGATTTTAAACCAACAGCTTTATTTTAAGCTCGCTCGTCTTAACCCAACGCGTTTCGCCATCAGCCAAAGGCTTGATCACGGGTATTGAGCTCTAACACGAGCCTACTTTTATGTTTAGTGCACAGTGAAAAAACAACAGTGAAATGCAAATGCATTCTGGGAAACGTAGCTTTTCAACTATGAAAAAAAGTGTTAAGTGCTCATTTAAAATTGCATTTGGAAACAATTTGTTACAAGCGGATAATTTTTAGTCCATTATCATGAATTATAAGCCTTTGGTGACTGGCTCTCTTGCCATCCTCTCTAGTGAGTTTGTAATCACAAATAAGGGAGTCAGTCTTTTCTTCTTGCACTGTCAGATTAGTCTCTCTGATGAGTGATATAAGTTCATGAATTTACTTGCGTCATAGGTGTACGTGCAATTCTTCTGTTTGGTTAAGGCCTGTAGGCTCGAGGGTCCTAAATGCAACAATGTGTCTTGATTCTTTTTGTCTTAAAGCTTTTCTACGGTTGCCTCCCCTTTCTGAATCTGCTTGTTGATCAATTACGCAGTACTTGAGGGTTTCCCAGTTGTTATCGTGATGTTGACTCATGTGTTTTGCAATTGCATTGGACTGATCCCCATGGGTGATGGCTCGTGTGTGCTCTACGATCCGTTTTTTGGCTTCGAAGATTGTGCTTCCTATGTAACTTTTGGCACAAGAGTATGTTACCATATACACTACGAACGTACTTTTGCACGTTAGGTGTTGCTTGATTTTCCACTTCTTTCCTCCAAACATTTCGATCTCCTTGGTTGCTGACGCTATTCTGCAGACCTTGCATTGTTTGCCGGGCCAGAAGCCTTCACGGTGCAACCATGTGAGGTTGGGGACATCTTTAAAGTGGCTGTGAACCAATTGATCGCCCAAGTTTTTTGCTCGGTGAAAGGTAACATGTGGGTGTTCTCCAATAATTCCGGCCAAAGTCTGGTCTGAGCATAATATGCCCCCATGTTTTTTGATGGCTCTGATCAGTATTTGTTTTTCTGCATTGTAAGATGTTATGAGTCTGATTTTATCTTCTTTCTTTGTTTCTTTTACTTTATGTAGAATTTGCTTTCTCTCTGTTTCAATCACTTTCTTGAGACATTTTGCCACCGTGTTAGGTTGATATTTTCTCTTGATGAACCTGTTAGTTGCCTGTATGCTATGTTTCTGGAACTCTGATTGTTTTGAACAGTTTCTTTTTAAGCTGAGAAATTCACAGTATGGGATACTTCTCCTTAATTTATCCTCATGAAAACTTTGTCCATGTAAAATGGAGTTTTCTTTCGATGTAGGGTGGTTTCCAAGCAATTATTTTCAATGTAGATCTCTGTGTCTAGGAACACCATTTTTTCATTGCTTATTTCATCAGTAAATTTGAGGTTTGTAGAGGTGTTGTTCAATCTTTCAAAATATTGTTCAAATTCTGTTTGTTCTCCGTCCCAGATTATAAAAAGATCATCAATGACTCTTAACCATAAAATCGTCTTTTCTTTCCATGCATAATGTTCTGTTTTCCAGGCCTCATTCTGGTCATACCAACCCATAGTGAGATTGGCATAGTTGGGTGAAAAAGAGAAACCCATGGCACACCCTTGTGTCTGTTTATTGATCTTTTTGTTAAATAGGAAGGTGTTGTTGTGCAGGCACAGGAAGATCATTTGGTTCAACATTTTGTTGTGTTCCTTGTATCTTATATTTCTTTTGCCCAGATAATACCTGCATGCATTCATGCCAATGTGATGTTCGATGTTAGTGTACAATGATGTCACATCCATGGTGATTAGTTTAAAAGAAGGTTTCCAGAAAATCTTTTCCAATCGTTTCAGAAGATATGTTGTATCTTTTATATATGATGGTAAATTCCTTACTAGGGGCACCAAGAATTGGTCAATATAATTTGACATTCAAGTAATGAGTTGTTCGCCGACACAATTGGTCTGCTTGGTGGTTTTTGGCTGTTTTTGTGAACTTTTGGCAGACAATAAAATGTGGGAAAAGTAGGAAAGCTGTTTGTCATATATTTCTGTTCATCCTCACTTATCAGGCCCGCAATTGCCCAGTCTGTTAATGATCTTGTGATTTCCTGTTGCAGAGCTGCCGTTGGATTTTGTTTTAGCATTTCATAACAATTTTTATCCATTAATTGGCATTGAGCTTCCTCTATATAATCTGTTTTATTGATGATAACGATATTTCCGCCCTTGTCTGCTGGCTTGATTTCTATTTTTTATCTTCTGCAAGGTTCTTTATGATTAGTTTTTCTTTTTGACTAAAGTTGTTTTTAGTTTGGGTCGGTTTGATTTTATACAATTCATCAACCACTAATTCATGGAATATGTCGATTTTATTCCCTGGTGGTAGTATGGGGTTGTATTTCGATTTTAGTTTGAGTCCACTCTCATTAGCACCATCTTGTTCAATAGTATCTTCCATAGCGATTAGTTCTTGTTCTTCTTGTGAGATTGTCATGACTCCCATTGTCATTGAAGTCGATAGTCCCTCTGCATCCTCAGCGTTCAAATCAAAATCGGGTCTCTGCTTATTTCTCTTTGTTTGTTGGTGGTTTTTTCAGCATGAATTTTAGCAAGTTTCAATTTTCGCGTGTACTTGTACAGGTCAACCATGGTGTCTGCTGCAATGTTTATGTGGGCAGTTGGGCAGAAGTTTAATCCCTTTCTGAGTGTGTCTTCCTCCATTTGAGTTAGAGTTCTGTTTGAGGGATTAATGATGTTCAGTTCTTGAGAGTCTTGGTTTGAGTCCATTAGCGTCGCGGTTGTCTTAGTCTCGCTGTGGACCAAGAGTCCTCCTTTGCCTCGTTTCTGCCCTCTCTGTCCTCTTCTGGTTTTCCTCCACCTCCTCGGGGTCGGCCCCTGCCTCTGCCTCTGCCTTTCGCTGGTTGTTGTTGCTGTTGTTCTAATGCCCTATGCATTTCCATTTAAAAATGTGTCTTTTTTGGTTGTTGAGCTGTGCTTTGTGCTGTTTGTTCGTCTTGATCGCTTGACTCCAGGCTTGTCAGTGAATCAAAGCTTGAGGTTTCATTCCCATCCAATTGGGAGCTCGATATATATATATATATATATATATATATATATATATATATATATATATATATACCTGAGTGTGTGCTATTGTTCTGATAATGATCAATAGATGAATTTTGAGTTATTGATAAAGCGATATTGTATATACAAATGCATCCATGTAAATAATGTATATATTCACACTCAAAGATGGCCCCCACAGTGACGACAAATGTCAGT
Organism: Lissotriton vulgaris; assembly: GCF_964263255.1. NCBI lineage: Eukaryota > Metazoa > Chordata > Amphibia > Caudata > Salamandridae > Lissotriton > Lissotriton vulgaris. Next base: position 598,189,980 of record NC_141691.1, read on the forward strand.
CCACTTTCCATGTCTATGATTTTGGAGGCTTCCGAGCAAAAAGAACGTGAGAATTGTATGTATAAAATGGCAGTAGCCTTTGTTTACGTTGACACAGTGGATTAAGGCACGTACGCCGAAACGCGTCCTGTTTGTGTGCAAATAAACTGCTAATTTGCAAAAACCTACCACGAGAGTGCGGCCACTTCCTTCTTGTCTGGGGGAATTCTTGGAGCTGATATATATATATACATATATATATATATATATATATATATATATATTACCTACTGGCGATAGCCAGTAGGTATATATAGTTAGGATTTTTTTCCTATGGGATTTCGGAAAATTCTATGTCGAATACCTTTGGCGTTTGTGGACGGAATTGGCTGAAATTTTCAGGAAAATGGCACATTTTGTTTCTGAGCAGCCCCTGAAAATGTGGAGGGGTTTCGTCAAGGGGGGGGCCGAGAAAAAAGGGGGTCCCAAAACACGTTTTTCCCATTCATTTTTCCATAGGGCGGTTGGACTCACTTTTAGCTCGAACGGCTGAATGGATTTCTATGAAACTTGGCAAAATTGTAGGGACTGGTAGTCCGATGTGCCTCTGCTAGGTCTCAAGATATGTGCTCCAGTGGATTTTGTGTATTTTAGGTTCAAAAAAATATATATATCTGTGACAGCGTCCCGGTTAGCGCCCCGGTTCGCGTACCAGACGCGTCACGGAACTTCGTGAAGCGAAGCTGATTGGCTCTCCGGTGTCTGTCAACATTCTAAACAGTCCGGAGCGGCCGCCATCTTGTCTCTCGGTAGGATCGAGAGACAAGATGTGGTGAAAAACGAAGGGGGAAAATAAGGAAAGGGGGCAAAGTAGACCCCTCCTGACCCCCTAGGATTGATGAGGGAGATATTAAAGTGCCCCGCGGGGCAAAAAATAAAAACATTTTTTTTTTGCGATTTTTCGCCGTAGAGGCGCGTCCCAGTACGCGAACCGGGCAGCTAACCGGGCAGCTAACCGGGAAGCTAACCGGCAGCGTAACGGGAGTCTGAGGAGAAGCTGATTGGCTGTCAACATTGTAAACAGTCCAGAGCGGCCGCCATCTTGTCTCTCGGTAGGATCGAGAGACAAGAGGTGGAAAAAAAAAGGGGGAAATGAAGGAAAGGGGGTAAGGTAGACCCCTCCTGACCCCCTAGGATTGATGAGGGGGCTATTAAAGTGCCCTGCGGGGCAAAAAAAAAAAATTTAAATTTTGCGATTTTTCGCGGTAGAGGTGCGTCCCGGTACGTGAACCGGGCAGCTAACCGGCAGCGTAACGGGAGTCCGCCATCTTGTGTTTTTGGAGCGTCCGGTTCGCATACCGGGTAGCGTCCCGGTAAGCGTAACAAGGGGAAAACCAAGAGAAACAGTAAAAAATTTTTTAAGGGAATAGATTTCCACCAAACTTTGTAAAATTGTAGGGACTGTTTGTTTGATGTGCCTTTGCAAGGCCTCAAGATATGTGCACGTGTGGATTTTGTCTAATTAAGGTTAAAAAAAATATATATATCTGTAAGCGTGCTCCGGCGCGCTTATGTTACGGGTTTTGTTTGTGCTGCAGAGCCGATACGTCACGGTTATGCGACGCGTCATGAGGCGTCTCACGTGGCTACGTGATACATCACCTAATAAAGAATATATTTTACAGCTATAGATATTAGCTTTTAAAAAACCAATGAAATTCACTGAAAAAAACATAGGTTATAGACCATATATAGTTAGGAATTTGCATTTACAAAACCTTGAAAATTCACTGAAAAAACCATAGGTTAGAGACCATATATAGTTAGCTGGAGATTTTATTGATATAAAACCAATGAAATTCCATATATAGTTAGTTGCACTAACTATAAATTTCGCGCATCCGCAATCCAATGCTGATGATGTCACATATTACATCATTCATGACATGGTCAGTGACATCACTGATGACATCACTGATGACATCTCAAATGACATCACTGATGACATCACTGATGACATCTCATTTGACCTCAATGATCACACCACTCATGATATACTTCATGTGATAATACAATGCACCTCCTCACACTCTAATATAACCTCTGTTACACCTAGTGTTAAATACAGAGTATCATTTTTGAAACCATTGACACACCAATACCAGTTACTACATACGCACTCACTGATTCCTACGTCTACACACACATTCACTCATTCACCCATACAATCACTCGTACATACAGTCACTCATTATTACAACACTATCATATGCACTCATACACCTATGCAGACACTCACACACTGCCACTCATCCATGGAGTTACTCACACACCTAGTCAGTCCTGTAAAGAATCAATCACACTTTGATTTCTTCATCTATACAGTTAAAAACAGAACAGCTTACATTTTCACACATATACTAACACATACTTACTCACTTATACAATCCAATCCTTCATCCATACTCTTATACATCCACTCATTCTTCAATATGTAAAACATATTTAAACTTTAAAAAAACACACAGACACTGGATGATGTCATCAGTGATGTGATCAGTAATGTCAAATGAGATGTCATCAGTGATGTCATTTTAGATGTCATCAGTGATGTCATCAGTGATGTCATTTGAGATGTCATCAGTGATGTCATCAGTGATGTCACTGACCATATCATGAATGATGTAATATGTGACATCATCAGCATTGGATTGCGGATGCGCGAAATATATAGTTAGTGCAACTAACTATATATGGAATTACTTTGGTTTTATATCAATAAAATGTCCAGCTAACTATATATGGTCTCTAACCTATGGTTTTTTCAATGAATTTTCAAGGTTTTGTAAATGCAAATTCCTAACTATATATGGTCTATAACCTATGGTTTTTTCAGTGAATATATATATATATATATATAGATTCCATGATTTTGAAAGTATCGGCAACCAATAATGGCTCTCTTATTGAACTACGTACCTACTAAACCTGGCAATACAATCGTACAATATTAGCCCACTGGGGCAAGGACTTCGATAGCTTGCATCGCACGCGATAACAATTCATTTGGTTCGAAACCTGCTGCACTCGCCCACTTGGGCTATAACTTTGAGCAATTTGTCAATACTTTGCCTGTTGTTGCTATCGAATGTTATTTACATCTCGTATCTTAGCAGCATGAACAAATCGCATCAGGCTTAACACAGGCCTGCTGCTGAATACCCAATGAGAACCTGGGTTACGTGTAGATGCATAACACGTGATCGCGAATTACGAAATACAATATTTGTCGGGTATTGTGACAACTCTGGGTGCATATGGCACAATATGGGTCCATTTAACCAATTTATAGGCTTGAATGTTGCTTGGTTTAAATATTAGTGACATTTACGAACATGTCCTACAATTACTAAATTTTGTTTATATTTTGATTCGTTCAACATGATTACGTTATATTAACGATATAACATATGGCACAATGATTAATTATGATATCAGCACAATGTATATATAATGAAGTAGTGAAATGTATTGTATAAGTATCCTTACAAATATGGCAGCCCGCATTACCATGGTGGTGATATGTATACACTTGGGGGGGTGTTTTGAGCACTTTAAAAATGGCCGTCAATGTAATCAAGACGAGCGTGAGCAAGCCTTATCAGCGAAACGCGTCGCACTTTTTCACTCTGCTGAATAAATTCTGCAAACAAACTCCGGGCGTCCTGGCTTACTTCTGAAAAGAGGAGGTAATTGGGGTAAAAAATGTAAGGCCTGTCGGTGGCCTATCCGGGACCGTTCCGCGACAGCCCAAGGTGCACAAACCGGCACTGGAGGAGAGAATTGCATAAGAAGTGCATGGGCTGACCTTTGGTGTAACGACGCCGTTCGGACCCAGCTGAATGATCGTCAGCGTGGAGGATTATCCTGGAATCGCATCACAGGTTAATCTTGGATGCCCCGACGGTGAGCTTTGAAAAATCGACACGGAGGCGAAGCGGAGGACCTGTGGAGGCACGCTGGCGGAGAGCAACAAGGTGGGAGCACCTTGAAGCTATCACGTAGGCGTGCACGGAACGGGATCCCTGCCAACCAACGCCAATACACGAAAGTAGGAGAGCGTGCAGAAGCTGATAGGCGATCACAAGCTTCTAGACACGCACGGAAACTGTTTGCCCAAATAACGTCACCATGGCAGGTGAATTGGATTCTCGTCGAAAACAGACAGCGGACAAATTATTCTTTAATATTGCAGGTGTAAACACAGAGCCAGCCCAGACTCCAGCTAGTATCGGCCAAGAAATAACCCTGCAAACAAAATTAGGTATGCTAGAAAAACTATACAAAAAATAACTCTCCAAGTGGTGGGAGGCGGAGTCACTATCCAGATACATTGAGGTCAAACGAGTTCCAAGAGGCCTCCGGATCTTTACGATTCCAACATATGAAGATCCTGATCCAGATATGATCAATGAATGGTCAGACAACACCTCATCATGTTCCATGATAATGATGAAAATCCTTGTGAAATATGCCCTGAAAGACCGTGCCAAGCTTCTGAAAGACATAGAGGATATTTTAGCGGAAATTGAACCGCTGATGGCAAAGGAAGCATTAGAAGAACATCTTAAGAAATTGAATGTTAAAATGGAGAAATTGGAAGAGGAAATCACGGCCAAAAAACAACAGAAATTCATTAGGGATTTCAAAGACTATCAATCTGGACGTACTTTAACATTTCAGAAAAAGTACGACCATCTCTTTGACAAGAAAACAGGGATGGTGTTGGCCAGCCAACCAAAGTCAGGACCAAGTGCTGAGGTAGTTGAAAGCGATGTATCGGATGGAAACTTGTCGGACGCCTCTACATCTGGCATCACTCAGGAGCCCTCCATGAATGTCAACAAGCAGGTGAACTTTTTAACACAGTTCCAGATGATGAGCCAGAATCGGACAGACACCTTTCAGGGGGAAGGGGGGAAACAAAGAGGTCGAGGACGTGGAAGCAGAGGAGGAACAGGAGGAACAAACAAGCAAAAAAGAGGAGGATTAAACGCCACACAAGCTCCAATGGGAATGGCAACAAGGAGCAAGAATTCGAAATGAATATGACTGTGGTGAACCTTTCTCGCCATGTGCTAACTGAAGGTGAGAGAGAGATCTTGGCACTTGGCCTTTCCTTCTGTCCATCACAAAATATGAACTTTGCACAGACCCGTATAGACTTGTTTTTGTTTGCAAGAAAGTTAAAATTAAAAAAATGGTACTGCACCAAACCGAAGGACAGACTAGCTGTGTCTGCTAGCAATATGCTGAGTAATCTTGATGTAGAGGATATTGTCTATTAGAGGACATTCATAGGGATGGTGTGAATATGGGAGAAGAACCTGACTGGGAGAGTTGGGGTTTTGACCTAGATAACAGCCCAGGGTCGAAATTCAAACCTAAAAGTGTGTTCTTACCTGCAGTTCAATGTGACGCGATAGATGTGTTCGAAAGGGGTGTATTAAAAGATCTCTTGAAACTAAGATATAAGAGGATACCCCAGAGTAACAAGAATCTGTCTCACACTCAACAATTGTCTATTGAATCCCTCAGAGCGGACAAAGATATAGTGATATGACAGTCCGACAAGGGAGGGAATGTTGTGGTCCTTGACAAGCAGAAGTACCTCCAGGAGGGCTTGAGACAATTACAGGATACAGCATGTTACTGCAGATGTGATAGAGATGCTGTTTTAAGATCTACCAGCAACTTTAGAGATCTACTTCAGGAGTGGAAGGATAAGGGGTTAATAGAAACCGAGGAATATCAATATCTATACTGTGCCCACCCTAAGATCCCAATATTGTATCTCCTCCCTAAACTCCATAAAGATCAATGTAATCCACCGGGTCGCCCCATTGTTTCCTCCATTGGTTCCCTTCTTGAACACACTTCCAAATACATCGATCATTATTTGAGAACCTTTGTGGTGGCATTACCATCGTATGTTAAAGATACCACCCAATTTTTGAGTATCATCAATGGGATCCATTGGGAGACAAACTTTACTCTGGTCACCCTTGATGTTAGCAGCCTCTACGCCAGCATTCAACACGAACATGGTTTGAAAGCAGTTAAACATTATTTAAATACCAGGTCGATTTCACTGTTACTACATTCCCAAATGCTCCTGTCTATGATAGACTTCTGTCTCACCAACAATTTTTTTTATTTTAATGATGTAATGTATCGTCAGTCACAGGGCACAGCAATGGGAACCTGCTTCGCCCCCAGCTACGTGAATTTATTCATGGGCTGGTGGGAGGAGCAGGTTGTCCAAGAAATGGTTGAATTCAACAATGTGTCCCTGTGGCTGCGATACATTGACGATATTTTTTTCATTTGGAATGGTGACATGAACTCTGCAAAACAGTTCATTGACAAACTGAATGTCAACACTCTGAACCTAGTCTTAACTGAACACATTAGTGAGACAAAGATGGAATTCCTGGATGTGGAAGTGGAAGTGGTCAATAACATCCTGACCACTAAACTCTTCAGAAAGAGCACATCAGGAAATAGCCTTTTGAGAGCTTCAAGTTGCCATCCTAAGAGTCTTGTTTACAGTATCCCCTATGGAGAACTACTGCGCGCTAGGCGCAACTGTAGTACACAAGATGGGTACAAAAGAGAAGAAGTTGTGATGTGTCAGAGGTTTAGAGAGAGAGGATATGGTAACAAAGTAATTGCCAAAGCAGTAGAACGCAGTAACATCAAAACCAGGGATGAACTATTAGCACACAATTGCCCCAGACAGAATCTGAAACAATCAGATTCATCACAACCTTCTCGGGGCAATCTCAAGACGTGGGAAAGGTGTTTAAAAAACACTGGCATGTTTTAAACACCGATGAACATCTCAAGAAGTATTTAAGCGACAATCCCCAGATCACGTTCCGGAAGGGTAAATCCTTACGGGATGAGCTCAGTCAAAATTATGTAACAGAGAAAAGTCAATCAGGTCATGCTACAAATGTGGGGTTTATATGCTGCAGAAAATGCAAAGCTTGCAAATTTAGCTGAGACTGTAAGAACTTAACGATACCAGGAACATCTAGAGAATTTACAATCAAAAAGAGACTAACATGCAACACCCCTTACAGTATTTATTTATTGATGTGCCCATGTAACAAATGGTATGTGGGCAGCACTAAGCATGAGGCCAAAAAGAGGGTGTTGGAACATCTGAGAGCAATACGGAATCTCAACAGACAATATCCGGTCGCAAGACACTTTTTTGAGTACCACATGCAAGATGAGACCAAACTACGCATGGTGGTTATTGACTGTGTTGATCTGGGAATACGAGGTGGCAATTACGAACTCTCCATGAGAAAGCTAGAGTCTAAATACATAATTGATTTTCAATGTCTAACCCCTTCGGGGCTTAATACAAGTGAGGAACTGTCAGTACATCTGTATGAAGAATAATTATGTATGATTTATGTCATTAATTAGAAAATTTGCTGTCTGTATTTTAAATGTTTTAATTTTATTCACAGGTAATGTGGGGAACTGCTGGATACAATGAATCTGTTGAATACTACCATTGACTTTGTTTGGACACCATGTGCGTACTATGACAAGGCCCAATAGTGTAATGTGCATGATTTTCCCACTGGGGCGAGGACTTATTCCATGATTTTGGAAGTATCAGCAACCAATAATGGCTCTCTTATTGAACTACGTGCCTACTAAACCTGGCAATACAAACGTACAATATTAGCCCACTGGGGCAAGGACTTCAATAGCTTGCATCGCACGCGATAACAATTCATTTGGTTCGAAACCTGCTGCACTCGCCCACTTGGGCTGTACCTTTGAGCAATTTGTCAATACTTTGCCTGTTGTTGCTATCGAATGTTATTTACATCTCGTATCTTAGCAGCATGAACCACTCGTATCAGGCTTAACACTGGCCTGCTGCTGAATACCCAATGAGAACCTGGGTTACGTGTAGATGCATAACACGTGATCGCGAATTACGAAATACAATATTTGTCGGGTATTGTGACAACTCTGGGTGCATATGGCACAATATGGGTCCATTTAACCAATTTATAGGCTTGAATGTTGCTTAGTTTAAATATTAGTGACATTTACGAACATGTCCTACAATTACTAAATTTTGTTTATATTTTGATTCGTTCAACATGATTACGTTATATTAACGATATAACATATGGCAAAATGATTAATTATGATATCAGCACAATGTATATATAATGAAGTAGTGAAATGTATTGTATAAGTATCCTTACAAATATGGCAGCCCGCATTACCATGGTGGTGATATGTATACACTTGGGGGTGTGTTTGAGCACTTTAAAAATGGCCGTCAATGTAATCAAGACGAGCGTGAGCAAGCCTTATCGGCGAAACGCGTCGCACTTTTTCCCTCTGCTGAATAAATTCTGCAAACAAACTCCGGGCGTCCTGGCTTACTTCTGAAAAGAGGAGGTAATTGGGGTAAAAAATGTAAGGCCTGTCGGTGGCCTATCCGGGACCGTTCCGCGACAGCCCAAGGTGCACAAACAGGCACTGGAGGAAAGAATATATATATATATATATATATATATATATATAATCCACAAAGTGATTCTTACGTTCTGAAAGCGCTCTCCAGGGGGTGCTCTGCATAGGGGCCGGATCCTGGCCCAGGTTAATTTTTTAAAACAAAGGATGCAGCACTCTGCACGGTCAACCGTGAAAAAATCAGAGTTAGGCTGAAAGGCATTGGTGGAGTAAACATTATATCACAGGGTACACGCCAGGGATGCCCACTGTCCCCATTGCTTTTTGCACTAACGATTGAACCATTAGCGGCCAGGTTGCGTTAGATTTATTGTGATAGAACATTTCATTGTTTTCAGCGGCAAATTTTGATATCGCTATATGCTGACGATATCAGGTTATATGTTAGGGAACCTGAGCAAAATCTTAACCCCCTCTTGAGGGAATTTTTGGTGTTCCGTCAGCTCTCAGGTGTCAACATTAATTGGGGAAAATCCCAGTTTTTCTCACTTACGCCTGATGTCTCTAAATTCCCACTAGATTATCCTATTGAATGGTGTGTATCTGATCTTAGATACTTAGGTATACAAATATCTAGGGATAGGGAGGAAACTCTCCGATTGAATTATGACACAGCAATAACGAAGCTGGCGAATAAAATCACCCTGTGGATATCTCTGCCATTATCGTTGGCAGGACGAGCTTCTCTTGTGAAGATGGTGGTGCTCCTCCAATTTTTATATTTATTTCTCAATATTCCATATTACCCCGGAGCCTTTTTTTTACAGGACGCTTCGCACTGAATTGATACGATTAGTGTGGGTTGGAAAACAGCCTCGACTTAAATGGTCAGTCCCCATGCAGCCGTATGATTGGGGGGATTTGATATTCCTGATTTGGAGATTTACTATATTAGTGTGCAAGCTCACTATGCCTATCAGCGGATGGCACCTACGCCATTCATGCCCCAGATAGCTGTTGAAGACTGGGTGGCTCGGCCTCTCCCTCTCGGTGGCATTATCCGTGAACATATAAATGCTGTTGAGACGCCTTTTACAATAGTTACCTGCATCATAGACGCCTGGAGGCGTATGGCACTCCTTCTGGGAATACATCTCTTATATTCACCAAGACTTCCGCTCACATTCCACCCAGACGTGGTCCTCCTACAGGAAGCGGGCTTCTGCGCTATGTGTAAGCGGTTGCGGGTTGGTACATGGGGGGACTTGTTTTGTGAGGGAAGGTTTCGAACAATGGAACAATTATTCCAGGATATGCACCCCACAACACTGGAGGGTTTTCTACATGTAAGATTACGACAGGGACTGAGGCCACTCCTTCCGGACTTTCCATGTGAGCCGGAAACCTTCAACCCCTTGCATCTCATTCTTAGCTCTCCTGATGGGAAACACCTAGTATCGGGACTATATCGCTAGGCATTTACCCAATTTCCCCTGATGAAGTGCATGAGCACGAAATGCATTGGGATTTATTGAACTGGTTTTGATGAAATAAGATGAATAATGTCTGGATTATATACATGATGATTGGATCAATACTGGACAACTGACTGTGACGTAACAGTTAAAAAACTCAAGTGTAATGAATACAAATTCAAGAACTTAATGACGATTTGAGAGTTCCATTTATTAGAAGAATACCAGGGATTACCATAGGAAACTTTTTAGTCCCACGAAGGAGTGCGACGGGCTGCGTTGTCAATCCTTACCAACACAATTCACAATATAGTTTATGTTCAACTCCCAGCGGTCAGAGGGGGCACCCCGCCAGCACCCTAATTGAACTTACAATTGAATAGGAGGATTATTGAAATACACTTACCGAGTGCCAGACAAAACCCAATGTACTTTGCTACCTCCATGATTCCATGAACCTGATTCCTGGAATGTCCTACTAGCTGTCGAAATTTTGTCTCACAGAGGAGGACTAATTGGAGACCAGCTGTCTCAGATGAGTTTACTGATGGATATGAATTGAATATGAATCCAGTACCTATGCTAATTAATGAACTTTACATCACGCTGTATGAATATGTACGATTGTTATTGTTTGCAAAATGATATAAATAAACATAATTTAAAAAAAACTCCAGTCTCTTCAACAGAAGGGAAAGTTTTAGATTTTGGAGGGGTGCAATTTACTATTCCCACTCCATACAGTGCAACAGTAGGCAAAGTGTTGAACTGCGAAGAGGTACATTTTAATATTCCTATTGCAGGCTTAGCAAGAGTAGGGAAAATACTTCCCTTGAAACACACTACATATATGAATAAGCACATGAATGTGGAAAAATATTAAACGTTTAATTAACAATATTACCAAAATATATATATATATATATATATGTGTGTGTATTAAAAAAACGAAAAACAAGTAATCAATTTACATAATTAAGATTCAATAAAAAATTATCAATTAATAAATAATTGCTATTCCATTATTAATTCATTAATTTACTACCCTGTCCCCCTACAAACATAGCAGTTTGCATCTCAAATATAACAAAAAGTATAACTATTCTATACCTTACATATTTAAATAAATGTAATAATCAATCAACAATTAATAAATAATTATGACTTAATTAATACTTAAATACCTTCCCACCCTAGATGCTTACAAACCTAGCATTCTGCAACTAAAATACAATTAAATAAGTATTCCACAATTTGCAAATTTAAAATTCAATTAAATAGCTAATTCACAAATAATAACTAAGAATTAATTATTACCTAATTAATTTCCCACCCTGCACCCCTACAAAGTTAGCTCCCCACAATTAGGATATAAGTAAAATAAATCAGTATTCCATATTGAAGAGTTAAAAATCAATTAAATAATAAATAATAAAGGGTTAACTAATTAATACTTAATTAACTTCCTACTTTAGACCCCTATACACCTAGCTGCCTGCTACTAAAATATAAGTAAAATAAATATGTATTCCATACATTACATAATTAAAAATCAATAGTTAATTAACAATTAATAATTAGTTGCTAATTTATTATTACATTATTATTACTTAACAAACTTCCTACCCTACACCCCTACAATTCTAACACCCACAAATAACATATAACAAAAATAAATCAGTATTACATAAATTACATAATAAATATCAATTATATAATAAAATAAAATGTATTAAACAATTCTTAATTAATTATTATCTAATTAACTTCCCACCTACCCCCCTACAAACTCAGCAACCCACAATGGCACAATAAATTACTTTTATAAATTAATGGAAATGCTAAATCCATTAAAATTGCAAGCTATATATAAAAAAAATAATAACATTAATAAAGTATAGTAACATGCAATTAAAATATGAGCTAAAACACATTAAAATATTTTTTACTACATTACTTACCTCAAAAAATGATAATCTTGTCAATGATATTTGTATGTCACAATATTTAATTTCTGATATTTCTGTCTCTCGATATTTTCAAATCAATAATTTGTCCAAACACTTATCACTACAAGAAATTGATCAAGCCCTGCTAATTTCTTCAATATTTGGGACCCCAACCCTAACTTAAGCCTGGGACCTGGGTGTGCTCACAGTTCCCCAATGTGTCCTTTCTTTTTTTTTCAGGATTCAGTGTCCTGTAACGGGGGCAGCAACATCGCAGAACATTTTCTCAAATGATGCAGCCGGCTAATTAGATAATTTTCATACAGCATTACTGGTGCCATGGCACCGAAAATGGCAGATGAAAACAAATGGTACAAAAGACCATCAGAGGTGATGATTTTTTTCAATTTTTGGTATTGTTGGAATGTTGTGCCCCAGTAATCCCAAATTACCAACTGTCCAGATATATCTAGCTTTCTCTGAAGGTTAACCACTTTATGCCCAACCAGAGAGCTCCTTAAATGCTTATTTCTAAAAAATAAAGAAACCATTTACACTAAATCACAAAAATCTTTCTGCGTAAAGCTGTACACTTGCCTCAGGTTTGGTGTCAATCTGTTCAGGCATCTTTTCTGTTTTGAACAGCGAACATTTCACTGAAATTAAAATTAGAAACCCCACTTTCGGACTCCCCCTTTTTCACTGCACCCGCTTGTCAGATCAGTGCAACATTTTCCATGATGGAGCCAAAGTGGATGAAATTTTTTTGTTTTTTTGGGAAAGTTTCATGGTGATTCGTCAAACGGTGCTATAGTTATTAAAGGCACAAAAAGTGTCTTTTTTATAGAACGTCTGATGTAACTATAAATACAATGGCGCTAAAATCACCAATATATAGACAATTATTCTAGTCTCAATGGGGGTGATTCACAAACGTTTTTATTAGTAGTACTATATGAGTATTGTTTTGTATACTCTTACATCAATTTTGTAATCAATCCCAAAACATCTAAATTCCTATTAGAAAAATTGCAAACGAGGGTACAGTCATTGCTGGTTGTACTAACTGTATATCAATATGTTACTTTATTTCCATTTCATACTCATTTGATTGTTTTGGATTCAATTCACAAAGAGATGTGAGGGTACGACAGGATTACTTTACATACTCAAGTATCCTTTGTGATTAGGCCTCAATATTTTTGCAGTTTACTCTGTGTTTGAAATTGTGATATGGTACACAATCCATAGTGCTGAATGTGTCGAGAATGAAAAGGGTTTCCCTTTGAGGTGTTAGGATGAGAGCAGAACCTTGGGGCATATTAGCAAGAACCTCGTTAAAAATATCCAAGCCCATTATCGCAGTTTTAGCGGCAGGAAACTGCCTCTAAAACTGCGATAATGGGCTTGCTAATATGCATTATAGAATTCCAATAGAAGCCCAGGTTAGATGTCCTGTACTTTTAACCTGGGCTTCTATTGGAATTCTATAACGCATATTAGCAAGTTTTAGCGGCAGTTTCCTGCCGCTAAAACGGCAATAATTTCAATGAGGTTCTTGCTAATATCAAGAACAGCGTTAAAAATTATCGCTGGTTTAGCGGCAGAAAACTGCTGCTAAAACGGCAATAATGGGCTTGATAATATGCTTACGAGAATTCCAACAGAAGTCCATGGTCTGGGGTGAACAGGGGCTTCTATTGGAATTCTCCTGGGCATATTTAAGCCCATTATCGCCGTTTTAGAAGCGGTTTTCTGCCGCTAAACGGGAGATAATTTTAACACTGTTCTTGATAATATGCCCCTAAGTACCTTTTTCAACTCTGGTGTAGGTCGTCAATCAACAACGGCAAAAGTCTTTTACTAGGCTTTAATGTGTTGTAGGTTGGTGTGAGGCTCTTTCTAAATGGCACAAAGATAATGTACCTGCTCTTGTACTGAAAGCGTCAGATATTGTAGCACGTTAATGGATGATGGCCGAGGGAACAACAAAGAAGTAAAAAAACAGAGAATGTGTATCATACATTGTTGTGACATCCAAACTCTGATCCTAAATCCACAGCATCTTGTAGCAGCTGGCCATGGAAATATTGTCCCCAATGCCTTATTATCCTTTTGATGTGGTGATGATGTTGACTAGATAAGACTCTAGCATTGAGCCTAGCTGGACACACTGTACGCCAGCATTTTGGTATGAATTACGATGGTCCTCGATCTGAGCGCAGACTTTGGCCATGTGGAATAGCTTCCAACTACACTGCACACAATCATAAATGGCACAGAGGGCGATAAGCACCAATGTGTCCATTCTTCCTGTTGGTCTTGCTTAGAGGTCCACCCATACTGCTGTGAAATCTTTTTTTACACATTTCTGAGTGTTACAGCAGTCATTCTACATTAACTGCTCCTGTCTCCTTGTCCCTCTTACGCAGCCATATTTTTTCTACAACATTTAATCTACACGATTCATAAATCCCTCTGATATCGAGTAACGTCATCCTTAACAAACATTGTCACTCACACGCAACCAATCAGATCACTTGCGTTCTAAATTGGTTGATGCAGAAATTGACAAAACTCCCTTCTCCATTCTGGTTTGATTATTTGTTAACGCTTTTACCTTAAAATGCAAGTGTGATGCATGTGAGAGCATCGTTGGTACTCCGAGACTAATAATCCGTCAAAGGTGTGAGACCACTATCTATCTGCTAGTGAGCAATGTGGGAAAGCTGTCATTAGTGTGAGACTGCTACATTACCCCACACACTTATCCACCTCTCTCCAATTTTAAACATATCTCACAGCTACTGTCGAGGCTAAGCGCATGTTGGTAGCTGTCTGCTTCCTGACCGACACAATGACGCTAGAGTCGGACGAATTATTAAATGGTTGTCACCAAGCTCAAGTACAGGCATCGGAAATTGGAACCATTGAGGGGGAGCACAGAAAGAACATTAGTGTAACGATACTCCTGCTGATATATTTGTTTTAGAACAGAACACACTTCTTTAATTAAAGGATGGTTTTGAAATCTGAAATATTTTGTGTTCATTGTGTCTGAGCATTACATTTTTGAGTCTACAGCAGTGTATTTCCCTTTGTACAAAGTATATAATGGTGAGCAGACCAGGGTTGCCAGTGAGTGTGAATGGGTTAGAACTGGGTTTTAATTTCCTTAGTGCTGTTGTCTGTAAAGTATGGGAACATTTCTGTAGGGTGTTGTTGCAAAGTCATCCTGTGCCCTGGGCACCCCCATTTTGTGCTGACTAGAACTGGTGGTAACTGCCTCTGACTGACCCTAGACTCTGCCTGCCCAGGCCCTGGACCATTGCTATGGTTAAAACACAGTGAAAAAACACGCACACATTAGGGTATACTATGGGTTAGGGTACCCCTATCATGGCATGACCTACCCTATAAATCCCTAGTAGTCATCTCTGGTGATCTATCTATGAAAATCCAGATCTCGGCAGTAACATCATCCTGCTTTTTCCATCTACGCAGAATCCGCAAGATCTGTCGATTCCTCACCAGAGAGGCACTCATTTTAGTCATCTTGGCTCTAGTCATCTCCAGGGTTGACTTTGCAAACATCTTATATGTGGGGATTCCTGCTTACCAGCTCCAGAGGCTCCAATTGATACAAAATCAGGCCGCCCGCTTGGTGTTCCACCAGCCCAAACACCAGCACGTCTCTCCTTTGCTGAGGAGCCTCCACTGGCTTCCAGTGGCCAAACGGTGCACCTTTAAACTTGGATGCACTAATTTTAAAGCACTTTACAATTTGGCGCCCGCTTTTATTTCCTCCAAGTTAAAGCGGTATTTACCAACTCGTAACTTACGCTCCTCCGCCGACAATCTCTTGTGCATCCCCCACATCCACCGTAAGAAACATGGTGGTCTACGCTTCTCCTTTTTAGGCCCTTCCTTTTGGAACTCCCTCCCCCCCTCCTTTCGTCACTGCCCTTCCTATGAGCTCTTCCGCAAGACATTAAAAACGTTCCTCTTTAAAGCTGCCTTTGAGTAACCATTGACCCTTGTCCGCTGTGTTTGTTATGAGCGCCAAGAAACCGTTTCGGTGAACGTGCGCGGTATAAGAATTTTTAACATAACATAATAGGACAGGGGGATTTAAACTACTTTAAGTCCCTAGTATATAATAGGGCATGGCAATTTGAAGGCTAGCTGCCCTTTCTGCACTTGCATGTGTGCACTGCTGAGAGCTTGAGGTCATTTTAAAAGCAGCCTGTGTTGTAGGACTGCTTTTAAATGTAAATTGTGCCCAAACCTGACTTTGGTGGTACAGGTATTTAAAAATTCATGAACTACAATATTTCACCATATTAGGGGCTAGATGTAGGTAAATCTTTTTTACAGATTCTAAAATACCGAATTTTACCGATTCAGTATTTTAGAATCGGTAAATTAGATGTAGATCATAATTCAGTATTTTTACCGAATCGGTATTTACCGATTCGGTATTTGCCATTGATTCCTATGGGCCTGGAGGCCCATAGGAAGGAATGTCAATTACCGAATCGGTAATTACCGATTCGGTAACTACCAAATATTTCAAGGGTGGCAGGGTGTCACTTTGACACCCTGTTGCACCCCTGATTAGTGCTTGTGTGCCATGTGGCACAACTACATGCCCTTAGGGCACAGGTGTACATGCACAGATTTGCATATACACAGGTATTCGTTATTTACCACCAACTAATAGTTGGTGGTAAAGAACGAATCTTTAAAGCCCTGTTGCACTGTTTACAGTGCCACCTACATCTCAAAATACAGATTCAGCAATTTTACTGATTCAGTAAATTTACCGATTCGGTAAAATTACCGAATCGGTAAAATTACTGAATCGGTAAAATTACCAAATCTGTATTTTGAGATGCCCTACATCTCAGTATCCAAATACCGGTATCCGTATTTTTGGTCGTTACTGACCGGTATTTGGATACCTACAACTGGCCCTAGGTACTTCCACAGTCTCCTCTAGGTGTTCCAGGAGTGGGAGGATCGGAGGAGGTTCCTTATAAAAGATGTTTAGTACACCCTTGGGATAGAGAAATTGCACATTTCGCTTCCCTCATTGAATTAAAGTGCTTCCCAAAATCGACTTTTGTACTAGGAGCACTGTGGAGTGAGGATATACATTATTTTTGCATATTCAGGACCCCTAAAGTCTTCCCTAGGTGTTCCAAGGGTGGGAGTCATGTAGCTATAAGGAGGATCCTTATAAACTATGTTTTAGAGACCTTGGTGGTGGAGAAATTGAAAAAAATATAATTTTCCTCATGTTAGATCTCCACCCACATAGCTTAACATTGCAATAGTTTATTAACTCATAAGTATCGCTAAGGATGATCCAAAAATATAATTCAAGGACGTAGGATAATGGTATTGTGTATTTATCCTAACATATACAGAAAAGAAGTTATACAACTTATAATGTCTGTCAGCTAAAATTCTGCTTTCCTGGGGTCGCCCCTGTTTGGTCAGAGTTAACATTAGCCAGACAGCTTTGATGAAGTGATAAGTGGCACTCGGGTAGAGATGCTATCTGGTAGGAGAGGGTTTTGCTACTCGTGGTTCCCAGAGCAGGGGGCAGGGGTCGTAAACCATGAGCTTCAAATGAAGACTGGGAGAGGCAGAAAAGGTCAGGTCCATCTACCCCATGCTCTCCGAACCCAGATAGGTGGCAGGCTTAAGGAAGGACTTTGCTGATGTCAGGGGAAGGAGAGCAATGGAAAGGACCCATATTGGAGGTTGGTTCAACTAGTTCTTGCTCCGCTGTTGAGACTTCATCCTTTTGGAGGAATAGTGCTTGTCTGGTAGACCATTATGCCACACTTTGAAGGAAGTGGTCTTGCTCTGGTGAGTTGCTCTGCACCTCATTGGATAGGAGTGCCCTCCTGCTTGACCTCGGAGATCACTGAATAAGTAACTGAGAGGGACAGAGCTTGTCAGATCTGCTGATGGAAACTTACAGTAGAAGAAGGAACTGTTCGAACTGGGGGTCTCTACTTGGCAGAGGTAGGTACCAATGTCCTAATAGGGACCCTTGCTTCTAGTCAGGATAAGGAGGAAACACTCTTCAGATAGCCCCTGCTCACCCCCTTGGTAGTTTGGCACTGGCAGTCAGGCTTATTGAAGGCAATGTGCAAAGTATTTGTACTAACACTCACAGTAACACAGTGAAAACACCACAAATTGAGTCCACAAGAGTTTAGAAAAATAAAGGTATTTATTCTGAACTACACAAGACCAAAACAACAACAATCCAACATACACAGTTCAAGAATATGGTTTCAAAAGTGTTCTTAAGGTTGCGTTAAAATAATCCACAGTTGCGTCACGTTTTAGCCAACAGTACCTTTAGATGCGACAAAAGTTCCTAGTGAAATCTGTAGCGTTGAAAAGCAAGCGATGCGTCACTCCTGAGACCCTGGGGAGGCGATGCAACAACCCCGCTCGATGTAGCGGGTGTGTTGCAGTGACTTCGGTCTGTACAGGGAGGGATGCGATACCTTGCGTGGAATCCAGTGCACAGGTTTTGGTGGAAGCGGCTCGCAAAAGGTACGATGCGAGGATCTTCGGGCAGCGAAGATCTCCGGTGCGGCCGCGATGCGCGGCTCAGCGTCAATCTTCTACTCTCGCGGCCCCTCGATGCGATGGCTCTGCGACGACTCTCGCAGCAACGTGATGCGGTCCACAAGCAAGTGGTGCAACGATCTCACCCCGTGACGACAGGCTCTGCGACGATAGTCGCAGCGATGGTAATCTTCCCGCACCGGACTGGTGCGTCCCGCAAACAAAGGATGCGACGACTCTGGCAGCGGCAACAGGCACTGCGACGATCTTGGCCTTCGTAGCCGCAGGAGTTTCCTCGCACTGACAGGGATGCACTCCGCAAGCGACGATGCGCGAAAACTTGCAGAAAGTTCTTAAAATCTTGGTTTCCAGCTTCCCAACACAGGTAGAACTTCCAGAGGCACCACAACTGGCCCAAGCACTCTAGGAAGGACAGAACTCTCTCAGCAGAGTTCAGGGAAGCTGGGGGTGAAGTCCTTTTGTTCCTGGGACTTCTTAACAGGGAGCAAGCTCTTCTTCAGGCCCTTGGAGATTCCTTCAAGCAAGGGGACAAAGCACAAAGCAAAGTCCTTCACCTCTCCTTGGCAGCAAAGCAACTGCAGGTCAGTCCAGCAAAGCAACAGCAGGACAGTCTTCCTTCTTCAGTCTTCCAGCTTTCTCCTTGGCAGAGGTTCTTTCTTGATTCCAGGATGATCTAATTTTCTGTAGTCAGGGGTCCTGTACTTATACCCCTAAAAGTCTTTGTTCCCTTTGTGCAGGAGGGCTCTGAGCCCGGTCTGAGCCACTTCTGGGTGTTCCTTGAGCACTTTGTTTTCCTGGCTTCTCCTTTCCTTTCAGAGAGAGGGGCAGGGTCGTCAGCCGCCCAGCAGGAGGTGGAGCCAGCATTGTGGAAGGCCGACACAGCCCTATTCAGGCCCAGATCCTATCCCCTCCCACTACTCAAGATGCAGATGCAGTCATTAAGCCTAGGGCTGACTCAGCCAAGTTTCCTGGGGGCTGTCACTCTCAAACCAGACAGTCAATTTACAAACAGGCCAAGGCACACAGGAAAGTCAGACAAGAGAACAGCAACTTTCTAAAAGTGCTGTTCTCAAACACAGGATTTAAAAACCACCTTTCCTAAAAGATGTGTTATTAAATTCTGAGTTCATGAATACCAGACTTTTATGTCCTACCTTGCTCCTATAGGAAGATATGCTGGTAGCCACTGTAGCCAGCCTTCCCCATGATAGCCTATGGACAAGAAAGCCTTACAATAGTTAAAAACAAAAATGGCTGTCATTCACTACCAGAGCATGTCACCTGCACTAGTACATGCTCTACTTTTCACATAGACTGCACCCTGCCCAAGGGGGTACCTTGGGCCTTCCATAGGGGTGACCAATGTGTACAGAAAGGGAAGGGTTAGGCCTGGTCAGTGGGGACATTGACCAGGAGGACATGGCAGTTCACAGACTGCACACAGGCACTGTGGTGGCAGGCCTGAGACACCATTTCAGGGCTACTCATGTTTGCGGCACAATCAGTGCTGCAGGCACACGAGTAGCCTTTGTATCATCAGCCCTGGCACACTCAGTGCACTTTACTAGGGATTTCTTGGTTATACAAATATGCCAATCATGGATAACCAATCACAATAACAATTTGCACAAGGAGCACTTGCACTTTGACACTGATTGGCAGTGGCAAAGTGCCCAAAGCATCTAAACCAGCAAAAACGAAATCCAGCACAGCGTCAAAAATACAGGAGGCAGAGGCAAAAAGACAGGGGAAACCACACCAAAGATGCCAGGTCTAACAGGGTCCATACTGGAAGTTTGATTTGCACCAACAAGGCCCTGCACTCTGACTGACTGTGCCTGCTGCACAATCGGGAACTACAGCCCTGTGTACCTAACTTGCTTCAAGAGGAATAAGGAGTGGACTCCTTGCAATCTACAGGTTAACAGAGCTCACTTCGACAATCACCCCCAAGAATACCCAGCCTGGAGTGCGTCCAGTTGATCTGTAAGGATTTTGTTCAAGTTCATTGTGGGGATTGAAGGCTGCAACTTCCAAGGTACATCTTGGAGGTTCCAGACCCTTGGATTGTGTTTTGGACACCTTGGGAGCCCCAAAGGAACTTCATGAAGAAGTTCTGCAACTTGGAGAACTGTAGAGCAACTTTGGAAAAAAAGGGGGACTGACTCAACCGCGAGTGCCAAGCTGGCGGCCTACAACCATGAGCCGGCCTGACCTGCTGGTTTATCCCACTGAAAACCTCTAGAGGTCCAATTTCCAGAGTTTGACAGGGAGCTCACTGGAAAGCATGCTGGTAAATCCTCACTAAACCTGGATGGTGAAGAGCATTGAGGGACCCCAGCAAAAAAAGCTCCAGAAGCGTTTCTAAGTCCAAAGTTAAAACTTTTACAAGGCCTAACATGAGGGGTAGCCGTGCAGGGCTCCATCGCAGTCAGCCTGAAACTTTGACTTTGTTCCGGTCTAGCGTGACCAGATGTTCCAAAAAGGGCTATAGGTTTCTATGTGCTATACAGTGATAAATCTTTAAAAATGAATATCTCCAGTTCCCTACATTGGATTTTTTTGTTTTGGTGTCATTTTACAGATGAAAATATGTCCTACGGATTTTTATTGTGTCTTGTGCCTTAATTATTTAATGAAATGTTGCTTTTAAATGCTTTACATACCTGTCTCTGAAGTTAAGCCTGCCTGCTTGCAGTTATTAACAATAAATGTTCCATGTTGGGGAAGATCAGCTGTGTTTATCTGCATCCCGTAGTTTTTGGTGTTGCAGTTATGTCACATACTATGATATTCACTCATGATTAGAGGACCTAGGAAGCTGTCAGAAAATTGACCTTGTCCTGCCCAATGAGGCTTCAAGGGGCACAGTATAAGAGAACCATGTGCTGCAAACTATTAAGAGGAACTGTGCACACTACAATCTGCGTCACATACAGGTGTCTTTTGATTGAGAACAACAAACAGATGTTCGGAGAATGTTATCTGGAGAGGACCCAAAATGTTCAGCCTAGAGGTTGAATGTATCTGCATCCCTGTACCTGAGTTGCACCATCTCTTGTGTTATGTCAGCAGCAGAGGAAAAGAAGGAATTACTTTGTTCCATCCGCGATATGCCATGGGCTAATTCAAATTGTAACGGACAGCCCACCCGTCCATTGCTTGAAGGGTGCGCACGCAAACAGCAAATGGCTAAAGAGGCCTAACCAAAAGCCCATTTCTATATGTTTATGTTGTTTTGCAGTTGTGCGTATGTATGTGGTGGTTTGAATTGTTGTTGGTTGTGCAGTGGTGACAATAGGTATTGACAGAAAGCTAAAGCTGTGCGTAGCAAGACTTAGATGGGCCTATTCTAAGTGAAGTTATACCTTGATGGAGCCAAATGTCTTATGCAAGGTTTAATATAAAATGTTAAATCCTTCTGTTATACCTTTGACTTCCCTGCATGAAATTCTAATGATTAACCTTATATCATTCAGAATACCTCATGCTTCCCACATTGGTCATAAGGCAGCAATATACACTACTAACCACGCTTGATAGCTGCAGCAAGCAGAAAATTAGACAAGGGTTGTAATGTGCTTTTGGACCACCTAGTAATCCACTATATAAATGCTACTGCACTAAAATAAGAATGAAGGTTTTGAATATGTGTCCCCTAAAGAAAATTTGGCATAATGGAATTAGTCAAACTAAAAGTATTTCTTCAAGATCATAATGCTTGAGGCTTTTGAGGCTGGAATACAATCTTCTTTTGCATGGTTCTAGTAAGGGCATTGTGATAAAATAAAACAAGGTTCAGCCTAAGTGCGTGTCAGCCAGTGTGGTTTGTATGCCAGGGGCTTTTTCGAGGTTGAAAGTTGCCAAAGCACAAAATCAGAAGAGAAATAAATGTAGTTTGTATTACACTTGGTGATCATCAGGTTCAAGCACTGAACACTACAAACAGTGAAGAAGAGCAATACAGTGTGTGAGAGTACAAATGTAGTGAATGTATGGTCATTATGCACATAGGTGGGCCACAGTGCTTGTGAAAGGAAGTGATGTGGAAGCGTCACTATACTATGATGCAAAGTGTAGGGGCATATTTGCCCTTTTCTGCAGTTAACGTTTTGTAGGTAAATATGCACTGCATGTAAGAGCATTTGTACACCTTGGCTCTCTTGGTCAATAAAAACAAAGCCCAGGAAAGTATTGTAAAGTAGAGAGTGAGAAAATGATAACAGTGATTATTGCAATCAGGTCAGTCTCTCAAGGAAAGAGGAGGGTGTGCTCTTGTAAAGAAGTAGTTTGAGCAAAGGCTCAGATTTGTCCTTGGGGATAACCTATGGTTGTTAGGAGCATATCTATGTTGCCAACTGCACCAGTTTTACAAAGCCTACCATTATTTCCTTATAAAGTGTGACTTGTCACCCCAGGGGGTCTCCAGGCACTGGGATTCTACTACTCTTGGTCGAATAGCCTGGCCTTAAGCCTTCTCCTGAAATCCGGGAGGGACGGGCAGGTGCACAAGTGTAGGGGAAGGTCGTTCCAGGACTTGCCTGCGATGTAGGAGAAGGAACAACCTCTGCAGTGGCTCCGATGGAGGGTGAGGGAGGCAGAGTGGAACCTCCTTGTGGCTTGCAGGTGGTAGTTGAGGTATGTGGGTCCGATTTTGTGGAGGGCTTTGTAGGAGTGGGTGAGGAGCTTGAAGCATAATAATTTGTGTACTGAGACCCAGTGGAGGAATCTGAGGTGGAGTGGGATGCTGGTTCTTCTAGAGAGGGTGAGGATGAGCCTCGCCATGGAGTTCTGGATGGTCTGAAGGTGGATGAGTGGTTGATTGGTGGTGCCGGGGTAGAGTGGTTACCGTAGTCTAAATGGCTGGTGATGAGGGCCTGGGTTATTGCTTTCCTGTTGTGAGTGGTGATCCAGTGGAAGATCTTGCAGAGCATGTGAAGGGTGTGAAAGCATGAGGCAGAGATGGCATTGATTTGTTTCTTCATAGGTAGCTGACAGCTGAGGATGATTCTGAGGCTTTGTGCATGGTTCGAGGGTGTGGGTGATGGGCCGAGGTTGGCAGGCCACCAAGAATCGTTCAAGGGGGAGGGGTTGCGTTGGGAAATGAGAACCTCCCTGCAGGAGATACCACACCACCAGATTCCGAGTTAGCCAGATGCAGAATGGCATCCAGTAACTCCACTCATTTCTGTTCAGAAATTCCAAAACCTTGCTGTTAGTCCCCTTTTCAGCAAACTTTTAATTTTATAGTGCAGGGGTAGAACTTCAAGCTGCCAGCTGTAATTCTGGCCCTAGTTTCCCACACCCCTGCACAATGCAACTCCTTGTCAAGCTTTTGTTGTTTTTCTTAACTCCTGCTTTTATAAAATAAGGTTCAAGTAACACCTCAATGCCTTGACAAACAGATGGCTTCCTTCCTTTGAGCGTGTCAGCTTATTAATGACAGACTTGTTGACTTTGCCACTGCTTGTTGACTTATCTTCAGTTCAATTGAAAACTGGAGATTTAAAAATAGATCAAATTAATGTACAAATAGGTGAACAGATGGTTTCCAAGAATGAGTAAAAATGCATTGGAAAAGATTAATAATTGAATTCTAGTAAGTCAACAGATTATTCTGTTGAAGGCTGTCAATTAACAACTCATTCTTCATGTCTTTTCTCCACATTGTGCATAGCAATCAAGAATTGCCCTTCTCTAATGATGCCTCTGGATTCAGCATCCGATGTGTATGTCCTAACTGCTCTCCTCCAAGCCCAACACCACAGGAAGTCGGTGCACAATACAGCATTTAATCATCAAACAAAATGTAATCCATAGGATCTCACAGTGAATTTACTTCTCAATGCTGAGAAGACTGAATTTAGAAGGGGCGTGATGCTTAAGTATAGAGAAAGAGAATGGAAACGATAGTTGGGAGTTTCATTGGTGTAGTAACTTTTAGGAGATGTGACATTTTGTCAGTCTGTCCTAGCCAACTCGTTGGGCAAAAACCAATTGCAATTGTTAGATCTAGCCACAGCAATAAAGGCTTTAGGAATGTGCTTTGATGATATGGGCAACCTTCCCAGCAGGTGTTTACAAATCCTTATTTGTGTCTCTAAAGGGAAATGTGTTTCTGAAGCTGCATTGTGCAGAGCACCTTCTTTGCGGGAGCTGACCCAAGAAAGGCACTTCTGCACTTATTGTTTCAGCATGTGCAGGGCTGCCAAAAGTACATTCCACCTCGCAATCCAGCCTGCTCCTGGCAATGAAGCCACATTTGAAGAGTCAAGGGTCAAAACAGAAACCCTGCTGTAGTGCACAAGGTGGCAGTCTAGAACTATGATGTAGCACCAGCCCTCCTCAAGTTCCACCTCGACAACCCCAGCGACCCCAACGCCACCACCCTCCAGGACAACCTCACCAATATCGGACTGAACCAGCTCATCATAGCGCCCACCCACAAGGCAGGACACATCCTCTAACCCATCTTCGTAGGAGGTAACAAAATCCACTTCAGCCACACCACACAACCCCCATGGACGGACCACCACTGCATACACTTCCACGTCAACAAATCCACGCCGCCTTAACCTGCGCCATGCCCTCCACGAAGGAACTGGAGCAAAGTCACTGAGGAGCAGCTCAACTCTACCCTCAACCGTGACGCCCCCACCACCTCGACTGACAAAAACCTCGCAGCCAAAGGACTCCACAGATGAATCTCTAACTGCGCAGACAAGCTTGCATCCCAACGTAACCCAGAAAGGCCACCTGGTTCACCGCCAACCTCCAAGAATCAAAACGCACCTGCAGATGTCTTAAGAGCAGCTGAAGAAACAGAAAATATTAAAAGACCGCATCACCTACAAGAACGCCATGACGGAAACCACCAACGTATCAGATCCACCAAAAGCACCTTCATCCAAAACAAGATCCTTACCAACTCCAGCAACTCCAAGCAACTCTTCAGCGTCATACAGGAATTTACCAAGCCCCCCAGCGAAACCACGGATATCATCCCTTCCCAGGACCTCTGCAACAAGCTTGGTTCCTACTTCCATCTGAAAATCAAGGGCCTCTAAGACAACTTTGACGACCAGACACCCGACTCCGAAACCACCACTTTCTACAGCAAAGCCAGCCAGCCCACCATCTCCTCCTGGACCTCAGTCACCATCGAAAACACCATTTTGACCATGGAAGGCATCCACTCAGGAGCCCTGATGAACCCCTGCCCTCCACATGTCTTTCACAGAGTCCAAACTATGACGCACCATTGATGCCACCTTCAAGACCGGCATCTTTCCCAATGACTGGAAATGTGCAGATGTCAGACCTCTGCTCACGAAGCACTCAGCAGATCCCACGGACCTTAAGAACTTCCGACCCATCTCCCTTCTCCCCTTCATGGACAAATTCACTAGGAAAACCGTCAATGTGCAACTAACCAAATTAATTGAAGAAAACTCCATCCGCGACCCCTCCCAATCCGGATTATGCAGCAAACACAGCACTGGGACCGCTCTATTCGCCGCCACAGACGACATCTGCACCCTTCTTGACCAAGGACACACTGCGGCCCTGATCCTACTCGACCTCTCTGCAGCATTCAACACCTTCTCCCACCGCACACTCACCGCCAGACTCCATGACAACAACATACAAGGAACCACCCTTGCCTGGATCTACTCATTCCTCACCGGCAGAACCCAAAGAATAAGACTGCCACCTTTCCTCTATGAACCCACGGAAATCAACTGCAGAGTGCCCCAAATAACATCGCTCAGTCCCATGCTCTTCAGCATGTACATGGCCCCCCTCGCTACCATCGTCAGACAGCATGGACTCAGCATAGTATCCTACGCCGACGACACCCAGCTCATCCTCTCCCTCACCAAGCACCTAATTTCCACTGGACTCAACTTCGAGGAAGGAATGAAGAACATTGCATCTTGGATGAGCAGCAACAGCCTGAAGCTCAACTCGGAGAAAACAGAGGTCCTCGTCCTCTGACCCTCTCCCGCTGCATGGGATAAAACCTTGTGGCCCGCCGCTCCCCGGCAGCCCTCCCACCCCCACGGACTCCGCCCAAAACCTCGACATCGTACTCGACTCCTCCCTCTCCATGAGCTGACAGGTCAACACTGTTGCCTCCAGCTGCTTCAACACCCTCTGCCTCCTCCGAAAGACCTTCAAATGGATCCCCCCGAATCAAGGAAGGCCGTCACTAACGCACTCATAACCAGCAGACTGGACTACCAAAATACACTTTATGCCAGGATCAACAAGTCTCTGCTCCACAAGCTCCAGACCATACAGACGACCACAGCTAGATTTGTCCTCAGCATCCCTTG
Organism: Lissotriton vulgaris; assembly: GCF_964263255.1. Taxonomy (NCBI): domain Eukaryota; kingdom Metazoa; phylum Chordata; class Amphibia; order Caudata; family Salamandridae; genus Lissotriton; species Lissotriton vulgaris. Next base: position 598,216,860 of record NC_141691.1, read on the forward strand.
ACACAAACACATCACCCAACACCTGTGGAACCTCCACTGGCTCCCAGTTGAGAAGAGAGTTCATTTCAAGATACTCACCCACGCCTAAAAATGCCTCCACAACACCGGACCCCAATACCTCAAGGAGAGAATCTCCTTCCACGTACCCAAGAGAAACCTCTGAACTGCCGCCCTCATCGAAACCCGGCGCATCTGCAGAGCCAGAACAGGTGGATGAACCTTCTCCTATATCGCAGCCAAGACCTGGAACGAGCTCCTGATCGACATCAGACGCACCCCCTCCCTGAACATCTTCAGGAAGATGTTCAAGACTTGGCTCTTTGACTGAACAGAGTTGCTTATCCCCCTTTCCCCCCAGCGCCTTGAAACCCTCACGGGTGAGTAGCGCACTTACAATTCCCCTGATTGATTGATTAATAGAGGGATGGAGTAGTATGAAGAGCAAGCACATTAACTGCAATATAAGACACGTTGTGCCTTTTTAATGACTACATTTTTGGAAACCCCATTAGCAATGTATAGAGGCAAGCAGTAAATAAGGTCATTAAAATTGCTATGCACATTTTTGCAAAAACTGTGAGTACTTTGTTCCACCCCTGGATGACAGTGCGTGACATCCCTGAACCCAGTTTGTGTATGCCACTGTTTACAAAGCATGAGGCAGAAATGCTGTCAAAACCTAACCTTACATACCAGCCTTTCATACATTCTCTGTAATTGCGAATTCAATGTCGTTCTCTTTGCAGAAAACAACCCAAAACCAACGAAAAGCAATGCCCCCCTACATGTTACTTTATCTGCATTGACAATGATCAGATAATAATCAGGCAGCAATTGTTCTAGTTTAATTTTTTGGAGCGGTTTCGCGCCCGAACCCCAAAACCACTTCTCACTTCAATCCAATACATCAAAAGTTGCTTTGGAATTCAGGCAAAGATTACTCTGCCGCCGTTAGACATCAACGCTGCACTAAAACACTTGAGCAAACAGAACACAGTTCTTCATTACCGATCCAATCTTGCTTAAAAAAATGAGGAAATAACGCATTTGTGAGACTGTAATCCTCCAGTGTGAACATGACTTCATCACAGACTCCCATATCTAGAGAAAGTCAAAGCTATTTGTTTTCCGTTCCAAAAAAAAGAGGGGGTGTTGCTTCAGAGGTAACCTCCCCTCAAGCTTCCGCCAGTCGTCATGCGTGTGATGCCTACATTCACTTATTTGTCCCTTGTCTGGACGGGGCCTGGGGATCTGTGTGCTAGTATTTGTGGAGCCGGGGGAAGATTAGAAAACTTTAGCCTGTTTAGTTTCTCAGCTCTGTAAAATTTCAGAGCAGCTCCAGCAGCAGTACGTTCTCACCACGTCACCCCTGGCTTCTTTGTCACTCTGTCAGCCGTCAAGGCTGTCGCCTGCCTATCCGCGCTACACATAGAGATGACTAACAAGGTCTTCAATGAGCAAATGACGTTTTCGCTACTTCCGGGAACCATGTCGGGCCCAGCGGGTTACCAACAGAGCCTAAACACATAGCGAGCTGGTTTTAACAATCTCCGGCTACTGTAACTGAAGTGCACAAATCTCGGCAGGTTACTCTTAAGTATTTTGTTGCACATTAAGTGTTGCATTACTTTGCCTATAGCCTAATTTCACAATCAACTTCAGCTTTTTTATTGCGTTTCCCGATATGCTTCTTAACTGGCATGGTATATGTACCATATTTAGGATTAACATTTACTGAATTAGTGATTGCTGAGGTTATATTCTGTTAATAAAAATATACTGTTGTTCCTAATTGTAGCTTAATCTCCTGCAGTATTTCCAGTGAATTAAACGAAGTCGAGCTCACTAGCCTTTGCTCCTTGCGTAGGTAATCGATGTTTCGGGTGTTCTATTCAAGAGGGAAGATCCTTTTACTGCAGAAGAGTTGCTCAAATGACTGGACTTTTAGAATACAGGATAAGAGGTTTGATGGGGCACAGAACAGTTTTCTTTCGTGGCTCTCTGTTCTATCTTTTCAACACTTTCGCCCTCATTTATTTTCAGCATTTCTTAGAACTGAACTTCGAATTACATTAATTCCTTCCGTAGTATAACCTCTCCTCTCTCCTAGCTGTTGGGAGATTCTATAGTCAAATGTCAAATGTCAAACGTCAAACATTCTTGTATAGCGCACCAACTTCCCGTGAGGTCTCATGGCGCTAGCAGCGAACAGACGGTAGAACAGACAGCAATCGTTCACTAGTTGGCTACCAGGGGAAAAGCCAGGTTTTAACCCCTTCGCAGCGGGGGGATTTCCCCGCTGTGCTGGGGGGCGCGCACAGCGCCCCCGTGCTCATGACGAGCTCAGCTCATCATGAGGCACAGTGCTCGTGTGCTCATGACGAGCTGAGCACGTCATGACCACACCCGTTCCTGTGGAACGCTCAGCACAGCAGGGGAATTATCCCAACGTGTGAGCGTTCCACGACTCATGACGAGCTCAGCTCGTCATGAGCACCGGAGCACCGTGCCTCATGACGAGCTGAGCTCATGAGCATGGAAAAGGTTACGTTTTTTACGGAAACATTTGTGATCAGTTATGGATGAAATATGTCCAGGTAGTTTATTCCATAATATAGGGGCGAGGTATGAGAAAGCGCGGCCTCCGTTGCGCGAGGTTCGGATACGAGGCTGAGCAAGGTATGATTTAGAGCCTGACCTTAATGATCTGCCAGGTAAATACCATTTAAGGTTGTTTTTTAAGTAGTATGGGCCTGCATCATACGTTGTCTTGTGAATAAGACTTAGGATTTTGAATTGACCTCTTTGTCGGATCGGGAGCCAATAAAGGGTCTGAAGATCAGGGGTGGATGGGGATCTCCGTGGAAGATTAAGGACAATCCTCACTGCAGTATTCTGGAGAATCTGGAGCTTGGAAAGCAGATCTTTATTCAGGGCTGTAAGCAGGGTATTTCCGTAATCTAAATAGCTAATGACAAGACCCTGCACAAGTGGTTTCCTTGCTTCAATGGGTAGCCATTTGAAAATCTTGTGGAGATTACGCAAGATCCCGTAACAGACCCCAAAACCAGATTGACATGAGGTTTCATAGGCAGAGAACTGTCAATGGTGATCCCCAGGTTTCGTACTAATGACTTGGAAGAGGGACACATACCTAATTCCGTGGGCCACCAATCAGGCAACCAGAATTTCTCAGCTCTTCCAAACAAGCTTATTTCAGATTTATTGCTGTTTAATTGTAGCTTGTTTGTAGTCATCCATTCAATAATTTGGACCATACAGCTCTTAAAGCGAGATTGGGTGCCGACGTAGTCAGAGTCACAAGTGACGAGCAGTCGGGTGTCGTCGGCATATGACACGGTCTCAAAGCAGTGTGATCTAATGATCCCAGCTAAGGGAGTTAGGTAAAGGTTAAACAACATAGGGCTGAGTATTGAACCCTGAGGGACCCCAACAGTCACTGGATAACTACAAGAGGTTATTGTGTCAACAACCATGGCGGTGGATCTGTCGGCCAAATAGCTCTCGAACCAGGCAAAGGGTTTCCCTCTGATACCCACCTCTCACAGCCAATGTTTCAGTATGCTGTGGGAGATGGCATCGAAAGCAGCAGACAGATCTAGGAGAACCAGAACTGATGATTCCTTTTTTTCCAGGGTAAGTCTTATGTTGTCGACAATCTCAACAACAGCTGTCTCCATACTGTGGGAGGCCCGAAAGCCAGATTGTGAGGGGTCAAGTAGACCGTGTTTCTCCAGATGGGCGGTTAGCCATTTATTGACAAGATGTTCGAGCACCTTCTCAGAAAGGTAAAAGGGAGATTGGGCGATAGTTGGCCAGTAGATTGGGGTCAGCTGAAGGTTTCTTAAGGATGGGCTTGATTTGAGCCTATTTCCACCTCAGGGGCACCTTGGCTTGCTTTAGCGACATGTTAAAGATTTGTGTTAAGACATTGACAAATAGAGGCATAATCTTGGTACAGGCTCGAGGGGGAAAAGGATCAGCTGGGGAGCCTGATTTAATCTTTGTCAGGCCTTCCAATACTTCAGTGATAATTGTAGGTTCAAATTCCTTTAGCACAGGCACATTTGTTACTTCCATAAGTATAGCCGACATAGACATGTCTTTGATTAAATGATGAGGGTCTGTGTCGTGAAGGGGGAAAGAAGAGTAAATGGTTTTAATTTTATTGTCAAAGAAGGATGAGATAGAGTCAACCCACTCTTGAGTAGGAGAAAAAGAAGACGGTTCCATCTATGTAGAGGTGAATTATTTTAATATTTTATAAAGTTCCTAGCTTGAGTGTGCAGCATTATTTATTCGTTGTGTTAGGTAGCACTTTTTTGCTAATGTAATATTCTTTATGTAGTTAAGATGAAGATGCCTATAGGTCTTTCGATTTTCATCAGTTTTGGTTGTTCTCCACTGGTGTTCAGCTGTTCTACTTAATTGTTTGTCGATTTTCAATGCAGCCGTGAACCAGGGAGAGACTTTACTTTTGACTTTTACTTTAGTCAGCAGCACAGCTTTGTTCAGTGTAGCTACAATAGCTGTTTCCAACATATTGGGCTTTTCTTATATTCAGGGTTTCTAAGTCAGCAATGAAACCGGATACTATAGTTGATGTTCCTAGACATTTAATCCTTTGATTTTCTCTATAGCTAACTTTAATATTCAGAGGTTGCATTGGCTTAGGTCAAGTTTCTCATTTTATACTTCCCTCTAGCTTAAAAAAAGGAGTTCAAGTGTTTCGGACTAGTTGTTTTTTTGTATTACTCCTTTGCTTTTCTTTTACTACATCACTAACTTCATTATTATCTTCCCAAGTGTTCTCTGTGGTGAAGAAAATGTTGAGGTCTAAAACAGCTGTGGTACACTTAATGGGGGTTATGTTTGGTAGCCCGTAGAAGCATTTTTTTTTTTTTTAATTTTTAAAACCTTTATTTAAAAACAGTGCACACAGCTATTCAGCCTTACATCCCGGAGGCGAGGCAGCAGATTGGAACCAAAGAAACAAAGTGCAAAGATCAGTACATCAGGACAAGTGAAGGTTGATTTTCAAGTTTTATATAACTAATACAGGAAAAAGGTAAAGAAAAGAAAGAAAGCGCCGAAACTGGCGCAGAGTAAGAGGCAATAGGATGTAAGGTACAGTGAGGCATAGTGAGGGGGTCGAGAAGGTACAGTGAACACAGATGTGTCCAGCGGAATACAATACTGGAAATGGGGAGGGAGGAAAACACAGGATAACAACACATAATTCAACAGTTGGAGCCAAAGGCTAAGGTGATAAATGCTCCTCCTGCGGTGCGGGCTCCAGAGGCACGCAGATGTCCCCTCTGTATTCATTCCAAGCTCCCCACATTTTCTGCCACTTTTTAGGTTTACCCCTGGCAACATACACAGTCTTTTCCCTAAATATGCACCAGTCCATATTGGCCTTCCACTGTACAACCTTCGGAGCCGCTGCGGCCCCCCACTTCTGTGCGATGTCCCGTTTAGCCACCATGTTACCAAGGGTCACCCATTGGGTCTGGGCCACGTTATGATCCGTCGGACCCCAGACGTTTAAAAGGCATCTCCTGGCTTCCGCATGCACCACCACCCCAGTCACCTCGCTCATAATCGAGTGCACACGCCGCCAGTAGGAAGCTATCCCAGCACACTCCCACAGAATGTGCATGAAGGTGGCGAGGGCGCCACAGCCGCGCCTACAAAGGCCATCAACGGAGTAGCCCATGTGCACAAGTCTGGGACCAGTTACATAGACTCTGTGCAAGATTTTGAGCTGCACCAGCCGAAGGCGGGAGGAGATAGCAACCTCCTTAGGGGAGGACACCGCACTCTGCCAATCTTCGTCATCAATCTCTATCCCATCTCGCACCCACTGGTCCCTCACCCCCAGGAAGAGATCTGTACGGACGTTGATGAGTTTCTTGTACGACAAGGAAATGGCACTGTCTGGCATGTGGCCGTCCAGCACTCTCTCTTCCAGAGGAGAACTGTCAGGAATCGCCTCCCCCTCCGGCCTGACGGAGAGCAATGCGTGTCGCAGCTGAGCATACCGGAAGAATTCCGTTCCACCCAGCTGAAACTCCGCTTGTAACTGTGCGAAGGTTTTAACCTCGCCACGTAGTAACATGTCCTCCACCCTGGAGATGCCAATTAGATCCCATTTATCGAAGCCCTTGGTATGCCATAATTTGCCCAGGATGTCCGAATCGTACAGTGGGGTCGCCTTCGTCAGTCCTTCCATCCCTGCGCCTTAGTAATCGCCCTCCAAATATGGACCGCGGTTTTCGTTGGATCAGACATCCGCCCGTCGAGCGACCTCGAGTAGAGAGCCCTGTGATACCTCCCTCCGCCCAATAGCCATCGATCCATAGCATACCCCGGGTTGTCCACAGGACCATACAAGCCATGGTTAATGGCCGCCAGCTGGGAGGCCCAGAAATACCTCCGCACATCGGGCAATGCTATCCCCCCATCGTACCACGGTAGCGTGAGCTTCGTGATAGCGATCCGAGGGCGGCCATCCCAAAGCAGGGCGCGTTGTAGACTCGTATCGTGCTGGGACCGGGTCTTGGGTATTTTGCAGGGCATAGAGAAACCTGGGCAAGGACATCATTTGCTTTTTATGAAGATAACCCTTTTGAACAGAATAAAAGAACTGATCACCCAACTATTGAAGACTCCTAACTTACTTGGATGAATTGTTTGAAATGTTATAATTACATGATATATATTTTTTCATAACTATTGTCTCACTGGCTACTGTGCGTCAAAGTAATAGATCATTCCAATACATTTGTAGAGTGCTGGACATTGTGTTAGACTGTGTTATTTCCTATTAAGTGCTCTACATGTATTCCCAACCAAATGAGTCTCCTGCAAGAAAACAATATCAGGCATATGTCTTTTGAGCAGTTGCAATACCACCCCTCTCTTAATACGATCACCCAAGCCATTGACATTCCAACAAAGAACTCGCAGTTTCCTACCCCCCATCATCGTATCCCAGCTCCCCACCAACCCCCAAAAGCCTCAACAACAAGCGAAACAGGACAGAACATATGACCCATTGCCTAAGGGAAAGAAAAAGAGAGAAACAAAGAAAACACACACAACCATCCCCAACACCACCCCCCACCCTGCACGCCTGCAGCAGACTAAAAAGCCCCCCCCAACCAGCAGTGTGCCTGTCGCCCCATAAACTAAACTACAAAAGAGACCCTAGAGGAGTAAGGAACCCCCGCAGTCCCCTCCTGCCACCCTCCAGAAAGAATAGGATATTCCAGGTAAAGTGCAACAGCTCGGCATTATCAGTCACAGCCAACGGGCACACCAACAGCTAAAAGCAGTGCGGGAAGCATTAGTCCTGATGATCAGGGCCACCAGAGGCGCCTTCGGAGCGTTCCTCCTGGTCCTCTCGACGGTGCGGCAAAGTGTCCAGCCAGTCAATCGCAGTCTCAGGCATATCAAAGAACATGGCTCGGCCATCACGTTCAATGCGCAGCTTAGCGGGGAAGAGCATAGAGTACTTAGGTCCCAGATCCCTGAGGCGCCGCTTTACCCCCGCAAAGCTCTGGCGCTGTCTCTGAACAGCCCTGGTGAAGTCCGGGTAGAAGGTCACATCAGCGTTCTGGAACCTGAGAGGCCCATGCCGCCTCGAGGCCTGGAGAATCACATCCCGATCTCTAAAGTTGAATAAACGGGCGATGATAGGTCTCGGTGCAACACCCGTCTTCGGAGGGCCGCCAGGTATTCTGTGGGCCCGCTCCACCGAGAAAAAATGGCTGAGACCTGCTGGTGCGAGATGGGTCTTTACCAAGTCCTCAACCAAGAGGTCGACAGCCGCTTCCTCTGCACCCTCCGGCACTCCAATGATGCACGCGTTCTGCCGCCTGGCACGTCCTTCAAAGTCCTCCAACCGCCTCGAGAACAGGTCATTAACCGACCGCAAGGTACGGACCTCAGCTTGCAGGTCCGACACATCAGTCGTGAGGCTGGAGGTCTTAATATCAAGAGATTTTACTCGATCATTAGTTTTGCCCAGGTCGGCCCTAATCAAGTTGATGTCGATAGCCAGGGTGTCCACTTTGTGTGCCAGGACCTCGTGCTGCTTGTGCATCTCAGTCCTGATGCTTGTGATAGCCCCCATGATGTCGCGCAAAGTGGGGTCCGACCCCTCTGGTGAGCTCGAACGTAGGAGGTCTTTAGACGGAGCAACCACAGAAGGCGAGGTCCTTTGTTGGGCGTACCGATCGATCTTATTCGTTTGGGGTTGGACCGACTTTCTGCTAGCCCGGTTCGCTGTCCTGTCGGGATCACCCCTGCCGGCCATGTTGGGTCCGGAGAGAGGGCGTTGCGGCGAAGACACTGTGGCCACTCGGGCAGACACGAAGCTTAGCTACCACGAAGCCAAGGCAGCCGCCAACAACTCCGCGGCTACGTTCACTCCGCCAGCAGGAACCAAAGACGCTCACTCCGCATATCAATCATGCACCGCTTCGTCTCTTTCATTGGACACCTCCGGGACAATAGCGCATCCCTGGCACAAAGTTCAACACGACATAACTTTGCCAAGAAATGTCGGATTTAAAAACGGAAAGCGGATTCCGTGTCTGCGACCACTCGCCAATTGAAATCCACCGTCGTGGATCAGGATTTCTTCCAGGATATGTGCGGAGGGTCGGAGGGTCTGCGGAGCTCCGAGCTTACGCGGCAATCTTGCTTGCCCGCGAAGCTCCTCCCCCGTAGAAGCATTTTTGCCATTTCCCGATCATTCCTCGTGGAGTCTACTGTGATAGCAGCTCCAAATTAATTTTAAGCTGTCCCTTTCTAATTATACTTCGTTTAATTTATAAATCTTTTTCTGAATTTTTCACGTACTAAACATAACAATGACACAAACATATTGACCTGTTAGGCACCACAGAGTTTTAACTATACAGTGATTCTTTCTCTCTCCTCCCTTCCTACCGAAAACTCCTAAAGAAGCACACAACCCCCGCCTAATGTAAAAGCAATAGATCCCATACCACAGCCCCACTACACTGATTTTTGTTACCACCACAACCCTCAATATCCTTTTCTGATGTTTCCTCTGGTGCATTATTACCTCATTATTTCGTAACTTTATGGGGTTGGTGCCTTTTTTCCCTCCTTTTACACTATTTTCTGGGGTGGAATTGAAGTCGAACTTTCAACAATGTACCTAAGTGAGCCTATCAGCAGCTTAAGGAGCAGGGACCAATGAGGTGACACTGAAGGAGTCTGTGGGCAAGAAAGTGGACCTCTGAGGTGCATGGGAAGTCCCTGGAATGTGCAGCTGAATAGGCCCGTGGACTGCAAGAATGAGCATGAGAGGTGATGAGGAATGGTCCTAGGAGGTGCTGTAAAAGCAACTTGTGACTTTCCAGTGATGAAGCCAGTGGGTTGCAAGTGGAGGTGCCCGTAAGTTGCTAGAAACGGAGGTTGTGGTTTGCGGTGCAATGATCGGTGAGGCATCAGCATGACAGCCTATGAAATCCTTGCCGAAACATTGACAGGGATAGAGCCAGCAGAGTGCAAGTGAAGGATACCCAGAGATATCAAAGAAGGAAGAATCTTGTGAACAGTCGGTGAGGACCTTGTGAACTAGCAAAGAGCCTGCTCTGCTCAGACAGCCACCTAGATGGGCATGCTGTGTCTGAATTTCCTTGCCACCTCTGCATGCCTTACTGGCAAGTAGTTTCTCTCTGCATCACCTGGCAAGCTATGGTATGGTGAGAGTGCTATTGCAGCCATTGAAATAGCAGCGATTTCTAAGCGAAGTTCCCTGAACATGACTGCAGTAATATCCACCTGCTGGTCTGGTTTTCGGGGAGATTCTGGGCCACGCGGTCCCAGGTGTGGTGGTAGGGTTTTTTACTTTATGTCCCCCTCTTGCTTCAGTGTGGGACTAGTACTTCTATACGGCTTCCCATGCATGGAAGGTGAGGTGTTCTTAAACATGGAGCTGGGCTTGTAATTAGGGCTGTGTGTGCGAATATCGGTGCATGGGTGTCAGATACAGCGGCTTTTGCCTGTGAGGTGAGGGGACAGATATGTGCATATGAAGTGCAGAGGCTGGGAAGACAAGCAGCTTGCTTCCTATAAATACGTCAGGAGGGGACAGAGAGCTGTACATTTGATTGGTGGGAAACAGCCTCAGGAATATATGAGGAAAGTGGTATGGGAAAGGCAGATTTAGAACTGGACTTGTAAGGTTGGGTCGCCCTAAGGGTCCCCTTCAGATTGCTTAGCAGAATCTACAGTTCCCTCCCTCACCCTTAACCCATTGCGTGCATGCGTCGGCCAACGGCCGTTGCGAGCACTACCTCTGTAGTGCTGAGCACATCGGTTGGCTGACGTGCCCGGCCCGCCCAATAGAACGCCCGCAACGCGGCATATTTTGTGCCGTGGTTAACATCTACCTAAGGGCAGTGATTCAGGAAGCCTAATCAACAGCCTCTTGCTAACATAGGGGCCCATTAGGATGTCGGGCGGAATGCCCCCGCCAGGCTGGCCGTAGCCACCGCCAGCCTGGCGGGGGCAATCCGCCCGACATCCTCACTCGTTTTCCCCCCGCCATATTAGTATGGCGGGGGGGACCTCGGCGGACGGAAAGACCGTCCGCTGCTTTTCCGCCCCAGTCGCCTTGCGGCCAGGGCGGAAAAGGAATAATCTGGTGGCGGTATCTATCAGACACCGCCAGCCATATTAGCATGGGCATTTTACAATGCCTTTCCGGGTATGCAGTCTTCACTCTGGGGGCCCCCTGCGGGCCCCCAGAGTGAAGGGGGGGCGGGGGCTGCACACGGGGGCGGGGTAACCCCCATTTGCATAAACAAAGCAGCTTTGTTTATTGCCGCTTTGTTTATGCAAATGCTGAAATGCATTTCTAGCATTGTGGCGGGCGGTGCTAAGAGCACCCCCCACCACAATGCTAGAAATGCAGGATGTGCCCGCCACTGTGGCAGGCACATCTTAATGCCCCCCATGGGACCCCCGCCCTTATGGCGGGTGGTCCCAATCCCCGCTAGTATGACGGGCGGACAAAGTCCGCCCGTCATCCTAATGGACCCCAAAGTCTTCATTGAATTTTAGTGTCTGGGCCTCCAACCTCCAGCCCCAGGAATGCAGGCAATCCCCTTCATCTGTTTTTTTGAAGCTGTACTCACCCTCCATCTTGTGCTTTGTCAAACTAGAGGTGTCCAACATGTATCCTACCTTGTTTTACAAATAATACTGTCAGCCAAACGTGAGTAAACATCCACTTCAGCATTTGCAGAATCTCTTTTCAAGGTTTACTCCCAGCCAATATTTTAAGCTTCCAACCCCTGAGTTGATAAGTTGTCTTTGATAAGGTGGTGGTCTAGCAGTAGGCTATCATCAGACAGACTGTTTTCTCGATTCTATTGCTCGTCACAAATACTGAATATAGCTCTATCTTTACTTGCAAATTATTTTGCTTCTGTATAGAATCTTGCATCCTCAAATTGCCTGCTGTCTAAAAATGTGTCCTCTTTATTCATAAAATCTCTCATGAAAAACTGATATTTTACATACATTTTTTAATTGTCAGCTCTCCTTTTTTCTTCAATTGACCATCATCTTCCTTTCCCAATTGTATTTTTTCCTCTGGGCTCAAGCTTCTCCAAGTCACATGCATAATTGCCTTAATTGCTATTAATGTATTTCTGCAATTTTCCCAGAATTAATTCTGAAGATCACAACCTCTCCTATTTCAAAAGTAATACCTCTACAACCTAAACACACCAAACGTCCTCTAGCTCAACCCTAACAAACATCTGCACTATGCCCCCAAGGATGACACTTAAGTCCAATTAAATTAAACTTCCACAGACTAAGGGGCCCATTAGGATGTTTGGCAGTTCGCCACTGCCGTGCGGGCGGTGGTGATCCGCCAGATATCCATACCCGCCCGCCACCCATTTCCCCCGCCATATTTCTATGGCGGGGGACCGCGGCGGACTGAAAGACCGTCCGTCGCTTTTCCGCCCCGGTCGCCTTGCGGCCGGGGTGGAAAAGGTTTAATATGGTGGCGGTGTCTATTAGACACCACCAGCCATATTACCATGGGCCAAAACAGATGGCTTTCCATGGCGGCGATGCCGCCACAGAAAGGCATGCAGTCTTCACTTCGGGGGCCCCCTGTGGGCCCCCGGAGTGAAGAAGAGGTGGGGGCTGCACACGGTACCTGTGGTACCCCCCTTCATTTGCATAAACAAAGCTGCAGGCACCGCGCTGTGCCTGCCGCTTTGTTTATGCAAATGCATGCTTGCATTTTTAGCATTGTGGCGGGCGGTGCTGAGAGCACCGCCCGCCACAATGCTAAAAATGCGGGATGCGCCCGCCACAGTGGCGGGCGCATCCTAATAGCCCCCACAGGACCCCTGCCCTCATGACGGGCGGTCCCGATCACCGATAGGATGGCTGGCGGACTATTCCGCCCGCCATCCTAATGACCCCCTAAGTAGGGTGAATACATGGAATGGTTTACTTGAGCACATTACACTTATCCCAGCATCAGCAATATCAAATAACACTGGACTAACCCCTAATCTTGGATTCAGGAGCCTCATGCTGCCCGGTATAAAGTGCTGCAATGCCTCATCAGGGGTATTAAGTGCTATGTAAATGCAATTACATTTACATTCTAACAAAAACCTCCCTTCAAGTTTTTTATCCCCAGACTTATTTCTGTGAAAGGAAATATGTGAAATTAATGTGTAATTTTTGTAAATTTTAGCCAATACATCTACACATTTCTATGTTGAATAAATGGAACCCTACAAAGAACTGCACCTAGCATAACAACACGTGATGTGTAGTCTAAGGGCCAACATTTAAATCCCATAGGATACAAATAGGATTTATATTTTGGCTGATGGGATATCCATAACTGTTGTGACAGGGTAACCCATCCACCAATATCTCAATCAGGCCCTAAGTCACTTGTCGTGTGTTTCATGATGATTCAACATTAGGAAATCCAAGAAGGCAGATTGATAAAACATGCTATCAATGAAGCAAATATTTTTTAAGGCTTGCTGCTATCTACTGACTCCACACCAAGTGTAACCTCAAAAGCATTTAAAAGATGTTTGCCATCTGTTAAATTAAACATACCAGAATGTAGGAGACGCTTGCTGCAATGCCAAAAGATGTGAGTTAAAAAAACAACAGCCGTTGCTGATCAAGCTTGACCACAGTAACGTTTTAAATCTTCACCTGTTCCAACATCCTGAAATGTATTATTATTTTATTGGGAAAACATTTACCAAAACACCTGTAGGTTTTTGAATTAGCAAAAACAGCAAAGTATGCTTTTAGTTGCTGATTCTGGATGCTTTGGTACAAAGATGCATTAATGCCATCACCCATGGAATATCGTGGGGGTTGTTTATTCCCATGGGCGGTTACATCATCATCATGCGATCCATGGGTCGATATTGAGTAAAATGTCATAATACTGGATTAAATAGTGCAAACTTAGAATATTGCATGTTTTTGGCTGCTGAAAATTGTGTGGGAAAAACCACGGAGTCTGTGTTGTATTTTACCACAAGTAGTAATGCCAATGCAGCTCTAAACTCACGTTTGCACCCGATAGAGGATTATTAGCACAATCAGCATTCGTGGGAGTACTAAGTAAAAATTATTCACGGAATTAATCAATAAAATAAATTGAACCAGTAATGTCACAGGTTTAGCAGGATTTCGTACAGAAATTGCATTTATTGCCTATCATTTCGCCCAGCTAACCACCAGCCTTGCCCAGAGCCCATCCACCGCCCCCTACGCCCCCTACACCGCAGCCTGCAACCTCAGACAGTGGATCAATGACTGCGCCAACACACTTGCCCTGATCAAGAAACCGTCCAACAGTCACACCAACAAGAAAGCCAACTGGTTCACTGAAGACCTCCGGGCCTCCAAGCAAACCTGCCGAAAGCTAGAGAAGAACTGGCACCGTGAACGAACACCGGACAGCTATGCAGCCCACAAGAACGCCACCCGCAGACACCATCACCTCCTCAGATCTTCCAAAAGGGCCTCCTTCAAAGAACGCCTAGACAACAATGCACACAACAGCAAAGAGTTCTTCAACATCGTGAAGGAACTCTCCAACTCCAGCTCCAACACCAAAGACGTCCCACTCTCCCAAGACCTGTAAGACTCGCTAACCATCTTCTTCCACCGCAAGATCGCAGACATCCACGACAGCTTCAATCTCACGACTGCTTCGACAACCACTGAGACCTCCGCCCCCACGACCACCATCTGCACCAACCGCCTGCTCTTCTGGACCAACATCAATGACGACGACACCATCAAGATCATGAACACCATCCACTCCGGATCTCCGTCAGACCCATGCCCACACCACATCAACAAAGCCAGCACATCCATCGCACCCCATCTCCGGAAAGTCATCAACACCTCCTTCGGGACAGCAACCTTCCCGGGGAACTGTAAGCACACCAAGATCAACGCCTTACTCAAGAAACCCAAGGTGGACCCCAAGGACCTCAAGAACTTCCTGCCCATCTCACTGCTCCTGTTACCAGCAAAGGTCATTGAGAAGACCGTCAATGAGCAACTGACATGCTACCTCAAGGAGAACAACATCCTGGACCCTTCCCAGTCTGTGTTCTGCAGCAACCACAGCACCGAGACTGCCTTCATTGCCGGGACCGATAACATCAAGTCCCTGCTGGACAACGGAGAAACGGCGGCCCTCATCCTCCTGGACCTGTCAGCCGCCTTTGACACGGTCTGCCACCACAAACTACGAACACGCTTCCACAACGCTGGGATCCAAGAGAAGGACCTGAACTGCACCACCTCCTTCCTCTCCGGCAGAACACAGAGTGTTCACCTTTCCCCCTTCTGCTCCGAAGCCTGTGAGATCATCTGCAGCATACCCCAGGGCTCATCCCTCAGCCCAACTCTTTTTAACATCTACGTGGCACCGCTCGCCCACGTCGCCCGTCTGCAAGACCTCAACATCATCTCTTACGCCAATGACACCCAGCTGATCCTCTCCCTCACCAAGGACCCCCACACTGCAAAACCAACCTTCACGAAGGAATGAAGGCCATCGCTGAATGGATGAGGAACAGCCGACTGAAGCTGAACTTGGACAAGACGGAGGTCCTCATCCTCGGATCCACCCCTTTGGCCTGGGATGACTCCTGGTGGCCGAACACACTGGGTTGCTCCAACACCCGCCAACCACACATGCAACCTAGGGGTCATCCTCGACTCCACCCTCTCCATGACTAAACAGGTCAATGCCGTCTCCTCCTCCTGCTTCAACACACTCTGCATGCTCCGCAGGATCTACAAGTGGATCCCCACTGAAACAAGAAGAACGGTTATTCAGGCCCCCGTCAGCAGCAGGTTGGACTATGGAAATGCCCTCTACGCAGGAGCCTTGACCAAACTCCTGAGACAGCTCCAACGCATCCAGAACGCCACTGCACACCTGATCCTCGACTTCCCTCACCGCAGCCACATCACACCCTACCTGCGAGACCTGCACTGGCTCCCGGTCCACAAGAGTATAACCTTCAAAATCCTCACCCACGCACACAAGGCCCTCCACAACACCTGACCAACATACCAACAGACGACTCAGCTTCTACACCCCCACCCGCCAGCTCCGCTCCGCCGACCTCACCCTCGCCACAGTCCCCCGCTTCCGAAGAGCGACCTCCGGCGGTAGATCGTTCTCCCACCTCGCCGCCAAGATCTGGAACACCCTCCCCATCCACCTACAGCAGACCCAAGACCTGCTGACCTTCAGAAAACTCATCAAGACCTAGGCTTATCGAGCAGTAGCAGCATGCCCCGCCCCAGTGCCTTGAGACCCTCATGGGTGAGTAGTGCGCTTTACAAATTATATGATTGATTGATTGATTGATCATGCCTTAGTACGCTTAATTAAGTATTAACAATCCTTACACAAGAAGAAGGAATTAAATGATTTGGGAACACAAGTTCTCACATTGTAAGGAACTCTGTGCAGTACTACTCCTGTTGACCTTTTCTGATTTAATGTATAATCTTAATTCCAGGGGACTGGATAGGCTATCAGCTCTTTGTAAATACCAATTTAGGGATGGTCAAAATAAACTTTTCCCATCTATGATAAGCAATGCAAAACTGCTGGAATGTTTGCCATTTCTGCATCAGCCTGTCCCAGATTAAAAAAAGGGAGGAATGCAGGTGACATTTTGTGACAAGCAGAAATTCCTCATTGTGGGCATTGAAAAGTGCAAGTAATACAGGATTTCCGTGCTGCCTGGCACTGTCTGGCACTGTCAAGGGCTAACCATTGTAATTTACTTAATGCTAATTACATTAAGTTAATTCCGATGTCCCACCACTGACAGTGCTTGTCAAAGAAACGTTCCCATCAGGGGAGCTTAAATGTAGCGCCTGCCAGCCAGGAAGAAACTGCAGGCAGGTCCTGCATCCGGACTTCTCTGCAACCGTTGCCGTTAGTGGGAGTACTAGCCGGGCGGTGACGTGGTGAGGGGGAGAGGCAGAGTGAGGGGTAGTAATGTATGGATTACGGAGTTTAACAGGTAAGTAAAACTATATAAATAAATAAAAAGAATTTTGTTGCGCGCACTGCATCACCAAATGCTATGCAGTGCACACAACGAAATTCGAAAAGACTTCAAAATGTACCTGCACTTTTTAGTTTTTTCCCTCCCCCCCACGAAGCAGCAGATCAGGTTCAATTCCTCTCTGCAGTTGGAAAAAAGAGTGCAATTCACACATTTCACTTTCCATGTGAGAAATTTGCTCACCTCTACTCCAGGTATTTGGTGCCATTAAATAGCATTACAAATGGCTCTTCTCAGCAAAAAGTCCTCTCAAAATGCACTGCCCAAAAGACAACATAATGCCATCATACTGAGGTATGACAAGACCAATGGGGCCATTTGATACTTAGCTCAGGGGCACATGCTTTTTTGTCCTTGCCCTGCAAGGGAAGTCATCCTAATGGCCTTCTCCTTGGCAACGTTTTATATATAAAAAGTTTTGTCTTAACTTGACATTAACACAGAAACGTGCAAATGTTATTTGTAGATAATACACATGCCTTTACATTTAGATTGATTTTCGTTAATGTATGCCTGCATTTAAAATGCCTAACGCTGGTTGTCATGTTGCTACGTGACTCATGAACATTTTATTTCTAAGTAAAGCTGCATTCCTAATTGTCAAATTAAATGTTATTTTGCCTCTTTCTCATGTTATGTTATGTTATGTTATGTTATTAACTTTTTGTATAGCGCGCAGATGCCGCAGCCAAGAGGCGTCCCGGCGCTTTTGGAGATAGAAGACATAACACAACATTGATGACCCAGCACTGTGCTATACAGCAGAGAATAAATGGGTTTTTAATTGTTTCCTGAACTGAAACAGGTCGTGGATGGAACGAAGTGAAGCAGGCAAAGAGTTCCATAGAGTAGCCGCCATCACCGAAAAAGAGCGTCCACCCATTCTGGACTTTTTAAAACGAGGAACAATGGCCAAATTAGACCCTGCTGACCGAAGAGTTCTTGCGGGGACATAGTGGAGGATGGTCTGGGAGAGAATGGGGGGGGAGGCCAAGTTGAGAATTTTAAAAGTGAGGCACAAAGCCTTGAACTTAATTCTTTGGCCGACTGGGAGCCAGTGAAGGTCACGGATAGTACTACGAGCTGAAACAAATTTGGGGAGGCCGACCAGCATCCTAGCCGCCGAATTTTGTACCCGCTGAAGACGGGCAAGCTCAGCTTGGTTAACACCCAGAAACAGAGAACTGGCATAGTCCAATCTGGTCAACACCAGAGCTTGGACTATGATCTGCCTGGTGTCCGCGTCAAAAAATTTAAAAATAGGCCGTAGGCTTTGTAGAGCGCCGAAGCAGGTTCCTGCAACACGTTTAGTGTGGGGGATAAAAGACAATTGGTTGTCGAGCCAGACGCCCAAATTTCTGACTTCGGTTACAGGAGTAGGAACAGGACCCAATTCAGAAGGCCACCATTGGTCTCCCCAGAGCTCGCAGTCTCTGCCGAAGAGAATAACCTCCGTCTTGGTGGCATTAAGTTGTAGGCGATTGTTCGCCATCCAACAGGCGACCGCTTTGAGGGCTGCCTGAAAGGTGGAGGCGTTCATATTAGAATCGCCATTGAGTGACACCGCCAATTGTGTGTCATCGGCGTATGACACTATTGTAAGCCCAGAGCTAGCGGCTACCTGCGCCAGCGGAGCAACATACAAGTTAAAAAGGGTGGGGCTGAGGGCCGAGCCCTGAGGCACTCCCTGCAGAATGGGGCGAGGGGCGGAGATATAGGGAGGAGTAGAAACTTTAAAGGTTCGACCCGTAAGAAATGATCGAAACCATTCAAGCGCCTGTTCTCCGACTCCTGCCTCAGCGAGGCGATATAAAAGGATGTGGTGGGAGACCGTGTCAAACGCGGCACTTAGATCCAATAGGATCAGTGCCGCCGTCTGACCTTGGTCAAGTATATTCCTGATGCGTTCCACCACCGCCAAAATAGCAGTCTCGGTACTATGACCGGCTCGAAACCCATTCTGGGAGTTATCCAGTATGTTTGCTTCTTGCAGGTGGAGGGATAAGATCTTATTAGCGTGAGCTTCAGCTATTTTAGCCATCCAAGGGAGGAGGGAAATAGGACGGTAGTGCTCCGATTTGGAAGGGTCAAGAGACGTTTTTTTTAAGATTGGTAAAATAGTGGCCCGCTTCCAAGCAGTGGGAACACTACCAGTTCTGAAGGAAAGATTTATTAGGTTCTGCATCGCCGGATAACAGCAATCTGCGAACTCACGAAATTGCATGGGTCTCATCGGGTCCTCCGGAGAACCTGATTTAACTTTAACCGTCAGATTTAGGAACTCCTCTTGAGTGGGACCTGGAATGACTAATAAGGGTTTAGAAACCGGAGGGGCACTGGTAGTTTCACTGACAAAAGGCGTGGTAAACGAGCTATATATGGCTTCCACTTTTTCGACGAAAAATGAGGCCAGATCTTCACAATGCGTCATAGAAGCAGTAAACGTGGAGGCGGTTCTTTTGTTAGTGAGATCCTTACATACCCTGAAAATGGTTTTAGTAGGATTCATACTGCTTTTTATTTCTTGTGAGTAAAAAGCAGCCCTGGCTGAACATATGGCCTTATGATACCTCCTGATGCAAGATCTATAGGTTGCTTTAAGATCATTGTCATAGTTTCTAGTCTAGTTGTCTAGTCTAGTTGTCTAGTTTCATGTAAAGAAATTTTTTCTTTTCTTTGTGATAATCATGGAATGTTTTAATGAATAATGCATTCACAAAAACATCTGCAGAGTACATGCTGGTTTTTGTATCTCATCCTGTTACAGATGGTGCACATTTGAAGGGTATGAGAGAAGGTGTACTTTGAGGAGTCCTGAGAACCTAACAATCACGTAATTGTATAATCTTGCTTTAACCTGATTGGACAGTCTCCTAAGAACTATCTGTAGGTGTCCAAACTGTTAGAATTGTGATTTTATTATAGAGCAAATTTGAATGAAGTATGCATATTCAATTCAATTATTTTGTTATGATTTAGAATTCCGCAGAATTCCACATAAAATAATTTTTAAAACACAATTCATTCAACCAAAAATCTCCAATATAATTACAAGTTATCATTTTCATTTAAAAACACAAATAAGCATAGCAGTGCTAGTCGATCTTAAAATGTGCAATGTCAAAAAAGCGTGAACTTTAAATAATAGAATTATCATTTATCATACATACCAATTTATACACGTTTCTTATATTGATTCTATCCTAAAAACATACGATAATAAACCTTTTTATAAAATGTCAAAATATAAAATTTACTATACAGTACTGAATCATGGGCATAATAACGCTGGTTTATCTATTCCCTAAACTATACTGTGTAACCGACAGCTCACTAACAATTCAAAGTACTTCACTAACATACACGCGCCTATTTCAATATACAGTACACAATAGTTTAGCAGCAGAACAATGATTTAGTAAAGTACATCAGATCCTAAAGGTCAATAACTAAAAGACAAAGAGCCTGATTCACAGAACTAACTTAAGACAAAATCCTAAACTTACTACTTTTGGTTTTCACAGAAGATAGGATTTTGTCTTAAGTTTGTCTTAAGACAGACTTAAGACAGACTTAAGACAAAATCCTAACTTAAGTCTGTCTTAAGTTTGTCTTAAGACAAACTTAAGACAAAATCCTAAGTTCTGTGAATACCAAAAGTAGTGAGTTTAGGATTTTGTCTTAAGTTAGTTCTGTCAATCAGGCCCACAGTTTATGATGAGCCCATGCTTAATTCACAACTGGCAGCAAAATAAATTTGAAAAAGTGCACATGCTTAGTTGTAAAAGCAATAACTCGGTCATCAGAATTGAATGGTCGGGAAAAAAAAGTGCAAGTGCTCTCTGCGTCCTCTTTTTGACGATCTTTCCCAACCAATAACTAGCAGCAGAAAAGATTTGTAAACTGCACATACACAGTTGTAAACATAAAGAATCGGTCATAACGACTGGAGGGTCAAGATAAAGTGCAAGTGCTGTAAACAAACATATCTCAAAAGAGGACTAGATGGTCGAGAAAAAAAATAAAGTGCAAGTGCTCTGTGCATCCTTTTTAAGAAGGTCTTTACCAACCAACAACTAGCAGCGAAATGTTTTTTTGGGGTAGAATGCACGTACACAATTGTAAACATGACTAATCGGTCATAATGGCCGAGGAACCAAGTTAAAGTGTGAGTGCTGTAAACATACGTATCTTGAAAGATCTTTACGACCTTAATATATGTTTAAAAATTGATTAAAAAAGCTAAAGATTTTAAAACACATCAGTTCAGATGGGGGGACAAGAGGCAATTTTGGGCCTGTTCTGCTGTAGTAATATTGTACTTTAAAAAGCAAATCCTTAAATGTCTACGATGTATTGTGTGTATTGCGGGAAAAACAAATAAAACATGATTCAAATCTTGCATACAAAAATGACATAACTGACAATACCTTTCATTTATAGGAATACTCTCCCAAGAACCAGTTTCCATTCTTAGGGGGAGTAAATTCAGTCTCAGTTGCAAAATCACCCTAGCACTCCATGTTTAAGGTTCCATAAAACACATGGTTGAGGATTTTTGACAATACTACTCCCCACAATACAATCAATGCTTCTGTTCTCTGCACACATGTTAATATCTCTTTCTTGAGAAACCACATATATTGTTTCTTTAATTATCCTCTTCAAGGCCGTTTTGCAAAGAACCGCTGCCCCATCCATATCTAAACCAAACATGGATAATGCTTTTAAATAATTCCTGAAAATAGCACTTTTTTCCATCATATTTATAAATATTTCTCTGTGCAACGCTACCCTTAGCAAATTATCAGTACCATCAATCAGCTCATTACGCCATCTTAAGCACGCGGCCATTGATGGCACATATGTAGAAAGGAGACCAAATTCGAGTCTAAGCGCTGCAATCGGTGCCGCGCAATTTAAATTACATATTTGGCGCCAGATCTTTCCTTCCACTTTCTCAAATTTGGCACACTCTTGTGCGTCTATTGTTTCAATGGCATAGCTCAGGGTTGGAGGGATCTTTATTTTATAAACTGAAATAATGTGTGAGAAATGTCTTTTCCCACAATGTGTGTACAGATGATTAATTGCAAAGGCTTGTAAAATCACTTTACCTTTGCAGTGATCCATATGTCTATTAGCTGAACACCTATTTGTAAATACTTTTCCTAAATATGGGTAAAATGTTACTACTACCAGTTTTTCTTTTCCCAAAAACCAATTTAGATTTTTTCTGACCATACAACCCTGATGGCTAAAAATCATAACTTTGCTTTTTAAAATATTTATTTTTAAATAATACTCTTCTGTGTACCTTACTAACTCAGAAAGTCGTCTTTGCAACCCAATTAGAGTTAAATCCATTATTATTGCATAATCTGCATATAACAGACAGCTCAGCTTTAAGTTTCCTAATTGAAGGGAATCCCCTTTACTCAGCCCCACTCTGCTCGGCATATCATTGATGTAAATGGAAAAGAGTAAAGGGGCCAAGAGGCACCCCTGCTTCAAACCATTATATGTTATTATTTTCTTCGAGAGACCTTGGGCTCCATTACGATGTCGCGCGGATCACCACCGCCATGGTGGCGGTGGCGATCCGCCCGACATAAATGCCCGCCCGCCACCCTTTTCCCCCTGCCACATTACAATGGCGGGGGGGACCGCAACGGAGGGAAACACCGCCTGTCACTTTTCCGCCCCGGTCGCCTAGCGGCCGGGGCGGAAAAGGAATAATATGGTGGCGGTGTCTAATAGACACCGCCAGACATATTATGATGAGTGGTGTACAGTGCCTTTCCGCGGTGGCGATCCCGCCACGGAAAGGCATGCAGACTTCCCTCTGGGGGCCCCCTGCGGGCCCCCAAAGTGAAGTACAGGTGGGGGGTGCACGTGGGGGGTACCTGTGGTACCCCCTTACATTGTCATTTGCAAAGTGGCAGGCACCGCACGGTACCTGCCGCTTTGCAAATGGCAATGTTAAAGTGCATTTTCAGCATTGTGGCGGGCGGTGCTGAGAGCACCGCCCGCCACAATGCTGAAAATACAGGATGTGCCCGCCACTGTGGCGGGCACATCCTAATGGCACCCCCGGGACCCCCGCCCTTATGGAGGGCGGTCCCGATTTACGATGGGATGACGGGCGGGCAAAGTCCGCCCGTCATCCTAATGGACCCCCTTGTGTTCCCCCCAATAAAACCTTTGTCCAAGTCGAAGAATTGAGAGCAATTATTAGTCTTAGAAGATTCCCTGGTATCCCCATAGTGACCAATTTCCTTCACAGCTTCCCCCGGTCTACCCTATTGAAAGCTGTGGAGAAATCTATAAAAGCTGAGTATAACGGGACACCCCGACCTACTGGATATTATTCGGTTAAAGTTTGCAAAAAATAAATATTATCCAGTGTGCCACTATTCTTACGGGATCCTGTTTGTTCCAAAGGGATATAGTTATTTCCGAATGCCCATTCTTGAAGTTGACTAAGAATAATCTTTGCAAACAGTTTCCCGTTTGTGACCAGGAGCGAGATCTGTCTAAAACTGGCCGGGGAATTTTTGGGGCCCTTCTTATATAACGGAACTAATATACTTCCTTCCAGGATTGAGGAATATCCCCATGAGTATAACAATAGATATTTATATTCAGTTGGTGATTCAGATTTAAAACAAAACAGAGCAAGATATTTTAGAAATCTCGCCCAAGTAAAGGAGCTGAGTTTTCTTTGTCTTTCTCTTTGAGGCAAGCCCATGCTGGTTCGTCCTCTGATACAAAAGACTTTGATTTCAATCACACTCTATTCCCAGTAGAAAAGCAAGAATCTGGTAGTCATGTAGGGAGAAATCAGGGATGAAATATATAAGAACAAAATAATGAACTCATTTTCTTGTTGGAATGGAAAGTAACTTAATCCTTTTCTGTTGATGGGTTAGAACGTTTTCTTCCTTGAAGGGTGCCATATGATGGCTATGAATTGGACAATAAAAAAAATGAAATTAAATGTAGGAAAATATTGGATTGATTGATACGCTTAGATGATGGAGTCAATTGAATCTGTGACAGAAAAATATTAGAATAGATCAAAAAAGATCAGTCTATCAGGGGTATGTTACTGCTTGGACATGATGGCCTTCGATTGGTGCTTAATTAGTGACCTTTGCATGAGTTTTACACGTTTGGGTTCAGAGGCGTGTGATTACCTAGTCATGATAGATTTATTACATTTTTATGTTTTTGTTTAATGTTTATTTTAATTAATTTGGTAGTAGTTATATAGTTTGTAATTTATTTTTTACGTGGAAATGTTTGTTTTCATTGTATTTTAATTTATTTTTGGGAGCAGGATGTTAGCTTTATAAGGGATAAGGGTGGGGAGTAATTTACAAAAAAATATTGAATGTTATCAGTAATTTTCACAAACAAATTGAAATAAAATAAATTCTAACAAAATGTCATTCTGTTTGGGTGCTAATATTTTCAGGTACATTTTATAAAATATTTTATAACTATTATTTAAATTAAAAAACGCTTAAATAAATATATGATCACTTTATTAGTTTTACTTTTTTCATAATTTTTTATTGTTTTTGTTATTTATTTATTTTTAGTTTCAATAAAAAAGATAAAATTTAAATAATTCTGAACATAATTTTTTAAAATCTTAATTGTGATTTAGAATTTAATATTTATTATTTTTTTATTTTTGGGAAATAGGTGTCTCCAATTTTTTATAATAATATGTTTAATATTTGTATTTTTTAACCTTTTTTTCAAACTGATTAAAAATTTTCTGTACAAACAAAAAAGAATTTTACATTTTGATTGAAAAATGTAAATATTTTCTTTGGTGACTTTTTCATAGTTTTGATTTTTTTAAAATATTTTTACATATTTGCAATTTTTAAAATATGTAGCATTTTCCATTAGTTGGCTTTGGAGTTGGAATTGTAATTTATAATAGTTTATTATCCAGCACTTTCTTTGAGTTTAGTTGGTTTGGGAGTTGGAATAGTAATTTCTTTAGGGTTTATGGTCCAGCACTTTCCCTGAGTGTAGATGGTTTTGTAGTTGAAACAGTCATTTCTTTGGGTTTATTATCCAGCACTTTCTCTGAGTTTAGTTGTTTTTGAATTTGGAATAGTAATTTATTATGGTTTATTATCCAGCACTTTCCCTGAGTTTAATTGGTTTTGGAGTTGGAATGGTAATTTATTATGGTTTATTATCCAGCATTTTCCCTGAGCTTAGTTGGTTTTGGAGTTAGGAATAGCAAATTGTTATTGTTTATTATGTAGTTTTTTAAAGAGTTTATATGGACATTCAAATAAAGAAGGAGACGTATGTTAGTTTGTATTGTTAATGTTTTGATTTACAAACATATGTATTATTTTGTTCACAATTATATTGTTTTTATTTAGTTTTGTTATACAATTTTTGACAATATTAAAGACATGATTCAGACGTTTTTTATATTATTCAGAATTTATTATAAAGTATAATAAATGTTTAAGACATATTTTTATGTACATTTGCCAAATTAAAAATATACTTTGATATATATATATATATATATATATTAACAGTTTAGAAAAATTGTACATTTTCTGGAGTATAGTAATTTAATAGTAAAGTAAATATTTGTTTCCAATTTTTAATTATAAACACTTTGATTTTTATCACTTATCATTTTTATGTGAAAAAGTCAACATTTTAGTACATTTCTTTTTACATTTTTTAGTGCATTTTATATAAGTTTATTTTTGTTGTGAAATGATATATGTATTTTACAAACGTATATTTTGTAATTTTTTTATTATTTAGTATATTAAATATTATTATTTAGAAAATAATATTTAATATATTAAATAATTTACAATTTGTTTTACAAATATATTTTTGTATCATATATATTTTTTTTAAACATTGTTATATTGGTTGCACATTTATAATAGTCTTATTGTAATTTTATATTTTAAAAGTGAGTACATGAAACAAACATACATTTAAATATATATTAAATATTATGTTTTTGATAATATAATATTTAGGGCCCGATTCTGATCTCAGACGGAAAGCATCCCGACCGAATTGGATTGGGAATACTTTCCGTACTGTGGTATATAAAATTACCGGGACTATTTTTCTATACATTAAATGACAATAAGGATAGCTCAATAAATGAGAGGCAGAGTCCGTGGTATCTGAGTCATACGGGCTTTAATTAAGTGGCTCGAGTCACTGGACATCGGGTTCCATCACCACTAGGGTTCAGGAAGGGATATTCAATATTTTATTAACATCACGCATTATATATAGTAAAACTGAACAGTTGCATTGAATACAGTAGGCGTAACAAGTGAAAAGAGAGAGATAAGAACATATGGGCGTGAAAGAAGGCGTGTAATAGGGCGTACACGGAGGTGTGTGCTGGAGGCGTCACAGAAGTGTCATAGGTGGGTGGATGCATAGAGAAAATCTGCAGGGTCAGCAGAAACCTTTACCACATATGCGCGCGCAACCGGGCATGACGTGGTATTGACGTGTAACTGGGGAGAGCTGAGGGACTTGACTTTAGCACTAGCAGAGGAGACTGATGTCTGGGATGTCAGAACGACCTGCACCTATAGCATATCTGAAATCTTGTGTTTGGAGGATGTATTATCTGAAGTAAAAGGTCTCTCGTGCAAAGGCCATTCATCACTGAATGCTAGTGGGTGCATACGTGTCTTCGTGCAATGCGCGGGGCCATGGGCCTACTATGGCAACGGGTACTGTAAATTACTTGCAAGGAGACAGGAAGGCCGGGCCCTTTGCTCTGCAGCCTGGAATATGTTTACCTATTTCACTAGACTGGAATGTGTTCTTGCGGAGGCTGAGCAGATAACTGTAGGCAAAATACCGTCTTGGCAGGCAGGCCAGGCTGAGCCGGGCACCGCTCGGCTGGGCAGGAAGTAAGGTAGAGGTCAGGGATGCATACCTAAACTGCAGCTTTCTGAGACAGAAGAGGTTCGGAGCCTGAATTCAGGGCCTGGCTCGGCTGAGCCAGAAAACGTGTGCTTCTCGATGTTAAAACGTATACTATGTAAATGCATTGGCAACGTAGGTTTTAAGGCTGAATTATCGTTTCCTTCATGGAGGGTCTGGTAGATGACATGTTAGCGTTGGACGCAAATGCAATTGCGTCTTCATTTCGGCCATGGAGGGAAAATGCATGGATGTCATGCACATACATTGAACGTTGGGGTACACGATAGGGGACATACTTGGCCATATAAAATTCAATTTTCCTCATTCCCTCCTTGTCCCCTACGTTCCCTTCAGGATATATCTATCTTCATGAGACCATCAATTTGTTCATATAACATCATTTGCTCGTCCTTTTTCTTTCGAGCACGGGATCGTGAACGTGAACGGGGAATACAAGCCGTGGCGCACAAGCCGCAAATCGTTGGGCCACATTGTAGACAGAGACAGCAACTGAATACTATAAGAAATACTAGCCCTAAGAATGACAGTACTTTCCATCCCCAGGCTGATATTACACTCCAGAGCCAACCGAACCAAGTCCAGGTGCCTGGATTCTGGTGTATCTGATGAGCTATTTTATGAAGCCTTGTTATTGCTGAATACACTGATGGTGCGTTATTAGGAATGAAAACACAACAACTGGAGCCGATCACTCTACAAGCTCCGCCCCTATCGGCCAGGATGACGTCAAGAACAAGGCGGTTCTGAAGAACAACAAGTCTCATAGCAGACTGTTCTTCGGTTAAGTTACCTAGGGCAGAAGTAGTCTCATTCACTACTGCTTCAAGGGTTCTGGTCAACCTGCGTATTAATTTACTATTTTGGATGGGACCTATGAAGAAAAAGAAACCTTTATTGAAATCCGTATACTGTTCCAATGTAGTTTCAGTCTGGTCGACGATTGGGGACTCAATCTCCCTCCTATGTCTTATATGCACAAGATGGGTATCTCGATGATAATTGGATGGGGCTAGAAAAACTGGTGGCAGTAGGAACGCAATATAACATGTTCCACCCCAATCTAATGGCAGACGTACATAAGCTGTCTGACCACAAATAAAATAGGAATGACGGGAAGCTTTGAAAGTAGACTTTCCTTTATCACTGAATTCAACCACAGTATTACAATCACTGTGTTCTAGATGTACTGAACCATTCTTCCTAACGCATAATTCACCCTTTACTGGTAGAACTGTTATAAATGGCAAGTCCGAATTAGTCTCGGACTGAACGTTCAGAATCATGAGGTTAAGGGAAAAATTACCTAAATCATACACTTCATTTTCTAGATCGGTCCCTGTCCTTTGGGGAAGACCGTCTTTGTCTGGGAAACAGGCTTTATTCATAACTGTATTCAGGTCTCCCCATATCCAATTGCTCTGGGAAACTGTGGACTTACTGCCTAATGAGGACATTAATGCAAACCATGCTCCGCACGAACCATTGTGCGAAAACGGATAAGGAAAGAGGGGCAGAGCTCCCTTCATTTTCTAGTAAGGTGGGAGTCGGCCACATACCCAGCAATTCGTGACATTGCTGGTCTGGTGAGAATGGTGTAACATGCGGATAAAAGTGTTGTTGCGCAGTGCAAGTCGATAGGATAGTTCGTGAGGGGGCAGGTCACTGAATGTGTGCTCTACGGTGTCATTAAAGGGAGAATGTACATGTGAACCAAGCAGAGGAAAGAAAACATGTAACGTCCAGCTTATACATATGATCGTAATACTCAGAAAAAACATAAAAAGCAATGTAACGATGCATCTACTACGTAGATTTTTACAGTATTTCATTTTCATTATTTCATGTCTATCTCTCTCACTATTTGGGTCTATCTCATACATGTCAGAAAACCTGTCTAACCGCTTCACCCGAGGGGGACTTAAACAATTAAACGCTGTCTGACTTACTAGACCTTAATTTGGCTTTGTACTGCTGCTGAGTTTTCTCTAACAGAGGGAGTTTAGTGTCAGTATCTGAATCTGGGCAGTCCTTGGGAAATGTCTCTGGACACAGTCCATGGAATCTTTTGATGTGGCTGGAATGGAGCCAGCCTTTTCGTCCCTCCACTTTTACTGCGGTCCTCGTGGTCATCAACACCAGCTTCGGCTCCCGCCACCTGGGCTCCAGAGGGCTTGAGCGGTCTAAGTTCCGTATACAAACAAGGTCCCCCGGAACGATTTCATGCGGTTTCACTTGGGTGTTGTCCGGGAAAGCAGCCGCGACCTGTGAACGACAAGAGAGTAGTGCAGACATCAAGGAAGCCAGGTAATCTGTCAGCATATTACTATCAACATCGGTGATCTTGCGCGGCATAGGCGTACCCCACATATTTGGGGGACGACCGAAAACAATCTCATAAGGAGATAATCCGGTTCTGGAATGAGCTACCATACGCATGTAAAAGAGGGCAACCGGCAGGGCTACCATCCAATCTACACCTTTTTCTGCACAGACCTTCGCTAACCGTGTTTTCAGAGTCTGATTGTGTCGCTCGACGAGGCCTGCTGCCTCGGGGTGTCGTACGCAGTGAAATTTCTACTGGTACCCTAACAGGAGTGATACCTGTTTCATGAGCTCGGACGAGAATGGCTGTCCATTATCTGAGTACACGACACGGGGCAAACCGTATCGTGGGAAGAATTCACGAACCAACTGCTTGGCAGTGGTCACAGCAGTGTAATCTGGGACTGGATAAGCTTCTGTCCATCTGGATAGGGCACATACAACTACGAGGACATACTTAAAACCTCAACATCGATCCATCTGGATATAATCCATCTGGAGGACTTCAAAAGGGTGGTCAGGAGGATGAAATCCACCTCGTTCCACGGGAATACCTTTGCCTGGATTGAACTGACAACAGATCATGCAGGTACGCACTTTCTGTTTTGCTGCTGCACGTAAATGTTTGTTGAACCAAATGTTTTGTATGCTGTCTAACATGGCTTTTTCTCCTAAGTGTGCTGGACTATGTGCTGTATTAATGATAACTTGAACCATAGAGTCGGGGAGAAACCATGTGGCTTTCCCCTTTGTCATCCATCCCTGATCTGTCTGGACCCCTCCTTGTTCAGTCCATTTCTTGATTTCGTCTGGAGTAGCATGTGTCTGTATGTCGAGTACATCTTGTGTGGGATCCCTGACTGTCATGCAATTCGTCAGTGTCGGTACTTCGGACTTTGTCGTGTCAGCTGGAATATCTGTATGAGTCTGAGCTGTAAACTTGGCTGTTCTATCTGCCAAGTTGTTACCCTGGGAAATGGTGTCAGTAACTTTCGTATGTGCTTTGCACTTCATGATGGCTATGGCTGTAGGCAAGTGTATTGCGTCTAACAGTGCTTGAATGAGGGGACCATGCTGTATCTTGCTCCATGAGAAGTCATAAAACCTCTCTCTTGCCAGAGGACTCCAAAGTTGTGAACGACTCCGAATGCATACCGTGAATCTGTATATATGTTTACTTTCAGGTTCTTGGCTCGTATGCAGGCTTGGGTCAGAGCAATGAGCTCTGCTGCTTGGGCAGACAGGGTGTCAATACGATGTGTTTCTATGACTTCAGTTTCAGTGGTCACTGCATATGCGGCCACTAACTCTCCTGTACTTGTTCTCATACACGAACCATCCACATAAAGTGTCAGGTCTGGGTCGGGTAATGCAATGTCTGTCAAGTCTAGTCTTGGCTTCGTCATGGTGTTAATGACTTCCACACAGTCATGTGGCATAAGGTCTGCTGTAACCGAGGGTAACAGTGTAGCAGGGTTCAATATGTTGCAACGTCTGATCTCTATGTGTGGCTGAAACAGTGTCAGTTCATATCCTGTCAGCCTTGCTATGGTCAAGTGCTGAGTCTGTGTCCTGTTTAAGAGAACTTCCACGGAGTGTGGAACCTGTACTGTCAGGGGTTGTCCTAACACTATGGAGTAGCTTTGTCTGATAGCTAAAGCTGTTGCTGCAACTGATTTTAGGCACGCAGGCAAGGCCTGGGCTACTGGATCCAATGTACTAGAAAAATAAGCACAAGGCTTGTGTTTTCCTGCTTGATCTTGTGTGAGAACAGATAATGCTGTGCCATCGCGTTCAGTGACAAAAAGTGTAAAAGGTTTGCTGTAACATTGTGTCGCTAAAACAGGTGCTTGACATAGGGCTTTCTTCAATTCGTCAAAAGCAAGTATGTGTTCCTGAGTCCAAGGGAGGACAGTCGAAGTCGCTGCCTCCTGTGTTGTCAACTGTATGAGTGGTTCGGCTAGATATGCATACTGGGGAATCCATTGTCTACAGTAAGAAGTGAGGCCAATGAAGGCCCGCACTTCCTTTTGTGTCTTGGGCTGTGGAAGATGTGCAATTAACTGGATGCAATCAGGTGTCAGCTGTCTACCCCTCTTGGACAGCAAGTGTCCAAGGTAAACCACTTGCTGGGCACAAAATTGTAGCTTCGAAGGGGACACTTTATGCCCCTTTTCAGCCAGAAAATACAAGACTGTCAGTGATGCACGTTCGCAATCACGTTCTGTTCGTTCTGTGATCAACAGGTCATTGACGTACTGGAGCAGGGCAGTGTCAGTAGGCATGTGAATACTGTCTAGTTGTCGTTTCAGTGCTTGGCTGTAAATACTAGGGCTTTCTGTGAACCCTTGAGGAGCACGTGCAAATTTAAAACTTCGGCCATTTAAACAGAATCCGAAAAGATACTGGCTTTCCGGATGGATGGGAACACTAAAGAAGGCGTTCTTGAGATCAATTACAGTGAAGAACGCGGCTTCGGAATCAATGGCAGTCAATAGGGAGGAAATGTCTGGGACCACCGGATACTGGGGTATGATACATTTGTTGAGTTCTCGAAGGTCGATCACCAGTCTGTAGACCGGTGGTGCATTCGGGTCAGTTCGTTTAAGAATCGGGATGATAGGAGAATTACATACATTGGAGTCAGTTTCTACAACCACTCCTTGAGCAATGAGTTCGTCAATAATTTTCAGTAAGGCCGCTACAGCCTCAGGTGGTAATTTGTATTGTCGTATTCGGGGCAGTACTACTCCTTGTCTAAGAGTGACACGGTATGGTGTAATGTGCATGCAACCTACATCAGTTGGATCTTGCGCCCATAAATGCTGTGGTACATTCTGTAATCTCGGATCAAAATCTCTTAACACATAATGTCCTTTAAAATCACGTAAAAACAATCTCACTCCTTCCGGAGAACAACAAATCACTGCTCCTAGTTCTTTCAATGTTTTTATACCAAGTAAGTTTTCTGGACATGATTTCGTAAGTAACAAGTCTGTAGTGCGGGACAATGGACCAACTTCTAGGGAAACTGGTTTTGACACTTCGTTAACAATAGGCTTTCCTGAAAATCACAGGGAAACATTTCTTGAGCCTGAGAGGGGAGCCCCTGGAACCTCGTCATGACTGATGGTAGTTCTGCTTGCCCCTGTGTCAATCAAAAATTTTCTGTCTTTCCCTAATACCTGACTATGTACATAGGGACCCTCTTGATCTACAGGAACCTTGATAAGAGGCAAGCCAACCTCCCTCTCTAGGCTGTTTCATGAATACTGTTGATAATCGGGATAATCTGACTGTGCATACTGGTACATTTGCTGTGTAACTTGTTGTGTGGCAGCTATGGGCTGGGGTACGGCTACTGTCTGTTGTGTATTCTGAGGAGGTTGCATGTTCTGCGGAACATGTTCCTGTCGTGGAGGACGCGGTCTTTCTTTCGTCTTACCGGTAGCTATATTGTGTTTCAGAACGGCGCATTCGTTTATATAGTGACCTGGCTGTTTACAGTAATTGCACGTCCCTTTTACAGGAGCTGCAGAATGACTGGTCGGTGTCGTACCCCTCTTCTGACTATCAGCTGGGACAGACTGAGCAACTAGTACTTTCATTTTCGTGTCTTTCATGCGTCTCTTTTCGTGTTCTTGTTCCTCTCTGATTCGATTCTGGTGGTACTGTAACATTTGTAACATTTGGGAAGGGGTATTAGCTTGCCAGGTACTCTCAACTTTTAGTACTCTATTTTTAACTTGTGGTAAGGAATTCTCTACTAATTTGGTCACAAAAAGATGTGGGTATGATTCACTACTTGTTTTTAGCCCGCTATTAATAATGAAACATTTCTCGAATCTGGAATAATAATCACTAGTGTCTTCGTCTTGTTTCTGTCTGCAGGCTGAGATGGCATCCCAGTCTTCCTTTTTAGTAGCTAGTAATCTTGGCAAAACCTGTATTAACAACTCGGGCAATGCTCTGGCTTTTTCCCCGAGACCAGTACCAGGGATTCGTGTATTATCTTTGTTTTCTAATTCTGCCCAGTCAATCTTTTTCTCTCCCACCTCCCATTCTTTTTCTTTAAGTTTTTCGTAAATGCCGGCTGGCAACAGTACCTTTAACATTTTAATGATATCGGGATACGTATACTCCCCCATGCGGAGCATATCTTTTAATTCACGGTGGAACCCTCCCGGATCTTTATCGTGACAGGGCACTAATTTTTTCATTTCCAATAGTTCTATTTTCGTTAAGGGGGTGTAAACAAATACTCGTTCGAGCTCACCACCTGTTGCCCGGACGGGATGAACTTCTCGTAAGGGATTCTGTCTGTCTATGTAAAATGTTTTCCTTACTGGGGGAGGAACAGGAATGAAATGTGGAGTCAAGAAAGTCCTGTATTTGTGTCGCTGTTCTAGAATGACATTATCAAATCGGTACCTAGGCCTCTCCATCTATTTAAGAGTAACTCTTCCAATACATTATATAGGGCACCTGGATCGGAATGCTGACTTTCGTACAGTGTATTGAGATGTTGGATCATGTACATACCAACTAGTCGCTGTTCATCGGGGGAAAGATTCAAAAATGTTTGCGCCACTACGTCATCTTTATATATGGTAGAATTGCTAGCCCATTGAACTGCTGACCGGGCTAGTTCCTGTTCATGCATGGTTCTAAGCTCAATGTAACCTATTCGTTGTTTCATTACTTTATCAGTGGCTTGGAATAGATGCTCAAGAGAACATTGTTCTGGTATGGGAGAAAGAAAACTTGACTTACATTCTAGGCGTATGGGTTTGTCAAAAGGTCTCGCCCTACCTACGTACGCTATTCTATTTGGGTTCTCTGTTTCTATATCATCGTCTTCTGAGACTTCATCCTCCTTCTCGGTTTCGTTCTTGTTGGCACGTTCTTTCTCACGTATGTCTAGAATTTCCTTACGGATTTTCCTGTACATGGCCTCTATACTACTTTGTTTATCATGCTTTCCGACCGCTATGTTATCACTCCAATTTAACATACGTTTAGTTACTTCTCTGTGTGGTTGATCTTGTTCCCTGATCAAACAATTTATCAAGAACTGTAAAATCAAACGTTGAGTTTCCACCTTTCTGTGTGCCATGGCCTCCTGTATACTTTCTGGTCCCTCCCCCGTTCTAATGAAGTGGTATATCTTGTCTAATTTCTCTTTCATGCCTGGTAAAGTGATCAAATAATCTGTAACGCGCCTTAATCGTAGTGAGTGTAAGACCAATGAGTCCTCACCCGGTACTGGATCATATATACAATCAGTAAGGTTCTTTCTAAGGGTTGCGTATGTTGCCTTTGGCGTTTGTTCCAGTGCTAAATCTCGTAATGATATTCGTTTTACTTGAGGAGGAGTGGAGAAACCCCCTCCTGCGGCTCCTAGATGTGAGCCACCGGGGCTTGCAGGAAACGTTGGTGCTGGTAAAGTAGGTGTAGGTAAAGTGGGTTGGTCCTGGTTTACAGGTGGAGTAAAAGGATTGCCAGGACCAGTAGCAGGAGGAACAGTGGGAGGAATCGTGTTATTAACAGGGTTGTGAGGTTGAACATTTGGAGGAGGATTTGTATTTGCATACTCTGGGACAGTGTCGTCTAAGTAGGAAGAAAGGAAAATTTCCGCTGCGGTCTGTTTATGACGTAGCTTAGTCGGGACCAATGGTGGCGGCAAATTACAGGGTACTTCCGGGGTCGCCTTAGGTTGGCCCTCGGCGAGAAGGGGGTACATGCCTTTAATGAGGGCATTTCTTTGTCTGTCTAATTGTTCTGCTTTTACTCTTTCGCCTTCTTCTAGTAATTCTTTTTCTTGGGCTTTTTCTGATACTTCTCTATTTCTCTCTGCTTGCCTGTATTCTTTCTCTGTTCTTCTATGCGCTTCTTTTCACCATAATTCTATGGCATCTTTCTGGGATTGTCTGGCTTTCTTTTTCCACAATGCTTCTTCTACTCTCATGATGCAATCAGCATCCCATGTCCCTGAGACAGGCCATCTATATTTCTCTTCCAGATCTTTGGTGTAGTCAACCCATAAGTCTAAGTACAGTATGGCATCTAAGCCATGCTTATGGTACATAAAATGTCCAGGAGTGTCCCTAGGCGGGACGGGAACTGCTTCTTCGAGTATCCCTTTCCTGGATCCTATCTGACGTAATTTCGAAAACAGCGGCATATTTGAACTTACTTGAACGTGAACACAATGAACACAGTAATGAATTGTAAACAATCATTCAAACAGATACTATCTGGTACATAGAAAAACACAATTCTGAAAATCTCGAGAGACAATACTAGAATACTGAATTACTGGATGCACTGCTAAAACAGTTCAGACATACCGGTCCCATAAAGAGACACGTCATACCGTATCCACCTAAGTGAACACGTCTGGACCGGGTCTGCGTACCCAGACCCGTCTTGACCGGGCACAAATTAATGAACCCGTCTAGATGCGTTCCCAACAACGGTACTCACCGGGAAGCAAAACTGAAGGCCTCGGAAACTCGACACTGGACTGGACTGGACTGCTACCGCGTCTGGCTGCTGCTACGCATGCGCTTCGGAACAGGTGGGCCTCCGGATACCTCGGACCTTGCTCTCTCGGCTTGGGCTCTAGTCGGGACTCTCCGCATTCCTCACCGCCTCATCTGGATGCTGGATCGCAGTCTCCGTCTCCTCCGTGGGCCTGAGGGAGTTAGCAGGAAAACCCGCGAGTGTGCACATAAAGGGGTCCGTCACGGCTGTAGAAGGGGTCAGGGGCCTGCGTTACATCGCCGGCGCGTGGGGAAGGGGAGGGGTCCCTATTCAGGCGCCAGATTATGTGGTAAATAAAATTACCGGGACTATTTTTCTATACATTAAATGACAATAAGGATAGCTCAATAAATGAGAGGCAGAGTCCGTGCTATCTGAGTCATACCGGCTTTAATTAAGTGGCTCGAGTCACTGGACATCGGGTTCCATCACCACTAGGGTTCAGGAAGGGATATTCAACATTTTATTAACATCACGCATTATATATAGTAAAACTGAACAGTTGCATTGAATACAGTAGGCGTAACAAGTGAAAAGAGAGAGATAAGAACATATGGGCGTGAAAGAAGGCGTGTAATAGGGCATACACGGAGGTGTGTGCTGGAGGCGTCACAGAAGTGTCATAGGTGGGTGGATGCATAGAGAAAATCTGCAGGGTCAGCAGAAACCTTTACCACATATGCGCGCGCAACCGGGCATGACGTGGTATTGACGTGTAACTGGGGAGAGCTGAGGGACTTGACTTTAGCACTAGCAGAGGAGACTGATGTCTGGGATGTCAGAACGACCTGCACCTATAGCATATCTGATATCTTGTGTTTGGAGGATGTATTATCTGAAGTAAAAGGTCTCTCGTGCAAAGGCCATTCATCACTGAATGCTAGTGGGTGCATACGTGTCTTCGTGCAATGCGCGGGGCCATGGGCCTACTATGGCAACGGGTACTGTAAATTACTTGCAAGGAGACAGGAAGCCGGGCCCTTTGCTCTGCAGCCTGGAATATGTTTACCTATTTCACTAGACTGGAATGTGTTCTTGCGGAGGCTGAGCAGATAACTGTAGGCAAAATACCGTCTTGGCAGGCAGGCCAGGCTGAGCCGGGCACCGCTCGGCTGGGCAGGAAGTAAGGTAGAGGTCAGGGATGCATACCTAAACTGCAGCTTTCTGAGACAGAAGAGGTTCGGAGCCTGAATTCAGGGCCTGGCTGAGCCAGAAAACGTGTGCTTCTCGATGTTAAAATGTATACCATGTAAATGCATTGGCAACGTAGGTTTTAAGGCTGAATTATCGTTTCCTTCATGGAGGGTCTGGTAGATGACATGTTAGCGTTGGACGCAAATGCAATTGCGTCTTCATTTCGGCCATGGAGGGAAAATGCATGGATGTCATGCACATACATTGAACGTTGGGGTACACAATAGGGGACATACTTGGCCATATAAAATTCAATTTTCCTCAGTACGACGGCCGGAAGGCCTCTGGGCGACGGACTACGACATATCCCATGTTAAACACAACCGAGTGGTACGGAACACTATCATTTTGAGCGAAGCCTCTGTAAACAGCACTGATGCGATCGACTCATTTGCAAATGCTCAAGAATAGCATGCTGGGCACAAATCCGACTCGTATCAACACACGAGCAGATGATGTTGCATGAGGCTCAGTTACGGAACTGTGCGGTTCACTGTATTAAATGTCAAGGGGAGAGTCAAAAACAGTCAAAACAACCATTGGCTACTGCCCAGAAAAAATGTAAACCACACCCACAAATATACCTGTATAAAGAGCCAACACCATTACCATGATCCTTTGCCACAACTACTAATAGGTCCAAGGAGCTACCACCACCCATTTCCTACTCTTTGCCTTACACACTCACACACCACACACCTTGCACAGATTTCATTTCATACAAAACCACACAAACACACACCTTTTGGCATATGATTTGATTTGATTTGATTTGTCAACTTGTAAAGCGCGCGAATGCCCATGGGCGTCTTGGCGCTATGATAGATCCTTCCATTTCCTGAACGGTGTCTAATGTTATGCAGAGAATAGCCATGTTTTTACGTTCTTTCTAAAGGATTCCAGCGATGGACAGGTTTTCATGGCAAGAGGTAGCTGATTCCAGGTATGTGCTGCGTGTACAAGGAAGCTTCTACCGCCCCAGTTAGCTCGTCTAAATCTGGGAACGGTAATTAGTTTCAATTCGCCGGATCTCAGAGGTCTAGTTGGTTCATATTGTTTCAGATGATACCTTAAAAATTGTGATCCTTTTCCCTGAAATGCCTTATAGGCCAGGCAGAGTGATTTAAATTTCACCCTCTTTGCAATTGGCAGCCAATGCAAAGATTTTAGTTTGTGAGTAATTGGCTCAAACTTAGGTATGCCTAAAACCAATCTGGCTGCTGCATTTTGCAGACGTTGTAGTTTGTCTATAACTTTTGTCCTGGCTCCGGCATATAGACCATTTCCGTAATCCAGTCTCGCCAATGCTAATGCGGTTACTACCGTTTTACGTGAGTCCTGTGGTAGATAGGGAAGTAACTTTTTTTATCATTTTTAGAATATACCAGAGTGTTGATGACAACTTGCTGGCTTGGGCTTCAAATGATAAATTGATGTCAAGAGTGAAGCCCAGATTCTTCACTTTTTCTGATGATCCTGGGCATCTGCCCAAGTCCTTGGGCCACCAGGCGGGGGACCAGATGTTTGTGTCACCACCTAGTATCATCACTTCACTCTTATCTCCGTTGAGCTTTAGGCAATTCTTTTCCATCCATTGACTGACCTGTATCATACAAGTTTAGAATTTTTCTGCTGTTTCCTCTACATCCTTGCTTATGGTCACCACAATTTGAGTGTCGTCAGCGTAGGATATTGGGGTGAAACCACAGTTTCTTATTATATCTGCAAGGGGGGCCACATATAAGTTAAAAAGGGTGGGGCTCAGCGAGGAACCCTGCGGGACCCCGCATGGTAGATTAAAGGATTTGGATTTCGCTCCTCCTACTTCTATTGTGAAGGTTCGGTTGGCTAGGTAGGATGCAATAAGGGTATATGCTGAATCATGTATTTCTGCTGTTTTTAAAAGATTTAGAAGAATCTCATGACTGACCTTATCGAAGGCCGCCGATAGGTCGAGTAGTATCAAGGCGGCCTTCGCTCCGTTGTCCATCACTTTTCTGAGTTCCTCCACAGGTGTGATTAAAGCAGTTTCTGTTCCGTGTCCTTCGCGGAACCCAAACTGTGAATGATCCAGCCAGTTACCGTCCATCACATAGTGGGATAGCTGTTTGTTTAAGATTTTCTCTAATATTTTAGCAGCGAAAGGGATCCTAGCTATTGGTCTATAGTTGCTTGGTTCTCCACAGACCAGATTTGATTTTTTTAGTAGTGGTCTGATTGATATATTTTTCCAGTCATCTGGAAAGGTGTTGGTTCCGAGTATTTGACCAAATAATTTTTCTAATACCAGGCTCAGTTGTTCTGAACAGATTTGCATCGTTTTGGGTGGACAAGGGTCTGTTGGGCTACCTGAGTTGATGGTGAGTAATTCTTTCTGAATTTGATCCTTTGTTGGAGGGGTAAATTGGAACAATGTGGGTTGAATTATTTGTTCCACTAAATTTGTTGATTGTGAGGTGGCCTGGTTTGCCTGGTTTGCTTTATCTGTAATATGACTTTTAAAGGAGTCATAAACTGAGGACACCTTTTTTACGAAAAATTCACCTAGTGTATTGCAGAATTCTGATGACATTTCTTCTAACGTGTTATTTTCAATTTTTGAAAGTTTTTTAACATTAGAGAAGAGGGTTTTACTGGAGTTTTTTGAATCATTAATTTTTTGAACAAAGTATTTGCTTTTCTCTGATGTTATTAATTTTTTATAGCTAGCTAGAGCTGCTTTATATTCTTTTTTTTGCTGTATGTCATAATTGGTTCTCCACTTTTTTTTCTGCTCTTCTACATGATTGTTTTTGTTTCTTCAAGGCTTCTGAAAACCATGGTTGTGTAGGGGTCTTTCTTTTAAAAGTAACTTTCTTTTGTGGAACTGTAAGTTGGACTGCGTTCTCCCGCCATTTATTGAATTGTTTACAGGCTTTATTGCTGTCTACATCTAGAGTTGGATAGGATGAGCATAGAGTATCCATAAATGCCTGGGGCTGGATTTTGGACCAGTCATGATATGTGGTGGTTTTTTTTATGGCTTCAGCCGGTCTTCCTGTAACTTGTGCAATTTCTATTGAGAAGGAGACCATCTTATGATCTGACCATGGGATCGTGAGCGTATCAATTTTATTTATCTTCTGACATGATGTAAAAATACCATCCAGAGTGTGGCCGGCGCAGTGCGTATCTGAATGTACTTTTTGCTCTAAGTCAAAATTTGCCATTTCATCTTTAAATGAAATTACCTTGGGGTCAGATGTTTTCTCCAGATGTATATTAAAGTCTCCTAGAATTGTATAGTCAAGACTCGTCACGCTTAATTCTAGAAATGGACTTAAAATCTCAATTAAAGGCATTTTGGCATTAAGTGGTCTATAGATCAGTAGGCCATTAAATGTATAATTGTTGGTAATTTTTATTTGAAAAGTTAACGTTTCACAGTCTGGGTTGCTTCCTTTGTCTGAACTTTTGATCTTAAATTCCTCCTTAGCTATAATTGCTAATCCTCCTCCGCGTTTCATTTTTCTATCTGCTCTGTAGATAGAGAAACCCTCTGGAATCGCAAGGGTCCGATCAGCGTCAGATGCCTCGTCTGCCCACGTTTCAGTAACAAATAGAAGATCTATATTTTGGCTTTCAATTAACTCTGCTGTGTGGACATTGTGTTTAACCATAGATCTAACATTGATTAGTCCTGCTTTAATAGTTGAGTTTCTATAGATTGGTATCTTAGGTTGGTTGTGGATCATATTAGGAGCTCTAATCCGTGAGAAATCAAATGCTTGTGAGCAGGATGAACAGGTCTTACCTTCCTTATATAAGTCGATCGGAGTGCATGTGGCGCAAGGTTTCAGTGATAGGAGCTCCTGGCTGGAATATGTCCATCCTCTTTTATCGGTATAATTTCGGTCAGGGGGCATGGCCCTGGGCCCGGTCCCGGCGCGGACGGGCGCAGACGGGCTTGCCTTAGGCACTCCCGCTGCGCTCGTCCGCTGCGCGTTCGGGGAATGCACATAAATTATAGGAGAGAGGGGCTGTGGGCGGGGGGTGTGGCCTTACGAGAGCCCGCAACAGCATTAAAATCCACTGCGCGGTGGGGCCCAGTGCGTTTAAATCCGAGCTTTAGTGGCCAGGGAGAGGGGATCAGATGGATAAAAACACAGTAAGTACAGTTAAATTTTTAAATTAATGGCGATCCATTCTCCCGGCTTCCGCCTCAGTAGATGGTTGTTTCTAGGTAGCGCTTGTATTCAGGGCCCTTTATATACCTGCGGCAGGGGGTGTTGCCTTACGAGAGTGGGCGTGGCCTTGGGGTCTCCGGTAATGGCGGCAATAATGTTTTCAAAGCCCGCGACAGCGTTAATATCCACTGCGCGGTGGTGCCCAGTGAGTTTAAATCCAAGCTTTAGTGCCCAGGGAGAGGGGATCAGATGGATAAAAACACAGTAAGTACAGTGAAATTTTAAAATTAATGGCGATCGATTCTCCGGGCTTCCGCCTCAGGAGATGGTTGTTTCTAGGTAGCGCTTGTATTCAGCGCCCTTTATATACCTGCGGCGGGGCGTGGCTTTACGAGAGTGGGCTTGGCTTTGGGGTCTCCGGTAATGGCGGAAATAATGTTTTCAAAGCCAGCGACAGCGTTAATATCCGCTGCGCGGTGGTGCCCAGTGCGTTTAAATCCAAGCTTTAGTGCCCAGGGAGAGGGGATCAGATGGATAAAAACACAGTAAGTACAGTTAAATTTTAAAATTAAGGGCGATTGATTCTCCTGGCTTCCGCCTCAGGAGATGGTTGTTTCTAGGTAGCGCTTGTATTCAGCGCCCTTTATATACCTGCGGCAGGGGCGTGGCCTTACGAGAGTGGGCGTGGCCTTGGGGTCTCCGGTAATGGCGGCAATAATGTTTTCAAAGCCTGCGACAGCGTTAATATCCGCTGCGCGGTGGTGCCCAGTGCGTTTAAATCCAAGCTTTAGTGCCCAGGGAGAGGGGATCAGATGGATAAAAACACAGTAAGTACATTAAAAAATTTTAATTAATGGCGATCGATTCTCCCGGCTTCCGCCTCAGGAGATGGTTGTCTCTTGGTAGCGCTTGTATTCAGTGCCCTTTATATACCTGCGGCGGGGGCGTGGCCTTACGAGAGTGGGCGTGGCCTTGGGGTCTCCGGTAATGGCGGCAATAATGTTTTCAAAGCCCGCAACAACGTTAATATCCGCTGCGCGGTGGTGCCCAGTGCGTTTAAATCCAAGCTGTAGTGCCCAGGGAGAGGGGATCAGATGGATAAAAACACAGTAAGTACAGTTAAATTTTAAAATTAATGGCGATCGATTCTCCCGGCTTCCGCCTCAGGAGATATTTGCACTCACATCCACACTCACCCTGACCTTCACATTCACCCTCAACATGGCCAAAAAAAAGCAGCCACGTATTACAGATAAGAAGTTGGAAGTGCTTGTAGATGAGATTGTTAGAATAGAGCCACAATTGTTTGGGAACCTAGTCCAACAGACCCACTTTCAAAGAAAAATAAGATGTGGGAGAGGATAGTTAACAAGGTGAATGCTCAAACACCTTGCCTGTGTGCAATGGATGATATCAGGACCAGGTACTATGATGTACGAAGGAGGGTCAATAAGCTGATAGCCAGGCAACACTATTAAAGTCAGCAGACTAATGGTGACTAATGGTGACCGTCATGCACTACCTGTCCACTTCACCTCCTGGGAGGAGAAGGTGCTTGACATCCTTCTGCCTGAGGGCATCTATGGAATACCAGGATGCCAAGAGTCTGGTGAGTACACAATCCACATTCAAACACAGTCATTCATCACACCCCTAGAGACATCACTGTAAAGGATGCAGTTAAACAAAGGACATTATAAATATACATAATTTACTAGATTATAAGACAAGTGATATGTATGTCAGATAGTTAACAAAAAGACCACAAATCATATTGAAAATGCACTAAACTATAACCATGTACATACTTCTCACAAACTCACAGCAATGCCTTCTGCTCCAAACAACTTGCACCAGTGTCAGACATTATGGCCCAGTACTC
This sequence comes from Lissotriton vulgaris, assembly GCF_964263255.1. NCBI lineage: Eukaryota > Metazoa > Chordata > Amphibia > Caudata > Salamandridae > Lissotriton > Lissotriton vulgaris. Next base: position 598,259,645 of record NC_141691.1, read on the forward strand.
TTCCACTCACTCACTCACAGGAAAGCTCAGTCACAGGTAGGCTGTTTGGGATGGCTGGGAAGGGGGTTGTGCACAGGCCCAATGGCACTTGTAGTCAATGCAAACACTCTTTCCCACACATAGCCCACACAGACACACGTGGACTATGTGAGCCTCACAGTCACAAGAAAAGTATTAGCAAGATGGTTGACACTGCTGCATGGTGTCAGGTACACAAGGCCTGAGGGGAGCTGTAGTCAAGTCAAACAACAGGCACCGCATCAGACAATTTGACCCGTGGTTTTCCGCTCACTCAGAGGAAAGCTCAGTCACAGGTAGGCAATTTGGGATGGCTGGGAAGGGGTGTGTGGGTACTGGCCCTATGGCACTTGTAGTCACTGCAAACACTCCTCCCCACACACAGCTTTACAGTCAGTCGAAGCATATTAGCAAGATGATTGACACTGCTGGATGGTGTCAGTAGCACAAGGCCTTAGGGGAGTTGTAGAAAAGTCTAACAACAGGTACCAGTGTCAGACATTTTGGCCCGTACTTTTCCACTCGCTCACTGGAAAGTTCAGTCAAAGGTAGGCTGTTTGTCATGGCTTGGAAGGGGGTGTGGGCACAGACCTCATGGCACTTGTGGTCACTGCAAACACTCCTCCCCACACACAGCGCACACAGAGACACTGGGACTATGTGAGCCTCACAGTCAGTGGAAAAGTACTTGCAAGGTGGAAGACACTGCTGCATAGTCTCAGAGTTGACCACAACTCACATCATGGACTTGTGCGCCTCAGGCCAGTCCCCAGTATGAGCCATCTTGATAGTACATTTCTATTCACTATCAGGGATAGCATAGTCCCAGGTCTGCTGTCGCTGTTGGCTGGGAAGGTGTGTGTAGGACAGGGCATGATGGAAGTTGAAGTCAGTGCAAACACTTATCCTCACACACAGACCAACAAGACCACATACAACTGAGCTTTCATGACAGTTAATGGGAATATACTAGCAAGATGACTGGCCCTGTGGACTGCCATTTGGAGCTCAAGCACAGTTGGTGAGTTGTGGACAAATCAGACACCAGTCACCAGTGTCAGACATTTTGGAAGCACATTGCTACTCACTGTCAGGAAAGTAGGCTCATAGGTAAGATGTTTAGGATGGTTAGGAAGGTGTGTGGAGAACAGAGCCTGATGGGAGATGGAGTCAGGGCAAACACTCCTCCTCCCAAACAGAACAAACAGACCACCAAGAACCATGCTTACCTGAGAGTGAGTAGAAATCTACTGATGAAATGGCTGACACTGGGGACTTCTGTCTGGACACCTTTATCCTGATTGGAGTTGTGGATAAATAGGCACCAGTCATCAGTGTCAAACAACTTGCAAGTACATTCACACTCACTGTCAGGGAAGCTGAGTTACAGGTAGGCTTTTGCTGCTGGCTGGGAAGGTGTGTGGGGGACAAGGCCTGATGTGACTTGTAGCCCTTGCAAATACTCATCCTCATACCTAGCCATGCCTACTACTCTGGGCTTATGCTTACCTCACAGTGAGGGGAAGTGGACTAGCAAGGTGGCTGATACTGCTGTTTGGTGTGTATAGCATAAGGCCTTGCTGTGTGTTGTAGCCAAAGTCAAACAGGCACCAGTGTCAGTCATTTTGGAAGTACATTTACACTCACTGTCAGGTAAGCATGGTTCCTTGCGGGCTGTTTAGGATGCGTCGGAGGAGGAGTGTGAGCTCTGATTACATCTCCCAGCAGGCCCTGTTTTACACACACTCTATCCACCCAGCACAAAAAGCCCATCTGGAGCTAAGCCTACCTGGCAGTGAGTGGATATGTATTGCTAAGATAGATGACACTGGGGACTGCTGTGTGGACCTCAAGGCACTGTTGGGATGTGTGGCCAAATCAGAGACCAGGCACAAGTGTCACACATCTTGATAATGATTTAACAACCACTCTTACAAAACCATTCTGACATGTGATCAGTTGTCTCTGGGTTGGAAGAGTGTGTGAAGGACAGAGCCTGGTGTAAGCCAGAGTAATGATAAATACTACTACACACACCACAAACAACCACTTCATCTGGGCCTGTGCCTACCTGACAATAAATGGAAGTGCAACAGCAAGATGTCTGACACTGGTGCATTGTGTATTGGCCACAAGGACTTGATATTTGGATTCAAATTTAACACCAGGCACCAGTGTCAGCCATCTTTGTCAGTACATATACGCTCACTTGCAGGAAAACAAAGTTCCAGGGGTGATGTTTTTAAACACAGGAAATAATGTGTGCAATACAGAGTCTGATGGGATGTCTGGCCATTGCAAACACTGCTCCTCACACACAGCCATAAAAGACCACTAACAACCATGATTACCTGACAGTGAGTGGACATCCAATTATAAAATGACAGAGACTGGGGCCTGGTGCATGGAGTAAAAGGCCATGAGGGGACTTTTCTTCAAGTGAGATACCAGTTCCCAGTGCCAGTCAGGTGGCAGGGACAGTTTTTCACACTGTGAGGTAAGCTTTTGACCTGTTGGCCTGTTTGCGTCGGGCAGGAAGGTGTATGAATGGCAATGATGGGACTGGAAAAACAACAAACACTCCTACACACACAGCACAACCACTTCATCGTGGGCTATGTCTATCTCACAGTGAGTTCATGTGTACTAGCAAGATGGCAGACACTGGGGAATGCTGTCTGAATCTATCACAACTGCCACATTTGCCTATGAGCTACAAAGTCCAGCCAAAATAAATAAATATCTTTCAAATACACTTACAAACATTATCTGAACAACACTATTCCTGGTGGCCTCAAGCACTCAAGCAACTGTTTATAATACTTACTTGCCACAAAATGACACAAAGCTGAGTTTGTGAAATCATTTGACCATGGAGTCAATGTACACAGTACATTGATCAGTGTTGCCACGAAATAAAACAGTCACACAATTTTGCTACTCACAGCCATTCACATGTGTAGTGTGAGATGATAACAAGAAGCATCTCCCTCAAACAATTTCCACAATGTCCTGGCTAAGTTAACAGAATTTGAATGTGTAGGCAGCCACACTAATGTGACTGCTAAAGGCATGCACTAAAACCAGTAGACTGGCACAAACTGTACCCACATAGGGAGTGAAAATGTATGTATCTAACTGCGAAAGTAAAGATGTGGACAACCTAATGACACCTGTGTCATTCCCAGGGTATCAGTAACCAGTCAATGTCTTCCGACATGTAATGTGAACTAAACACAACAGGCCCATCAATGCACATACCTGCACATGTCCATCAATACCCCTCTTGTCCCAGAAACATAGTCATCCTAAAAAATAGGCATGCATCATGGATGAATGAGTCCAATCTATCTACAGTAACTCATCATGAACCTCTGTAGCCCATGTAATATGTACGATTTGAGGGGCAGTGGACATTCATAGCAGTCATTGTATTCTGTTTGTACCTACAGGGCCAGCTGAGAATACCACTGGAACCATCCAGGACAGCCAGGCCCAGACTCCGGTTGAACAGGAGCCCTCCGGCATTGATGACTTTCATCATTCTTCGGCTGACGGCAACACACCTGGCCCTTCAGGTATCGGTCACCCCACAGCACAAGTGACTGCAACATCCAGATCCTCTGTGACCACTCCTGCCTCAGCGGCCAACACCCAGCTGACCCCTACCCGCACAGACACAGCAGCCCAGGACAACATCAACAGCACAGCAACACGTAGCACTCTTGAGTTTCCCAACAACACCACCAATACCATCAATGAAGGAGGCTCTGAGTCTACTGTGCCAGCTCCAACTGGTCCTGCTTGGGTGGGTAGGGGTGGTGGGAGGGCTTGTGGGGACTGGCACCATGATACAGCTGGTGCTGCTGATGTGGATACCGAACACCTCTCAAGAATCCTCCATGCATATGAGGATTCACAAGGAGAGATGGGCTAGGTCATAGGGATACTCAGGACCATGCAACAGCAGCAGGCAGAGTAAAACATCAAAATGGACAGGTTTAAGGACAAGATGGATGAACAGACTGCGGTGTACAGGGACATTGTCACCTGCCTCCGCCAGATTACCACCAACATCTCCACACCTCCCCGTGTGCCTACCACATCCAGTGCATCAACATCTACACCAGCCACAGGGAGGGATGTAGACTCTGGCGGAGAGCACCCTGCACCATAGCTGCTGCACCTGAGGTTCCCCTGTAAAACGTGGAGTCGGTCATCCGAAGAAGAATCCTTGAGAGACAGATGGATATGCATCATCCCCAAGAAGTGACTACCTGCTCCTTATTTCCACCATTGTGTGCCAAACATTCACTTTGTTGACTGTCACTGAACTCTCCCTCATTAACTGGAGGATCTAAGTTGGGCTATGGAATCAAATACCTCTGGATCTACTTTGGAATACCTCATCCTCAAACACTACCAACTCCTATCTGCACTGATCTAAATGTGTGTTTGCTGAGTACACCACCATGATGTGGACTGATATCATTACATTATGCTAAACATTAAATCACTCTGCTCCAAAAATGTGGTCATGTCATTACTTAGAATAACAAATGTAATAACTGTAATGATGTTGAAAAAGTCAAGGAAGAAAGTATCCACAACATTGGTAAAATGTCACTTTGAATATGTACATTGCTGGCTTGTGAGTATATGAACATTGTCACAGCATTGATAGATAGACACAACCACGTCATAGTAAAACCCATAGGGCATGTTACAGATGGAATGCAAGTGTATTGCTTCAAATACTAGCACAATTTTCAAGCACAATAAATAAACATCTTTAGCAAACCAGTGCATCATAGAGCATATTTAGTTTTAAAATAACTTTTGGATGTGTGAAAATAGACAAGGCACAAGTCATTGTGTAGCCTAGGTTCATTTTCATAATACGACCTGGCGCCTTGACCCAATGTCAAAGGACATCACACAGTAAGAAAATGCTCTAAAGTAAAGAAAAATGTCCATCATTTCAAAAGGAAGTGCATGCCATGGATTTACAAACAAATTCAATGTTGGATTAGGTCACAGAATTAGGTACTGGTGATGTCACAACTTGCATGGTTGACACGACAAAGTACCCTGGTAAGGATAAACATAGAACAGAGTTAGGCACTGTTTAGTTTAGCAAACAATGTCATCATAAGCACAAGATTTTCATTGTGGATGCTAGCTATGATTCACGGTAACACTGTACGTCAACATTTCGATCTCACAAAAAATTATCATACAACTAACATCATTGCAATTTTCATACACTCACAAACATACATACACATTTTGCACCAGCAACACATCAACAATCACTTGGTGCTAGTCCCCTACTTTCATTGCATACCTACACTCATGTGAAAAAGTTGTTTATGAGCTGTTGTCTCAAATCCACTTCATCATCATCCCCACTGTCACCGTGTCCCAGGCCACTTCCCCAGGTGTTGGGAACTTAATGTATTGGCAGAGCAATGCCCCCAAAACATCTTGCTGAACACGCTAATCAAGGTTTGTGACATCCCACCAGATGTTGCCACTGTGTATTGAAATATAACAGTGGCAAAGAAATGTAAAGCTGACCTAACCTTCACTTTGGGCGTCTGTGCAGTTGGATATGGCCGATTAGGCTGCAGATGAGGTGACAACTGCGCAGTCAACTGTTCAATGATTGCTCATGTGAAGCGGTACTTCCTGTTGGTGTAACATTCTTCCATGGTTGCCAGGTCTGGAAAGGGCCTTTGGATTGCAGGTCATCTGCAATATCTATGTTTAGAGTGTAAAAACAACAGTTGATGGACAGAATGCAGAACAATATAATACATTCACCCCAGTACAGAGATCTGGGACTAAATCCATCGTTTTTTTGCTCACCATGCCATTCCAGTTTGAGCCCAGCCATATACAAATCAGTCTTGACCCTGTGCCCAATGGAAAGAGTCCAGCCCGAACTGCCAAGCCAGGTCCTTCCTGGACTGGAAACAAACATCCTAGGACCGGTTTCGGGCTTTCAGCCCTCAAAAGCCAAGATAGCTTGATTCTAGTGACATAGAGAGCACGGGACTCACGTCTGAGCATACTCGTCCCATTCGGGGTGACAAATGCAAAAACAACATTTGATGGGCAGAATGCAGAACAATATCATACATTCACCCCAGTGCAGAGATCTGGGCCTCAATCCATATTTTTTTTGCTCACCACTCACCATGCCATTCCACTTTGAACTGAGCCAAATGCAAATCAGTCTTGATCCTGTGCCCCATGGGAGCATTCCAGCCCGAACTGCCAAGCCAGATCCTCCCTGGACTGCAAACAAGCATCCTAGGACCGGTTTCGGGCTTTCAGCCCTCATCAGCCAGGATAGCTTGATTCCAGTGGCATGGAGAGCACGGGACTCACTTCTGAGCATACCCGTCCTACTCGGGGTGACAAATGCAAAAACAACAGTTGATGGACAGAATGTAGAACAATATAATACATTCACCCCAGTATAGAGATCTGGGCCTAAATCCATCGTTTTTTTTGCTCACCATGCCATTTCCAGTTTGAGCCCAGCCATATGCAAATCAGTCTTGACCTTGTGCCCCATGGGAACAGTCCAGCTCGAACTGCCAAGCCAGGTCCTCCCTGGACTGGAAACAAGCATCCTAGGACCGGTTTCGGGCTTTCAGCCCTCATCAGCCAGGATAGGTTGATTCCAGTGACATGGAGAGCACAGGACTCACGTCTGAGCATACCAGTCCCACTTGGGGTGACAAATGCAAAAACAACAGTTGATGGACAGAATGCAGAACAATATCATACATTCACTCCAGTACAGAGATCTGGGAATAAATCCATAATTTCTTTGCTCACCATGCCATTCCAGTTTGAACCCAGCCATATGCAAATCAGTCTTGACCTTGTGCCCCATGGGAGCAGTCTAGCCCGAACTGCCAAGCCAGATCCTCCATGGACTGAAAACAAGCATCCTAGGACCAGTTTCAGGCTTTCCTCCAGGATAGCTTGATTCCAGTGGCATGGAGAGCACAGGACTCACTTCTGAGCATACCCGTCCCACTCGGGGTGACAAATGCAAAAACAACAGTTGATGGACAGAATGCAGAACAATATCATACATTCAGTCCAGTACAGAGATCTGGGCCTAAATCCATCGTTTTTTTGCTCACCATGCCATTAAGTTTGAACCCAGCCATTTGCAGATCAGTCTTGACCTTGTGTCCCATGGGAACAGTCCAGCCCGAACTGCAAAGTCAGGTCCTCCTTGGACTGGAAACAAGCATCCTAGGACAGGTTTCGGGCTTTCAGCCCTCATCAGCCAAGATAGCTTGATTCCAGTGGCATGGAGAGCAAATAACTCACTTCTGAGCATACCCGTCCCACTCGGGGTGACAAATGCAAAAACAACAGTTGATGGACAGAATGCAGAACAATATCATACATTCACCCTAGTGCAGAGATCTGGGCCTAAATCCATCGTTTTTTTGCTCACCATGCCATTCAGTTTGAACCCAGCCATAAGCAAATCAGTGTTGACCATGTGCCCCACGGGAGCAGTCCAGCCCGAACTGCCAAGCCAGGTCCTCCCTGGACTGGAAGCAAGCATCCTAGGACCGGTTTCGGTCTTTCAGCCCTCATCAGCCAGGATAGCTTGATTCCAGTGGCATGGAGAGCATGGGACTCATGTCTGAGCATACCCGTCACACTCGGGGTGACAAATGCAAATACAACAGTTGATGGACAGAATGCAGAACAATATCATACATTCACCCGAGTACAGAGATCTGGGCCTAAGTCCATCGTTTTCTTTTGCTCACCATGCCATTCCAGTTTGAATCCAGCCATATGCAAATCAGTCTTGACCATGTGCCCCATGGGAACAGTCCAGCCCGAACTGCCAAGCCAGGTCCTCCCTGGACTGGAAACAAGCATCCTAGGACTGGTTTCGGGCTTTCAGCCAGAATAGCTTGATTCCTGTGGCAAAGAGAGCACGGGACTCATGTCTGAGCATACCCGTCCCACTCGGGATAACAAATGCAAAAACAACAGTTGATGGAAAGAATGCAGAACAATATCATACATTCACCCCAGTACAGAGATCTGGGCTTGAATCCATTGTTTTTTTGCTCACCACGCCATTCCATTTTGAATCCAGCCATATGCAAGCACAGTTGGTGTCAGGTCACAATGTACAGAGGAACATGCTTAAAGACAAACAGAGCATGAACTGTGAACACCACTGAAGCTACAGATTATTTAAAAAACACATTTTGAATTTAAAAGTATGCCCTTAGATACATCTCACTGCGTCCGTACCCTACAAAGACATGTACCAAGGTATGGTGACAAAGCAATTGCAGTGGTGTAGTGTACAAATCACTAGTGTATGACATCATAAATGTCAACAAGCATCACATATTCAAAGGATCCACAAAACAATTATTAAACTGTAATGTTTCTGTGAACAATTACATATGCAATAGGTAGACAGAACAGGAACATGTAATGCAAGAGATGTGTTACACCTGATATACACATCATCTCACTTGCTCAGTCATGCCCACCACTGCCACAGGTTGGACACTGTCATGTAGTAATGTCTACATTACACATACACTTACAATCACATACACATACTTTTTTCAATGTTGAGGATGCTAAAATATGTAATAACAGCATACACTGCAGTTTTGGGCACAAAGATAGACTGGTAATTCACATTTCAGAAACAAGCTGAAGATTAAGAATGATTTCCCTGTCTACTCATCCAATGGTAAAAGCCTTAGCCATTACTTACACAATGGACATCTAAAGTCTTAACTTACGACAATTGTACAATGGATCATACAGTACACCAATGCAGTAACAATTCAAGAATGAACATATACATCCACACAAAAAAAGAATGGGCACTGTGACCAATACAATGCGGATAACAGTATTTCTCTCTTGACATGCTTTTATATGAAAAGAAAGCAGTGTGTCATGTGCCCCTTAAGGTTGCTCCTCATGAGAGTGAGTCTTATCCACGTAAAGGTCATTTTACTCATTTAAAAAGTGCATTCACACCTGTAATGTACTAAAATACATCAATCACAGCAGTGTGTGCTCTGACGACTGATTACTCAAGGGACGTGTTATTCTCATGCAAAAAGATTCGGTCCTAGCCATTGGTTGTCATGGAGAAAGATACGGGTGAGTATTCAAAGGACGCGTTATCCGCACCTGAAACGATTCAGTCACAGGCATTGGTTGTCATGGAGAAAGATGCAGTGAAAATTTAAGGACGTGATGTGTTAGCCACATCCGAAACGATTCGTTCATAGGCGTTGGTTGTCATGGAGAAAGATGCGGGTGAGTATTCAAAGGACGTGTTATCCGCATTCAAAACTATTCTGTCATAGGCTTTGGTTGCCATGGAGAAAGACGCAGGTGAGTATACAATGGTCGTGTTAGCAGCATCCAAAACGATTCAGTCACAGCCATTGGCTGTCATGGAGAAAGAGGCGGTGAGTATTCAAAGGACACGTTAGCCACATCCAAAATGATTCAGTCACAGCCATTGGTTGTCATGGTGAAAGGCGCGGGTGAGTATTCAAAGGACGTGTTAGTCGCATCTGAAACAATTCGGGCACAGCTATTGGCTATTGGTTGTTATGGTGAGCGAAGCGTATTTGCGCTCATGTCTTCAGCACGTGCAAACCGACTTGGACCATCACCAATGTATCAAAGTCAATCGCGGTTAGATAAAGTGAACGCCGCGGTATGTGTGTCGTTTGCAAGCAATGTTATGCTTTGGACAAGATTCATACAATGCAACCGACGCAAACCTATCACTTTTGACGTATGGATTTGATGCTGCCTCTGTTATCCAGATATAAGTCTGTCTGATCCCCAGAGACTGCACTTGCCTGCACTACCTACTTCATTCCTGCACCTACCCATCACTCTGCTGCTGTGACAACCTCCTCTGGTAGCCACAATGGCAAGGACACATCCCAGGGCCCCAGATTTCACTGAGGAGGAGAGCCAAGCCATGCTGGACACACGACTGCCACTATACAGCCAGATGAATGGTAAACGAGAGGATCAGGTGAATAGATGATAACAGTGCAATGCCCTTGGACATGTGCAATAACCATACCTCTCTGGAATTAGGAATCTCAATCATAGATATTCCTTTAGGCTTTTTGCAAGTTTCACTGTGTGCAGGGAACTGTTTTGGTCTGGTACACTACTGTAGAAGTGTGTGTACTGGGGCAAATATGTCATCACTTTTCCCATGAAACAGAGTTTTAATTGAACACAGGGCAGATGCACATTATGCCACCTGTATTCCCCTTAGATATTTTTGCAAAACAGACCATGACCTATGTATAGTAGTGTATGATTCAAAGACATGACGCATGTAATCTAAGGGACTATCACCCTGTCATCCTTACAGGTCAACTCCCATAAGAAGGCAAGGATGTGGCTGACCATTGCCAAGAAGGTGCATTACATGGTGGTCGTAGCGTCCATCATTGCCGCAAGAGGTGGCAGGACCTTTGTGACTGGGCCAAGAGGATTACTGAGGTCTAGCTGGGACTGTCAGTTACTTGTTACAATTCTACCTTTATTAATGCATGTTCTGAGATCTAAGCCTTATGGCACTTTTACAGATCATAAATCTAACACGTGCACTTATTTTCACAAGATGAAAATGCAGAAGGATCAATAGATGACAGGTGATGCCCCATTCATCAGGGACATGTGTGTGAGTTATGTTCAGGGTAGTAACAGTAGTGACATGCACATGTGTGCATCCAAATGTTTACAAGATGTGTGTATCAGTTTCAGCATGAATCCCATAGCTTAACATGTGTCTGCACATTCACTGATGTGTGATCCTATTCTCAGAGTGGTCTGAACAAATCATTAAAGTGTGTTGTGATTTTAACTTTCAATTGAGGAAATCACATGTTAAACATTTTTGCAGAATGATTTGTCTTTATTGAGACCTAGATTGGTTTGGCTTGGTACTTGTGCAAATGTTTTTCCCCAGACATGCTGCTGATTGTGATCACATGTATCCCATGGGACAGTCACAACTAGGGTAACTCTAGTCACATGTCACAATGACCTTACCCATAATGCTTTCAAAAATTCAATAACCAACATTCGGAAGAGTGAGTCCATGTGTAGAAGTTTGTGATGGTGAAAACACAAGCCATTCAGTGTCAAACACAGGTTGTCACTGATTTCTACATGGCAGCATTTGTGAGGTATGATGTGAAGTGCACAGTCACAACCGTTGACATGTGTGTTAATGGTCTTGAATACTCTAACTTGATGGCTTGCTAGACAATGTTTTTTTTGCATCACTGTCTGATTCTGAGATGCCAAATATTCACCAGATTTAAGTTTGTTACCTACACGAGATGTTAGACATGGGCAATATCAGCAGTACAAAGTGTGCATACTGTGTAATCAAAGAGAGGGACATTTAAACTTTGTCCATACAAATGTGCACTTGTTCAGTGTAGCCAAGATTGTTCCACAGTATTACCTGTACTCGTGCTGGAAGTGGGTTCAGTTACTAGAGTCCCTACAGTCATTGCACCCACATGGGCCAGTGGAATGGTGTTCTGCCTGAGGCATTGTGAAGCTGCAGTTACCATACTTGGAAGTTTGTAGACCATTTATTACATTTATGAAACTTGATTTTTTTAAATATTCCAATCTTTATGATTCTGCTACATGACACAATGCATAGATGGCACAGGACAGTGTGCTACATGCCTGTCAGCCCAGTTATGCGTACTGCCTTTGTCTCTCCAGATTGACACTCATATGTGTGAACTGATATTAAAGAAGCAAAGCTACTGAACACGTTATCAATCACTGTGAACTGTGTAACATGGATCATGCAATGAGTATTCATTGTGCATGTTTGACCAGGTAGACATGTGAGCCATGACATATGAGTCAATGGTCCACATTTGATGACTAAGGATTGCAGTATGTGTACCATGTCTCAATGAAATCTGAAATTCCTATTCCCATTTTGATGGCTATACTCACTTGCAAGAGAGGAGACAGTAATGTCAGTACACAAGATCATCATGCGCCAAAGACAAAACATTCCCTGCCACAAACTCCATTAGTCAACCTTGTGGTTCTGTACTTTATTATTGATACGTGCAATGTTGCTGATCACATCATGTGAGATTGAGCAATGTTAAAGTGGCAGACTAACAAGTCCCATTTATGTTAATGCAGCATGCGCTAATAGCAATGGGATTTCTGATATCTGTGATGTTAACTAAGTGTCAAGTAGATATGAATGACTCATGGAAATCTTTGTCTTTCTTGGTCACAGCATCATCATCTGCCACAGGAGCAAACAGTGCCACTGATGTTGTGGAAGCAGAACGTCATACTGGGTCCAGTGAAGAGTCGTTGGAGGGTGGACCCAGTGACGGAGAGGGTGAGGGGAGTCTCATTGGGAGCAGATATGCAACACCATCTGCAGGTTCTGAATCTGATCACAGCTCCAGTGAGGCATTCCATGTGGTGGTGGGGGACATAGAGACTGCATCAATAACTTCAGGGTCAACCATCACCACCACTACCATTTCCACCCTCCCAGCTGCTATCAGTCCCAGTGGCCGTGGCTGCTCCCATGGCAGCGGTAAACTTCCCTTTGGGCCAGGCACCTCACCCCATGCACATGTCTCCCCTGCTGCCCTCAGTGTTGAGACCAACAACCTCCTGAGGCAGATCTCTGTGGGGCAGCCATCCATGGTAAGTGTGCTCCATGCACACACCACTCTTTTGACAAAAATGTCATTGTACATGGAGGGCATTCACTCAAACTGGTCTGCCCTACAGAGATCAAATCTCTCAACACTAACGGCAGCACTGTCTCTCCTCCAGCAGTACCTCCCCCTCCTACCTCTTCCTCATTCACTGTCCCAACTACCCTCCCTGACCCACGCACATGCAAACACACACATTCATGCACTGCAATATCCACACGCAGCACAGAAACACACAGACAGAAGTTGTAAACCACTCACACGCACACTCATGCTACAGACAGCACACTATCGCCCTAGGAAGTAACAGCACAAGACACACATGCATACAGTGACACTCTATATACCTCACAACCCTCTACCTCCACAACCCCTACCATTTCCTCTCCTGTTCCTCCTCAGCTCAGGCACCCCACATTGTTTCCATTGAATTCTTCCCTCCCCAAACCTACACCCCACTCCTAAGATGAGGAGGTACCTCCAAGATGACCCACCAGTAGCATCTGCAACCCTACCCCCCGAGAAAGAACAGAAGGCAACCACTCCCGCAGACAATCCCTCTGGTCCCAATCTAAAACATCCACTCCTACAACCCATAACTCCCCAGACAAGCCCAGTAGCTCTAAATCGACAAAGCCCCCATAGAAAATACTACATGACAGTGTCCAACCTGTGGCAGTGGTGGGCATGACTGAGCAAGTGAGATGATGTGTATATCAGGTGTAACACATCTCTTGCATTACATGTTCCTGTTCTGTCTACCTATTACATATGTAATTGTTCACAGAAACATTACAGTTTAATAATTGTTTTGTGGATCCCCATTTCCAATACACTCCTCAAAAAATATAAGATCCCAAAATTAGTTCATGTCACCCCATCCCCAGCTTCAACTGACCATCACACTACAGATACCCCCCTCATACTTAGAGCCAACCACTGCAGTGGAATCCCACTCCCGGCCATCAGACCCTACTACAGCTGTGGACCCTGACACCCCTCCTGATCCCATCCCTCCCAAAACATAACCCAGTCCTATTAGTTTGTCCCCTTTGGTGCCTGGCATGCCCCCAAGATGCCCCTCCCAGGAGAGGTGTCCCCTTGCAGGAATTGTGCAGTCAAGACTAGATGGGATGTTTTAAGCTCATAAGGACAATGAACATTGGTGGTCTGGCCAATGGTCTTTTGCTATTCATTAAAGTTTGATTTTGAGACTGAATAAAGCATGTTTTCATTTTTGTTTACAGATTTTTGTGTCCACCAACTTGTTTCTGAGTTAACTGTATAACATGTACAATTGGTTGTTTATATGTACAATGATGGCATGGATTGCATATGTTCCATGGAATATGTGCACGTTGACAGAATGTATTGAAAAATGTTGGGTCTGCATTTCATGGGTATCATTGCCAACTTAAGGTTCAGATCAGAGTATGACATGACGTCACAAAGCTGTTAATTTTATAAGCACACTTACACATAGGTCATTCTTTCATTTGTCAATATAGTGCAAGTGTTTCAAAGTGCAACAGTTTAGGCGAAGCATGCTTCATATGTTTGTGATGTGCAGAAAGGTACCTGTCTCATCTATTCACTTGGATACATATGGATGTTGACTGCATAGCAGTGACTTTGCACACACACATGTACACAAATTGATTTCATTATACTTTTATGTGACTTTCAAGTGGTGGATCAATGTCTGTGTCTTCTTCAGATCTTGTAGAATAGTGGCAAGGTCAACCTTGCATCAGGTGCCATGCCACTGTGGGCAAAAAGCCTTCATGGCTGTGAACACATCTGGTGCATTTTCCGAGCCCATGGTGAGTGTATGGTGAGCAATATTCTCACAGTCTTCCAAACCTCTGCTTCTACTGGACTCCAATTACTGCATAGATTTTTGTAAGGCAAGGTGTGTGTTTTCTTAATAGTCTATTGCTCGCTCATTTAGCAGTTGTTCATGCCATCCTGATTTTGGTCGGTGACATTGCAAGTGTGTTGTTTACGGATTGTCCCAGCTTGGATTACATTTTGAAACCACACAGAAGTCGTAGTTGAGCATATGAATTGTGTGTCAAATGTATTTTGTGAATAACTGACAAGTGTGTTGATTTGAGCTTAGATTGATGCTGTTCCATGTCACAGCAAACTGAATTATGAGTGCTCTGATGTCTGTTGAATTACCATGAGGCAAGTGGAATGTGAGTGCCCAGAAAGGATGTGTGTCTGTCTACAGTGCAGATGCTCCCAGATCCTGAGTCTCACCATGCTCCTAGTAGCCACACATGGGAGGTTGTGTTGATGGAAATGTGCGTCCTGGCAGCAGATGTATAGTCAATAGTTCATGTTGCGTGTGCTGAGTAACCCTGAGCATAGGACTACACTACGCTCGCGGAGCGTGCATAGTTTCTGCTACTAAACGCAACGTGAATTGCATGTAGCACAGTGCAAAAATGCGTAGCATAGCGTAGCGGGCATTTTTTGCTTGCTCGCGGTCCGCAACATTAAGTTGGTGACCGCGAGCAAGCAAAATCATCATCCCGACAAGACTTTTTCCTCGTTCGCAATCAGCAACATCAAGTTGCCGATCACGAGCATGGAAAATAAACCTACCAGTGAGATTCTCAACGCGGGGTGGTCAGGTTTTTCATTGCGAGTGGTCGCGTATGCTCACGACTGCTCGCAATGAGAAACTACCAGTCCGCGTTGAGAAAGCTGCCGCTCGAGTACAAATCTACTCGAGCGGCAGAAAATGATCTGCTTGCACTGTGCAAGATGCCGTTTGCAATGATTGCACAGTGCGGACAAGCATCCGGCACTATGCAATCAGTGCGAACTGCATTTTCCTTACCGCACTATGCAGTTCACGTAGCTATGCATAGCGTGCGTAGTGCGATGCGCACTTCTTGTAGCTATGCATAGCTCTTCTACGCAAACTATGCCCAGGGTTAGTGCTGAGCTTGCTTGAACATGGGTAAAGGTGAGAGTGACTAGTATTTAAAGTACTGGTTTGAGTGGAGATACATGGTGGCAGGACAAATTTAGTGGTTGTCAGAGAGTGTGAGGTATGAGTTGAGTGCATAGACAGATCTTGTGTAGGAGACATGAGGTATCCACATTCCACCGTGTGAGTGTTTACAGATAGAATTATGTGATTCAGAGTATGCGACTGTTTGAATTTTGTGCAAGGTATGAGATGAATGGGTAGATGAGATAGGTGTTGAAGCACTTACACAAGGTTGTATTCGAGCAGGGGGTGATCTGTGGTCTGTGTCTACAATGAGGGATAACAGTAACTAGGCATTTTCAAATAAGTGAGGATAGTTGTTGATGTGCAATAGTCAATGGTGTCATTGAGCATGTAAGTAATAAATGGATGTAATAAATGGATGTAACAGAGCCACAGTGAGACAAGGTTCAGCTTGTCCTTTGTGTCAAAGTGGATATGTGAATGGTATACGCCAGTTGTATACTTTAGTGTGCAGAAAGGTGAAATGTGTAGTGTCATATAGTTGATGTATGTTGTTATTGCATGTGTGTATGCATGTGTTTCTGAAATAACAATCTGTGTAACTTAAGAAGAGTAGGGTGGGTGTATGATGATATGTGACTGACTGAGGCCATTTCCATTGATCATTGTAAGTGTGTTGTTGTGAGATGTGGTGATGTATTAAGTTTGCATGTCAGAGTGGGCAGTGATGCTGCACATTATCATATGAGTGCATTCCAATTAGATTGCTGAGGGTGCTAATGGTGATGAGCGTGGTAATTTTTACATGTAAGTTTTGTTGTCTGCTGAGGAGGTGATGAGTACAGTACATAGTGTGCATGTCATGTATGTGCGAGTTGTTGTATACATAGTGATGAGGAGTGGTGCTGTGCATGTAGGTATGTATGTGAGAAGGGGAGCACATGAGTGAGCATGTGACAATTGTGTTTGAAAAGTTTGAGTACAAGGCTGTAGCTTGCGGTGCAAACATATTTGTCCAACTAGCTGCACATAGGTGGCTTATGACATGCTTGTGTGTTTTCTAGTTTTGAAATATGAGCAAGTAATTTGGGGTGGATGCGATAGGAGTCATATCTGTATAAGTATAGTTTATGCAGGCCATGAGGTAATGTTGATTTTTACATCTGTGTAGATTTTGTTTCTGTAAGTAGTCAAATACAGTTGCCAGAGTAGATACGAAGATGTGGAATGTGTTGTCTGCAGCTTGCTGTCTGCCAATGGATTCACATGACTGATTGTGTGAATGTCCGCTTTGAGTACACTGTCATATGCAAGACCTATTGGCATCACAGGAAAAGTTGACACATCCTAGCCTTGCCTTGTCTGAGTTGTGTGTTGGCATATGTGGCATTTTGACCTTTGTAGGTATTTGTACTCATTAATTGGTAATTATTGGCCTTGGAAACTGCTATGGGATGGATGCAGTGATTGCTACATTTGCAATGTCATGACTCTTGATCAATGAATGGCAGTCCATTCCTTTGAGGGCTAAAGCCCCATCAATGTCCAGGTAATGAATGTGTGTTGTTGAAGACTACCCTGGGTACGCAGGTCTACACCTGCCAGTACCCTACGCATGCATGGTTATTGCTGGCATTCTGATTTTGAATATCTGAGGTATGGTGCCACCAAGGGAGATGGTGTCTTTGTGATGATGTCTCTGGTTGTGCTGAGTAAAAACACATTGCACTGTAAACAAACACTCATTTGACACTGGAACAGCACACCCAGTTCCTAAGAGTTTTTGCATTCTCACAACTTTTGTTACCTCTGATCTGGTTTAGCATGGGTCGCCCTTGCGTGTGTCAATGAAGGCTCCCATTGTGCACATTAAATGCTGACTCATGTCCTGATGGAAACATGTGTTTGTTGAAAGTCTCCTTGATTTTTCAATAGATTATAGAACATTGTTTCAGTGACTAATGTGGACAAAGCGTAGTTAATTCTGCACATGTCTTTCATCCTCACAAGATGTGCCATATTTCCTTGTTTCATGGTTACTATGTCACTTGTGTTTTTGAGCCACAGACTGAGCCACCACCCCAGCATCCTCACACATGCTGGCAGCTTATCTTACACAATGAGCTGTGCACTAGACAAACCAACACTGCTTGTGCGTCCTATGTCCTGTGACACATGCGTACTCCTACAAATTTGCAGGACACAATCTGCACATTCAGAATGGGATTATATTTTTCCGGCATACACTTCAGATCGAGGTGCTAGATGGGGATTAGCTGCGAATTACATTCTCAAAAGATGTCTGTATACACATGCAGATTGGTAATTGTGTACAGCGGCACTAGCCCACACATGGAGACTGTATACCACATTTGACAGTGGGCATGAGTGAGGTCCTGAGGCGGAAAGCCGTGACTTGGTGTGCGTGACTTTGGCAAGTGTTACTGTGATTTTAATACTGCACTTGTGCAATTCTTAGTGGCACTCACTTCGCCATTTTATTCAAATAATCGATATTATGATTTAGTTTGTTATAATTTGCGCAACAATTGTTTGTATCAGTGGGCATTGACCCGCGGTCCGGCATTTGCCTTGCCTTACCCGGTAACCCCCTTCACAGCTGATCGGCGCTGCTTGGGACCCGGATCACCATCCGCCATCTTAGGTGAGGATCAGGGGTGAGCAGACTAGTGCTCGGCCCCTCCCACCTTCGATAACATAAAAACCCAGAGGCGCTGCCAGCACACGATTGACAGTGTGCATGAGTGAGGTCCTGAGGCGGAAAGCCGGGACTTGGTGTGCGTGACTTTGGCAAGTGTTACTGGGATTTTAATACTGCACTTGTGTAATTCTTAGTGAGACTCACTTCGCCATTTTAAACAAATAATCGATGTTATGATTTAGTTGGTTATAATTTGCGCAACAATTGTTTGTATCAGTGGGCATTGACCCGCAGTCCGGCATTTGCCTTGCCTTACCCGGTAACCCCCTTCGCAGCTGATCGGCGCTGCTTGGGACCCGGATCACCATCCGCCATCTTAGGTGAGGATCAGGGGTGAGCAGACTAGTGCTCGGCCCCTCCCGCCTTCGATAACATAAAATGGTCCCCCTACCCAGGAAGCGCAGCGGACGAGCGCAGCGGGCACGCTGGAGGCACGCCAAAGGATCGCAAAATGCGAGCCCGTCTGCGCCCGTCCGCGACAGACCGGGACCAGGGGCCACAACCCCTGTTTCTCCAATTATCGATATATCAGGTAAATCTGCATTGGTATACTCTCGCGGAGAGTTGCTCAATCTTAATACTCCCAGACCATTATATCATCCCCATTGTGCTATAGTAGGACCCTTAGACACCACGGGTCCCTTTAGCTGTCGGAATTGTAGATGTAATAGTAACTACACGGAGTGTCCTATATCTGAAATAACTCCCACTCAGGATTTCTCTTGCATTTATGTTAATGCAAGGTCCCTTCCCAAACATTCTATTGAGATATGGGATATGCTACAGGAGATTAAACCTGATTTTGCTTTTATCATGGAGACTTGGCTTGGTGAGCACAATACCCCTGATATCACGGCAGCACTACCCATCGAGTATAAAATTGTTAATTTAAACCGATCAATTAAGAGGGGTGGTGGGGTGGCTATGATTTTTAAAGACACTTTTACTTGTCGTCAAGAAACAGTTACGCAACTAGGTAAGCATGAAGTCCTGATTTTCTCCATCTCTATTAATACTCAGGTGATCCTTGGAGGTGCTATCATTTATAACCCTCCTAGTAGTACGATTGATTTTAGCACCCAACTCCTGGAACAAATTCTTCCTGTTTGTCTCAAACATAAAAACATTATAGTCCTCGGCGACTTCAATGTTCATTTTGATCTCCATGACAATCCCCTAACTAAACGCCTTGCAGCCGATATGGAAATTATGCAATTGACGCAGAAAATAGCATACCCCACACATAGAGCGGGGCATATGCTAGATCTTATCTTTACTAATATAACAAATATTACTATTACAAAAATAATACCTTTGACTTGGACGGATCACTATAGGATCGAATTTAATTTGAACCTACCTATAAAGAATAAAAGACCTTTTGTTCAGTCGACAAACCCCACAAAATGCTGGAAAAAAATTTCTGTGGAAAAATTTAAATAAGATTTTGATCATAATTTTAGCCCTGGAACCTCCAGTGAGGAAGAAATTCGTCAATTGCTTGGCAACATTGAGAAAGCGTTGGATCATTGTTCACTGTCACGTACAATAGATCGACCCAAACGAAAAACCTCAGAGAAATGGTACGGTTTAGACCTAAAAGCTGAAAAAAGAAAATGTACCACACTGGAACACAAATGGATATTAAGTAAAACGCCCGAAGACAGAGCTACTTATAAACATCAGCTGAAATTATACAACACAGCTATACGTAAAGCAAAGAAAGATTATTTTCCCCAAAAAATACTAGACAATAAAAACTCTTCTAAGGAGCTTTTTAAAATAGTAAAAGAGCTTTCTAACCCTCCGAGTCTCACCTCAAACTTGACTCCTTCACATGAAAACTGCTCCAAAATTAATGATTTTTTTAGTGAAAAAATTGATAAAATCTATGCTTCCTTTGTAAATAATAGCCAGGATCATGTAGAGTATCATGTTGATTCTACTCTGCAGGCCAGCTGCTCTACTTTCGGCCCTTTTTCTGAAGAAGAAGTTAGCAAGGCTATGTCAGAAATTAAATCAGGATCACCATGGGATGTTTGTCCACACACACTATATCTTTTCCCAACTTACACCCGTAATTTGTCCAGCAGTTACAAAAGCTCTTAATCTAACCTTGGACCAAGCCGAATTCCCAGAAGTCTGGAAAAATGCAGCTGTAATCCCACTCCTAAAAAAAGCCGGTGCGGATATAAACGGCCCAGCCAATTACCGTCCCATCTCACAGCTTCCATACCTATCAAAGGTTTTAGAAAGATTGGTAACTAAACAGTTGGCAAGTTTTCTGGAAATTAATAACCTGCTGGACGTCTCTCAGACTGGTTTTAGATCGAATAACAGTACTGAGACAACGCTCCTGGCTGTGATGGACGATATTCGAATGCAGATTGATAAAGGCAAAACGGTCGCCCTGATATTACTTGATTTATCAGCGGCGTTTGATACCGTCTCCCACAAACTGCTAATAAATATGCTAGCTGCTAAAGGAATACAAGGTAAAGCACTGAACTGGCTGGAATCTTTTCTATCGAATAGATCCCAGTCCATCTGTTTAGGAAACTTTACCTCCACTCCTCGGAAGATCAAATATGGGGTGCCACAGGGAGCAACATTGAGCCCAACATTGTTCAATGTTTATGTTTCTTCATTGGCGTCTATAGGCAAAAAATGGGGTATCAATATCTGCTCTTACACTGATGATACTCAGCTGATGGTAACCCTTAATGGTGAAGAGGACGCCAAAAATAGGCTACATAACTGCTTGTCAGAGCTATCTAATTGGATGCATGGTCACTACCTGAAATTAAATGCTGACAAGTCAGAAATTCATCTATTCGGCGGATCCAAACAGCTTTGGGACAACGCTTGGTGGCCAAATACTTTAGGCACTCCACCAAACCCAACCCTGACCGCCAGAAACTTGGGAATCCATATGGACACTACTCTATCCATGAAGCATCATGTTACCACAATATGTGGCAAAGGATTTGCCATATTAAAAATGCTGAAACGTGTCTTTCCCTGGATTCCAATGGAATGTAGACAGATTTTAGTTCAGTCTTTACTGATTAGTAGGCTGGACTACGGCAACTCGCTGTTTGTTGGTATGGCTGATTATCTATTTTCTACACTACAGCTGGTCCAGAACGCGGCAGCCAAAGCTGTCTGCGATAAGAAAAAATACGATTCTGCTACAAACTGCCTGAGAGCATTACACTGGAGCTGCCTATGAAGCAAAGAGCATCTTGGAAAATGCTATGCATTGCTCATAAAACTTTGCATAATACTGGTCCTTACATTCTGCGGAACAGAATCAAGCTCTATGCACCAGTTCGGAACTTACGTTCACAAGCCACAGCCAAAGCAGTCACCACACAAATAAAACTATCCAGGATGGTTGGACGTGCCTTCTCGCACCTTGCCGCCAAGTGTTGGAATGACTTGCCTATCGATCTACGATGTACGGATTGTTAACTCACTTTTAGGAAAAAATTAAAAACTGCATTATTCCCTAAAATAGAATAAATAGTAGTCTCTGGTAATTGCTCATGGTTTACTGCTCAATTTTTGCGCCGTGATATCCTTGTTGGATGAATGTTGCGCTTTAGAAGTACATATAACAATAACAATAACAATAACAATTATTGTGGCCCATGCCTCTTTTAAAACCAATATTGTTTTTAACTAGAAATATTTCCCTGCCAACTGTGACACAACCACTTCTGTGTTGTTGTAGTTGTAGACACTGAACGCAGTACTGAGTGGCTGTGTCTGTGGACATGTGTGTTGTTAGTGCTGATATCTTCTCTGTGTTACAGATGCACAATGTCATACTTTTGTTAATACATCAGAGTTGTATTGTCCTGCGATGTTTCTGTGTGCGTTGTTGTGGACTTATGCATTCACTTTGTGACACACAGATATGTGTGTTTGTTACAATTCCTGGTCATGCGTCAAATGTGTGATTCTCCTAGTATTTAGCTTGCTAACTGCACCTACCTGATGATGACATTTCCTCATTATGCATACACGACATGTTTGGATTGTGATCAGAATGATGCTCAGGGCCTCAGAAAGTAATTTTCCCACAATCGGTGGCCATATCTTGAACCTGGACTCTGTGCTTTTACCGATTAAAGGTTTAGTAGTAAAGTTACATTGTTCATGTGCACATTTCAGGAGTAATTCCCCACCCCACCGCAGATATGCATTTACATGTATGGGGGTATTTTCCCCAAACCCCAGATATGCACCTACATGTATGAGATTTATCACCCAACCCCAGATATGCACCTAGATGTAAGGGGGAATTTCCGACAACCCCAGATATGCATCTACTCATATGGGGGTATTTCCCCCCAAACCCCAGATATGGATTTACACATATGGGGTATTTCCACCCAACCCCAGATATGCATCTACACATATGGGGTATTTCCCCCAACCCCAGATATGCAACTACACATATGGGGGTATTTCTCCCCCAACCCCAGATAGGCATCTACACATATGGTGGTATTTTCCCCACACCTCAAATATGGATCTACATGTATGGGGGTATTTCCCCCAACCCCAGATATGCATCGACATGTATAGGGGTATTTTGCCCCAAACCCCAGTTATGCATCTGCAAGTCCTGTTGACTCTACATTGCTTTTGGTATTTGCCACCTCCATTTGACTCTACATTGCTGTTTAGATTTGACACTCCTCCTGTTGACTCTACATTGCTGTTGGTATTTGCACCCCCCTTATTGACACTACATTGCTGTTGATATTTGCCACCCCCTATTGACTCTACATTGCTGTAGGTATTTGCCACCCTCCTGTTGACTCCACATTGATGTAGGTATTTGCCACCCCCATGTTGACTGTACATTGCTGTTCGTATTTGCACCCCCTATTGACTCTACATTGCCTTTGGTATTTGCTAACCCCTATTGACTTAACATTGCTGCTGGTATTTACCTCCCTCCTGTTGACTCTACATTGCTGTTGGTATTTGCCACCCCCCTATTGACTCTAAATTGATGTTGATATTTGCCACCCCTCTATTGACTCTACATTGCTGTTGGTATTTGCCACCCCCATGTTGACTCTACATTACTGTTGGTATTTGCCACCCCCATTGACTCTACATTGCTGTTGGTATTTGTCAGCGCCCTATTGACTCTACACTTCTGTTGGTATTTTCCACTCCCCATGCCCCATGTTGACTCTACATTGCTGTTGGTATTTGCCGCCCCCCATTTGACTCTACAGTGCAGTTCGTATTTGCCACCCCCCATTTTGACTCTATATTGCTGTTGGTATTTGCCACCCCTGTTGGGGATAGATTGTTGTTGGTATTTGCCACCCCCTATTAACTCTACATTGATGTAGGTATTTGCAACCCCCCTGTTGACTCTACATTGCTGTTGGTATTTGCCACCCCCTGCTGACTCTAGATTGCTGTAGGTATTTGCCCCTCCTATTGACTCTACATTGCTGTGGGTGTTTGCCACCCCCCTGTTGACTCTACTTTGCTATGGGTTTTTGCCCCTCAATCACCAATTTGACACTACAATGCTAGTAGGATTCTTCCCCACCCCCTTTGGATGTAGTTGCGCCACTCCTTTCTATTGGATTGTCTTTTGCGGGTAGTGATGTTATTCTGTATGTGTAGGTGTTGGACGAACGCGTTGGTAGCGGTTGTAGTAGTGCTCAAAGAGGTAGAGTATGGGTATGAGATAAACAATCGAATACATGGCTGCACCTTCTCGTTCGCAGGAATTGTGTTATGGCGCAAGTTAGAGCTGAAATACTCCCCTTCGGCTGCTCTGACATGAATTTAAATTTGAATTTGAATTGAATTTGAATTTAAAATACTTATAGAGCGCTACATTCACCATGCGGTTTCTTGGCGCTGTGGAGGCTAAAATAGCAGAGGAGGGGCAGTAGCTGCTGGTAAGAAAAGGGAAAGTATAAGGACAATTTACAAAGGGAAGGCCTGATTGAATAAGAAAGTTTTAAGATCTTTACGGAAAAGAGGGTGATGCTTGGCCAGCAGTAGGTGGTCGGGGAGGGAGTTCCAAAAGGAGGGTGCCAAGAATGAGAAGTTGGCCCTCCCCACTTTTTGCGCTTGTAGCGGCGTACCTGCAGAAGTGATTGAGATGATGAACGAAGCTCTCTAGCGGGGATATACTCCCTTATCAAGGAGGCAATGAAGGCGGGAGCTGAGCCCTGGCGCGCCTGGAAGACCATACAGCCTGTTTTGATAAGGGATCGCTCCCTGACAGGCAGCCAGTGGAGCGCCTTCAATAAAGGAGTTGAGTGGTGAGAGCGGGAAAGGCCGTACACTAATCGGGCCGCCTGGTTTTGGACCAGTTGGAGCTTCCGTAGGCTGTACGCCGGAATGCCGTTGTACAGGGCATTGGCGTAATCCAGCCGGGAGATCACCAAGGCGGACATGATCAGTTTAAGTGCCAGGGGAGAAAAGAAACGAGAAACAGCGTGAATAGTGCGAAGAGTGAGAAAGCAAGAAGAAACAACAGAGCTAATTTGTGAGTGGAGGGTAAGATGATTGTTATTTTTGATGCCTAAGGTCTTGACTGAGGGAGAGGGAGTGGGAGGGGGACCAAAGAAGAGGGCCAAAATAAAGAGTTCCAGGGACTGGAAGAACCACCCGTGAGAACCAACTCAGTTTTATCCGGGTTCAACTTCAGATGGTTGTGGTTCATCCAGTCCCTAATAACAATCATAATAGTCTGAAAGTTGGAAATAGAATGGGAAGAAGAGGATAGGTTGAAGATGAGCTGGAGGTCGTCCGCATAGTTATATACGGTGACCTCCAGCTGCTGGAGCGCAAAGATTAGGGGATAGATATAAAGATTGAACAAAAGAGGAGAGAGAGAAGAACCCTGGGGAACACCACAAGTGACCTTAAGTGGGGTGGCCGAGAAATCCCCCAACCGGAACGCCTGGGTGCGGTCCCTCAGGAAGGACGATAGCCAGACCAAGGCCGAGCCCCCGATTCCCGCCGCTCTGACACGTGAAAGCAAGATGGAATTGTCCACCGTGTCAAAAGCGGCGGAGAGATCGAGGAGCACCAGGGCCTGGTGTTTGTTTTGGTCCATGCCCTCCCTGAGGTTGTCCAGGACCGACACCACGACGGACTCAGTGGAGTGCCTAGGCCGGAAGCCTGCCTGGTGAGACGCTAGGCCCCCATTCACTTCTACATGGGCGCTGAGTACCGATGTTACATGGCGCTCAAGCACCTTGCCCAAATAGGGCAACAGTGAAATAGGGCGATAATTAACTGGGGCGGAGGGGTCCGCACCAGGCTTCTTCAGAATAGGCACTATTGTAGCAGATTTAAGTGCTGGGATCACAACCCCCTGGGCAAGGGAACTGTTGAGAAAAGTAATCGGGGGCTTAGTGCAAACAGAGTAAATCTGTTGGAGAATATGGGCCGGGCAGATGTCCGCCGGGGAGCCTGACTTTACCTTAGGAAGTATTGCCAAGAACACTTCTTCGGTGAGAGGGGGGATCGAAGAAAGGCAGCACTGGGCAGTCGGGGGAAGGGGTTCAACAAAAGTAAGAGAGGGGAGTGGAATATTGGCTTTGATGTTACTAATTTTTTCCAAGAAATAAGAATTCAAAGAATCACATAAGGACTGGGTAGGGGGAGGTTTAAGTGTAGCCCTGTCAGAGACATGTTGGTCATAGCAACTGATTTGGTGCAGGGGAAGTACGCATCGTACTTCGGCGTTCGGAATCGGACTTGGAAAAGCCTCTTGACGACTCCTTTCTGCATTTCTGGGGGCTTATCGTTTGGACAATGAGGAATGAATCGGAGTGACCATGTTGTCCGTTAATTAAAGAGTTTTGTGCATCGTACTGTGTCGTTTGGTTTAACCAGCTCCCAGTATGAGTCGGTTGTACTGTTCAACTCCGGACGCATCAGGGAGGGCCTTCTGCATGACACCGGAATCAGCCCCTGAAAGTGGATTTTTGTGGGTGGTTCCAGATACTTAGGTTTAAGTGATAACAGCAACCTTGTATTGCAGTGTGTGGGTATATTTTTCAAAATTGACTGAATCATTGCTTGTTCAAAGTCAGTGATAATTTTTTGTGGAAAGTAGTTGTCGGGTGTTATTTTATTATTGTAAGGAGCTCTATGTAGGTTGAATTTTAGTGTCTTCACATTCGCCATAGATGGTACATAATTGGTAAAAAGGCTTGGGGCAAACTTTGAATATGCCATCCATCATCCACATTTCGCAGTTTTTTCATTTTTGGATGTTGTTGTTTGTGGCAAAGATGATCATTTGTTTTTCATGACTGTTATCGTCATGAAGAATGAATTTCTCATCTTTGTTGGTGACAGTGTATTTCGGTAAGATTTCTTTTTCTGCTAAAGCTTGGTGGGTTGGGAGGTTTGAGCAGTAGCTCCGTTAGTTCTGGCTATTAATCTTTTTAGATTGGGGATGGATGGTAGTTATCTTGTGACATGTTCAGGGACCCTAGTTAATAAATATTTTAGTATTTGGGTACTGCTCTGTTGGGAGCTGGTGCTTGCTTCTGTGATTGTTTCTAGTATTAAATCTCTTTACTGTGATTTTTTCTAGAGCATATCTGACCTCGATTTCTGTCACATTTTTTTCTCCTATTGTGGCTCTCCCTTAGCAAGAATTGGAGTAGTATTTACTACATTTCCAATGGGTTTTGTTTCCGGTTATATTTGCTTGTGTATAAGTGCAGCTCATGTAGCGCAAAAGTAGTTTTCCCTTTTGAGATGAGATGACTTTTGCTCCTTACCCATTTTTTGTCTATCTGTGAATATATGTATATATTTATGTATTAATTATAAGGTTTTGAATAGTTAACATGTTTGTATAATTGTTATATTTGAAAATAAACTCACATTTGTCTTGCTTTAATATTCTTGTGGGACACTTTATCGATGGTCGTAGTTGATTCACTGGTTTCTTTTTTTCTGTTGGTTTAAAAGCAAAATGTTATTTTTATTACAGTGTTAAATTTAATTTGATTATTTTGTTTATTTTGTTTCTATTTTTATCTAGTTGAGAGAAAAATACTTACTATTTTTAGTTGATGAAATTATTTTCGTTGATGTTGTTGAATGTTGAAGTTTATAGAAGCTGTGAAGAGAAAAGTATTTGTTAGTTATATTTTGCTTTTTTATTTGATTTATTGTTGTTCATTAGTTTGCACTATTTGTTGGTTCATTCATATACATACGTTGTTTTCTTTTTTTTAATGATGATTTTGTCCTTGTTTTCAAAGTTAATCCTTGTTTTGACTTTTTTTAGATGAAGTTTTAGTGAAGCGTAATCTGTGAAACATAAAGGAAAACGTGATAGTTTTAGGTAATTTGATTATTTCGATTATTTAGACTATTGTTATTGTTTTAAAAAATATACTTACTATTTTTAGTTGATTAAGTTTATTTTGTTTATGTTGCTTTGTTGAGTTCTGTAGAAGCTGTTAAAAGAAAAGTATTTGTTAGCTATGTTTTACTTTTTTATTAAAAGCATTAGCTTTATATCCTTTACTTTATTTGTTGGTTAATTTATATACTTACTTCTGTTATATATTTTTTGTAAGGTTGATTTTATTGTTGTTGTAGATGTAAACCTTTGTATTGAATTTTCTAGGTGGATTTTTAGTGAAGTTTAATCTGTGACATGTAAAGGAAACATGTTATAGTTTCAGTTAAAAGAAATGTCAGCTAATTTTATTTAGTTACAAAGTTTTGTTCTTCCTTTAATGAGATATTTTCAGAATAGTTGTTAGTGTAGTTCATATTTGTTCTGTGTTTGTCCGCTAAATGGTAACTTTTGTGTTAACTAATTGATTGTTTTATAGTGTTTATTTACTTAGTTAGAGCTTTCTATTGGTTTGTGTTGGTGTAGTTTACATTTATTGGTCGAGATATCTTTTTTAATTTTTTAGCAGTTAGTTTTTAATTTGTTTAATATTTATTATGTTCATTTTATGTTTGTTTTTATTTTGTTTAGTATTGGTATTTAAATGTATATGTAGATAAATGTGATTTTTTATATATGATATATATTTAGGTTTGTTTATTTTCGGTAGTTGTGATATCTTTTTATGTTGTATTGTTTGTTTATTTTTTTGTGTATGTTTAAAAATTGTGGAATATGTTATTAGATTATTGAAAAAAAGTTTATTTTTATGTTGAAATGTTATTTTTGGTATAGTTTATATGTATTTTATCAATGTTTGTGTTGCAATATTATTTATATTGATGTTTTTGTTGTTTCAATTTATTTTAATGTTATTGATATTTTTGAGTTCTTTATTTTTGTTGTCAATATTTTTGTCATCAAGATATTTTAAACAATAATTTTTTATCGATGTTTGTGTTATTTCTGTTTTGTGTATTGGGTGGAACTGTCCACGCATTTTTTTTTTAAATATAGGAAATTGTGGTTGCTTGTTTTGAAACAAGTTCCTATACATTCCATTTTTTATCGGGATTTTTGAGCGTTTTTTATTGTTAAATATTTTTGGGGTTTTATGGCTTCGTTATCGAGAGGATTGCTACTTTGGATTCTTTTTTCTACAGTTGTATTTTTCCATTTTTCGATACTGTTTCGAGGATATTCTGCAGCTACAAGTCCGTAAGTTGTTTTTAAAATGTTTAAGGGTGGGCAATGTTTATTTGTGAATTAAATGTTTTTGTTAGTTATATTATGTCATATGATATTTTATAATATATGACATTTCATGGCATAATTTAACTAATATAAAAATTAAAATACTTTGGGTGTTTTATATGTTTTTACTGTTTGCTATTTTGATTAAAATAAAAATTAGATTCTGCTATTAGGTCTATGTATTCTAGACCTTGTTGGAGGTATTTGTGCATATTAATTGTTTGTTTACTCAGTTTTAGTCCTATTTTCATTATAGATTGTACTAGTCTGAGTTCTTGGTAACTTTGTTCTTTTTTTATTGATTGTATAGGTTTGTGTAGTGTTGGTTGTCCTCTCTCTATTGTGGCCTGGAAGGCATTATGCCCTTCTACTGCATTATTAGTTTTTGCTTTTTGTGCAATAGTGCTAGCTTAGACATTCCACCAGGGAATTTGAAATTTTGGTTGTGTACGGTGACCTGAACGATGTAACCTTCCCACCCAGGTGTAATCCAACAAGGGAGGTATTTTTTTTCATTAGTGCGTTAGAAAGGACTGTCAATTAATACATTATAATAATTTGCCACTTCTGTTGTTGGTACGTATGTTAGTGCAATAATTTTTTTAATTTGGTTTGCAAAGTTGCTGTGAGTAGAGTAGTCAATACTTAAGGTAGATTTTTGGAGGTGTCTTCACATACTTTGATTAAAGTGGTAGTAACACCCTTGTATTGCAGTATGTGGGTTATTTTCAGAATACCTTGTATCATAGCTAGTTCAAAATCTATTATGATCCTTTGAGGATAATAATTATCATTTAATTATTTTATTATTGTTAATAGTTCTATATAGGCGGGATTATTTTTATTTGGCAGCAATGCATAAATGAAGGGAATATTGGTTTCTTGGAATTCATCATGAATGGTGTAAAGTTGATAAAATGGTTTTGGGCACACTTTAAAAGTTCCGTCCATCATCCATGTTTCCCAATTTTTTAATTTTTGAAAGTTGTTATTAGTTGCAAAGATGAGAATTATTTTATCATTGCTTTGGTTGTCATACATCAAGAACTTGTCTTCTTTGTGGGTAATAGTATATTCTGGTAATATTTCAATTTCTTGAAATGTTTGGGGGCGGGTGGAGTTGGATCAGATGTTCTTTTAGTTTTAGCTATTAAGCGTTTCAGGTTGGGGATGGAGGGCAATTGTCTTGTGACATGTTCTAGTACTTTTGTCAACACATTTTTCAAAACTTCAGTGCTTGTCTATTGGGAGCCTGTGCTTGCTTCTCAAATTGTTTCTAATTCTTCCCTTACTTCTACTTCTGTCACATTGGTTGGATGGTTGTGCTCTCTCAAATTCACAATGTTGTTATCTATAGTTGTAGCTCGAACATAACATGCAGTTGAATAGTATTTGCTACATTTCCAATGTGTTTTGTTATCTTTACCTTTTCTTGGGTGTAGGTATAACCCATGTGGCTGAGCATTCATTTTCCTTTTTGTGATGTAATAAAGGTTGCTCCTTCAGCCATTTCTAGGGTTTATCTCTATAGACATATATATATATATATATATATATATATATATGTATATATATATATATATATATATATATATATATATATATATATATATATATATATATATATATATATATATATATATATATGTTGAGTAAATTTGATATGGTTAATATACATTTGTTTGTTTGATTAGTAATTGAAAAAAATACTTACATTATTGTTCGTTCTGTTTTGCTGATGGCTTTATTTGTTGTTATTGCAGTTTCACTGATGTAATTTCTGTAGATGGGGTAGAAAATTGTTTTTGTTAATTATATTGTATATTATTTTTAGTTTTTTAATAAATTATTTAAAGTGAAAGCATACTTACTTTTTGTAGTAGATTAAGGCCAAGGAAGAGTACCATATGAATGGTTTTAAAACGATATTTACCCCAGCCATAGGCTCAGTACATGGCAGAGTGAAGGGGGGGCTCTGCATGTATGTTTCAAACTGTTTTAATTGTAAAGATATTGAGATTTTTTTATCTCAATTGTTTTTACCAAATAGTTGGGCTACACATGAATAACACCTTTTGTATTCTGATTGTAAACTTTTATAATAATATCCCTACAATAGACCGGCTTGCAGTGCTTAAAACCTTGAGCTCCAAACTCAACAGCATAATTAGCTGTAGTCACAAACAATTTGTTGTTATATGGGGGGGCGACTTTAATTGTGCTCTCTGTAGTAGAGCTGGAACAGGGAATTGCGGTTTAACGACGGATAGGGACACCACACTGTCACATTTTGAGCATTCAGTAACGGGGAGTGCCCTGAATGAGATTATGTTCATGAATGATCTAGGGTTTTCAAATGAATTGTGTAACCCAGAAGTACCTTTCTATGCTACTTTTAATGGCAGGGGGCTATCGTCCACATTGATTATATCTTGATTTCCTCGTGTTATGGGGACAGTGTCGCCAGCTACACTGTACTAGATACTCCCCTTAGTGACCATTTTCCTATTATGGTAGTAATATCAGACCCACGGGTGACTGTGCACCATACACCAGTGACATATTCTAGAGACATTGAAATTGCTAGGCAGAATGGCTATGCTCTAAAATGGTCTAAGGTGGTACCTGATAAGTTTCTATGTAACCTAATTAATGCCTGTAATACGTGCTTCATTGCCTGTCTGGACATGGGCTCTGATGATATTGTTATTATTAATAACTTTAGAAAAATAACGTCATGTATCAAGGAAGTACTGTGGGTTAATACAAAGAATAAGAATAATCTGAGGAAGTCTAGGGGCTGGTTTGATAAAATGTGTAGTAAGGCATACAAGAACTTGAAACAGGCTTTGTGCAGGCATGATAGAAATCAGACTCAGATTGGGGACCTTTGCATAGAATATAAATCCGCACTCAAAATTAGAAGGGATTCGTTGAAGAGGGAAGCATGGACAGCCCTAATAGAGGCCTCCGAACTAAATGATATGACGGCCTTTAGGAAGGCAGTTAATGCACTATATTTTAAGGATAATACAAAGGCCCGGATTGAGATCACGGTCACCGAGGATGAATGGGTTAGATACTTTGAAACACTTTATAGCCCAGAAGCAACTATTGTTGACTCACCAAGGGAGCCAATTGAGAAGGATATGAGTAATGAAGGGCTGAATCTTAACTTTTCCTTGGAAGAAGTTATTAAGGGTATTAACTCAAGTCTAGGGGGTAAGGGACCTGGCCCTGATGGCGTCCCGGTGGACATTTTTAAAAACAATGTATCACTATGGGCGCCACTGCTTACCAGAATCTTTAATGCTGCTTGTACAGTAGGGTTGATTAGCACTTGGTATAAATCAATCATTGTACCCATTTTTAAAAAGGGTGACAGGGCGAGTTGTGCATGTTATCGGCCCATATCCCTGCTCGACTCGACTCTTAAAATTATTGGTAGGGTCATTTTGGACAGATTGCACTCATGGGCGGGTGAGCACAAGATCATTAGCGAACTTCAGTATGGTTTCAGAGAAGGAGTAGGAACCATTGAACAAGGACTTAATCTATTTATTTTATTAGAGAAATATACTAAGGCTAAGGGCGGAAGGTTGTTTTTAACATTTGTAGATCTGACATCCGCCTTTGATTGTGTTAATTATAGCAAATTATGGCTAATATTAACCAGGTTGGGAGTGGAGGACAACATTATTAAATTTCTAAGAGAATTGTATAATGGGGCTAGGGCAATGATTAGATATGGTAAAAGTGGGGAGTGCACCAGAATGTTTGACATTGCTAGGGGAGTAAGGCAAGGATGTGTCCTTGCCCCCTTTTTATTCTCCATTTATATCAATGATTTGGAGGAAACTTTGCCCCAGGACTGCATAGATATGCCAATTGTTTCAACTCATTGAATAGCTGCCCTTATTTATGCAGATGATGCCGTCCTGATGGCAAGAACCTCCATAGCTATACAAACAATGATTACCTCCTTTACCACTTTCATGACTAATTTAGATTTGCAGGTAAACTGCACCAGAACTTTCTCCATGAATTGCGGTGGAAGAGCGAATCTGAGGAAAAGAACTATGTTTATTGGCTCCAAACCACTTGACCATACTCCAACATTTCCATATTTGCGGACCTTGTTTGAATTGACTGGTCAATGGAGTAGTGCAGTTAAAGGTAGAAACCTGATATTTGCTAAGTCTATAGTGGCCCTTAAGTCATTTAGAAAAAAGATGGGGAAAAAGCCGGTTAAGGAGCATTTATGTATCTATAAAGCTAGCTGTGTTGCGGTGGCAACTTATGGGGTGGGCATTTGGGGCAACTCAAATGTCACTAGTTTACAGCTGACTGAAAATGGTTTTTTGAGATACCTCCTAGCCGTACCTGAGAGTATGTCTACCCATAATTATCACTCTGAACTGGGTATCCCATATCTGTAAGACTTAATTAAGGCCCAACCGATTCTCCTGTGGCCCAGAGTATGGACTACTGACGAATGTCACCTGAATCGCCTCATTTTGGGTGATGCCCTGAAATTGGATGGTGTACAAAGGGTGAAATTGCTCTGCTACATTAAGTCATTTTGTGGTGATATTGATCATCTTGAATTTTATGATGACCCTCCGTTGCTGTCTAAGATCCCTAGAAAAGTGCTGAAAAAGTTATGCTTAACCTTTTTAGAGAATCGAAGAGACCAAACAGAGCTGTTAAAAAAGACTGTGATTACCCATCAATTGATTTTAACATCGAAGGTTATCCAGCCATACCTAACTTTACAGATGAAAGATCACGAAAGGTTCATGTTGACTCGATTTAGATTTGGGATATTGTTTAGGCTGTTGAGTTTTCCTGTAACCAATGACTGGTTCAAGGGATTTAGTAAATGCCCATGCGATGATCGGTCCACTCAATCGGATATTCATATTTTATTCTTTTGCAGGTTTTATTTAATATCAAGAAAAAGGTGGATCTTGCCCATTTTGAAATATATGAATGTGAGACAGTGCCGACCTGCTTTTCTAGCAATACTAAAACTGGCCGATATATTTTCAGTGGCATCTGTCTCGGCCTTTCTTAAAAGTGTTTTTTATCTGCGGAAGACGATTATTATGTAAAATTTTAGTTATGAGCCTATGACATATACATGTTTTCTCGCTTGAGATTTTAACTATGATGATTGTATAAATTGTTGTGATTTTATGTACTTTTATGGTTATTTATGCAATATAACCGATTTGATTTGATTTAGTAGATTAATTTAGTTTGGTGGATGTTCTTTGGTAGATGCTGTTTCCTGAAGCTGTGATGAAAAATGTATACATTAGTTTCGTTTTATATTTTTAAGCTTTTAAAAGTATTAGACAATGTTACTTTATTTCTAGATTAACTTTGCTTTTTTAATAGTTCTTGATTTTTTTCATGTAGAATTAGATAAGGTAGTCAATCACATTTTATTTTATAGTTTTTGCTGTTGTTGATAGGAAGTTTAGTTTTAATTTAAAAAGAAGAGTACATTTAAATAATTTAGGGAGTTAAGTTAAGGATGTTGAGGATTTTATATTAATTAAATAAGGCTTTTTCTTACCCGTGTGGTTGCATAATCTGTTATAGTAGTTTTTGTAGATCTTCTTTCTCTCTCTCTCTCTCTCTTCAGCAAAGTAACAGTCTTCCTCCGTGTTTGGCCAAAAAACTGTAATTTTCTTTAAGTTAGGTAATTGTTTTTATAGTGGTTAGTTAAGTACATATGAATGTTAAATGTTAATTGGTTTGTGGTCTTGTAGTTTGAATTCATTGGTTGAGATAAGTTTTTTGAATTTGGTAGCAGTAAAATTTAAATTAGGTAATTATATTTGTTGTTGTTAGTGGATTATAATGTATTTTTTGTTGTAGATATTTAAGGTTTTGTGTGAATTTCATTTTATAATTTAGAAAATTGTTATACATGAAATGTATATGTTAATAAATATGTGTTAGTGATTATATATTATTTATTGTGCATTTATATATTTATTTGCGTTTTTATAATTGATTTATATTTATTTAAAGTATAAACTAAATTTATACATGTTGCTATAATACATTTTAATTGTTTTAATGTATTAAATTCTTGGATAGTTGAAAGGAGTGTTTATTTAATGTTGAATAGTATTGTCGATATTTTTTGTATAAGTTGTTTGTAGATTTGTAAGTCGATATTAGTGTTACCGATATTTTTGTAGTGATTCTTTCTAATTTACATTTTTGGATATTTCTGTATTCGATTTGTTTGTAGTCAGTATGTTTGTCAATTATATTTATTAAGGCGATAATTACATATCGATATTAGTGTTAAAACTTGTTTATGTAGAGGATGATGATATTTTTGTATACAATATTTTCACCTCAATTTTTTTGTTTGTCGGTGTTTTTGTGATCGATACACAGTGAACTGAGTGGAAGCTTACCCAACCAGAAGAAATAACAGTCTCACAGTAGCCAAATTGTTATTATGAGAATTGATACCTAGATATGGAATGCCAGTTTCTCTGGAATCAGATAGGGGGACCCACTTTAACAATGAGGTCCTGTAAATGATTTGCACAGCATTAGAAATTGAGCACAGACTACATTGCTGCTATCGACTTGAAGCCTCCGGCATAGTTGAATATATAAATAGGACTATCAAGTCTTGTTTAACAAATGTTTGTGTGTCAACATAACTGAAATTGCGGGATGCTTTAATGTTTTGCTGATGAGTATTCAAAGTAACCCTGATGGGAAGACTGGTCTTTCCCTCCATGAAAAACTGATGGGACGGGCAATGTGATTACCTGCTGTACCTGCAAATGCACTGTTGATCTTCACAGATTATATGATGCTCGACTACTGCAAAGGATTAGCTGATGTGGTGCGTTCTGGGTCCTACCAGGTTGCAGCTGCCACTAAAGATCCCCATCAAGAACAGTGACACAACCTCAATCCTGGTGAATGGATTGTGATCAAGAAGCACGTTTGGAAGAACTGTTTGGAGCCAAGGTAGAAAGGCCTCTTTGAGGTCATTCTAGTGATCAATACTGCTCTGAAGTGTAGTGGAGTTCCAAACTGTGTGCCTGTGTCCCAAGAAGGTGAGAAATCCCAAAGAAGAAATTGTTCTCTTTCATCCTGATCCAAGAGCCTCAGTGACTGCACCACAAGCTGTGACACTGTGTAGAGAAATAGTACCGGATCCCAAAAGCAGCAAACATAAGAAAGGAGTGAAGAACTGCATCAAAGCGCACCAATTCAAATACCTGTCTTTTCACCAAGTGGCATTGAAGTCTCTAATGAAGTAGAAGAACCGACTGATCCACACTCTTAAAATGTGAATGAAATATCATCAGTACACCAAGAAGATCTGGGTGAAGGAACACGCACTGAATGGAAAAGAGTCACCAGGTTGAATGGCCTCAGACTGGTAAACAAGGAAGACTGAAACAGCATTTGTCAACTGACAGAATTTCAGTCATAATATCAGAACAAACAGAGACAAGTGATGAAAGTGATTCAGGAGAACCCATCAAAATCTGAGTAGACCAAAAAGAGTAAGAGTACCTTGTTGGCGGTATTCAGCACCAGAATGGACTTACTATTTGAATAAAGTACTAAATGTCACAATTGATGATCTGTGTGATATGAGATCTGAACTGTTTGAACCTCAGTGAAACCATCAAAATAAGCAATGCAGGATCAAAGATATTTGACAGAAACAAACTTATCATCTACTAAGAGTCTGTGTAAAGTTTGAAAGAAAGGTTTTACGAGAAACAAAAGACTGGCATTGATAATTTCCTATTTTTTTATTTTACAGAAGATCAACATCGGCCCGAGTCTGCGGTAGAAGAGTAGGGATAGCATTATTAGAAGAACACGGAGTAGGGTAAGGATTGTCTAAAGGAAGATTTGCTTGTTGACAACTAATCATTTAAAGAAGCTATGCAAAAAACAAGAAAACCTGCATTTTGAAATTTGACTGCATATATTTAATCCGTTTCCAGAACAAACATGTGTTGTCTTGGTAATCAGTGTTTTTATGTGTACAATCTAATAACAGCGCTTATGATGATTATAATGTAGGTAAGATATTATTTACACCTGAGAAAGATTTTAGATACACACACACAGCAAAAACACACACCTATCTGAATGATGATGAGCAATTGAAAGACTCTTTTGTTGCCTACAAAAGGGAGGATCACTCAACAAACATTTACTTTAGGTTAGTACAGCAATACACACTTGCCATGGGAGCTAAAGAATGCTATGTCTGTGCTCACTGACAGTCATCAGCATCAGAGGATGTCACATATTATTACATGACATCATCTAATGGAATCTCATGTAGTTTATTACTCACACTTGTACATAGACGAGAACACTTTGAATATTTCTGTTCTAACTATGACTTAATCATTTCTGGAGTGCCATTAAATGGCCGGCGGAAACTTACATTGTGATACCTACGGTGGTGCTTGAGCAGGCACCACCACCACTGTAGGCATTACAGTCTGTCTTTTGGTCCGACTGGCTCCTTGAGCCTTTCAGGTATGTGGTGGTCAGTCTCTCTGACCGCCAAGCATCCACCAGCCAGCATAATGTGGGGGGTGGTAATGCAGGGTCTGATGGCATGTGACCGCCAAGGACAGGCTGACGGTGATGGTCCCACCGCCATCGTAATGAGGCTGCCGTCATTGACTTTGAGTACATAGAATGTACTTGAGTTCACACAAATTTGGGTCCACTTCTTATCTTGTTGGGGCTGATGATATGGTGTTTTATGTGATTCTACAGGGTGATAGCAATTAGGCTTGCATGATTTATGCTTACATGCACGCCCTTTCCTCTGGGTCCTACCTGCTTCTTTGGTATATTACCTTTATTTTAAGGAATCTTCAAATCTACTGTCATTTAAATGCAGTATTTTCCCAGTTCAGGTGTGATCCTTTACTTTTTATTTTGTGTAGCTGTCTGTGCCCTACCTTTGTACCTACCCGGCATTCTTGATTCTTGCATCGTCTTGATCTTCCTGAATATGAGGAACTTTGTTTAGATACTTTATATCAAATTTTCCACATCACCATGATATAGATGTGGAACGACACATAGGCTATTGATTCAGTTATTTTCTGGCTTTCTTATTTGCTGAGACTGACACTTTCAAATTATCAGTGCCCTGAAAAAGTCCTCTAGTAGGATAAAACGCGTCAGCTGTATTGTTGTGAAAATTGATGTTTATGAACACGTTTTAAAAACAATAGAATTGGAATACAAGGAAAACTTGAAGAATAATTGTGTTGTATATAGATTACACAATTGTTGCTTTTCTCTGCTCTTGAAATTTGACGTGTGGTGCACCTGTGCTTATGTTTTAAATTGTTAGGATCCCGTGGGGATTTGCACTGTGACGGTTGGTGCTTTTCAGTGTGCACACAGACCCCAATAAGTATAGAGGGACTAGAATATTTGAGGGATAGCGGCTCAGGTGCTGGTGTTTTGAGGGTTCCACTGTCAGGCTTGTTTGTTCAAATATGTGAAGTGGTACATTACTAAACATTTTGACATTTGAAAAGAATGCTGAATGGTGAGACACATTGGAAGTGGTAAATCACCTAATATTTTTGAACATCTTCTAGACAATGGGTCCTCTGCAAACCACAACACCTGCAGAGGTGGATGATTTGTTATTACATGTACTTTTGATTCTATTCATACTCTTTTTCAATATGAAAGGTATTATTTAGTATATTCTAGCGCAGCAAGCTATATGGCTGGTCTTTATTAAAGCATTGGTGTTTATGTTTATGTGATTTGTAGAGCACATAGCTTCCCAAGGGCTTCCCAGCACTGCAGAGAGGAGGGCAGGGTGTTCTGGAGGAGTAATTTTTGAGACCAAATGAGAAAAGCATCCCTCCCCATTTGGCTCTTTTTACCCTTGTTGCACTCATGAGGAAGTCAGTTGATGACCTGAGGGGCCTGTTGGCGACATATGGAGAAACGAGGGATTGTAACTGGGCTGGACCCCTGCCATACATAGTTTTGTGGGCTAGGCAGAGGACCTTGATCTTGACCCAGGATTGGATAGGTAGCCAGTGGAGTTTGCTCAGTGAGGCTTTCACTGACTCCTGCTTGGGTATCTTCAGTGGTATCCTGGGCACTACGTTTTGGACAACCTGAAGCCTGTTTACTACGTATGTTTAGCTCTGATTTGTTTTAGATGTAACGGCAAGTGCATTTGTAAACTGGCAAAGCTGTTGTAAATGAGAAAGTATGCCCTAAACTGGAGAAGCGTGGCTCAATGGTTAGAGCGGCAGACCCTGATGCAGAGGTCTAGCCCGGGACCAGGGTTCCATTCCCGCCTCGGCGGCTCTTGGACTTAATTTACCCGGACCTCATAATTCTCGCCTCAGTGCCTAGTCTAATCATGGGTCCCACTCTGTGACTCTGGGCAATAGCTTGCTTAATCTCCACAACGGCCCCAGCAGCGCTGTGGATGCCTGGCTTCCCCTTGGGGGTGCCCAGGAGTGGACATTTCACAGGAAAGCCAGGATGGGTTCCACAGCAGTATGAATACAGCGCTACCAGGCCTCCGGGTAGAAGTGCGCTATATAAATACTCTACATTTACATTTACATAAACTCTCAGAGCCACAAAGAAGATTTCGGTAATTTTTTATCCCATTCCTGGAATTTTCCGTTCCAGATCCAGGTACAAAGGGAAAAAAAATTAAGCATGACAAAAAGAAGGGGTTAAATCAGTGCTGCAGGTTTTCAGATAGTTGTGATGAGGTAATGATGTAGGTCTGTTGAATGCTGCACCATTCTCTATTGGTGGCTAATTGCATCAAGAGTTTAGATTGAAGGTTTACTGTGTGTTGGCCAAAAGTGTCTTCGTTAAAGCTTACAAATGCTCAGAAATGTATATTTGAACAAACACAAATGTGACCTTACAGCTCAGATAGAAGTTAATAAGAGCACTCAGAGGTGAGGATCTGATCAGCAGGACACGCTTATGGGATGAAAGTGTTCTGCATGGCACGAAGAAGCTGTGTTACCATGTCCTTAACATTTTGATGGCTTGCTATCTGTTTTTCCTCTAGTGATCCCAACATTCATGTTGGTCCACTATATATGCTCCACATTCTTTTTGGCTTTTGTCGATGTAGGAGCTATACTCTTGTATCTGAATGATGCTCTAAGTGTACCTTTTTCCGCTAAGATTGCAAACTGCACTGTCCACCAAGGTTTTCCAGTGACTGTCTGTGGTGAGATAGGCCCAGCTTTGTGCCAGGTGTGCACCACTTTTGTGGGCAATGCTGGAATAAAGTGTTAGGGCGGGACTTACTATCCAACACAAATCAGGATTTGCTTTGGAAAGTGTCCCAAAGTAACACAAAGTTCTGCTATGCACTACTATGTGTCAAGGGGATATCCTATGGGTGGTTCATGGACATTCCCATGCAACCACCCAAGGTTTTTGATGCAAATCCCTGTTTACTAACATTCATACAAAGGGATTTGCGTAAAATCCTTGTGCCTCCTCGAGTCAGGCATGGCGAAGGGAAATGTTTTTATTTCTCCTTATTTTTCCAAATTTGCAGGTGTGCTGCTTTGTACAGCACACATACAAAGTGAGAAAATATTAAAGGATAGGTTTTGCACTGAATTGATCCTATTTCAGTGCAAAAGCTATGTGCACACGGGGGCTTGGCGCCCGACTGACATGGCGGGGCCCGTGTGAAGCTCTCCGGAGTGTCCGGGCGGTCGCACCTGCTACGCTGTGCTTCGAAGACGCGAGCACCAGGTTTAAATGTCGGAAGACATGCTGACCATCTTGGGATCCTTGTGGTCTTCATTTACGAAGAAACTATGTGTTTTCTGATGCTGTAAGTTTCCTCGGCAGCGTCTCTACACTGCGACTGCCATTTTGTTTCTGATCGTGCCTTGGAGCCTAATTCAAGGTGTTTCCTGGAGGTCTGTGGTGATTTTCTCCGTTTTGAAATGCCTTTTTGTTCCTCCCCTGTACCTAACGCCTCCCTCTCATGGAAAGGGGCGACCACTCGGTCCCCCCGAACGTATGGCAGAGTGCCTCGATCCCCCCGGGAAGCCATTTTGGGCGGGAGGCGCGTCTCGGCTGGTATGCCCGAAGCGGCGTAGCCGGGGCGCGCTTTTTCCCGCCCTAGAGTGGGCTGGCCTAGACACTGACGCGGCCGGCCACGCCCTCGGGGCAGGCAGGGGCGGGTTTACGCCCGCCCTGAAGATGGATAAAAAGGGACGCAAGACCAGAAGACATCCTCTTGTTCCTGTGCTCTGAAGCTGCACCTCCTCGCTGCACGTGAGCTCGAGACGGAACAAAGAGCCAATTTTGAGCGTTTTAATCGTTCTTGTTTGTTTTGCAGTTACTTTGTTGGAGAATGCCGAAGAAGGTGGGAAAGCGCATGACTACCGACCAGATGCTGCGTGTTCTCATGAAGGAGATGTCCGAGCTAAAGAAGCGGGTGGACAAGAATGAGGAAAGGGGTCCAAAACGTCCTTTGGCGGGAGCAGCCCCGGGAGGGAAAAACAAGAGGCCCAGGAGGGGGGCAGCGGGTGAAGACATCCCGGGTCCCAGTGCCCCGCTCGAGGCTCCAACTCCAGTGCCGGAGGAGGGGAATCCGATTCCCGTTGTGGTCACCCCCGTGTCCGAGGATGATATGCCGCCCGAGCTGGCAGCACAATTGGCAGCGTGGTTGGGTAAAGGTAACGAGGGCGCCACGGCTGTCGATGCGCAGGCGCTGATAAAGCAATTGCGTGAGAAACGGGAAGCAGCCAAGGTGCCCGTGCCGGCTGCAGTAGGGGACAAGACACCAGGGACGATTGCGACCACAGAGGCAGCGTCAGGTGCAGGTAAGCGGCCATTGCCGATCGCGAGGGATGAGTCAACACCCTCTCGGAGAGAAAAGTTGGGGCAACATGTTCCTTTGGCAATTAAGGAAAAGATTTGGGCGGGGGAGTATGTGAACATTTTTTCATTGCTTGTTGATCATTATGAGGTAGAGCATGTAAAGAGTCAGAAGGATCTCATGCATCCGAGTGTTTGGCGCGCAAAAATGGCCGCCTTTAAAGTGAATGAGAATATCGGCAATTGGGGCAATGCTTGGGGAATCTTTACATCAATCTTGGGGGAACGTAGACCTGAGTTGCTTTCCGAGTTCCCAATCTATCAATCACGAATCATGGGGTACTCGACATCGCACCAGGGTAATCATTGGTTCTGTTACGATAATCTGTTCAGAAAGGAAAAGGAGCATAATAAAAGTTTAACCTGGGATTGTTATGATGCCTTGACTTGGGATAAAATGAAGGAGTCAGGAATGTTGAAAATGCCGTTGGTGGAAACTAATGTTGGCGAATCCTCCCGGCAATATGCGGGGACGCCCTTTCGATCAGGTACGGGTGCCGACGATCACTCGAAACCTACCGGCAATACCGGAAAAAGGGGTTTCTGCTTTAATTACAACAGAGGTAAATGTACTAGACCCCAGGGATCGTGTAAATTCAAACATGAATGTAGTGGTTGTGGGTCGTCCCATCCTGAGTCCTCGTGCAGAGCCAGAATGGGTGATAACGGGGGGAGAGGAGGTGCCAAACAGGTCTAATATAGTCCGAGGGGCGCCTTTACCCACTCCGATTGATACCCTGGCGATGATTCCTTGGCTCAGTGACTACCCGGATCGTACTTCTGCTGGGGTGCTGCGGAACGGTTTTTCGTATGGTTTCCGCATCCCGGTAGGGGACTTTCAGGGTGTGGATAAGTGTAAAAATCAACTTTCCGTCCTGCAGCATACGACCGTAGTACAGGATAAGATCCGGAAAGAGGTGACTCGAGGTCGGGTCGCCGGCCCGTTTAGTGTACCCCCGGTCCAGAATTTTGTTTGTTCTCCCTTAGGGGTAGTCCCCAAGAAAGACCCCGGTGAGTTCCGACTGATTCATAATTTATCAGCTCCACGAGGTCTTTCCGTAAATGAAGCAATCGATCCAGAAGTGTGTTCGGTGCGGTACGCATCCTTCGATGAGGCCGTAGCCATTTTGAATCGCCTGGGGCCCGGGGCGCTGATGGCGAAGTCAGATATCGAGTCAGCGTTCCGATTGCTCCCGGTACACCCAGACGACCAGCGTCTCCTAGGATTCATGTTTCAGGGTTGTTATTACATGGATAGGTGTATGCCAATGGGGTGCTCTATATCCTGTGCTTATTTCGAGAAATTCAGTAGTTTTCTACAATGGGTCTTCACAAAGAAAACAGGTTTCCAAGATGTAATGCACTACCTTGATGATTTTCTGTTTCTTGGGGCAGCCGGGGGTCTTGAATGTGGCCGGGCCTTGGCCAAATTTTGTGTGTTAATGAAACAGTTTGGTGTGCCATTGGCGCCGGGTAAAACAGTGGGTCCTACGACTTGCCTCGAGTTTCTGGGGATCGAGTTGGACTCCATTGAGGGGTGTTTCCGTTTGCCAGCTGAGAAAGTGTTGAAGTTCAGGGCTGCGCTGCAAATGTGTATAAATGCATCAAAAGTTACGCTGCAACAATTACAGCAGGTGGTGGGACAGTTGAATTTTGCCTTGAGGGTAATACCAATGGCCCGCCCCTTTTCCCGTTCAATTGCCCAAGCGATGGTCGGCCTTAAAGAGGGCCATCATCGCACGAGACTATCGGCCGAGATCCGCCAGGACATGCGTATTTGGTTAGCATTTTTGGCGGATTTCAATGGTAGAATCGTCTGGAATGAACCAGCCGTGTCTTCTGAAGAGCTGGGGCTATGGACAGATTCGGCAGGAAGCATAGGTTTTGGCGCCATCTTCGGCACGAAATGGTCGGCACAAAGATGGCCGACATGGTGGCATGAGAATGGTCTGACGAGTAATA
Organism: Lissotriton vulgaris; assembly: GCF_964263255.1. Classification (NCBI taxonomy): domain Eukaryota; kingdom Metazoa; phylum Chordata; class Amphibia; order Caudata; family Salamandridae; genus Lissotriton; species Lissotriton vulgaris. The sequence continues at coordinate 598,303,750 of NC_141691.1, forward strand.
TTGCTTTCCTGGAACTGTTTCCCATCTTGGTGGCCTTGAGAACATGGCCCGATGGGTTCAAAGATCACTCTGTCATATTTTGGTCTGACAATATGACCGTGGTCGAGTGCATCAATAGTCAGGCAGCACGTTGTAAACTGATTTTAAGACTGCTTAAGGAAATTGTTTTACTGTGTATGCAATTGAACGTGCTATTCAGAGCAAAGCATGTTCCAGGGGTGATGAATCAGGCGGCTGACGCACTGTCTTGTTTTCAAATGCAGGTTTTTTCGGGTTTCCTCCCCTCAGCGGACCCAGAGCCGGCACCCTTTCCCGAAGCTCTCTGGTCTCTCGGTGCCCCGAACTTCGTCACCTCGTGGGAGAGAGTCTAGCACCAAGGACGAGGAAGGCATACGAAGGGGCGTTTCGGGCCTATTTAGCCTTTTTGGGGAGTGATAGAGAGCGACTTTGGGGTCACGAGGAATGGGTAGTGGATTTCCTGATGTCCTTACGTAGGGCTGGGAAATCGGTGGCTACGGCCCAGAGGCATCGTGCTGCCATTTCCTTTGTTGCCAGAGCACACGCTATCCAGGACCCAACAGCGTCTTTCGTTGTACAGAAAGCGCTGCGTGGGTGGCAACGCCTTGAGGGTCGCAGAGTAGATGAAAGGCGCCCGATAGGTTTGGATAGATTGTCCCAGTTGTTGGCCACACTCCCGGCCACATGTTCATCTCAGTTTGAGGCGGTGCTGTTCCGAGCCGCTTTTACGCTAGCATTTCACGGAGCAATGCGGGTAAGCGAACTAGTTGCAAGGAACAAACTGGATGTGGCAGGGGGTTTGTGCCAAGAACACGTTCAGATCAGGGGAGAAACAATGACTGTCTCCTTTGTAAAGTCCAAGACTGACCAAGATGGGATGGGTGACTGCGTCATCATACGCAGGATTCCTGGGTCCTCCATATGTCCGGTAAAGTGTTTAGAGGATTACCTAGCACGAAGGGTGGCATCATGGGGGGGGACTTTGTTAAGACACGCTGACGCCACCCCACTGACGAAATTTCAGTTTCAGCGGGTGCTTGCGATGTCAATTGCCGCTGCGGGCTTGAACCCGGGCGAATTTGGGACCCATTCCTTTCGGATAGGGGCTGCTACGGAAGCTACAGCCAGGGGTCTTAATGTTGAGCAAGTGAAACGAGTGGGGCGTTGGTCCTCCAATTGTTATAAAAGATACGTGCGGTTGCACATGTTGTGAAGCTGTAATAATGTACTCACGCTTCTTGTTTTTGTTTGGTTTTCAGTTACGCAAGCCTACGAGGCGGGGCGGACTTCACCGGCTGTGAAAAAGGAGGTGTGGGTCGTGGGCCACTCATACGTGAGGCGTGCCGCAGACGTATTCAAAGCAGGTGACATGATTCACGTAGCTGGGGAATACGGGTACAGGATGTCCTTCTACGGAAGGGGCGGTCTCTGTATTGACCAGTTTCAAACATTTTTCGAGGGTTTGTTAGGGCGGACAAGGTCACCGCCGTCTATAGTTATAGTGCATGTTGGGGGCAATGATTTGGTCACCATCGGTAGACGACTACTCCTGGAGGCAATGCTTTCCACTGTAAGTTGGTTGGCGAGGAGAGTTCCGGGGTGCACGATTGCATGGTCCCATTTGATTCCACGAAAGGTGTGGCGGGGGGCTATCTCTATTCCTGCTTTGAACCATTCTGTTAGAAAGCTTAACAATAAAGTGAGTAGGTTGTTCCGTTCCAGGACATTGCATTCTATTTCTCATAGCTGTATTAAGGATGACAGTATGTATTTGGGGGATGGTGTGCATTTGTCTTGGGTGGGGAATGAGTTACTCTTAGGAGACTTCTTAGCATGGTTAAAATCGTTGAAACATGACCTTTAGGTAGGAGTTTTGTGGGGGGTCCGGATAGCCGGTCAACTATCCGGCCTGTGGCGGTAAGGTCATGATCGGTGAGCACTAATTGGAAGATCCCTATGAGTGGGCGTCACCCAACACGGATGGGAGCGCTCGGGGGAGGTGGCCTTTGGCCCCTCAACGGGGAGGCGGTCCCTTCTAAGGATGGGTCGCCGAAAGAAGAGGAAAGGCGGTCAAGGCCCCTTCCTGTGTAGGAGGGGTTACAGCCCCCTCCTGGGGAATTTCCCGGGGCCAGTGACATCTGCGACGGCAGATGCGGTAAGTTGTGTGGGGTTGGGGGGAGGTCTACGATACCTTCTAGATACCTCACACGAGTCTTCGAACGACCTTTAACTGGCGTCGAGTTGATAAGTGCCCCCGTCAAGTCAAGGGAAATTGGTAGTAGTTGCACTTGAGTACGCCTCAGTGCTGTCGCCCCTCCCAAGTGGGGGGGGTATGTCTGGTTAGGGATCTTGACACCGGTTACGACCTTGCCGTTGGCCCTTAAACGTTAGGATGTACAATTTCAATATTTCAAGTAAATGTTTTGTAGGATGTTAGTTCGGCTAGGAGAACCTCTGTATTAGAGAATCTGTTAAGGTTAGCCAAACATCGCAATGTGGTATGAAATTGTACATTATTGTTTAAATGTTTTAATTTTTTGTTTTAATAAATACGGCCGGGAGGGTCACTCCCTCCCACTTCCAAAAACTTCAAGAACTGTTTCCGGTTTCCCTCCTTTGGGGATTGTGTTGAGAGGGGGTGGCGGGTATCTCAGCCATATGGAAAGGGGCGACCACTCGGTCCCCCCGAACGTATGGCAGAGTGCCTCGATCCCCCCGGGAAGCCATTTTGGGCGGGAGGCGCGTCTCGGCTGGTATGCCCGAAGCGGCGTAGCCGGGGCGCGCTTTTTCCCGCCCTAGAGTGGGCTGGCCTAGACACTGACGCGGCCGGCCACGCCCTCGGGGCAGGCAGGGGCGGGTTTACGCCCGCCCTGAAGATGGATAAAAAGGGACGCAAGACCAGAAGACATCCTCTTGTTCCTGTGCTCTGAAGCTGCACCTCCTCGCTGCACGTGAGCTCGAGACGGAACGAAGAGCCAATTTTGACCCACCCACCAGCCCCTGAGGACAGCCAGTTGTTTTAATAAAATTGATCAATTATTCTATTTCGTTTACAGGTTGTTTTAGTGTTATGTTGATGTTGAATGTGTAATAAAGATTGGTCTAATTTTACAAGTTTGTGATTAAAGAACTTCGGATTTAAGGTCCATTTATAAACAGGCTTTTTCGGTCATAGTGGCCAATGTAGTTTCGTTTAGTTAGCATTTGTCGTATTTATTTTGGTCGGGCGGTAAGGTCATGATCGGTGAGCACTAATTGGAAGATCCCTATGAGTGGGCGTCACCCAACACGGATGGGAGCGCTCGGGGGAGGTGGCCTTTGGCCCCTCAACGGGGAGGCGGTCCCTTCTAAGGATGGGTCGCCGAAAGAAGAGGAAAGGCGGTCAAGGCCCCTTCCTGTGTAGGAGGGGTTACAGCCCCCTCCTGGGGTATTTCCCGGGGCCAGTGACATCTGCGACGGCAGATGCGGTAAGTTGTGTGGGGTTGGGGGGAGGTCTACGATACCTTCTAGATACCTCACACGAGTCTTCGAACGACCTTTAACTGGCGTCGAGTTGATAAGTGCCCCCGTCAAGTCAAGGGAAATTGGTAGTAGTTGCACTTGAGTACGCCTCAGTGCTGTCGCCCCTCCCAAGTGGGGGGGGTATGTCTGGTTAGGGATCTTGACACCGGTTACGACCTTGCCGTTGGCCCTTAAACGTTAGGATGTACAATTTCAATATTTCAAGTAAATGTTTTGTAGGATGTTAGTTCGGCTAGGAGAACCTCTGTATTAGAGAATCTGTTAAGGTTAGCCAAACATCGCAATGTGGTATGAAATTGTACATTAATGTTTAAATGTTTTAATTTTTTGTTTTAATAAATACGGCCGGGAGGGTCACTCCCTCCCACTTCCAAAAACTTCAAGAACTGTTTCCGGTTTCCCTCCTTTGGGGATTGTGTTGAGAGGGGGTGGCGGGTATCTCAGCCATATGACAAGATGGCTGTAATGTTGATATGAAGGAACTATAATAGGAGACTTTACTGACAGGAATTATTTTTGGCAGCCATTTTGTGGATTTCGCCTTCTCTATGCAACTCACTGTAATTCAGGAATCTAATGACATGTTTTCTTCGCTAACAATGCCATAAGTGAGTGTTTTTCTTCACTTATTAATTGCCTCACATACCATTGTTTGAAGTGACTTTCTCTGTTATATAGTCAGTTCTTATTCAATAACTGGCATTATTTTCTCCGTATTTTATTTGGCTCTATCAACTGCTTCTTTTTGATACCTCAGTGTAATGCTCCTTACTTTGCCTTCATTGCACATCTTTTATTCAGATGATGTATCTCTTTTAGTGATTTATGGGCAGAATAAGAGGTGCTCTTCCTAAGAAGGCAACTGCGAAACATATGTACGTTAAGAATTCAATTTTTTTTACTGAGTTATCCAAGCTAGAAGATTCTTTGTCATCTACATTTTCAGACACCATGGCAACTATGGATACGTCAATGGCAGCATCAGGGAAATCCATCTCCAAACGCTTAAAACAGAATCCGCCTTCTCCAACTAAATCGTCTTCGCATGTTTCTCTGGAAATTCGGTTGGAAGAAATTAGGGCCTTGTGTCCCTTTATGGAAGAGACCAAAACAAAAGTGCAAATTTTCACTGACAATTGGTCGCAACTGGATACAAGAATCACCGCAGTTGAATATAATATGTCTTCCGTTACAGAGTCCTGTGCCAAAGTTTCCTCACTTCAATCTCAAGTTTCAGTACTCCAACGCCAAGTAGAGGATCTCGAGAATCACAATAGGCGTAACAATCTATGCATTTACGGCCTGGCAGAAGAAGTGGAAGGGTCTGAGCCTCTTACGTTTTTTTAAATACTTCCTCCCCAAGATTCTCCAAATACCAGAAAGCACCTTTACTTAACATTCAAAGAGCACATCGATTGGGGCGCTTTTCCTCAACTACCTCACCCTCACAGAGACCGAGAGGTGATATCTTGTACTTCTTGGAATATACATACCTATTAAAAGTTTTATCAGCGGTTAAATCTTCTCAAAGTATCACCTGGTCTGGTTCAACTTCATTTTTTTGTGCAAGATTACTCTAAGGCTACTGCAACTAGAAGAAAGGCGTTTCTTAACATGAGATCTGATCTTCGATCTATAGGTGCCCGTTATGGTCTCTTCCATGCCTGCCTCTTTAAAGTTACATACACTAACAAAACAACGACATATGAAGATCTGCTGCGTTTACAAAGTTTCATAAACGCTCATAAAGTGGACGCTATGGATTCTTCAGGCTCTTCATTTTCGAATATTGTTTGACTTCATGGATTGTTCTGATGAAGTTGTGATACCTCTCTTGTCACTCTGTTAAGCTGTTACATCCCCTTTTATTTCTTTTATTATGTTTCTGTAATTAATTTTCATCTCCACAGCTCTCCCATCCTGTTGATGTGCTACTTTTTGGTTAGAACTGTACTTGCAGACACAAACGATGTCTAATGCAGGAATGCACTGTTCGAAATTGCACTGGTGCAACTAAAATTAGTCTTCAATTTATTTAGTTGTTTCAAACAGTTTCACCATTATTTAAAAGTTCAAACAATTATTTTTGGTATATATGGTCATCAATGATATACCTCCTTGTTAGAGCACAAGTAAATCATAGTTTCATATTATGTTTCCAAAAATATCTTTATGTTTCAAAAAATTTTGTTATTCATAAACATATACATGATTTAACTTCATTGAAAAATACTGATTATTTCATCTGACAAATGCCACATTCATACTGCGAACACAAGATGATTTCATCAAAACTTCATGATGACTCCCAATGCATTTCGATGCTTCAGCATCTTCGTCAGGGGAAATGCTAAGTGAGAAAATATATCCATATATCAGCATCTATAAATCAAGCACTTTAAGTTCAAGACAACATTTTTCAATTTGTAATCCAGCATTCAAAAAAATATATAGGCACAGCCTCTAAATATTCATGTTTTTACCGAGCAAACCAGCAATTCATACAGATCAAATAGTTACTTGTGGTGCTAATGCCCTATACATGCCATCAGGTGTGTTATAGTGTAGCCAACGTGTGTGTTACATTTCATGTACCAGTAAAAATAAACCGATCTCATGAATAAGGTGCAGGACATACCCTCCAGACGGGTGTAAGGTAAAATCATCAAAACCTCTGACAAAAAGCGATTGAACCTGAAAACACAACAAGATTGGTGTAAGTATACACCATTACCATTGCTATATCGTTATCAACAACCCTTTCGGTTTCTTCACTTACTTCGTCTGTTATTCAACCGTTCTGCCCGATGAATCCATGCATGCTATCTGCCCTGTAAAACAAATGAACTAACCTTACTTCCTGCTTAACTTCGAAACAAGCTCACATCTCTAAAAGACGTGAACAAAAAATCCACCCTGATTCCTACCTTAGGCTTCCTTCGAACCACGTTAATTGACTCCCTGTTTCACTTCCGTATGCAGCAACACGCGATAACTCCAAGTTGCGTGTTGAAACGTCTTGTAGTGCCCAACATCAATAACGGACTAATGCCCCTACCCCGAGTGACTCTAATTCAAAACCAACCGGTAATTAAAGAAAAAGATAATTAAATCCCGCGACTGCTTGGTAACAAAAAATGGAAATAACAGAAAAGATCCTGTTCCTCCACCATCCGATTTTTTATATAAAATCATGTTTATTGAAAGCGTCCGCCATGACCCTTGTAATATGAACGTGACCACATCATGAAAATAAACAACAGACTATTATTATCCTGCTAGTTACCAATCTACTTTACTCGTGATAGTCGTGAAACGCAAACTCCCGCTATTCTTAGACATTGATACAGCTGAAAACACGTCTATAATAAGCTGGATCATAAACAAACTCTGACTGGAATCCTATATGCACTGAAAATAACAGTAAAAAGGGCAAAATTACCTTGGTTAAAAGATGAACAAATATGTTCCACATACATGTGTGTTTACACAAAAGTTGGTACACTTTATCAGAACCTGATCCTGTATTCAAACCTCATTAAACACCACAATCATATGCAACTGAAATCATAATTCAAAATACTTTTTCATAGATAACAAGCAAATTCAATTTTGTCATTCAGCCCCCCTGGTTTAACGGTATTCAAGTACCTCATCCAGAATGTCTCTCTATGAGCTATACGTATGTTGGGATCCACATGGGGCTCAACCAATACCTGCTCTAGTACAGTGTATCTTATTTGGGGAATAGTATGCTGCCTCTCCTTCCAATGTTGGGTTAGACTCGATTTTTCATTCCCTAATCTTATGTTAGATTTGTGCTCTGTGAGCCTAACTTTGATCTTCCTGGTGGTTCGACCTACGTAAACTAAGCCACATGGACACTTGATAGCGTATATCACTGAGCTTGTGTTACAATCCGAAGTGTGTCTTAGTTTAATCTGTTTGCCTGTATGCGGATGTGTGAATGTGTCTCCCAATAGTACATTGCCGCAGTGCCCGCAATTGAAACACTTGCGCATGCCTTTTGTCCTTTCCTGTTGGGTCTTTATTTCTTTTGGTTTCAAAAGTTCTTTTAAGTTTTTAGATCTAGACATTGCAAAAATCGATTTATCTATGAAAACTGTTTTAAAGTCTGTTTCTTGTTCAATTAGTTCCCATCTTCGCAGTATGCACTTCTTAATCTTTGATGTCAACGTGGATTGTTTCAACACACATATTTCTCTGTTTGTAGCACTTCTCTCTGCTTTCTTCAATAAAACCTCACGGGGTTTCGATAAAGCTTTCTGTTTTGCTTCAGTTAGTATCCTATCTGGGTATCCTCTCCTACTGTATTGTTCCGCCATTTCATCTATATCCACCCTCGCCTGTTTTTCGTCACTACTGATTCTCTTGATTCTGATGAATTGCGAAAATGGCAGGTTATTCTTCATGGTTTGGGAATGAAAACTTGAGTAATGCAGTGCGTTGTTTCTATCCGTCGGTTTCTTAAATGTTTTAGTTATGATTGAGTTGCCCTGTCTCATTATGGTGACATCTAGAAAGTTAATGGTTTTCTGATCAATATGATTGGTAAATTTGATCATCGGATGGCACTGATTTAACTCTCCAATAGCCTCCTCCAATTGTGTCCTGGTTACCTGCCAAATGACCAGAATGTCATCTATATAACGAACAAGCAGTTTTAGATGTTCTGTCCAATGCAAATTCTCCAAAATGTGGGTATGTTCGAACTTTGCCATGAAGATATTTGCGTACGCAGGCGCCCCCGTAAAACCCATGGACGTTCCTGTCCTTTGTAAGTAGAATTTGGATTGCCATGAAAAATATCCATGATAGAGACAAAACTGTAAAATCTCCAAGAGCAAAATGTTCAATGACTCCTCATATTCACTTCTCAACAACATCCATTCCACTGCCTCTATACCCTCTCCGTGAGGGATAGAAGTATAGAGTACAGTCACGTCAATTGTAGCCAGCCATATTTCATTCTCATTAGGTATCGTTAGGTTGGCCAGTTTGTTCAGGCAGTCTATAGTGTCTTGGATGTTATCCATTTCTGCACCAGTGGTTGTAGGTAGTGATCAAGAAATTTTCCAATCGGTTCGTGGAGTGAACCGCACCCTGCCACAATGGGGCGGAAAGGGGGGTCTTGAGGATCCTTATGCAACTTGGGTAGCATATAAATGTGCGGTCTCTTAGGATAGTCAGTGATTAGAAACCTGAAGGTCTTGTCGTTAATCCATCCTAAATCCTTTGCTTTCTTCAGAATCTCCAACAGAATAGATTGAAACATGACAGTAGGATCTGTATCTAGAGCAATATAGGTGTTGGTGTCCTCCACATGTGCTGAGACTTTTTGGTTGTAGTAGGTGGTGTCCATCACCACAAGAGCACCCCCTTTATCTGCAGCTTGAAATGTTAGATCCGTGTTATTGCTCAATGCTTTTAGAATCGTCCACTCATTCTTTGTCAAATTGGTACTTCTACTTGTTTTTTTATGTGTGTTCGCCAGATCTTTCTTTACCAATAGCTCAAATAAATCCAAATTTTTATCTGATGTGGGTGGGATAAAAGTACTTTTTGGTTTAAACACCTTTTGTGAATTGTCAGTCTCAGGCATCTGTGGTATCTGGTTACAAATTTCGGATTAGTTGCTCTCTTTTGATGATGAATATATCATTTTCGGTGGTGATTGTAATCAAAGTTATGACCCCATTCTAGATAGACGATCCCCTGTTAAGTTTGTCAACACTAAAATACACAGGCAATTCACCTCTACCATTCATCGGAAATCCTTAATTGATATTTGGAGACTTTGTCATCCAGACCTTCAAGAATATAGTTATTTTTCTCCCCCAAATAGAACACAGTCTCGCATTGATTATCTCTTCTTAAGTAAATCCCTTACACAACATGTTCTCAATTCAGAAATAGGTTCTATCTTAATTTCAGATCATGCCACGGTTTTTGTCCATTTTGATTTAATTCCTTTTTCCCCTTGCACTGGTAGATGGTGATTTAATAAGTCCCTGCTTTCTGATTCTAAATTTTCTAGCCAATTCAGTTTTTTTTGCTTTAGAATTTTTCACTAATAATAACCCTTCTGCTCTTCTCCAACTGTGAGTTGGGACTCTTTCAAACCAAACTCAAGAGGCTTCATAATTAATTATGTTTCCCAGAAGAAAAAGAATTTTGAAAAGCAATCCATTCAATTACTCTCTAAAATAAAAAAATTAGAATATGCCTATTATCATTCCTCCACAGAAACCTCTTTAAAGGATCTAATTCCCGCTAAGGTCGCCTTTAATAAACTATCTACTGAAGCAGCAGCCTCTTATCTCCTGAAAAGTAGTGCCCGATATTATGGAGGCCAGAATAAAATGAGGAAACTCTTGGCTAATTATTTAAAAACGCATCAAGATAGAACTAGAATCGCCTCCCTAACAACCTCTACTGGCGTTGCTTTATTTAAAGATGAGGATATTTTGCAAGAATTTGTCTCCTTTTACAGGAGTCTCTATACCCTTGAAAATCATTTGCTTCAATCTGATATATCTTCTTACTTCCAATCAATCAATTCTCCCCCTTCTCAACACATTGACTTTGACTCGTTTGAGGTAGATATCACTTTAAAAGAGATTTCCCATGCTGTTTCAGTAAAACGACGTGGTAAAACTCCCGGGCCCAATGGTTTCACCATTGAATTTGATGATCCCTTTTCGAAACTTCTTTTTCCGAACCTCCTTCTCTTATTTAACTCCTTTATCGCAAACGGATCTTCTCAAGGAACCTTTCAGGAAGCCATGATTTGTTTAAACCCTAAAGAAAATAAAGATCCCTCTTTTGGTAAAAATGACTGTCCCATTTCTTTGGTTAATACAGATTATAAAATGTTTGCCAAACTACTTGCCCTACGTATCGACCCCATGCTACCTGAGCTCAATGGACCAGAACAATTTAGTTTTGTAAAAAGTTGTTTATCCTCTGATAACTCCAGAGTTTTCTTTAATGTCCTTAGTAAGGCCTCTTCCTTAAATTACCCACTTGCTGCTATAACTCTAGATGCTGAAAAGGCATTTGATAGGATTGGTTGGGATTTTATGTTCCATGCTCTCAAATGGATTGTATTTCCTCCCAAATTAATTTCCTTGATTTCTCTATTATATTCTGGTCCCAAAGCTTCTATGTTTGCCAATGGCAAAGTCTCAGATTACTTTTCTCTTTCTAGAGGAGTTCGCCAAGGCCGTCCTTTGTCCCCATTACTGTTTATAGTAGCATTAGAGGCTTTCCTAACAAAGATTAGGCAAGATAATCAAATTACGGGTTTTCATCTTGGCCCCAATCAAGTTAAGATGTGTGTTTATGCTGATGATATCCTTTTATATTGTTCCAATGCAGTTACTTATCTCCCTTCCTTTCTTCATCAAGTTGACATATTTTCGCAAATCTCAGGTTACCACCTGAAAAGAGATAAATGTGAAGTTCTACCCCTTAACGTTTTATGTCTTAACATTACTTCAGTCAGTTAGGATTTTCCTGGCAACTGACTAAATTGAAATACTTAGGGTTATGGTTCTCTTCAACTATCTCAGAAACCTTAAAATCAAATTTCGAGTACATCATCAAAAAACTAAATGATTCAATTACCAGATGGCATCCCCTCTTTCTCTCTTGGTGAGGTAGATTGGATTCCATGTAGATGATGTTAGCTCCTCTAATATTATATTCTCTTTCTATGATACCAGTGCATATTCCAGGTTATTATTTTTAAAGAATAGACTTACTTTTATTAAAATTTCTCTGGAAAAACAAACCTTCCTGAATAGCCTTATCCTGTCTTAAGAAGGATACAATTAAAGGAGGACTTAAGTTCCCTGACTTCAAGTCTTATCACTGCACCTTTTCGTTAAAACAAGCTTCTGGATGGCTTTCTACAGATCTCCCCACACTTCCCCCAATATGGCTATTCATCGAAAAATCACTTATCTCTCCTTTCAACTTTCCAGAGACTCTTGCATTCACTTCTAACACTCCTTTTCTACACTCCTCTGTTATTGCTCACACTCGTAAAATCTTAACTCCTCTTTTACCTTCTTCGTATCCTTCCCTTACCTCACTTTCTCAACAACCTATATGGTACAACAAATTGTTACATATCAAAAACTTACTTTTTATTGGAAATCATGGAGATCTAAAGGCTTACTCTGGATTTCTCAACTTTTGTTTAATAATAAACCCTTATCCTTTCTTGACCTTCAGTCTAAATTCCTTCTTCCTAATTCTTTAAAAAAAACAATATGACCTCTTGCTCCCTGCTCTTCAAGAATATTTACAGTCACTTCCATCTTCCACTACTCTTCCTATACCTTGTTCTACAATTTTCCCCCTATTGGACTCTTCTCCCTCTGCGTCTGGTATTTACAAATGTTTATTATCACCCTCAGTAAGGCTTAAGAGAAAGACTGAATTAGCGTAGGAACACGATCTCTCACAATCATGGTTGACATTTACATGGGATAAGCTATGGTTAAAGATTCATAAAACCTCATGTGCTGCTAACACCACCCAGACTCTTTATTTTATTTACCAGCGTTTATTATACTCCCCAGCAAGATTAGCATCTTTTTCTCCAGAGGTTTCACCTAAATGTTGGTCCTGTCCCTGACCAACTGCTGATCTAAAACATATGTTATTTGATTGTCCTACTATTTATTCATTTTGGAAGTTAATATGGATGAATGATTACGTATTTGGACCTGTATAAATATCCTTTTTAAAACGAATATTTCCTTTTCCCTGTCTAATATTTTCTTGGGTTCCCTTTCCCCATCCTGGCCTCAATCCCCTTCACATTTTAAATGATTAGATTTGTTACTAGCTATAGCCTTACATTTGATAACCTCCAATTGGAAGGATGCGACCAAAGTTACGTATACAGCTTGGTAGAATGCTATATGCTTTCATCACAGACTTGATACAAATTTTGTCACTCCTATTTCCCTAGCAATTAAAAGAGATTTATTGTGGATTCCTCTCACTTCATACGTATCTAGATTTGCTTCTACAAACTCATCCACTGTTACAATGTAAATTCATCAGATGAAGTTCGTAAACCGCCATGATTGTACTTGTTGTCTTTTATTTTTGATAATTTTTATTGTTGTTCTTAAGCTTATACTTATTTTACACTCTGAATCTTACCTTCATTGAAATTTACCTGCATACAATGTTGTCTTCAAAGTTTATTTATATTCAATTTTTCCTGTAATAACAATTGTATCATTTTCCCTCACCCTTTACCCTTCTCTTTTCCTCAAAAATCATATATATTATATTCATTGTAAACATTTCTGCTCTATATGCTTTATTTGTATTTCTCATTATTTTACTTTATATTACGTTGTTTTGCTATCCTGTTGCTTTATATTCTCCTTGGTTTCAATAAACTCAAACTTAAAAAAAAAGAAAAAAAGCTATGTGCACACACCCTTGCACTATGGTGCAAGGGTGTGAACGTTGGCACATGAACAACAAAAGTGTGCCTGCTCTGGGGCATAAAAAAATGTGAAATATCTTATTAGTTATGGCACATTTTTTCTCTTTCCCTTTGATGCAAGGCAATGCTGCAACTTTAGTTGCCATGCTGCTTTGCATTAAATATTAGTAGGTTTGAGACAAAGGATTTGTAATTGCATCCTCATGGACAAAGAGCCTACCCATTCTCACCACCAAAGTTCCATCATGCCAGGACATGTATGGATGATGTATGTATGAAGTGTATTTGGTGGACTAATGAATAGTGGGGTCTATTTGGAACACAGTGTGTCTGCGCTGCTCAAAATGAGGGCTACTTTGTATTTGAGCTGGCGATGCCCATCTCAGTTAACCATGTCTGCATGTGCACTTTCGTTGAGACTGGATAATGTGTGGGTTTCAGTCTGAGACCAATACATGTCACTGTTATCAGTCAATCACAACTTATGTGGCTATGGGAAGAGAAGCCCACAATATCTGACAGAGCAAGACGCACCTCTAGCAATGAGGGAGAACACACAATATAAATAAAGTGGACCCTTTGTTTTGCTCCGGAATTCTGCCTTACCAATACATTATAAATACTAGACCACTAAGCTATTGGTGTGGTTCATCTTAGATCATCATCTGGACACGGAGAAAGACTGTGAACCAGTTCAGAAGATTCCAGACCAGGAGTGGACCAGTTCAGGAACAGAGACAATTCCGGGCCAGGAATGGAACCTCTGTGTAGTTGTTACTTTCCTGCAAGAGTGACTGGGTTTAAGCTTGGATAATAAACAGAGTCACCCTGCTACAGTGATATGGGGAATGAAGGAAAATGTACCCACGTGCCAAGAAGCGCAACTGCCCCTTCCAGGAGGAGTGACCTGATCGGAAAGTTCTGCAGAAGGCCCTGCTGACTGGAAGACCTGCATGAGGACACCTGAACAGACTAAGAATGCCTATCAGACAGAGCTTAAATTGAGACGTCTGTTTTCAGGTGGGTACCACTGGGAGTTATTTTCAATACTCAGACTCTTATCCAAAACGATAGAGTGAATCGCAGCAAAATGGAAAAAAGCAGAAAGAGACAGGTAGAAAAACTGTGGAGAAAGGATAAATTAGGGATTAAAAGGAATCTACAATAGTGAGAAAAAGGGGCAGGAAGTGTCTATTTGTGGATGAAAGTGGCATGATTTGGTATCACGACTAGACAACCTTGATAGTCAGCAACACTGACATTCAGCAGCACCAGCCACAGGCTTTGCAAAAACAGATTTACCAGTAGTCAGGCTCCAGTACCATTGACTTGAGGACTTTATTCATAACCACTAGTAGCCAGACCCTGGATTACCAGAACGTCTCCACAAAAAGCACCAGAACGTTTTCTATGTCTTTTCAGTGGTGTTATTTAAGGTCCTCTATTTGGAGAGCAGGTGCAGATTAATTCAGCTTTGGATCAAGCGTGGTATAAAAGGTTTGTGCAGACTCCCCATATCTGTATCTCTGACTCATCTTTTGGGAGATACGTTTGAAAGAGTTCTGCCAAAACTAGTGATGGTAAAAGTTTTGAAAAACAATTAAGATTGTTTGCCATACAAGTAAAAGGTAGAGTACAAGTGCCCCATTTTTCCTCCCTGTCACCTTTCGGTGACCTGTGAGACCTTGGAGCTTGAGTCTATCGTCTGCTTCATTTCCTTGATATCTCATCTAAGCATCTCCAAGAAGGAAATGATGGATAATAAGGTGCCCAGTCACAATAGAGAGCATGCTCACAGAAGGGACACTGATCCAGACAAAACATGTTCAGTTACCAGTACAACAGACACTAAGGTAAAAGGTTGATTAAGAGAACTTTCTCAGACAAAGCAATAGAAGTCACAGTTACAGGAGATATAGAATTGGCAGAAAACTGCAACATAAATGACTCACTTGCAAAGCTAATGTTTCTGTGGGACCAACAGACGTAGCGCCTGATTTAGAGTTTGGCGGATGGGTTGAGATGGCACAAATGTAACGGATATCCCGGCCCTTTACTATAAGTGCCATAGGATGCAATGCAATATTAAAAGGCAGACGGGTATCTGTCATGTTTGTGAAGGAGCACCAAATCTGAAAACTCTAAATTAGTGTCTTTACTTAAGTCTTGAAACATATTATCGCACGCTTTGACTGCTGTTTTGGGGAGACCGGGAAACATAAGTAATGACAGATGTTTGTTACAGATGTTTTTTGTTTGTTGGTGCATTGTTTTGAAAGTTCAAAGGAAATATTTTGTCTCACGCATCCACATGCCTATACTCTGAGGACATGCTATAAAGCAGCATTATGGAGCTTTGCACACAAAGGAGACGCACATTGTCAGAACTTTCCAGAGGGTGGCATTACAGACCATGCACACACAATTCAAACAAAGTGTGGTACACTCGAGCCTGCATTGCAGCATACTCTCAGGTCCTGCAATGATCATAAGTGCTAGCTCAGAGAGTAGCCTTTAAAACAGTGGTCGTCATCCTAAAGTCGGGGATAATCATTGGTATGCTAGGTTATATTTGTGTTTGAAGCATTGTGCAAAGTAGAAAATCTGTGAAATTTAGGGAGAATCAGTGAAATGATTTTCAGTGCTCCACGGAAAATAGAATTTTGCCTTCTAGAGGGGTCCCATTAGAAAACGTTTTATAAATTGAATAAAGTACTCCCTGCTGTGCATTATGAATTTATTGAAAGGCACAGAGGAATTCTGTGGCTTTATAGAGGAACAAGACTGAAGGTGAGCTCCTTTATCAGGTAATGGAACTCCTAGGGGATTTGCAATATCCTTTCAATATACGAGGCAGGGTATTTTATTTCCTATAACACATGGTAACAACATCATCCTTCCCATGAACCACTTAGGTTCTTGCACTGTCATTTATAAGTTACTAGGCAAAAAACGTGAAAAATAAAAGAGAAATCTATAGTGCAAAATTAAACACACAAAAAAAGCAGTTAGTGATGTGTTGCAAAAAGATATTAAAATCAGCTTAATGTAAATCTGGTTCAACACTTGCTGCATCCATAATTACCTAAAAACATTCTGAAATAATACATTTTCCCTATAATGACCTAGTACCGTGGTTGTCAAAGTATGGCCAGGGGGGTGCATTCCGCCCTCTTGATATTCACATGCTGAATGACTGCACTGGGCGGCTGTGAACTTCAGAAAGCACCAAACATAAAAAAAAATATTAAATGAGAACGCGTTTATCTACTGGCTAAGTAAAGTAAAAGAAAAGAAACAAATAAGGTGTCCTGCAAATCTTAATTTAGTTCATTTCTCAATACATTTGGAACAAACGTGTAAAAATATGATAACACTGCTTCAATATTCAAAAAGTGCATTTCATTAACAAGCAAAAGCTTTACTTCTAAGTACATCAGAATAGATAAGTGCATTCATATGTATATTATTTAAAACTGATTTTTTTTTTCAAAAACGAGTGTAGAAATATTCATGTCTCCTCACATCCTGGCAACAATATTAATAGTGAACTAAGAGGCAAATTAGTTGTCACATGGAGCCCTCTGGGTGGTCAGGGTTGTTATTATACATGGAGAACATTATAGTTTATTAAATCTAACACAAGAGGTTTGTACAGCATATATCCTGAACTCATGTATTTCAAGGTGCTCCTATTTGTGAAAATGAAGAAAAAAGAGGCAAGGTGAAATTAGGCAACTGCCTGGGAACAAACAATTGTTTTTTCATTTCAATTCAATAATCAAGTTACTACCTTTTTACACGTGCCTCTCCCCCAAGGTAGCGATAGCAAGCAGAAAGGCTTACCCCAGGGTGCAGTAGAGGGATAGCAAGTCAGATACAGAATACCTCAGTATTGTCAACTTTATGACTCTTCTAGAGACATGGGGCTTAAATGGGAGGAAATTATGGAATGAAACCCTCGAAGTAGCTAAATTACTCACAGATTACAACAGGTATGTTATTCACTTCTTCTACACCACCTTAACTCCCCCACAAAACCCAACTCCCACCTTGCTGCCATTAATGCGGTCCTCGGGCACACAACATACCATAGTTTGTGGCCCCTGGGTAAATATTTGTGAGTACCTATGACCTAGAACATGCAAAAAATAAACATGTTGCCCTAAATATCTGCTATTCAGTTATCACTGATCATTTTAGAAACACTGATCAGAAGAAGACAACGCTAGTTCTCATGTTTTTGTTGTTTAAACTGCAGATGTAAATATTCTCTGCACCCTGTCTTGCCCCTTGGCTGCTGGCTCTGGCAGGAAGAGCTATCAGATCACAACTCAACTGTAATAAGTTACTACAGTTGAGCAACAGCACCATTTCATTATTACAGATGACTAGAGATGTCACAACTGGACTGTAATAAGGAAATTAGAAACGGGCTTTAATGCAAGGATTGCAGTCTGCTTTTTATTACATTATACAGGGGCTTATAACTGGGTGTGATAAATTCCAAGGTGATGAAAATATCATTCATTGCCTCATAATATCGAACTCATCTATGTATCTGTAAATTTTAAAAACTTGTTCAATTCTTCATAATATAAAAAGTGTTTGAGTATCAGTGTTTTGGAAGGTGGAAAAGAATGTGAACCACGAAAGTGATAATGACAATGTTTTTATGATCATTGTTTACAATTAAGGGATGAATGGCCTTACAACGCGTGCTTTTACCACACATGCCTTTGCAACACGGTTTTAACATCGGAAACCTTTACAACGCATAGACTTAGAGGTGCTGGATAGTGAAAAGTTTAATTTACTGTTCCAACACCAGTCTCCGTGGACACTAGGGAAGGTGTTGGATAGTAAATTAAACTTATTCCCTATCCTAGAGCGGCCCCTCAGCGCAATGCGTTGTAATGAAGTAGTGTGGCTCACTGGTTAGAGGCGGCAGACCCGAGAGCAGAGGACGGCCCGGGACCAGGGTTCGATTCCCGGCGCGGCAGGTTTCTGGACCAGGGTCAGCGGACTCGATAATTCTCTCACCTCGGTGCCCACTCTGATCAGCGATCACACTCGGCAACTCTGGGCATTAGCTTGCCTCATCTTCACTAACGGCCCCACCAGACCGCCGGGGATGCCTGGTCTCACCCTGGAGATACCCATTAAGGGACCATCTCTCAGGGAAGCCAGGAAGGGTTTCGCAGCGGTCGAAGCGCCTTGGGACCCTCCGGGTAAGTAGTGCGCTATATAAATGCCTATACATTACATTACATTACATACATGGTTTGCGTTGTAAATACCGCGTTGTAAAGGCACTGCGTGGTAAAAGTTTTGTTGTAAAGGTTGTTCACCCAATTAAGATATGAATGAATGTAATATACCGTGTCTGTATCTTAGATGGTACTATGGTAGGATGGTCTGTTTTAATTCATGCATGACTTTATATGTGTTTTGATAAGCAAAAAGAAGGGTGATTAATGTATGTTTAGAATATATTGTCTTAATAAATATGCTCTACAATACAAAGACTGGTGTAGACGATTATTTGTGTGTTAAATTAAGGTAGCTACTGTGTAGCATTAATTGTGTGAAATCTTAATTTTATAACTTTTAATCGCAAGGGTGGGTGCAGGAGCAGTACAAACGATGTTTGAAATACAAGTTGGAAATGTGGCTAGCATCACAGCGAGATGATGATATTATTTGAGTGATGGTTTTGCGACCCCATCCCTTTGAGGTGTTGATCTATTGACAGTCTGGCAATTTGCCACCAATGTTTCTGGGACAAACTTCCAAATCCCTTTTAACGTAGTGTTTAAATACAATTTTAGCAGATAATGCTCATGGATTTTATTTTCAATCAGTTGATGTATGAATATACAAGTGTACATAAGACGGTTGCTGATACAGAATCTATATGCAGTCTCATAAGCCGAAGGTGCACTGTTTGTTTTGCTAGTTACCTACTCCTCTGAAACATATAATATATACATTAAAAAACAAAATCGGGAGATATAAGCTTCTGCATAAAGCGCTACAGGGGCGTATCATGAAATTGAGAGCTATATTAAAGAGCCATAAAAGATGCACATCATTGCTATAATAAATAATTCAAGGTGAATTAATGAAGGATGAATGAAACAAAACACAGCCCCTTTATGCATAGGAGATTTATAGCAGAGAGAGCATTTGGCACCGAGCTGCATTACTTTCACTTGGTACGAAGAGATGCTTCTTTTGCATACATTTTGCAGGGTTGACTTAAGTAACTCTTTCCCTGGGGACCAGACTAAAAGTATTGTTTAGAAATCTAATATATAGTTTATTTACTCAGTTTGTGCTGAGCACTACAGTTCCTTCAGGCCAGCTTCCCCAGCCCATTACTCTATTATTGCTCCATTACTGAAATTAATGCTATAATTGAGGAGGAAGACAGGGGAGGGGCACGCAAAGGGCAAGTCTTAAAGGAGCAGGTCTTGCTTAATCCCTTAACAGATTAAAGCATGGACAGAGTCTACATTTTCACCTTGGAAATCTGTTTAAAAATGATTTCTGGATAAAATGCTAAGACACTGCCAGGTCACACAACCAGGAGAATGAGTATTCATATTTATCAAGGGCTGATCTCTGACAAAGTGGTGACAATTGTCCAGCAACATTGGTCAACGACTGATTAATGTCTAAAAAGATTAGGCTTCAATTTTTTTTATATATAATGCATTTTTCTGTGTATGGAGATACAGTTGTGTCCTAGATGTGAATGTAGCGTGGATCCTTTTTATATGATTTTCTTGTTCGACACAACATGTCTAGGATTTCATTAGAAATATAATCAATTATGTTCATCCATGATAAATAAAAAATTATATCCTTGTTTCCTTTAGAGTATTGACATGTCACCCTGATTGAATATTTCAATACAATTCACCTAATCTGCATTTCCATGAATTTGTTGAACTATTTTGATAAGAGAGAATGCACACACGACATCAAGGAAGTGAATGTGCACTGATTGTCGCAGGATGGAGGAATGAGTAAGAGGCTTGCAGTTGAGATGTGCAGGGGTCAGAAATTCAGGCCCACATCCTTCTATGGTCAGAACATTGAGTGTGTAAGTAAAGGTGTCATTTTGCATGAACACCCCCCAATGTTTGGACTGATGCTGCTCGTTTTCAACTCTGTTGCACTGGTGCCCTGATGACCAGATCCAGTGCTGCATGTTCTCTGATCCTGAAAACATGTGTACAATTGACTAATCCTTGATTGTCATTTTTAACTTGCTTGTAAGTTCCTAGTATATTGCACTCAGTGTACCCAGGGCCTATAAGTTGAAAGTCCCTGGTGGACTGCAACACCTATTGTGCCATCACTACCAATCAATCAATTCATCTTTATTCGATCATGTTAAAAGATTATAAAAGCACATATAAATAAGTCATTAAAATTATTTCAAACTTCTATCTTTAAAAAATACAAATATGTCATCACAATTCTAGGATAAAGACGAAAATACATAAGAATTATCAAAAGGAAAGAATTCCAGATCCTGTACATGCTCAGTGTGCTGGAATTATTATTTTTACAGACTCTGTATCCTACAGACTATCCCTTTCCTCTTCCTCATGCAGGCCCACAGGAATGACGCAACTGAATAACAAACCAGAGGGTCAGGGAGTGTGTTTAAAAAATATAATGCTACCCAGCACTGCCTAAAATTCATTTTCTTTAGTATTGGTTTAAGGTGGACATTCCTTTCCTTTTCATATAGGCTGCAAAATAAAAATATATGCAATTCTGTATGAGGTGATAGGTTGTCACAAGGGCACGCACTTAAGGCGGCGTGAATATATATTTTTTCCGGGCAACCTAACATCATAGGAATCAAGTTGGTGTGAAACCTTGGTAGTATAAATCTATGTTACATCCTATGTACATTTACTAGATAAGAGAAACCTTTTCCAGTTAATGGTGGGTTGAGGCCATATACCTGTTCTGCATATTTCTCTTTATGGTGTTCATTACGTTTATACTTGTCCATCAACATAAACATATCACTAACCCTGTGTTTGGGAACCTTCTTGCAAGCTAGGGGATCTTTAAAAAGTTTGTGGAGACCGATTTCCCTTAGCGCTGACTCTGCATAACTAAGCCACGTAGACCTCTTAAATGTGTCCATTGCTAGGCAGCTCCTTAATATTGATTGATTCAGTGGAACTGTATCTCTCCTCCAGATTGATTGCCAGAGGAGGAGTGGAGCTAACGGTATGTAGTCTGAGATATAAGGTAGCTTCAGTTCAGAGTGTAAAATCCCATTTGTAAGGGAGGGAGGTAAACCCACTACAGATTTAAAGTATACATTTTAAGTAGTTTGTAGTGGTGTAGGTGCGACCATAACCCATACCCCAGCTCCAGAGGGCCCTGCTGCTTTAACTCTTGCCTGATATCTTTTTTTATCGTTATTAGGGATTTTGCACCCACATTTCTGGCAAAGATTGTTACAGCACCAATACCCCTCTCCATCACCATCTTTCTCCCCTCAATCACTTTTGCCCACGTCAGATTCTTATCAAAAAGGATGCCAAGTAGGGAAAGGAATCCACTACCTCAATTTTTTGCACTTGTGCACGGAAGTGCGGTACTTTTTCTTTGTTTCTTGCCCCTGCTATTAATACAAAAGATGTAGGTTGGTTCACTTTTAGTTGACGTGAATCCATGAAGGAGACATATGCGGTTATGAGCCTTTGTAGCTCAATCCCTGTTCTGACGATTACAACTGCATCGTCTGCGTAAGCCAGTAGTGGTAGCATTTGATTATTAAAAAGGGTAACATCCCTGGTGGCCGCTGATAATGCCTTTTCTACTCCGTTTGTGTATAGTGAAAAGAGAAAAGGGGTCAATACACAAGCCTGCCTTACTCCCCTGGAGATTTTAAAGGAACTTGTACAGTCTCCAGTTTTGATGTAATGCACTGATGCCGTAGCGTTTGCATATGATTGCCTAATAAAGTTTAGTAAAGCAGGTTCGACCCCCATCATCTCCATTATGGATCATAGCTTATCATGGGCCACACAGTTTAACGCTGCGCTGAGGTCCATGAAGGCTCTGTACAATTTCCCCTCCTTCATTCTGGTATATCTTTTCATGATCCGTGCTAAATTTAAGCACTATTCCACAGTACCTCTTCCCTGCTGGAAGCCATACTGGGCTTGGATCAAGATCTTATTTTCTCTAGCCCAGTCCTCTAATCGAGAGAGGAGAAGGCGGCCCATTAGCTTTGATGTTGTATCCAGCAGGGAAGTAGGTCTGTAATTTTTTGGGCTTGCCCTATCCCCTTTTTTGTATATAGGTACTATAACCCCTGTAGACCATGAAGGAGGGGAAGATACCAATACTATGCTGTTCAAGACATTAGTTAGTAGTGTAATCCATAAATCTGGATTAGCTTGGAAAAAGTCTATTGGGACTATCTGGTCCCGAGGTCTTTCCTGAGCTCAGACTGTACGCCTCAGACTTGCAAGATCATCTTATAAAAAACACATCTTTAAACAAAAAGCATCCTTTTTCCGAGCACAACTGGACCGAGCCAGAGAACTGTTTTACATTGTTCGCAATCAAACCTCATCCACTCCTCCTATACTTCTGGCCTCGACCACTAGATGCGAAGAAATAGCCCTCTTTTTCTCTGAAAAAATTGCTAGAATAGAACAATCCTTCCTCTAGACTCCGTCCCCTACCTCCATTTTGGACATCTCCCCTAACTCACCTGCATCCCTCCCACCCCCCCTGCTCCCTCCATGATCTTACATAATATTGATCTCCCGATCCCCTCCATTCCCTCCTCCCTCCACGATTCCGATCCCCCTAACACTCTCCTTAAAAATAAAGCCGCCTGGCATCATTTCCAGGAAGCTACTGAAAGAGATGTCATTGACATCATTGCGAAACTTAAAGCCTCCTCCCACACCAAAGACCCACTCCCCTCTAAACTTGTCCAAAATCTCAAACACATCATTACCCCTTCCTGGACCTCGATCATTAACACTTCCCTGGCCACCGGCTGTGTCCCTTCCTCCCTACAACTGGGCCAAATCACCCCCATTCTCAAAAACCCTACTGCCGACACCTAATGACCTCAAGTCAAGTCAAGTCAAGTCAGAAAATTTATATAGCGCACTACATACCCAGAGGGTCTCAAGGCGCTTAGAAAGGGGAGGAGGATTACTTGTCAAATATCCACGTTTTAAGTTGCTTTCTGAATGCTAGGTGGTTCTGGGTAAGGCGAAGGTAAGCGGGAGTGAGTTCCATGTTTTAGCAGCCAGGTATGAGAAGGATCTGCCTCCCATGGTGGTCTTATTGATGCGAGGTACAGTGGCGAGGGCATGGCTGAGTTGAGGCATTCGGGTCCGATGTCGTAGAGTGATTTGTGTGCGTGGGTTAGCAGTCGGAAAGTGATTCTCTTATTGACGGGTAGCCAGTGGAGGTCTTTCAGGTGATCAGAGATGTGTTCGTTGCGCGGGATGTCTAATATGATCCTGGCTGAGGCGTTTTGGATTCGTTGGAGTTTCTTCTGGAGTTTAGCGGTAGTACCTGCATAGAGGGTGTTTCCGTAGTCCAGTCGGCTCGTGACCAGAGCATGGGTGACTGTTTTCCTTGTTTCGGTGGGGATCCAGCGGAATGTTTTTTTGAGCATGCGAAGAATGTTGAAGCAGGATGAGGATACGGCGCTGACTTGTCTGTTCATTGAGAGTGAAGAATCCAGGATGACGCCTAGGTTCCGTGCGTGGTCTGTCGGGATGGGTGCTTTTCCAAGGGCTTCCGGCCACCAAGAGTCGTCCCATGCAGAGGGGGATGTACCTAAGATGAGGACTTCTGTTTTGTCTGAGTTCAGTTTCAGACGGCTTTGTTTCATCCATTCGGCAACTTCTTTCATTCCTTCGTGTAGGTTGTTTTTGGCGGTGCTGGGGTCATTGGTGAGAGAAAGGATTAGTTGAGTGTCATCCGCGTAAGAGATGATGTTGAGGTTGTGTTGGCGGGCGATGGCCGCGAGGGGGCTCATGTATACGTTGAAGAGGGTGGGGCTGAGTGAGGATCCTTGTGGTACGCCACAGATGACTTCAGAGGCCTCGGACTTGAATGGTGGGAGGCGGACTCTCTGGGTTCTTCCGGTGAGGAACGAGGTGATCCATTCAAGTGCTTTTCCTTGTATTCCGATGTTATTGAGGCGTTGTAAAAGGGTGCTGTGGCAGACTGTGTCGAATGCTGCAGAGAGGTCGAGGAGGATGAGGGCGACTGTGTCTCCATTGTCCAGTAGAGTTCGAATGTCGTCTGTTGCTGCGATGAGGGCGGTCTCAGTGCTGTGTTTTGCTCGGAAGCCAGATTGTGAGGAGTCGAGGGATTTGTTGGCTTCGAGGAAAGCGGCAAGCTGGTTGTTGACAGCTTTCTCGATGACTTTGGCCGGGAATGGAAGGAGCGAAATGGGGCGGTAATTTTTGAGTTCGGTGGGGTCCGCTGTGGGTTTTTTCAGAAGGGCGGTGAGTTCGGCGTGTTTCCAGTCTTCCGGGAAGGTGGCGGAGTTGAAGGAGCAGTTGATGACGTCTCGGAGGTGCGGTGCTATGACGGAGTCTGCTTTGTTGAAGATGTGATGAGGACATGGGTCTGTGGGGGATCCTGAGTGGATGGAGTTCATCAGGCGAATGGTGTCCTCAGTGGAGATTGGGTTCCAGTCGTTGAGGGTGTTCACGGGGGGAGAATGTTCAGCAAATGGTAGGGTGGGTTGGTCTCTGGGTTGGTTGTCGAAGCTGTTGTGGATGTCTGCAATCTTGTTGTGGAAGAATGAGGCTAGGGAGTCGCAGAGGGCTTGAGAGGGGGTGATGTCGTTGGAGTTGGCCGAGGGATTGGAGAATTCCTTGACGATGTTGAAAAGTTCCTTGCTGTTGTGGGCGTTGTTGTCAAGTCGATCCTTGAATGCTGTTTTCTTGGCCTTTCGGATTAGTTGGTGGTGAGTGCGGGTGGCGTTTTTGAAGGCGTCCTTGGTGCTAGTGGTTGGGTCTTTTTTCCAGGCCTTTTCAAGAGAGCGGCAGAGTTTCTTGGACTTCTTAAGATCATCGTTGAACCAAGAGGCCTTCTTGCTGTCAGGTTTGCTTTGACGTTTTTTCAGTGGTGCTAAGGTGTCGGCGGTGTTGGATAATCATAGGGTGAGGTTGGCGGCGGCTTGGTTTGGGTTAGAAGAGTGGGCTGGGGTGTTTAGAAGGAGCGATGCGGAGATCTGGCCGATGGTGATTTTGTTCCAGTTTCTTTGCAGAGTTGGTTGGGGGTGGTTGGTGGGTTTTGGTTTGTTGTAGGTGAAGTGAACGCAGCTGTGGTCAGTCAACTCAACATCCTCCGTCCTATTTCCAATCTGCCCCTTCTCTCGAAAGCCCTGGAAAAATGTGTCCTTCTTCAGCTTGACAGACACATTGAACTTTTTAACTTACTTGACCCCCTCCAATCAGGCTTCAGGAAAGGTTGCAGCACTGAAACCGCCATGCTTAACATTGTAGATGACATTCACCACTTCCTCGACAATGGCAAATCTAGCCTTTTTATCCTCCTCGATCTCTCCGCAGCGTTTGATAACGTTAACCATTCTGTTCTACTCAAAGTCCTTAGAGAACGATTCGGCCTTAATGGTATGACTCATAATTGGTTTGTCTCACACCTGCAACACCGTGGTCAACAAATTAAAATCCAAAACTGCTTATCTAACCCCTCCCCCACTTCTCTAGGAGTTCCGCAAGGATCCATTCTCTCTTCCTCTCTCTTTAACCTCTTCATGGAACCCCTCACCCTCATTCTCAAACAAGCCAGGATCAACTACCATCTTTACGCTGACGATACTCAACTCTACCATAAGATAAAAACCCATACTGACATCCTCCACCTCAACAACACCCTCATCAAAATTCAAGCCTAGTTCCACTCTAACCACCTCAAACTTAACCCTAAAAAAACTGAAATTATTCTTTTCTCCCCAAAAAACAACCAGCTCCCCATTCAAAATTGGATCACAGACCTTAATGCCCTCAACTGCCCCTTGTCCCTAGCCACCTCAGTCAAATCCTTGGGCATCTCCCTTGACAACGGCCTATCTCTCAACCTACACATCAAAAACTCTGCCAAAGGAGCCCTCCTTACCCTCCGTAACCGCCTGCATTACGCACAAAATCCTCCACCAAAACACTCCAACATACCTTGCTATCAAATTGACCAAAGCAGGCTGCACGCAATACCTGAGAAGCTCTAACACCCTCCTACTAATCCCCCCCCTTCAGAAAAAGAATTCCACTCAGTCACACTCCTTTTCAGGCAATGCCCCTCTTATTTGGAATGCCCTCCCACAAGACCTCCGTTGTAACCCGTCCTACCCCAGCTTCAAAAAAGAACTCAAACTTCTTCTCCTTAATAAATATGGGGGCTTCTAACTACCTCCCGAGAGGCCTCGCCTTCCTCAGCATCCCCCACCCAGCTGCTCCGCCTACGGCTAGTGAACCCCCTCCTGCCCCCCCTCTCCTTCCCTTCCCCTTCAATCTTATCACCTTCCCTCCTCTCCTTGCCTCTCCTTTACCTCCCGTTTCTCACTACACCTTATGACCTTCAGTTTTTCTTTCACATTTTTGGTCCTTCTTGCTCCTAGGTATATTTTATGGAACCTCCCCACCAAACCGCGACCTCTATATTGCATATCTTATGGTGTTTAGCAATTGTCTTTTACTTTTCATCTAGTGTAACCTTTATCCTATGTGGACTGCTTATTTTTTAATCAACTTTCTGTACTTATACACACTGTACCTGTATTTAAACACCTTTGTTACAATTGTAAAGCGCTCTGATACCTCTGGGTCCAGCCAGCGCTATATAAAACCTCTAAAATAAAATAAATAAATACAATAAAAAACATGAGTGCAGCCCCACTTTGACTTCAATAAATGAAAATGATAGGGGCACTTGAGACATCTCCTGCGTTGGTGCTTGGCAGTTTGTTATACCTGGATGTGAAGTAAAAATATTCTCCAAATGAAATACCCATGCCTCCTCATGTGTGTCTAATGAGGGATCACTGTGAGTCTTAAAATAAGGCGCATTTACCAGCTTCCAGAACTCAGAACTGTTACCATATCTGGCTGCGTTATCCAGGTTGTCCTATAAGTCCACCCTAATTTCCTTTTCTCTAGATTTCCTTGCTAATTTATATGAGGCACCCAATGTTCTTATTTGGTCGTTATTTCTGCGCTTGGTTTTTAAAGCATATAACAGAGCTTTCCTAGTTTTTGTTCGGATGGGGTCGGACCAGCTCTCACCTTTTCTGTTATTTGGCGCTTTTATTTTTGTTAGAGCTGCTTTTATGTTTCCAAAATATTACAAAAAGTTGGTACGACTTTGCTTGCTTTAGCTTCTGGGTCTAAACATAGATATATATCTTCTTGAGTATTTTTAATGATTTTTGGGGCCATTTTATTTTGATCGGTGTGCCCATTTAAGCTGTACCCCATTTTTACTGGCCACAATTGGTATACCAACATTACTACCAGGGATGTGGAATTTCTATAGGCCCGACACCCAGGACATATTGTTTGGGGTCAAGGTCATCAAGTTTACATGTGTATTTTGTCCTTGGGACAAGTAGGTCCAACCTCCTACAGCGCAAACCCTTTGGCTGACAGTTTTCAGTACCACATTATGGATCAGGAAAAGGCAATGCCTGCAGTTAAGTTAATATTTGTGTCCATGTGTTAATGCTGTTCAAACCTGTATTTATGGTTCATTAATGCAAAGCCTTTATTATTAGGGTGAGCTCTCTACGTAAATGTGTTAAGCTCAGACTGCACTACTGACAGTGGGTAGAGTACGAAAATGTGCACACACGTTTGCAAAGTTTAACAATATGAGGCTATGTATACTGCTCCCAGAATTCTCTCTGATTAGATGCACATATTTGCAGAAGCCTGAAAGCAAGATTGATGATTCTTTGCTTTCAAAATAAAATATTGACAAAAAAAATGCAAACACATTTTGCTAAACTACTGAAAGAATTTAGGTACCATTTCTTTGCAGCATCATTTAGTAAAATGTGTTGACACCTGCTAGTATTTCCCAAAAATATTCATAATGGAAAATGAGTGCAACAAGTTTTAATAAGATTATGGGAAACTTAAAAATAAACAAGCATTGGTAAAGCCAGTAGGTCTGAAATTGTTGGGTCAGACTTTTGGTTTTGTCAATGCGTGACTTGTTTAAGCATGGTTTTGTGAAACATTATTAGTGTGGGAGCTTACAGGCCCTCGCAATTATAACAAACATTTGCAAAAGCAAAAATCGTTTTGGTCTCAAAAAGAAAACATTGCACAGTAGTTCCTGGCACTAAACAAAACAACTGTATCGATATATACTCCTTGTCAAAGAACAGAATGTTGTCACTCCCAGTGAAGCTAGTCGATAGATAGAAAGAGAGAGACAAAATTTTAATAAACTTAAAAGGTCATTTTTAACGCCATATCTAATTAGGGGCCTAATTATTAAATAAAGTGCACCCATGTCCTTGGATTAAGCGCAGCTATTCGTCTTTTGTGAATCCACAAGATTTACAGATAGGCCAAGTAATAGTACTCCTGAGGAAAATTAAATTTTGGCCATGTTGTGTTCCCTAGCGCGTACCCCACCGACTCCATGTACCAGCTTAAAGTGCATGTAACTTCCCTCCTGTGCCAGTTATGAAGACGCAAATACATTTGCGTCCACCGTCAACTTGTCCTCTTTCAAACGTACCATGAATGGATTATATAGTCCGTTCCTAAGTATGCTATGCCAACGTCTTTTTGTAGTAACACTTTTCACTTTTTCCTGCTCTAGCCAGAGTAGGCCCTGAATTCCTGCCATCTGAACCTCTTTTTGTGGCTCCTGGCTCTGCCCAGGCTACCTCTGTACTCATGAACTATGTCCTATATTCAGCGCGGCCCCTCGCGCTCAGCTCAAGCCTGTTTTCTGCCAAGACTGACTATAACCTTCGAGTTATCTGTTCCGCTCCCCGAGAATACATTCCTGCCTACTAGATCCTGTAAACATCCTCTCCAGCTGCAGAGCCAAAGGGCCGACCTGTCTTAATACAAGTAATTCATAGCCTCCGTTGCCATGCTTCCATGGAAGGCCCCGTGCCCCCACGCTTCACATGTAGACACTCAGGCGCTTATACACGCATTCACAGTTAGCATAGAATAGCTTCTGCCCTAGAGACCTTTCCGCCCAGA
Organism: Lissotriton vulgaris; assembly: GCF_964263255.1. NCBI lineage: Eukaryota > Metazoa > Chordata > Amphibia > Caudata > Salamandridae > Lissotriton > Lissotriton vulgaris. The sequence goes on from NC_141691.1 coordinate 598,333,069, forward strand.
TAGTATAGTTCCTAAACATCAGATATCAGATATGATAGAAGTACAAGTTGATCTGACATGCCAGACTTCTGTCTCTTTCCGTCAGTGTAAATGTCAAGACCCCTGCACCCCGTCAGTCACACGTCATGCAGCTGCGCGCGCATCCAAGCTTCCGATTTCTGCTGACATTGCAACATTCTGTTAGCACCACCCCTTGGTGCCACCCACTTGCGTCACCTGTCAGTAACGTTTCTAGCACACACCTCTAGTTCACGCCTAGTTTACGCCTCTTGATGATGTATTGGTACCACGTGTATACTGTTATCTTGTCTTCTCTCAGCTGTTACGCCTCTCACATTGAAACTTATGATGTAAATCAAGTATATAAGCTATGTAATATCAATAAACGAGAGCGCGCTCATCTATCCCTTCTGACACCCCTGTGGTGGTCAGAACATGATATCCTGATTCCTTTATGAGGAATAAAACCCTTAGAAACTCTAACACCACGGACTCTGTTTTCTTTCCTTCTGATTGAGTTATTATTGATTAAGTACTTACCCGTATAGAAATTAAGAGAGTAAATTAATTATTTACATCATTTTGGCGCCCGAATAGGGACCCCTCCCCCACCTCACGCGCCGGAAGGTGCGTTGCAATCCGTGTCCCCTGCCATCAGTTAGACGGACAACACGTGTACTGGCAGGATTTCCTGCATCCCCCTCTGACACACGGAGGTGACGAAGACTGCGATCAGTGCCCAGACGAGGCGGTGAGGAGTGCGGAGGATCCCGACCAGAGCCCAGCCGAAAGAAGCAAGGTCCGAGGTGTGAAGAGGCCCACCAGTTTTCCGAAGTTTTCCGAAGTTTTCCGAAGTTTTCCGAAGTTTTCCGAAGTTCCGAGTCGAGTCCAGCCGAGTTTTCCGAGGCCTTCTGTTTCCGTGCTTCCCGGTGAGTACCATTGCTGGGTCGTATCTAGACGGGTTTGGGTACGCAAGTCCGGTCTGCACTGTTTTTAGGCAGTGTATCTGTACTGTTTAGCAGTATATCTAGGATTCCGAATTTCTGCACTGTTACAGCAGTGTATCCGTACCGTTGAGCGGTACATTCAGTGTAGGGGGTAGTTAGCTATGTCTTCAATGTTTTCATGTAATTAATGTCGTGGTATGACTGTGACTGTTTAAACGTGTATTATTGTGTTTTTTCCCATACAATATAGCTGTTAAAAAGTATTAAGGAATAAAGATCTAGCGTTCCGTAAATAAGTAAACAGGATGCCGTTTCTCAGTAAGTTAAAACAGATCGGAACTAGGAAAGGGTTACTAGAGGAAGAAATTCCTATCCCCCCTAGGGACACTCCAGGCAATTTTATGTATCAAAAGCACGGCATAGATGCCATATTATATCTAGATTTATGGGCCGATTACACCAAACACCTAGACGAAAGACACAGATGGCCTGTTACCGGAACGTGGGATGCCGAGTGCATCATGAGGGTAGAAGAAGCATTATGGAAAAAGAAAGCTAGGCAGTCTCAGAAGGACGCCATAGAATTTTGGCGTAAGGAATCACGTAAGCGTGCTGACAAAGCACTCCGTAGAGAAGACAGACTTAAAGAATCAGATAAAGAGCGAGAAAACGAATTAGTTACTGAAGGGATCCGAGTAAAAACAGAACAAATAGACCGTGCCCGAAATAATCTCGTAAACGGTATGTACCTCGCAGCAGATGGCCCATCAGAAACTGAATCAGAGATACCGAAAAACTTACCGACACCATTAGTTCCAACTAAAGTAATGCATAAAACTACTAAAGACATATTCCTGAATTCATATCTAGAGGATGTAGCACCAGCCTACACCAATCTGCCTGTTCGTGCCCTGCCTACTGACCGGGATGGGGGTGGCACTACGCCCCCAGATCCAGCTCCACCGGTACCGCAACAGACCTCTCCCGCTCCGCCAGCTCCGCCACCCCCCGTTCTTAAGACAGACCTACCGAAACCAGTACTACCTGATCTTACTAAAAGACAGATTCAAGTCCAGATACAGACTCCACGGAGAGATAATGCCCAAGCATCCGCCTCAGGAGGTGCGACAGCGGGTCTACAGACCCCGCCACCAACACACAGATTGCATTTAAAGGACACTCAGAATCCTTTCCAGTCTCCCTACTCATCCCGGCTTGAGGCATTGAAAGATAGGATGTCATTCTGCAGATATGATCCAGTACCCGGAACAGACGATCTAATGGTATTAGCATCACTGCGCTTAAGATCTGCCACCGATAGCTTGCTATGCTGTGTAGGAATGCAGGAAGCTCTCGACAGACTATACAAATTCATACAGACGGGGAAAGACCCCGACAGTGTTAAAGCTGCCATGTATAAACAGAAAGTTGACGTTCAGAAACAGATATTACGATTCTTCATTAATTGTGTGATAAGGGAACGAGACAGGCCCGGGACAGATCAGAGTGAATTAGACGCATTGAACAAGTGGGGCCAAAATATTGCAGAAGCAAAACATGACAAGGGGACTAGCATAGCCACTATGTCTCAGAAAATTAGAAAGGCAGTATTAACTGCACATCAGGAAGAAACTGATAAAACTTCCTCCGGGGAGGAAGATGAAGATGAAACATCAGAAAAGTCTACAGATATCATAGCGTATGTAGGTAGGGGAAACTACCTTAGGAAAGGTGTCCGTCCGGAGAGCAAGAGAGTTCTTTTCTCCGCTTTAACAAATCCGAATTCTTCTGAACACCAGTTCCAAGAAACTGATAAAAGGCTTCGAGATCGAGTAGGGTATCATATACTCAATTCTATGGATGAACAGGAACTAGCCCGGTCGGCCGTGTTGTGGGCCGAAAACGCAGACATATATAATGATGACACGTTAGTGCAGACATTCTTGAACCTTTCCCCGGAAGAGCAGAAAATAGCAGGTGTATACATGATTCAGCACCTCCTTATCAAGTTCAGAAACCATCATTCTGATCCAGGTCCCTTACACGAAACATTAGAAGCACTAATCATGGATAGATGGAGAGGTTTTAGTACCAAATTAATACAAATAATTCTAGAACAACGACGTAAGTATAACACCTTCCTGAGTTCTGAATATGTTCCCGCCCCGCCTCCAGAAAGAAAAATGTACCACATGCAATGCGGTGGCGGCATTGAAAGCCAGAATCCCTTACGAGAAGTACATCCAGTTATGGGTGAGGATCGTATCCTGAAACGTGTGTATGTCCACACACCACTGACTAAGTTAGAACTACTAGAAATGAAGAAATTAGTTCCGTGCCATGATAAGGACCCTGCAGGTTTTCACAGAGAGCTTAAAGACATGTTATTGATGGGAGATTACACGTATGATGATATTATGAAAATGTTAAAAGTACTGTTGCCCACGGGCATTTACGAGAAATTAAAGGAAAAGGATTGGGAAGTGGGAGAGTCAAAGATAGCATGGGCGGAGATAGAAGACGAAGAAAAGAAACGAGTCCCAGGGTTAGGCCTTGGGGATCTGACTAAAGCATTACCAGGTTTAATAGTACAGGTTCTGCCAAGATTATTGACAACTAGAAAGGAAGATTGGGACGCAATCTCGTCCTGCAAACAGAAACAAGATGAAGATACTAGTGACTTTTATTCAAGATTCGAGAAATGTTTCATTATCAATAGTGGTCTAAAAACAAGTAGCGAGTCATATCCACATCTTTTTGTCACAAAATTAGTAGAGAACGCCCTACCACTAGTTAAAAATAGAGTGTACAATGTTGAAAGTACTTGGCAGGCAAATACGCCATCACAGATGTTACAAATGTTACAATATCACCAGAATAGAATTAGGGAAGAACAAGAGCAGGAACAGAAACGTATGAAAGACACGAAAATGAAAATGTTAGTAGCTCAGACAATTCCAGCCGAGGGTCATAGAAAAGGTGGGGCTCAGACAAATCATTCTGCCGCTCCCGTTAAAGGGACATGTAATTATTGTAAGCAGCCAGGTCACTACGTACATGAATGTCCAGTCCTGAAACATAACATCGAGACAGGTAAAACTAAAGAAAGACCGCGTCCGCCTAGACATGAACAGGGTCATCAACAGACCTCACAGAACGAACAGCCAATGCAGAATACACAGCCTATGCATGATCAGTCCCATACAGTACAGACAGTAGCAGTACCGCAGCCACAGCATGCTCAGACACAGCCCGCTGCTGCAACTAGAGAAGTCTCACAACAAATGTACCAGTATGCCCAGTCGGCATATCCGGACTATCAGCGTTATACATGAAACAGCCTAGGGAGGGAAAGTGATTTGCCTCTTATTGAAATTCCTGTAGATCAAGAAGGTCCATATGTACATAGTCACGTATTAGGAAAAGACAGAAAGTTTTTAATTGACACAGGGGCAAGTCGCACTACTATAAGTCATAATGAAGTTCCAGGGGCACCCCTCTCAGGCTCACAGAATGTTTCCCTTGGTTTTTCAGGACAGCCTATTGTAAATGAAGTATCAGAACCAGTACCACTAGCTGTGGGTCCATTATCTCGAGTTACAGATTTGTTACTTACGAAATCATGTCCCGAAAATCTGTTAGGAATTAAAACACTAAAGGCTCTAGGAGCTATAATTTGCTGTTCCCCGGAGGGAGTCAGACTCTTTCTACGGGATTTCAAGGGTCATTATGTTCTACGTGACTTTGATGTCAGATTGAAAAATGTACCAGATCACTTATGGGCAAAAGGCCCAGCTGATGTAGGTTGTATGCATATCACACCATACCGTGTTACACTCAAGACAGGTGTTGTTCTACCCAGAATCAGACAATACAAGTTACCACCCGATGCTGTAGTGGCCTTACTGAAAATCATTGAAGAGCTTATTGCCCAAGGAGTGGTCGTAGAGACCGACTCCAATATCTGTAATTCCCCCATCATTCCAATTCTTAAACGTACAGACCGCAATGCACCGCCAGTATACCGGCTGGTGATTGATCTTCGAGAACTGAACAAATGCATTGTACCACAGTATCCTGTGGTCCCCGATATCTCCACCCTGTTAACTGCTATTGATTCAGAAGCAACGTTCTTTACTGTAATCGATCTCAAGAACGCTTTCTTCAGTGTACCCATTGACCCGGAGAGCCAATATCTCTTCGGATTCAGTTTAAATGGACGAAGTTTCAAATTTTCCCGCGCACCTCAAGGATTTACAGAAAGCCCCAGCATCTATAGTCAAGCACTGAAAAGACAACTAGATTGTATTCAAATGCCAGTTAATACAGCTTTACTACAGTACGTCGATGATCTGCTGATCACCGCACGAAGTGAGCCCGAATGTGAACAAGCATCTCTGATAGTTTTGCATTTCCTGGCCGACAAGGGACACAAGGTGTCTCCTTCGAAGCTACAATTCTGTGTTCAGCAAGTTGTGTACTTGGGTCACTTGCTGTCCAAAGTGGGGAGACAGCTCACTCCCGATCGCATTCAGTTAATAGTAAACATGCCCCGACCCCAGTCACAAAAAGAAGTGCGGGCCTTCATAGGCCTCACCTCGTACTGCAGACAATGGATTCCTCAATATGCATTTCTAGCTAAACCACTCATCCAGTTAACGACACAGGAGGCAGCGACTTTGACTGTCCTTCCTTGGACTCAGGAACACACACAAGCCTTTGAGGAATTAAAGAAAGCTTTATGCCAAGCACCAGTTTTAGCGACACCATGTTACAGCAAACCGTTTACACTTTTTGTTACAGAACGTGATGGTACAGCATTGTCTGTCCTCACTCAAGATCAAGCAGGTTCACATAAGCCTTGCGCTTATTTTTCAAGTACATTGGATTCAGTAGCACAGGCACTCCCTGCATGCTTAAAGTCAGTAGCAGCAACAGCGTTAGCAATCAGACAAAGCGATTCAATTGTTTTAGGTCATCAGTTAACAGTACAAGTTCCACATTCTGTAGAGGTTCTGTTAAACAGAACCCAGACTCAACACTTGACTATAGCACGATTGACAGGTTACGAATTGACATTATTCCAGCCACACATAGAAATCAGACGCTGCAGTATTTTGAACCCAGCAACATTGTTACCTACAGTTATGACAGATCCAGCTCCGCATGATTGTATAGAGATTATTAATGCAGTAACAAAGCCCAGACGAGATTTAACAGATGTTCCATTGACAAATCCAGACCTGACACTTTATGTGGATGGTTCATGCATGAGAACAAGTACAGGAGAGTTAGTGGCCGCATATGCCGTGACCACTGAAACTGAAGTTAAAGAAACACATCGTATTGATACACTGTCTGCTCAAGCGGCAGAGCTCATCGCTCTGACCCGAGCCTGTATTCTAGCGAAGAACAGAAATGTTAACATATACACAGATTCCCGTTATGCGTTCGGAGTCATACACGACTTCGGCATGCTCTGGCAGGAACGAGGTTTCCTGACCTCTCATGGGGCCAAGATCCAGCACGGTCCTCTCATTCAAGCACTGTTAGAAGCAATACATCTGCCTTCAGCCATATCAGTCATGAAGTGTAAAGCCCATACTAAAGCCACAGATTCTGTTTCCCAGGGTAACGACCTGGCAGATAAGACAGCAAAACATACAGCACTGACTCACACTCAGACAGCTGACACGACCAAGACAACAGATCCGACAAACTGCATGACAGTCCGAGATCCCACCCTAGATGTTATTGACATTCAGACACACGCTACTGCGGACGAAATAAAGAAATGGGTCGAACTAGGAGGGATCCAGACAGATCAGGGTTGGATGACGAAGGGAAAATCTACATGGTTTCTCCCTGACTCTATGGTTCAAGTCATGATAAATACAGCACATAGTCCTGCCCATTTAGGAGAGAAAGCAATGCTAGACAGTTTGCAAAATATCTGGAATAATAAACACTTACGAGCAGCCGCAAAACAGAAAGTGCGTACTTGCATGATCTGTTGTCAGTTCAATCCAGGTAAAAGCGTCCCTGTAGAGCAAGGTGGATTTCATCCTCCCGATCACCCTTTTGAAGTCCTCCAGATGGATTATATCCAGATGGACCGTTGTCGAGGATTTAAATATGTTCTCGTAGTTGTCTGTGCTCTGTCCCGTTGGACCGAAGCATACCCAGTCCCAGATTACACTGCTCCGACCACTGCCAAACAGTTGGTTCGTGAATTTTTCCCACGGTACGGCTTGCCTCGTGTTGTGTACTCAGATAACGGTCAGCCATTCTCGTCTGCCCTAATGAAAGAAGTTTCCTTGTTATTGGGATACCAGTGGAAGTTCCATTGTGTCCGACATCCAGAAGCAGCAGGCCTTGTAGAAAGGCATAATCAGACATTAAAGATTCGCCTTGCCAAAATATGTCAGGACAAAGGGGTCGACTGGATAGTCGCCCTGCCGGTGGCACTATTCTATATGAGAATGGTCGCCCATTCGAGATCAGGGCTATCTCCGTACGAAGTGGTCTTTGGAAGACCACCGAATATGTGGGGGACGCCCATCCCTAAAAAGATAACCGATGTTGATTCTAATATGTTGACAGATTACCTTGCCTCCTTGATGTCTGCACTCCAATCATGTCGTTCACAGGTTGCCGCTGCCTTCCCTGACAACACCGATGTAAAGGAGCATGATGTCCGCCCCGGTGACGTTGTTTTAGTCCGAAACTTCGACAGGAAAAGTCCGTTGGAGCCCCGCTGGAAGTCTCCGAAGACCGTTCTTCTAACAACAAAGACCGCAGTCAAATTGGAAGGAAGAAAGGGGTGGGTCCACCTAAGCCATATCAAAACATTCCCAGGACTGAAACCGGAACAAGACACACCCACCCCCACCAAAGACTCTGATGACAAAGACTTTTCCGAATCCAAACGAGAAAAAACTCCTCAAGAACAATATCGTATGAAGTTACGATCTAGCAAGTCAGACAGTTTAATTGTTTAAGTCCTCCCCTAGGTGAATCGGTTAAATAGTTTCTGACATGTATCCCCTAGATCGAGTTAGAGAGAGAGAGGAAAAGAAAAGAACATATTGCAAATCACTTCGTAGTCACTGCATAGTGACGCTAATAATTATGTTTATTCTCAGTATATTAATAATCATTGCTAGTATCTTGTTATCGATATACTATCCTATCTTCAAGCGTGAACAATCTGCTTACAATGTCTCTGCTGAACACACTTTTAGTGAGTTACCTCCTCATGAGCTTTCCTACAGACTTGCGCTGCGCAACAATACATTCATTAGTATGTTACATCATTCTCATCAAACTAACAATGCTACAAATTGCTGGATATGTGGCCGACTCCCTCCCTACCAGAACTACAAGGGAGCCCTGCCTCTCTTTCCGTATCCGTTCACTCACAATGGCTCCTGCGGAGCATGGTTTAAGATAATTAATTCTTTAGATCCCGACATTGCTGTTTTCGATGGGGGTTGGGTTTGGGGAAACTTGAACTTGGTCCTACTAGACGTCTGTTACCCGGATAAGGAGGGACTGCCCATTAGAATAGGAACTGATCTAGAAAATGAAGTATATGGATTAGGTAATTACACAATTAGCCTTATGATTCTTACTGTCGAATCCGAAGCCGCACCAGTTTTACCTATTATGTCAGTACTGCCAGTCACTGGTGAATTATGTATCAAGAAGAAAGGTTCAGTACACTTAGGTCATAGTAAATGCACTACTGTGGTCGAATTCAGTGATGATGGAAAGTCATCCTTCAAAGCTATCAGTCATTCTTACTTTGTTTGTGGTCATACCGCATACATTCGTCTACCTCCAGATTGGGATGGTACCTGTTACATTGCATTCCTTCTGCCACCCGTTTTTCTAGCTCCTTCTGATTACCACAGAAATAGTAATCTAGTAAAGAATAGACCCAGAAGAGATGCCCCCCTTGTCGACTACACAGAAACAGCATGGGAACAGTACACTGATTTTAATAAAGGGTTCTTTTTCTTCTTAGGCCCTGTCCAGAATAGTAAATTAATACGCAGATTAACTAGAACACTTGAAGCTGTAGTAAATGAAACTACCTCCGCCTTAGGAAACTTAACAGAGGAGCAGTCCGCTATGCGGGTTGTTGTCCTTCAGAATCGTCTTGTAATTGACGTCATCTTGGCAGATAGAGGTGGAGCTTGTAAGGTCATCGGGTCAAGCTGCTGTGTTTTCATTCCACAGAATGCACCATCTGTATATCAAGCTATCACCCGTCTTCATAAAATTGCAAATCAGATACATCAGAATCCAGGCACCTGGACTTGGTCCGGTTGGTTCTGGACAACGTTAACAGCTTGGGGATGGAAAATCCTATCCTTCCTAGGCATTGGCCTAGTACTAGTATTCAGTTGCTGCTTGTGCCTACAGTGTGGGCCAGCGATCTGTGGACTGTGTGCCACTTCTTGCATTGAACATTCCAGTTTTCACTCAAAACGTAACCGAAAGAAAGAAGAACAAATGATGTTACAAGAACAGACTGATCGATTCATGAGGATCGATATTTCATGAAGGGTCCGTAGGGAACAAGGAGGGAATGAGGAAAATTAAATTTTGGCCATGTTGTGTTCCCTAGCGCGTACCCCACCGACTCCATGTACCAGCTTAAAGTGCATGTAACTTCCCTCCTGTGCCAGTTATGAAGACGCAAATACATTTGCGTCCACCGTCAACTTGTCCTCTTTCAAACGTACCATGAATGGATTATATAGTCCGTTCCTAAGTATGCTATGCCAACGTCTTTTTGTAGTAACACTTTTCACTTTTTCCTGCTCTAGCCAGAGTAGGCCCTGAATTCCTGCCATCTGAACCTCTTTTTGTGGCTCCTGGCTCTGCCCAGGCTACCTCTGTACTCATGAACTATGTCCTATATTCAGCGCGGCCCCTCGCGCTCAGCTCAAGCCTGCTTTCTGCCAAGACTGACTATAACCTTCGAGTTATCTGTTCCGCTCCCCGAGAATACATTCCTGCCTACTAGATCCTGTAAACATCCTCTCCAGCTGCAGAGCCAAAGGGCCGACCTGTCTTAATACAAGTAATTCATAGCCTCCGTTGCCATGCTTCCATGGAAGGCCCCGTGCCCCCACGCTTCACATGTAGACACTCAGGCGCTTATACACGCATTCACAGTTAGCATAGAATAGCTTCTGCCCTAGAGACCTTTCCGCCCAGATAGTATAGTTCCTAAACATCAGATATCAGATATGATAGAAGTACAAGTTGATCTGACATGCCAGACTTCTGTCTCTTTCCGTCAGTGTAAATGTCAAGACCCCTGCACCCCGTCAGTCACACGTCATGCAGCTGCGCGCGCATCCAAGCTTCCAATTTCTGCTGACATTGCAACATTCTGTTAGCACCACCCCTTGGTGCCACCCACTTGCGTCACCTGTCAGTAACGTTTCTAGCACACACCTCTAGTTCACGCCTAGTTTACGCCTCTTGATGATGTATTGGTACCACGTGTATACTGTTATCTTGTCTTCTCTCAGCTGTTACGCCTCTCACATTGAAACTTATGATGTAAATCAAGTATATAAGCTATGTAATATCAATAAACGAGAGCGCGCTCATCTATCCCTTCTGACACCCCTGTGGTGGTCAGAACATGATATCCTGATTCCTTTATGAGGAATAAAACCCTTAGAAACTCTAACACCACGGACTCTGTTTTCTTTCCTTCTGATTGAGTTATTATTGATTAAGTACTTACCCGTATAGAAATTAAGAGAGTAAATTAATTATTTACATCACTCCTAGAAAATATTTGTGAGCTGCATTTTAGCATGAGATAATATGCAGGTGTATATTTGCTCATGGGAAAATCTTAGTGTTTGCAAGTTCACTTTCCCTCCAACCACTTTTTTCTCAACCCATGAAGATGTTTTATGTTTGCCATTGTCAGTAGCAAATATCCAACCTTTCTCAGTATGGGAAAAGATTAGAGAAGAGTTGGTGAAAACTCTTAAAACATGCAAGTTAGCAGGTTTGCACAAACTCAAAAGGGCATTCCAACCCTGGAACTGCTGCTTACCATTACCTTCAGCCGCAGTATGTAGATCGGCGGAAATGTGGCAACATAAGGGAATTGCTAGTATTCAAACCCTACTATGGAATGAGCCATGGCATAAAAAGAGAGTCTATTTCAGAGCTCTTATAGAATGAGATTGCTGTCATAATTTGTCGCTGCATTACATTGCACAAAAGGGACAACTGTTTTTTTGTTACAGGACCTGTTCCATGGACAAGTAGTTTATTTATTAAATTCAACACCCCTGTACTACTCTGTTGTCTCGCTGGCACTAATATCTTCAATTCCATTGAAACTATGGCATGGTCACTAAAAGTCGTAAAGGTGGTGCCTACCTTTATAACCCTTGCGATAAGAGGAGCAGTCAAAAGAATATAGTCAATAGTTGACTCCACTCCGTTTCTTTGGAAAGTTTCCGGCAAGATGTCAGATTTAAAATCTGGATCACGGATTATTTCCATATTTAAGGAGGCTAATAATTTATTTAGGCTATTACCATAGTCACTATGGAAGAAATGTTGTATAGAGTTTCCCCTCATGTCCTCTAGTCCACAAACAGGCAGTATATTATACTTACAGAGATGTATATTAGAGTTACCTAACCATATAATATTTATGTTCGAGAACTTATTTCTACACATAGCTTTATCTACTTCCCCCACAATCGCATGCATTGTTGGGCCAAATCTGTTATTGTAGAAATATTCCAAGACTCATATCCCATCCTGTTGTATATCCAGTACCAAAATATTGAAATTTTGGTTTAGTTGAAGGTTCATTTTTATATTTACCGCAAAATAATTTCTAATTAGGGTCAGGATTCCTCCCTTTGCCCTCCCTGAAGTAGATGGAATTGCTTCCGTCTGAAAGGATCTATAGCCGTTAATGGAAATTGGGTCAGTGGCCCATGTTTTCTGGAAGCATACTATTTCCTGGTCCTGCCATAACTGTAACCAGTTAATATCAGTCAGTTTGTGGGCAATACCAGCCGCGTTCCATGAGGCTATTTTCCATACATTTCTTTGTTTCTCCTGTTGTATAGCAAGTGGCTGTGTACTAAGTGGCTGTGGACTCCCAATATTTGCCTGGGTTTGGGGGAGTTGTCCTTTGGTAATCCCTTGTATGCTAGTGCATACTGGCTGTAGTCAATCACAAGCATCAAGGTCGGACAGGGGCACATATCGGTTCTCAAACCTCCAATCCATGGTCCCATTATTTCCTTAAGATGGGCCCTCTATTGATCTTTCCTTAAATTGTGAGTGGCCCGCAGGTCTCGATGGTATAGGTGGTCTATAAAAGAATCCCAATGGTAAGGCAATAATATGTGAGCTTCTCATATGAACATTACCCAGTTGTTCCAAGAGAAAACCAACCACAAATTCACTTTCGAAGTTTAAAACCACACAATCTCCCGGCAATTGTTTCCTAGCTGGTCCCACCCATGATACTCTTCTTGCCATGATTAACTGACTTGGAATGTTCCTACCTGTAGCCCCCACAATATCCAAATTTTGAGTTAGCCAATAAAGAGATTTGGACATTAATTGGGTGGTTGATTCTACTTGTCCCTCCCGTAGTGGTAGGACCTTCCCCAACACTAGGACCAAAGGTGCCGCTACTGGAGGTAAGTATAAAGACTGTGCCTCATTCATCTGATTAGTCAGGACAGAGTTTCCTTCTTTCAGGATACTATTTTGTTTGCCAAGCCCTGTCAATGTGCTATTTTGGTCTCTAGGTAGTGTATTAATGTTGCCCACTTCCTGACTTGTTATCCCACCCATTTCTGTCAGGTTTTTAGCAGTAGGAGACCTTATGTTACAAAAGACTGGATGGCTACCTATGAGTGGAGTTGTTCCCTCCCGATTGTTGCTAGCCTGTTGTACCCGGTTCATTATGCCAGGAGGTATATTTAGTGTCATTATGCTAGAATCAGTTTCAAGCTTTTCCTGGTAAGTTGAGGGCTGTCTTGCTATCATTGAGGTATGCTTTGTTAAAACTGCATCTAGTGCATGACAATTTTCTTTAGTGTAAAGTTCTAAGGTGGTTAGTTTCTCTTCTATCTGATTTAGCTTTACTGAGATAGGGTTTAACACAGTATAGACCAGTGTTTCTAGTCTCTGCCACATATGTTCAGTCATCGAGGGACAGGGAGCAATATGTCCTATTTCTGTGGTTAGGGGGCTCCAGCGATAATCGGTATTCCGTTATCTCAATTTCATGTGCCAAAACTGATGTTGCCCTTGTTAGGAAAGAGTCAAGTGTCCCCACTATACTTGCACTCCCTCGGGCATTTTGGCCCCTCTTTTGCTCATCTTAACTTTTTCTTTCGATGCAGTCAGAACTGCCAATAAATGGAGTCAATAACCTCACTCCCTGTGTTGAAAAGGGAATGGAGGAATTGTGCTGTCATTGGCAGTCAAACATGAACTCATACTCAGGGAGAAAAAGTGCTTTACCTTGGATGTCAGAGCCCAGCCTCTTCCCGGCTCCGACGGGGGTGGCGCTTTGATTTTAAGCATAAGCTGGTGGTGGTGGGGGTTGTGGTCCCCCCTTGTTCTCCTCTGGGATTCCTCCTTCGTTTGTGCAATCCAAACAAACAAAATGTCTCTTGTCAATCTCTGTGTTGCTGCGAAGAAAAAAACAGTACACCTGGCTGTATTGACACCTCTGCTCCTGAGCATCCTGGAAGTCCAGGGGTTCATTGGCCCGGTGGAGGGGAGGAGGGTAGACTGCCATCACTAAAGCAAGTAGCCACTGGGACACCAATCCCAGTGAGGGGAGAACCTGTTCCAGAATTAGTTTGCTAGAGGAGTTCCTTACTTCCCTCACCACACATCTGGGGTGTTCCCATAGGTCTAACCAGGGAAGAAAGATTCTGCACATTGGGCTTTGGTAGAGCAGGGCATTGCGGAATAGTTTAGGGCAAAACCCACAGGAAATTATCTCAAGATGTGTAGGGTTGTCTCAGGGAACTTTTTCCCTATTGAACAGGGAGTTTCTCTCACCCACAAGCTAGTGCCAGGCATAAAAGTGGTTGGCCCTTATACCCTCTTCAGAACTATGCTGGACCTGAGAAAGACAGAAAAGGGTCTGCACCTGCTGAACCCTTTGGATTTCAGAATGAGGACTACTCGTACTGCAACAGGTGGAGCAAAACCCCAAGGGCTAGACCTGTCACCATTTGAACCCAGGACAGAAAGTTGACTCAAAGGGCTGGTCTTCTGTTTAGCTACAGGGACACAAAAGTTGCAAGAAGCCCACCACCATGAAGAGCCCAGCTGACCAATTCCAAGTGGCCTTGCCCTGGATCCTGCTGGTGGTCTCCCCTGGAGTGAGTTGTGATCCGTGATCCCCACGTGGTGTCCCTAAGTGTCAGGGTGCACTCCTCCTGCCTAACCATAAAATCTGGGATTTAGAAATATTTTCAAGGATTGTCGGCAAAATAAACAGAGGCTACCACTGGACCGCCGCTGAGCCGCAGCCAACGACATCGTACTGCAAGTCCAACTCAACTTGCTGGCTTGAAGATGCCAAACGTATCCAGCCAGCAAAGGACCTCCTTTGGGCATGAATTTCAGATTTCTCCTACTTGGGACATTCCCACCAAACATCAATGGCTTCACTTAGTTCTGTTTTTGACACTAGAAACATCTAAAACTTATACATCTGGTTTCCTATCACAGGTTTTGGTTATATTGTCAATTTAAAGATTAACGTTTCTACTATTTTTTATAAATTGTAGTCAGATTTGATTGTGTTGTTTCCTACATTTTTAATCTTAAGGGGCTAAGGGCAGATTTAGATTATTGAGACTTAATTGGACCAAGTCAGGAATACAACCATTATTACTTGCGGAGGACTACCATCCACTTCAAATCATAATCTACATTCTACCATCACTTCAAATCATAATCTACATCCTACCAGAGATGGGGGTGATTGCTAACAAAAAGACTTTGCTTTTGTAGGCTCATTTGCACATTCAGATTTTTTTTGTTTTTTAATGTTTTTAATCATGTTGCACTTTTTCTGCTAGTTGGTAAAAGTGGGTGAACATCAATCAGCTACATAGGCTCCCATGGTTTGGCAGCCATTTTCAATCATTACGGACAACTAGAGGCGCCATTGCGAAGGTGTATATTTCTCGACCACAGAACTTCTGACATTCAGTGCAGCCAGTTGATGTGCAAATTGGTTCAACCTGCCTGAAATTAAGAATGTCTTTAAGTTTCCCTAATGTAGCTTCTGTGTTAATTGAGCCAAAACGTAAATCGCAGGATTGACTGAATGAACACTTTTTTCCACTAAATCATGAGTAATGTTCTATTGGCTTGGGAGAACAAAAACGTAGCCAGAACTCAGAAAACTGGTAACAAAAATATGTTGGGATGGCATTTTTCCCTTCAGAGCATTGTTGTATGCCTCTAACCTCAGTTCCAAACTGCATGTGAAACTGGTATCCTGATTTTTTGTTATCCCAAGCATCACATTATTCTAGTGTATGCTCATGTGTCCCTGTTAATGCAAAGTTCAAAACCTGTCCTGTGACCTGGAACAGTGCACCATTCACGCTCTCATATCAGGCATAGGACTACTCTCCATTCCCTGGGTAAGTAACTCAAAGAGATGGTAGAAGTGTACTGAGTTTGTCTCAATTGTTTTTGTGGCCAGTGCTTTTTTCTTTGCCAAGGAGAGTGTGGTCTACTGCTATGTGATCCTGAGATCCTTGGACTGGCATTCTGTCGAGTGCATGTATATGCTGTGAGTTTATGACACATGTATGTTAGTAGGACTCTGTGGTAGAGTCTGAGTACTGGGGCCAGTGTAATCCGTTTTGGATTGCCCCTATTTAGAAAGACACCAGATGAAGGGTGAATACAGCTTTAACAAACAGTAGAAAAGTATTGACTGGATTCCCCTGGCGGAGGCATAGAGACTCCGACACCAAAGTTAAGGAGGATAGAGACATGGCTCCTATAAAAAAAAAGTCAATGAGGTCCTTTTTTTGTCAGTCAGTCTGTCAAAATACTTTATTTGGTTAACTAAAACCATAAAAGCACACAAAATAAAATCCAATAAAAACATTGTGAATCTAAACATCTAAAAAGTCTTACTCCAGATCATCACATTAGAAAAATAAATATCACAAAACATCAAGATACAATTTTAACAAACATTACTGCATCTGAATCAGATATGCACATTGTCAGAGAAACTGCTTTTTCTTTATCTTGACAGCCGTAACTAAGAAACGAGCAATGTTAAAACATTTCCATGAATTAACCAGCATCTGAAAATATGTTAGTGCAGGTCTAACTTGCACAAAGCCTTTATCTCTTAATAATGTTAATATAAAACGTTAGTGGATGCAATGGTAATTGCCACAAAACATTATAAAATGCAAAGAAATCTGAGTAGAGAAATTGTCACAGGAGCGGGTGCCCAAGTCTTTCACCTTACACCACCCCTGAGATTCCACCCGCTCAGAATGTAACAGATTATGTCTAAACCTCATTGGGAGGAAGCAGTGATAGGGATGTATTATTTGAATAAAATAGGATTTTTTCAGTGGAGTAATTTTTTGTAATATATAGGGCCGTCCGGATGGATTCACAAGCTCTCTGTCTTCTCTTTCCGCCTTTCAGAGAAGAAGCGTTTCTTAAACCAAACAAGTCCCCTCTGACCAGCTCATTAGGTGAATCAAATTAGGCAGAACACCCTAATTTCTCAGCTAAACTCTTTATGTAGCATAGCCAGGGTATGAAATTTGCTTAAGTCTAAGGATAAACAGTCCCAAACTATTTCACAGTTCAGCTCCAATTCTAGTTTGGTCCAAATCGTAATCCAGCGCAGAAGTGGGTCCATTCCAATTAGGTCTGAGACAAAACCAGCCCCCAATTCCTGATGAATAATATAATACGGTACTGATTACGGAACTGAAAGCAGGTTTCTAAAGGATTTGTTCTCCACTATTTGGAGTTCTTAAACCTCCTTTTACCCCCAAATATCAGACTTACCCCCAAATATCAGACTCACAGCACATGATAGCAATGCACTTGGCTCTATAAATATTTACCATAACTTGAATAGGTTTGGCCCCTAACCTCCTAGCAACTTGGACAGCTGCAGTAGCTATCGACATGGCATTTCTTTTTGCCTTTCTTTGTGAAGTCCATGTACCCTTTTCATCGAACAAAACCCCTAAATAGGAGAAAGTCTTCGCCCTTGTTTTCTCATTTCCTTCACAAAATTTAGTTTTTTAGTTTTCTAGCTCTTGGGCCCACTATATTTGTATGTGATTTGGAAAAATGTATACTTAATCCAAATGAGGTCATGTAGTCAACAAAAGAGTTAAGTAGACACTGGAGCCCTACCACTGTCCTCACCCTTAATACCGCGTCATCTGCATAGAGGAGAACAGGGAGTAACCATTCCTCTACACAAGGGACATCTTTACAAGCTATGCACTGAGACAAATTGAGATTGTTAATATATAGCATAATGAGTAAAGGGGCTAGAAAACATCCCTGTCTGACTCCCCTAGTTATCTGTATATGCTGTGAGAGATTACCCTTTAGATCATATTTCACCACAGAAGTAGGATCCCCATGCAAATCAGATAAAAAACTGATGATATTCTCACTTTTACTGCTGAGTTAATCAGCGATATTGGTCTGTGGCATTGTGGGTCATCTCTATGCCCCTTCTTAAAAACTGGGATAATGATGGATTTTGACTATGACCTCAGCAAACCACACAGACAGGTGACATTGAATGCATGTGTCAGTATTTGAGACCATAATGTCACATTCACGCGGGCCGGTCGGGGCGCTTTATTAAATGACATTAATAAATTCGCCTCACTAACTTCTTCATTAAAGACCATAGCATATTTGTCATCATCCGGTATAAAAGGAGAAGGGAATTCCTGCTTAAGTAGGCTTACCATATATATTTTGAAAATGAGTGACCCACTTATCTTCAGGGATGGTACAGTCCATGGGGCAGTTTGTATCACCCTGAAAAAAGGTTTATTAACTATCTCCCAGAACTGGTCACTGTTTTTAATGACAATAAATCATTCCAGACTTCTCTTTTAATATCCGCTTTGCAGGTTTCCAGGACTTGCTCATACAGTTTCCTACATGTAATTACCTGGGCCTTATCTTGGGGTACACGCCTCAGAGCATTTAATAATTTCTGATGGGCTTCTGTACGTTTGTGATCAAGCCATCTTCCCCCGCTGCCCTGGTTTTACTAGCCGGTTGTGTGAGTGTTTTGGCAACCTGTTGGCAAACGCTATCATAAGCCTTTAGCATTATATCCCCTTGGTTAGTGCCATCTAAACAGAATCCGATAACATCTCTGAAAGTTTTTAGTAGGTTGTTGATAAACTGCCATGAGATTTCCTTGTTCCATTTAAGCCTACATGCCTGATTGAGCGTTCGGCCTAACATCACCTCTATTAGTACCCCCACGGGAATTTACATTTTCCACAGTCCACCATCTCAGTCGTAGGTGTATGGGGTTATGCTCACTGAATTGGAACCACATGACTGTGTAGGATACTACCTGTGGAAACAAACATGCAGCGATGAAAATATAGTCAATTGTAGAGTTCATACTTCTACCAATAAAAAAGAGAATACTGTCCTTACCCTTGTATCAGGTATTGTAGTTCAAAATCAGCCAACATGTCCTCTAGTAACCCTCCTTGTTGCGTATATGCTCAAAAATGCAGATTTAGACAGTTCTTAGGGCCAAGATCGTTAAAAACATGGCAATCATTAGGACATAAATGCACATTAAAATCCCCCAAAATTAACACTGAATAAAAAGTATTGTGCGTATCCCTGTAAGACTCAAAAAAGGATTTTAGACTTAGCAAGTGTTCATTCATAACATTTCTTTCAAAAGAGTTATAAAAATTTACTAGTCATTTTTGGAGCATTTATAGGGGTTATTTGAACCACTAAGAGGTTGCTCTACCTGCCAGTAAGGGTCATGCGAGTTCAGAGTAGGTCATAAATTCATCCACTCAGAATGTTTTGACGCTTTCCCAGGTTTCTTGTGAACCCACCTCATTGTGTTTTCTTAAAATATTTATGCATCCTTCGTCTTCTCTTTTATTTTTAACCATGCTATATTAGCATTAGCAGCTAAGTACATTTAAGTGTCTAACTGTATTAGCTACCTCGTAATTTACAGGAAGGGGTCTACCAAGTATTAGTTTATCCTCGGTCTGTGGTAGAGAAGGGAAGATCGATATGAGTCAATCCTTATTAACCATCTTGCTCAATTGAGAGAATCTATTTCTTGTTTCTATGCTGTTTTCAAGTGTCCCCCAGCCCCCACTTGAGCAAAAGCTGGACTAAGTGGGTGGATTAAGAATCCAGTCTGCACCACTTCTCTAGGAGGATATAAGACACCAAGTGGCAGTAATCATACCTCCAGGGCCCCAATTAGAAACCTCCACAAAACAACTTCCCTGCAATATAAATCTGATCAAAGTTGATTATGATAAAATCCCCCTCTTCCAGTTTGGTTCTCCGACCTACCGAGAACACCAGCCTGGCCATGATGATATGGTGGAAACCTGTGCCCCATGATCTGACAAATTTCTACTCCAATATTTCATTTTCCGGATAAGCTCCGCAGTGGATTCTACTGCTCCAGATTTTAACAGGGCTACCCCTACCAGTACTGGGGTATAGCCTTAGAGGGTAACAGTAATCTGCACTTGCTACCAACCCTGGTTATTGAATCAATCAGGTGACTAGAATCTAATTTTTGTGTGGCTTTACTGCGTGGTAAATGGGGTAAATTCCCTGAGCACAGAGGAGAGTTAACTCCAGCCTGGGTTGGATTAGTTTCTGACATCCTAGAAGCAGGCCAAAATCTGGACTTTGCCATGACCATCCTTCTGCTTACTTTGATTAGCGTTCCACAGATTGTACTCAATATGAGAGTCATTTTCTACAAGCCTTCCATTCAAATTAGTCAATAATGTCTCTACTTTGCACAAATTTACCCCTCAGCCCTTCTATAGTAGAACCAATCAGTTTGTCTAAATTCTCGTATGAAGTTGCGAGGAGTGGTTCTAATAGAGACTGGATAAGGTTAACCAAGGCTGATTTCATAGGTGGATGCAGCAAAGATTCATAGTCCGAGGGCCTTTCCGCTCCCCGATGAATGACGGGGGAGTGTTAACTCTTACAAAGATTCATCGGTGGCGGCACCAGCCTTTGAGCCCCTTTTCTTTCTTTTTTTTGAAGGTGCGACTCTTATTGGGGAAGGGGAATCCTCTATGAGGTTGTCTCCATCTGCAGGTAAAATTCTTGTTGTACTTGGTGGTAAGTTATTTTGCATGGGATCTTTCCAGCCTCTACCTTGTTCAGATATCTCAGCATGGTCTCCCTTCCCCAGCTGCTCATTAGATGTCCTACATGATGTCATATGTGAGGCCGCTCTGGCAACCCCAGGCCTAACTTCTCCTCTGGACACTAAATTTCTTCTGATAAAGCTCCCACAGCTGTTGTAAGATATGAAATGATTGTGAGATGCTGTTGCTTTTTCCATGACTGAAATACAAGGTAGTTTGCACTTAACCATGTTGTCTTCCCGATGGACAAAAGGGGGGTGGCCCAGCCCAGCCTCTGTCAGGCGTTGATGGGCGCGGGACAGGCCCGCCCTTGGCCAGCATGCGCCCCACGCAGCGGTACTCACTAGCACTTTAATAGTGTTTCTGATTGCTGCCAGGCGTTAGCCCAGCAAGGGCTTATGGGACTTGAAGTCCCCAGTGGCCGCGCTCATCTCCGCAACGGCTTTGTCCTTTAGTGCAGGAAAGCAGGCCGCAAAGAGCAGCTCTCCATGGGGGTCCAAGAAATGGCTAGAAGGAACCCCTAACAGTGTAGCCTCAAAAACACAGTGAGTGCATTCCCCAGAACAGAGGGGTTCCCTCTCACTTTAATAGTGCTGCTGATTGCTAGCAGGTTATAGCCCAGCAAGGGCTTATGGGACTTGAAGTCTCCAGCGGTTGCGCTCGTCTCTGCGACAGCTTTGTCCCCTAGTGCGGGCAAGCAGGGCACAAAGAATAGCTCTTCATGGGGTCCAAGAAATGGCTGGAAGGAGCCCCCAACAGAGTATGCTCATAAACACAGTGAGCGTGTTCTTTTTAACAAAGGGCTACTGATAAGTTCTTCCTGAGTACTGGCATTTTGTGTATGGTAGGAGTAATAGGTAGTACTGACATTTCTATTGTTCAAGGCAAGAACCTTTTGAAGATGGAGATGCCCTTTTGTCTGTCCCTCATTACTTCTTCATAAAAGCTGATGACAGCCAGAAGCAGGGACATCACACTTCATGATGCCCTTGCTTTGCATACTCCCACTTGAACCATCACTATTGCAACCTGCTGTGAAAGCCATCACTTTGGTTGTGGCTAAGGAACATCCAGAAAATGACATTTGATGGAGAACCAACCCAAAGTGGTTTTGAATACTTAAAAAGTGGACCCACATCCCTTTGACAGCTAAAGGTGTATAGTAATGGTATCTAAACTACTCCACTTTGTTCCAATTTCAAGTCCTTTATGACAAAGGAAACAAGTGCTCTAATGAATATACACAGAATTGCTGTTATAAGTGTTAACCCCTTTACGGCGGCGATAATTTCGCCGCAGTGCGGGGGTTCTATTCTGTGGGCGGGGCCGCGTCGGCCATCGGACGTGCGCAGCACTACCAAGGTAGTGCTCATGACGGCCGTTGGCCGACAGCAGCAACGAAGGGGTTAAACATATTTTGCCAGGCTTCGATTATTACTTAGTTAAATTTAATTATTCGTTTGGACCATCGTTGTATTCAGAAAATTTTGGAAACTTAATTTCAGTTAAGGTGTCCTCTTACACTTATTTAGGGGTACTACTGATAATGATACTGGCTTTTGTTTAAATTTTTCCATTGATTTTTTCTTCATTCATTATTGCCAATTCCTACTGCTTGTTCAACCAGAAACTATGGTCTCCACTGAGGTGAGGAGATGGTTGGGTTCAGGGAAAGACAGCCTAATTTGACATCTTGTTTAAGTATTTTAGATGAGGACTTCAGAGGTGAGGATAATTGCTACCAGTACGCAACTATTGCTAACAAAAGGTATTAGGGCTCAAGCAAAGCTTCAAGGAGGATGAGAGTTTGGGACAAGGACAGGTCTGATTTCCCTAACTTGTTTTAGCAATGGTGGATTAGGTCAACATTGGGTGTAGCCTGGGAAGAAAGTTCCTCATCTAGAGAGTTAGAGTGGATGATGTCTCTTCTTCTGATGGGCCATGTTTGGGCTTCTAGTGCAAGCTAGTGGATCTTCCATGACTTGGGCTACGATTACTTAACAGAAAAAGTACCCTCAATTCAGTCACTGCTGCAAAAAACAAATAGTAATTTGTTAGCAATGCTGTACAAATTTAACATTTAAATCCCATCTAAACTAGCTTAACAACATCCACCCTCTCTGCAACTCTAGCCACCTCAGGAACTAAACCCACTGAATAAAACACAATCTCACTACACTGCACCCTTCCACGCATCCCACCCTTAATCGACCCCCTCCCACCCCGTCATGCATAGTGTTGTCATCAATGATGTCATTTCAGATGATGTAATGAGGTTACCAATTATGTCATAGAACATGTCATGAGTGATGTAATATGAGAGGTAATTAGCAGTGCATGTCAGGGCACAAGTTATAGGTTTCATCTAACTCTAATGCCCCTTTAACCTATGTTTGTTTTTTACTGAATATCTAACCTTTTTTATTATTGTGAAGTAAGATATTATTACAATTTCTAACTATAATGTCATTTTAACCTTTGTTTTAGTGAATTTCTAGGTTTTTTTCAGAGTAAGATATGAGTATTCCATCTGATACTTGCCGCTGTACTTTAGAGGAAATATCCTACATTACCAGGGCATTTGCTCCCAACGGGGGCATGAGAGGGAGGCTTTGTAGTCACACATTCATCAAAGGTCCATCCCTTATGTAATATACTGTTTGCTCTGCTTCCCCACTAGTCCTATTGGGAGCAAACCCACTGGTAATGTGAAATATTTCCTGTTGACTACAGAGGTAAGTAGACTTGTTATTTATATCACACATGCAAGTTGCATGCCCACTTTTCACTCACGTTCTTGGGGGAAGTGACTTCATCGCATCCCACCCTGATGAAAGCCCAGGCCCATTTATAGGCTATTAGGAATGGCTGAAACATGTTGGTGTTCTAGTTAGGGTCATAGGACCATCAAATCCTCTCAACCCCACTATTTTGTTTTTAAACCTTAGTATAGAGTCAGGATACCTTTACTCATCCTGTGTGTCCTTAAAAGTCACAGGTGCCATGCCCCCTTGAACTAAAAGTGACAGGTGCAAATCCCCTTGCACTAAAAGTGACAGGTGCCACGCCCCTTCAAAGTGAACTAAAAGTGACAGGGTCCAAACCTTCCTGATTGATGTAGGTGACCATTTGACCCAAGGGGGGCAGTAGGGCATAGGGCCGGTCTGTTTTTGGAGACAACAGCTAACCAGAGTCCTATACCGCATGGTGTCCAAGTTGTGATGTAGAGGTGTACGCCTCTTTTAGGGTTTGCTTAGAATACATATAATGCTCCCTTTTGAGAAGTGTACAGCAAGCAGGCGCCTGAATACAGAAAGAGGACCTGATCAAAATGAAGACATACAGCCCGCTCGTGAAAAGGCCAGTGTTAGGTGGCGACCAGCCCACTATCGATAGATATTACCGCAGCTTAACACCCCAGGTAATGGACGAGAATGCTCAACAAGAAATACCTAAGGATATGGGCTGCGACCCTATTGGTTTTGTTGATGACATTTGTCGGCCTATGGAAGCACCCAGTCTCAAGGATTAGCCGCTACGTGTGTTGACAGCAGCGAGAGTGAGGGCTCGTGTAGTGGCAGCGTGTATGTGGGACTCAGTTCCGTGGACATGGAGGAAGATGAAGAATCGATAGTTCAACCTGACACCCCTGTCTATGAAGACATGGGCTTTCAGGAGGATACGGCTCTTGAGAAGGTAGTTGTGCAACAACCGGGTACAAGCGTCGACGATGATGGGGCATCGCAGGACATTAGCGACTCTTAAGATTTCAGGGCTGCCGCAGAGGGCGGTGAAAATATGGAGGTTAGTAAAATGTTATGAGCGGTCAGCTAGATAATAATGTATTTTATATCATCAATTAACAGAATGTCAATCTTTCTTCTTTTGAACCCTAGAGAGCAACACCAAAAAGACTGGCGGCAGAGCGGCAGCCTGCAAAATCGAACAACATAATTTTCAATTGTCTGTGGTGTTCAAAACAGGCGGAAATTTCCACATGCCACATACACATGGCAAAACAATGCCAAAACAATGATGGGTGCGGCAAATGTGTATGCAGCTCTAAGAAAGGAGCATGTGAAAAGCATGATCCAGGAGTGTCCTACAATGCCATGCAGTTTGTTAAAGGCTTCGCTGCGGCGGTGGTACTAACCTGTGTTAAGCGTGACTATTACAGGCTTTGTCACGTACATCAAATGAAGGACCCTCAGCAGGCGGCTCACGAATGTTTGTACGAATCATACAGAGCAAGAACAATACGATATATTTGTAGTTTGTTAGACCCGTACAAGCTGTATAAACTGTTACGGGTGGTATACGGGTTGTACACTGAAAAGAAATGTGTCCATCCTGAGATGGTGAAGATCATGTACGCGGCTCTCAATGAGATCAGATATTCCCCGGACCCAAGCTTTAAACTACCCGGCATGCAGGGGATGTGCACAGCTTTTGATTGAAAGATGATAGAAAGACTCGTAGAAAGGTGTATGTGTAATCTGTATAAAAAAAAAATAGAAGAATAGGGTCTTTGGCCCCAAGAAGACTATTTTAAATAAATAAGGTATTATTGAAAGTTAAATTATAGTTTGTATGTCAAACAAAACAGTAGAATGTTACACAGTACGGTGGCTATGTGTTAATCCATCCTTACTACACTTACTATGAAAATGTGAAGTACCTTCTGTTTATGCTCTGTTAATATTCTATCAGGTATATGCATCAATGTAGGCGTTTGTGATTCCTCAATTGAGATTATGAAGGAATTGCAATTAAGGAATTGCAAAAGCATATGCATGTAGGAATC
The DNA here is from genome assembly GCF_964263255.1 of Lissotriton vulgaris. Lineage (NCBI taxonomy): Eukaryota > Metazoa > Chordata > Amphibia > Caudata > Salamandridae > Lissotriton > Lissotriton vulgaris. Next base: position 598,358,292 of record NC_141691.1, read on the forward strand.
GCTATAAAATTAGCTATTCCCAAACATTCCTTAATTGAGACTCGCAAACTGCGATTCGCAATTAAGGAATGCCTTCCCATTCATTCCTATGGGCCTACAGGTCCATAGGAATGAATGGTACATTGCATGCACAATTTGTGAATATCAATAGGTACTCGCAAATTGCGCATGCAATTTCAAGGGTGCAAGGGTGTCAAAAAGACAGCCTGATGCACATCTGAAATTGCTCTGTGCACGCATGTTGCGCACACACATGCTCCAAGGGCATGTGTGTGTGTAAACTACAACTTTGCAAAATGCAGGTTTTTTTTTACATATTACCATCAAGTTCGATGGTAATTTGCACGCCCTAGTAGCGAAATCGCTATTCTAAAGTGTTTTTTGCATTGCATTAAATGAATCGCAAATTGTGATTCCTTAAATGCAATCACAATTTGAAAAATCAAAATTAATTGTGAATTCTCAAATTGCGAGTGCCTTGTATCTTGATGCATCGCAAATGCCCTGTTAGTGGGCACAAACGGAGCATTTTTGCGAATCGCACTGTTTGCGCTCACAAAAATGGTTGATGCATGTGCCTGTTTAATTTTAATAAAATGACCTTCCACAAAATAAGCGTCTTTCATTTCCTGGGTTGTATTGGCTGATAACATGTCGCTGGTCCTGTTAAGAAAACTTTATTACAATACAAGAGGGGTTGGCAGCTTTGGAAGCATCAAAGCTCTGTATAGAAGGGCTATAGTTGAAAACGAACCAGTAAGCAGAGCCCAGGTGAAAACGTGGTTATCAGGGGAGGAGGCATATACACTTCACAAGCCAACCAGAAGACTCTTTAAGAGGCCACCTGCAATCGTTAATGCGCAATTAGATTATCAATGGCAGGCGGACATCATCAGCCTTCAAGATTTAGCAAAACATAGCACCGGAGCTCATTATATATTAACCGTCAGAGACATGCTGTCCAAGTACGCATTCGCAGAAGCGCTAAGAGATAAAAGCGGGGCTAGTGTCACAGCCGCTTTTAAGGCCATCTTCGAGAAGGGCCGAATTCCTCAAAAACTATAAACAGACGTCAGTAAAGAATTCTTAAACAAGGCATTTCAGAAATTATTAAAACACCACAGCGTTCAACATTCTGTAACACACACAGAGGTAAACGCAGTGGTTGTAGAACGGTTCAACAGAACTTTAAAGTCAAAGATGTGGAGCTATTTTACGGCCACCAGCACCTAAAGATAGGTTGATTTTCTACAGGCTATTGTAGCTGAATATACTGCCAGTTATCACAGGACCATCAAAACAGAACCCATAGAGGTAACTCACACTAATTTGTTAACTGTTTGTAGAATGGTGTACGGGCGTAATTCCGCGACAAAAGCGAAGAAGCCTGTTTTAAAAAAAGGTGACCACGTGAGGATTTCAAAATTGAAAGGGTTCTTTATGTAGGGCAACCAACAGACTTTTAGCGATTAAATATTTATATTGGAAAGTGTGGAGTTTAAAGAAGGGATGTATATTTACAGGTTAAAGGAATACGACTGGGAAGCGGTGTTGGGGGTATTTTATCAGGAAGAGTTACAATTGGTACCCGATGATCCGCACAGGGTGTATAGGGTTGAAAAGATTCCAAAAAGGAAAGGTAGAGGGTCTAATAGCCAGGAATATGTCAAATGGCGGGACTGTAGTAAACACAACAGGGAAGAAGGGGCAGAGGGAAAATATTTAAAGACCTAACCAGGGTGGAGTCCCCCAACAAGTTAATGTAAGAAACAAGAAACACACACTGGGGGTCTAAAGGTGGGCCTAGTTCGCTCCAGACGACAAAACGACAAAGATACACACTGCTAACCAAGTCAGTGAACGTTTGCCGATGCTATGTAACAAAGTTTACTCATGGGGTGCCAAAAACAGCGAACTATGCTTGGGGATTCACTTCAAATATAGACTAGACCCATACAGAGAAGAGTTGGATGTCCATCAACGTCAGATATAGATCATATATTCTCATTTGGCCATCCAGATAGGAATGGTGTGTCCTATGATCATTGGGACTAATCCATAACCTAGGTTTGTCTGGGTCTTATCTCCAGATGCAGTGAAGACCATGGGGCAGATTTATGAGGCCCTTGCGCCATGTTTACGCAAGGCGGCGTAAATGTTGTGCATCCCTACAAGGCATTTACAACGTGACGCATCTATGGAGATGCGTCACGGTGTAAGGCCCTGCTCCACACGAAACCTGTGTCAGGTTTCATGTAGGCGTTCCAGTGCAGGGGGGGGTGTTCCGTCGCAGGAAAGACCCTGGAAAGTGACTCACTTTCTACATCAATTCCTTACGCCTGCTTGAAGCAGGCGTAAGGGTGCAGACATGACTCCAGCAATGCGCCGCCCGTACGCCGAAAGATGCGTCACGCATCTTTCCTGCCTTGCACCATGGTGCGCCACATTGTAATGCGGCGCACCATGGGTGGCGCACTGTGGCGCACATTAACTGGCGCATCCCTGGGGATGCGCCAGTTAACGTAAATCTGCCCCATAGTGAGCAAAGGGATCGTGATGGAGTCCGGTGCAGTGCAAAGAAATTAAAGTGTAGTGAGGTTGAAAAAGGATAGTAGATCAATGCAAAAACTTTAATATAACTTGATCACTCCCTTAATAAAAACAAGAACAGTGCAAAAATTCAGTCTAAGCATATAACTGCATTTATTCGGCCAACATGTTTCAGCCTAAGGGGAACCAAACCCCATGGCTTTCTTCAGGGCCACAGTCCTTAACGTTTGCTACTGCGTATCAAAAATAGTGAAAAATAACTAAATCAATTAAAGGATACAACTGTGTTGTGATAAGTATCTTTCAATCCTCTGTATCAACCAGTGTCGATTTTATCTGTTCATGAAAACAAAACAGAGATATTTTACATGAATCCCAACAGTTAGAGTGCTTATGGGTCACCATTTTGTACTAAGGTAACTGTAGTTTAATAACCACTTTGTACTAACCTGTATTGTACAGGGAGCAATGTTTAGGAAAAGGAAGAACAAAATTGCACCGGGTTTTGTGCCTGTTGTACTTGAGTGAAGAAGACCGTAATGCTAATGACTAAACTCACACTATGTTTTGTCTTGATTTTTTCTATATTTTTATATAGGGACCTGATGTAAGACGCCCGTTCCATGTATCCAGGCTCATATTTCCAAATGTTGCCTATGCAAGAATTATGACGGAAAACACATATCCCAAATAAATCAGAACCCCACATGAGGTTGGGACCAACTATCTATTTCAGTGACTTTTAACGGGCTACGTTGCTCCTCTTCATCATACCCTTGCAACTACTCACTGTTTTATCTACACGATGAGGATATTCTTCTCACAAGATTAAGTCTACGTACCCTACAGTGTTGGTGATAGCTTTACCCGTTACAACTACAGATTCCAGTCATCTATTCTGTATTCTCGACTATTCAGTCAACGTAATTGTAAATGAATACAGACTTCCTGAAGAAGGCTGACGCCGAAACGCGTTGAAATGGGAATGCACTTCTGTATTTTGTAAACTATTTATATGTTTGTTATCATTGTTGCTATTTCATTCACGACATCTATGTCACATGAATCAGAATATTTGTATGTATTAATTCATAACTATACAAAAATATGTTTCTACAAAAAATGAAGATATAATAAATAATGAAAATATCAAGACAAAACATAGTGTGAGTTTAGTCATTAGCATTACGGTCTTCTTCACTCAAGTACAACAGGCACAAAACTCGGTGCAATTTTGTTCTTCCTTTTCCTAAACATTGTTTCCTTGCTAGGGTTCATCCCATTAGGCAGGGTCCCCCTTCTTTCTAAACGTGTACAGGGAGCAAACCTCACCTCTCCTGGAACCTTGCTCAGGATAATATGATAATATGAGGCCCGCTCTAGAAAAGGTGAAGAAAGGGATAAGGGAGAAGCTTAGAATAAAAATAACCTAGTCTACCTCCTAACTACCTGAGCTGATACCCTTATAATCTTTAACCTTATCGAGCACAAAAACAGTCTCTGACTGTGAGACAAGCAAGCCCCCTCCCCAAAGCGGTCAGAAGGAACCATCTCCGGCTGTTCACTGCTGTAAATGGCGGGACTGGCCAGAGAAATAACAGTTGGGTGTTGGCCAGCTCGCTGAAGGATGTGTGAGCTAGGGCCCATCTAAAAGCCGCTGATAAGATAGAGACAACACCCTTTTACATTACGTTGCCGTCCAACACTTCTAAGGGCATGTTCCTTGACAACCAGATTTCTAATTACACAGGACCTGAAAGAGGATTAGGAGGTAGCCCTAACTGAAATCGAACACCTGAGAACATGGAATACATTTACACCGAACGAAGCCAAGTTGAACATAAAGCGTGAGCAGGACCCTTTGAGCATACATGTGGGCTTCCCATACTGCTACTACCCAACCGTTTCAAGTGTTGTCAATGCCATCAACAAATTCATAGCCAACATTGAAACATATTTGAATATTCATCTGTCGCTAGACACTGTCAGAAGGAAGGTGTTTCTTAAATCCCTGAGTTGCAACACCGTGTTTAACTGCTGTGGTAAATTAAGAAGGGTTTTAGTCACAGTACAGCATGCGAGAATTCAGTCCGACCTGGATCACACGTGCCCTCATATTAATGGTGGGTTCTATAAACTCTATGTGCATAGCAACATTGTAGAGGCCCAGAGGATCGATGAGAGTTACTCGCCATTGTTAAGATGAGTCCATGTACAGAGAGAAAATAATATGATGAGCAATATTCAATTTAAGAAACATGACTATGCCAAAGCTTCTAAAAACCATTTTAACACTATTTTAATTATGATCTACGATGATCAGTCTCAGCCTGTGTCCTTTAAATATGGGAAAGTTATTGTTAAACTTTATTTAAGGCCCAGACGCATCAGTGGCTGTTAAGCACTCATCATGATACTTGTGAAAACATACAGGGACCCGTCTATGTACCGGGACTATTACAGAAACCACGCCGATATGGAGGTCGCCGGTTATGTACGGGTCGGTTTAGGGGGTTTCTTCCGTAGTCTGTTTAGATGAGCCATGCCTTTCTTGAGAAGAGGCTATGAAATTGCAAAACTACATGTTAAGGCGGCAGCTCCGAAAATTGCCCATGATGTGGTTGGCTCTGTTACTTCGGCTGTTGCAGAAGGCATGAACAAGCAACCGCAAGAAGGCGCAGGGTTGGTGTACAAGCCGCGCATGAGTGTTAAAAGGAAGCCACATGCTTTGAGATGCAAAACACGCTCACAAAAGAACAACTCCAACATGGGAGAGAGCTTTGAAGAAGAAGAGAAACGGCTCTAAAGCAAATATTTTCTAAAGCAGTGCAAAATAAACCATGGCCTTTGTACATTGTGCATCGGGCGAGTGCGCCAAATCAGAGTTCGACTTGTTCACTCTAAAGTCCAAGTAGACAAGCATCAAAAACAGCTTCTTCATGTAGGTATCACTTTTAGCCGCATTGACAACGCTGGCCCCTATAGAGTTTTTTGTGTCAGGGTCCGTGGATTTGTAGTTTGATCTCAATAACATGCTCTTCCATCTTATGTGTAAAATCGTAAAAGTGGATGGTTCAACAGAGCAGCAGACGTTAAAGTGGTGACAACCGCTTACCCCCGAGCAACCGTGTTTAATCAGGTAGACATCACCCTGGGCGATCATCTCATCACACAGAGCGATAACATGTACACCTACAGAGCCTACCTCGAGAGCATTCTAAATTACAGTAGCGACGCCCTTAACACACAGCTTTTAGCGGGGCTCTTCTACAAGGATACATATGGTCACTTTGAAGCCAAGGAGCTGGATGGTGACAAGGAGGGTTTTGTAAAAAGAGCAAGGTTTGCAGCAGGCAGTCGCAACTTTGACCTCCTGGTTCGCATACATTCAGACCTCTTCATCCAAGATAAACTGTTCATCAATGAAATTGATCTTCAGATCAAGCTCACTCGCAACCAGGACTCATTCTGCCTCATCAGCGGGGTTGCGGACCAGAACAAGCTGGAGGCACTGTCCGCAAGCCTGATTGAAAAGAGAGTAAAAGTGTCCCCGAGCGTCGGATTAGCGCACGCCAACGCATTGCAAATATCAAATGCTAAGTACGCTGTGGAAAGATTAGCTCTGAAGGTATTCAGCATCCCAGTAGGTACCCGCTTAATCCAGCAGCAGAATTTATTTCTGGGGCAACTATCCAAACTCATCTTCGGTTTTGTGGACAATACAGCTTTTAGCGGCACCTATGTTTTAAACCCCTTCAATTTTAGGCACTTCAGCATCAACTACGCAGCGCTGGTCTACGAGGGCTCTGTGATTCCTGCAAACTCTACACCCACAGTTCTATAACCTCCAGCTACATCAGGGAATATCAATGGCTGGTTTCGATAACCAGGAAGCATCTAAGGGACTGTGGGGTAGCCGTGTCAAGAGAAGGCTATGGGGATGGATACACGCTGTTCGCATTCGACTTGACACCCGACATAGAAGACGCTGATCACTACAACCTGGTCAAAAATGGAAATCTAAAAGCTCAAATACAATTTAGTAGTCCGCTACCTGCGAATGTGAACATGGTCGTATTCAACAGCATTATACAGACCAACCACGCCAGACAGATTTTGTTTGACTATCTTTAAAGCATTTGTGAAAATGACACTCTGCAGATACAGGAGTTCTTAAGCAGGCATAAATACGCTAGAAAATACTTTGTAGGTTTTTTCCCTAGCGATGAGTTACCGGTTGCAATAGGGGCAGAAAGACCCAGCACCCTCGCCTTTAACACCGATCAGCATTAAAAGGGTGGAACACATTGGGCTGCCTTGTTGATAGATAGGGACAAGGGTGCAGTGTTTGACAGTATAGCAGAGTTCCCCAAACACAGTATCTATACACAGCCCCTATTCAAGTTTGTGAAAAAGGCTGCAGCTCGGGTGGAGTATAACAAGGTGCGGGTCCAGGATTCGTTAGCCATCACCTGCGGGGAACACTGTGTTTATTTTATCAGTAAAATGTCAGAGGGTGTGTCCTTTAGAAACTTCCTAAATCTATATTTGAGTGACCTTGTTAACAATGATAGTCTAGTTGTAAAATATGTAAAATAAAAAACAAGGGCATCGGTCAGACCTGTAAAAACAGAATATGTCATTTGTCAAAATTGTAAGGGCTTGTACCACGTGTATGTTTAATGATGCGTCTAAAATAAAGGCTTTTTTAAAACATGTATTCAGACCCTTTATTTCTATGCTGGCCCATACGCCATGATACAAAAATGTATTAAAAGCCTCGTTCATTCCACGCTGTTAGGTCCTTAAAAGCTGCAGGTTTACTCAGCAACATTTGTGCTGTCCCGGTGTCTCTAACTTATATTTTTAAGAGGTTGTCAAGAAAGATATCTGAGGGCTGTGCAAGGGCAAGCTGCGGCTGCTAGGGGTGAGGAGCAATCGTTGGTACAGGTTGTTGTTCAGAGTCAGGGGTATAGAGTCGGCTTATTTTTTGGGGGTATCCCACTGCTTGTAGTAGCTTAAAAAGTTTTTAGGGGTGCTGGTGTAAAGGTTAGTTTTGTCGTAAGGGTTTAGCTAGGTCTGGTTCAAAATGTCTTTAATTTCAGCATCCAGTCGAAGAGTCTCATTTCGATATATATCCTAGGCGTTGTCCGCAGAAGAGCCCGACTGTTCCAACTGTTGTCTAGGAACCAAATACATCTTTCCGGCATGCTCCATCACCGTCCTGAGAGGAGGCTTGTAATTATGGGTATAGCTATGCCTAACAAAGAGCCTATAAAACCCCTAGACTGTTTCACCAGTTTCTTCTTGGTAATGAGTGAGGCCCTTTTATCACTGAGCTTCTTGATAAGTTGCCACTTCTTCTTCAGCGCCTGTAACTGACTCTTTGATATAGAGATGTTACCTTTTAGGGTGTTTAGGGCTAGTTCTGAAATGGCCACCACTAAATCACCAGAAACAACATATAAGATGGCCTTTCTGTGCTGGCTACTGACTGTAACCAGCATTATCAAGAGAGCTAAATTGCGGCGCAGGTGGTCAGACATGTTCAACTCCAGGTGCTATAAGGGTCGGGCTGCAAATGTCTCGAAAGGTCTTCAGCGTAGCTTTTTATAAGATGGGGATTTGGTCTTGGGTGTGTAAGCGACTGGGAGATCAGGGGGAAAAATATGTTAATGTTAATGTTAATATTACCGCAATTTGTATAGCGCAACAGCTGTCCCGGCAAAGGGGCATCCCGGCGCTGTCAGCAGAGCAACTAACACGGACGGAAAAGGCAAAGGCTACACAATGGGAAAAATGTATGTTTTAATGCCCTTCCTGAAAGCCAAGTAGTTGGTGTGGCTCTGAATGTGAATGGGCAGTGAATTCCAGAGGAGGGCTGGCCTGCTGTGGAAGCAACGGCCTCCTGCCCGCACTCTCCGAAACTTTGGAACCCTCACCAGGTGCTGTCCGAGTGAGCGGAGCTAACATGTGGGAACATAGGGAGTAACTAAGTTGGCCAGGATACTGGGGGTGTTGAGTTTAAGGGCTTTAAAGTGATGCAGAAGTCCTTAAATTCAATTCTCCTGGCCACCGGCAGCCAATGTAGCTGGTGGATGGTGGCTGACACCGGGTAGGACCTGCGCAGGCCAATCAGGGATCTGGCTGCTGCGTTACTTGCCCCTAAATACAGAGTGCAGGCGTAATCCAATCTGGACTTGGTAGCTGAGGGATGAGTCCAACCATACCCCTAGGTTTTTGCCGGCCTGCTTGGGAGGGGGGCGCTACCCAGGCTTTCTGGCCACCAGAGTTCGCTCCACAGACCATGGTCCTTTACCACCAACAGCACCTCTGATTTGCTGGCGTTCAGCTGAAGGCAGTTGGCGGTCATCCACTAAGCGACCACCAAAATTTCAGGGCGTCCCTCTCGGTGTCGCTTGAGAGTGCCACCACCAGCTGAGTGTCGTCGGTGTAGGATACCATGGTCAGTCCCCTGTTTCTAGCCACCGCAGCCAGCGGTTGGACTTTAAGATTGAATAATAGGGGACTGAGGGAGGAAACCTGTGGGACACCTTGTTTAATGGGGTGTGTGCCTGAGACAAAAGGGGGAACAGTAACCACAAATGACCTCTCACTGAGAAACGATGTGAGCCACTTCAAGGCCAGGCCGAAAATCCCTGCCTCCTCCAGGCATTATAACAGAATGGCATGGGACACTGTGTCAAACGCGGCACTGAGATCCAAAAGGATTAGTGCCGACCTTTGCCCAGTGTCCAAAGCAGACCAAAGGTGTTCTGTCACAGCCAAGAGAGCAGACTCCGTGCTGTGGCCAGGTTGAAAACCATTCTGGGAGGAGTCCAGCATGTTGTTATTGGCCAGGAAGTCTGAGAGGAGTGAGTTGACATGCGCCTCCATGATCTTGGCTGCCCAGGGGAGTAGGGAAATGGGGCAATAGTTTCCAGGTTTGGCCGGGTCCAACAGAAGTTTTTTAAGTAAAGGTAGCACCTTGGCATGTTTCCACGCCTTGGGCAAGGTTGCAGTGGAAAGTGATATGTTAATTACCTGCCTCAAGGAGGGCATAATCATAGGAAGCACCTTTCTAAATTGCTCTGGTTTAAGGGGATCAGCAGGTGAGCCAGATTTAATTTTCCTGCATAGTGCTTGCAGCTGGTCTGCAGAAATGGGTGCAAAAGACTCCAAGGTATTAGCAGTTTGATCACACCCTACTGCTAGACGGGTGATAGCTGTAGCAGGAGAGGACCTACAGATGTTATCTACCTTCCTAATAAAGAAGGAGGCAAGGTCCTTGCATTTCTCATTGGACTGTATTTTCTGCACTGCATTGGACTTCTGTGGTTTAAGGCTGGAGACTATCGAGAATACGCTCTTTGCCGGGTTGGCGCTGTTGCGGATTTGATCAGCATGGAAAGTTGCGCGCGCCAATTGAATGACCCTATGATAACTTTTAAGTGCCGCTCGATAGGTGTCTTTCGCAGTGGTGATAAAATCCCTTCTCCATATACCTTCCAGTCTTTTGCGGTCTTTGCACAGATCAGCTAGATCGCTATTATACCATGATCTTGTTCTAGCTTTACGGTTCAGTGACCATTTCTCAGGGATCAGGCCATCTAGTGGCTGCCTGATCCTGTCTGTTAGGTTCCTGTATGCCTCATTAGGGTCATTAGGAAGGCTAGGACATGTGGTGGAGAGACGGGCCTGGAAAGAATCCCAGTTAAGCTTGTGCCAAGGGCGTTTGAGCGAGGATGTCTGCTCATTGCACTGTGAGGGAGTTATTTCCTGAAGGGACATGGGGACCAAGTAATGGTCGGACCATCCCATTGAGATGGGGGCAAAGACTGTCAGCAAGGGTATGTTAGTGAAAACTGGGTCCAGCAAGTGGCCAGATGTGTGGGTAGGGTTTGACACCAGTTCTACTAGTTGCCAGGCTGCCATATCTGCTATGAAATTTGCCACGTCAGGATCATCTAATTTGTCTAGATGGATATTCAAATCCCCAGTGACTGTGAAGTTGGCGGTGTTAACTGCCAGCACACTGACTTCCTCTGCGAGTGCTACCTTAAAATCAGTGGATGGCCCAGGGGGCCTATAGATCAGAAGCCCTGTAGTTCGGGCTGAATGTGACCTTGAAGAGGGGGCAATCACATCCGGATACAGTATACCTAGTGAAGATACAGGGGTAGACCGATTTATAAATCACCGCGATGCCCCCTCCTCTAGTCGCTCTGTTCAGAGTGAGGATGTTATACCCTACAGGAGGCGCCAGGCCAAATTCCGCAGTCATATCAGCCCACAGTCTGTAGACTTCTAGAGAATTATTTTTTAAGTCAACCAGCAGGGCGCCGTGGGGTTTTGTTGTAGCATCGTTAAAGGCCTCCATGAAGAAGTGAGTTTTTCCCGGGTACATCTGTTTAGCTATGATGGATATTTGTTGTTTGTCAGGGGGAGTTTTAAATAAAACAAGGTACGAGGCGTTGAAAGCTATAGAGCGACTGTTCTTACCCTTGTAAAACAAGTTCTGCACAATGTAGCATATGCTTAGATTGCGATGGTGTGAAAATTGAGTAAAAGCTTTCTCTAACTCAGGATGATCACCACCTTCATGCATAAGGTCATCGACCATTACCATATTTACAAGGGTCGGAGGCAGCAGCTCATCATCGTTGAGATTATCAGGTATACCTTCTATAAATCTGATATTGGGGAAACTATAGGACAGGTCAGTATAAAGATCTTGCCATCATGACTAAAGCCATACAATGTTATTAGGGGTTTTGGATAAAACACTGGCAGCATTTTCTAAGAGCTTTTTATAAAGTAAGTTTTACCGCAGTTTGAGGGCCCTGTAAACACACATGGGAATGGATACTGTAATATGGTGTCCATAGTGCGATGGCGATCTCTCTAATGTGTCTAATAACCGTACGGCAGTGTTTTATAGTCTGCAGTCAGGAACCTTTTGTCAAAATCAACGCGTAAGGTTTTATGTAATGGCTGGGTTATAATTTCCCACTTCTTTTTGGATCTGACTATGCAGGGTTGATTAACAACTATGGTTTTATCATTTTCACTGACGTCCAATGCAGAGTATTCTTGCACCAGATCCTTCAGACTGTCAAAATTGATTTTTAGGGTGTTGCTGACATTTAATGTTATACCTTTGACCTTCATGCACACGTTGTTGTTGTTTGTTTTGCAGGAGTAGGTCTTAGGCACTGATGCGGTAAATTCTATTATATGTTCATCCTTATTGAGTTCACTGGTCAAATTACCTAGATAATCCCCAAGAGGATGGTCTTCATCCCTGGATTACTCAGAAAATCACAGAGTCAGTATCATAATACAAGCAACAGTCCTGGGGTTTATCCATAACCCTGTAAAGCTCTAGGCGGGCGTGTCTGGTCGTGAAGCATGCTATGAAGTTGTTAATGTTGTTACACGTTGTGGGGTACTCTTTTGTGTATTTCCAACACACAGCTGCTGTCTGGTCATCGATGAACTCGCAGCTGGACACCTCATAACAAGGGGCATAAAGGTACTTAAACAGTTCATCAGGATCTATTATTAAGGTCGTATTTGACAAGTTTGTACACTGTGCAAATTTTCCTCATAATGAGTTGAGGCAGAGTTTGGCTAACTGTCGGCGGGCTGGGTTGACCTCTATCAAATGGGGCTGTCAAAGTATACCCCTGTGAGTGTAGTAGTCATCGATATATTTCTGCTTTGCATCCTGACAAGTACACCATTCGGGATATCCTGAGGTCTCCTGTTTGTCTCTGAGAAACAAATTAATGTTGGGTGAAAAGAGTTTTGTCGCAGTCCTCCTAAATTGCCACACCTCGTGTACTCTCCCGAGCCTGTAGCCTTTCTATAAGGAAGCTTGTACCTCGATGCTACACGGAGTCCCTGTGAGTATCCGTTGTTCTTCGGTGTGTCTACATCTGCCAGCCTCTTTAAACACCGCACATGTTCGACAGAGGGGGAACATCAGCTTACTATTGACTTTGTATGGTAACAATGGAAAGTAAAGCTGCCTTGGAGGATAGATTTCACATTTGACTAGCCCAAAGTATTTGGATTTGGGCAAAAAATTGCTATATATGATGGTCGGGTGTCCTAAGGGGTATACTTTCACTTTGTTCACAAATGGGTACAGACTGATCATAGTAGTGTATTGCCTCACGATCACCAACGGCACTGTACAGTTGTATGGCATTTGTATGACCCCCAAATAAGGCATCACGGGTTCTAGAGCCTCTGCTAAATCACGCCTCTGAAAGAAAGAGCAGAGCTCAGTGGTGGTTGTTAGCATATCTAACCACTCATGCTCTCAAAGGACCCTCATAGCAAAGCCACATTTTCAACATACTGGGCCCTCATTAGATTACCTCTGTGTAAGTGCTCAAATTTGGCACCCATCAGTCTGTTAAACTCATGGGGTTTGTAACAATGAGGGCAGCCATGGTGAAAACAGCCGTTGTATTCAAAGGCTGTCGGCACTCCCTTAATTACAGCGTAACCATCCAGGTAATAGAAACCCAGGCGGTATTCACCACCCAGTAAGGCGTGTTGAATATGCATTTCTTCCTTCAATGAGACGTACATGAGCCATTGGATAAACGGAGTTCAATAACGTTTCTGTTTAATGTTATAAAGGTCTGGCGGCACTAGAGAAATACTTTTTGGTCTTAAAAACATGCGTTTGTAGATGGACATACACATGGAGGCCAAAGTGATGCTTTGAAAGGGGTCTATGTATTCAACCGTCTTTGTCATTTGAGGTGTATTGGGCTTCAAGACCATGACTTTCTTAGTCAAAGATACCACAAAATCTCTGAACAGAATGCATGCTTGTCGCAGGATCATTACATCTGCCTGACAATAAGCTTTCTACTCGGTTTGAAAATGAAACTCCTTTTCACTCTTTTCAGAGTACCAATTTAGAAAGCTCACTTTCTCAGCATAATATTGGGTATAACAGTGCCTGCATAGGATTTTATTCAGGTGAATTGTATTCAGATTTAAATTTGAGTTTCAATTCCTACACACATTTAATCAATCTAATTACATTATACTGCAACTTTGATCAAATTGTAGTATTCTAGCAATCAATACAACAAACAACTTTTCAAGAAATTTAGTCAAAATAAGGATAAAAATCAACACGGGATAATCTTTTGAGAAAATATTTTTCTTATTTATATTTTTCATAAATTCATAAGGTACATTTCAACAGTTCAAGTTGATTTCAATGCTTGCAAATGAACAATTCTTCCTACAATTCATCTGAAAAAAGTCCAATCCAAATAAAAACAGAAAGTGACATATATCTTTCTTAAATAAAACAGTCACTTATAAGTACATTAACATATGGAGATATGGACTATGTAGTCGACGTTTCGGTCTTCTATTGTTTTAATCCTCCAGACCATCTACAGGACAACCAAGTATGCATATGGCAGTGACCTCTAAAACAACATAATGCAATACATTACACTTTTGCCAACTTATTTCTAAATATTTACAAAATTACAGATTACCCGTGTGATAAAGAATAGCCTTCTAACTTAAATTTATCTTGTTCTCCCATTGGCCCTTTAAAAGTTAAACTAACCCGAAAGGCCTGTTTTGCTATATTTACCAAAAAATGAATCTATATACACTTGTCATTTGTTTTAGAATATGTAATTAAATTAATTTCCAGGAGCTTACGTTTTGTTATGTAGTTCAATTTTGACTTTGGTAATATTTTAAATGGTCAAATAACTCTTATTGGCGGTCCTGGTCTTTATCTAAAACCAAGGGTAAGCACGTCAGTTCACCATACTCAGTCATTACATTCATGGTGAATTGTTCAGACTTATACTTGATTGTGTTTTTTGTCCCCAGGACTAGTTAAACGTTTTCCTTTCGTGGACCAATCATCCTCCTTTCTCTTTTGTCAGCACTTAATGCTTCAAATCTGGAGAAATAACTGTATGCATTCTCAATATTTTGACAATGACGTATGCCATTTCAATTGTATCATAAACCTCTCTTACACTTTAATGGTTCAAGTTGTTGTTTACTCTCTGATTACACAAAAGGGCTTTAGGCATGCCCATCATTTAGATCTATGCTCCTGTTGTAAAATCGGTTTTAGTAAAAACACAATTACAGTGAGCAGCTCTATGTTAAAAACGCCAGATTCACGGATTTGGTCTTGGGCGCATAAATTTGTTTTTTTGAGCGACTTGCTCTGATGACGCTCAAGCGTCCGTATATATTTGGGTATATTTAAATGAAGATACTTTCTGTTGTTTTACACCGAAAGGAACATAACTCAAGTTCTTATTGTTGCTTATCGTTACATCAACATTGCGGACCTCCCCGTAACTTGGCAGACAGAAATACTGTTGTTGAAGTCAAAATTAAAATACATTTTTAGCTACTCTATTTTGTAAGCATATGCGCAAGACATCGAAACACTTGAGGTTCCAGCTCCAGTTGGACTAGCATTCTGTTTATTTTTGTGAAAACAAGAATCAAATTATACCCATTTTTTTTAAATGTAGCAAGAAGTCCTGACTGCACTTTCTTTTTGGATCAAACTTTCGGCGTGGTCGGCAGAAGTCTCTGCGAGTCACATGAATACTGACGGTGATGTGACCTAGATCGGATGCTATTTTTAAAGAGAGCGACCCGGAAGTGACACTTGATTGTAACTCGAGATTGTATTGCTAATCTGCGGCCATCTTTAAATTTCTATTTCTAAAGTTATAGTGTTTATATTGGATATATCTATTCTTATTTAGGTAATTAAACTCAGTTTTGTGGCATCAGCAGGCATCATATATTCAACCCTGTAGGGGGCCGGAGGCGGCATGGGCCCAACATAATTCTGGTTCGCCCAGGTGTTAAAAAAACCCTTACACCTGGGAAAACTAAAGGTTTTTGACAGTTTGCTCAATTCCATGGGTAGGAAATTCAGGGTGTCTATGAACCCTATTTGTAACTGGCCAGCCATTAACAACATCAGCTTGGAACCTTGAGAGATGAGTTCTACTAGTACCTTTTCACAAATCATATTTTGTAAAATAAAGAATGAGTCATATACTTTTGAGTTATGGGCCAGCATGGTATACCATTTGAATTTGAATGAAAGTATTAAGGAAATCACCAATGCATGTTCGCCCCTCAAACTCCCAGCTGTCATTGGAAGTTAGATGGTGTGCATAAATATAGTTAGGTTGATGTATCCCTGTCTCTTATGTGTACTCTATATCAAACACTATGTAGTCTTCGGTTTTGGTCTGGGGTCTGCCTTTAACCATGTACCAATGGTGTACAATTCCTACCCTACATGGAGTCTGTCACCTTGGGCATTTCATTCCTTTGCATTTGTGATCTTCCGCCACATATCGGCCGCACTCTTGGTAATCCATTTTAGGGATGCTTTTAACAGCTTTTTTGTGCCTGCTCAAGCAGTCTTGCGAGCGACAAAACATTATACAGTTGCGGCATCTCACCTTCAGGGCGGCGGCTACAACGCAACCGTACCTCTGGCACATCTTACAGTGCATTTTACACTGATGATGTGCCTTAGTGTTGTATATGTCGTCGCAATGTGTGCACAAGTACTTGACTCCTAGAAAACGTTTAAGGTTCATAATACCGTCAAAGTGATTTTCATCTTGAAGGACATATATGGTCTTGTTTTTCACATGTTCCCCGGTTTTAAAGTACTTCAAAGAACCGATGTGATAAAGAACTTTCACAGTAATGGCGAAATAGTTCTTAAAAATACCCATGTCGCCAAAACCGACCATGTGGCCTGCAGGTATTTCAAGAACCTCATGGGCTTCAGCCGCTCTAGACAGCGTTGGTGGTGTTGCGCCCCATCAGCAACGCCACGATGCTGGCTGCCAGACATGTGTTGGCGGCTCTGTTGTTAAAGTTGACCAGCCAACGTTGTTTCTTACCAATCATCTTGCTGATTAGTACGCTCCTTAAAAGCCTAGAAACACCCCCCTCATGACCCCGTACAATGAGGGCTATGACTCTGAAAGTGCCATAGGCAACTAGTTCAGCCTTACTCTGTAAAAGCCTTGAGAGGTTTTCTAAAAATTCCACGATGTCAAACACATTGCAGGACCTTCGTTTGGTGAACAAAGGACTGTCAAACCCCTGCCCCTGGAAGCGTAGTTGGAAAAAATCATTAGGACCCACATTGCGTAGCAACCTTTCTATGTGTGTTTGACAGCCTGATGTATGGCTAAATCCCATTGATTGGAGGACCTTATCTGGTGAAGGTTAATGAACCTAAACTCGTCGTAGTGTTCTGTAGCGTTAAATCTCTCTACAGTACGACTGTAGCTTCTAATGCTGTCTAAAAACACGACCTCTAAATACTCATCTTGAGGAATTTGACTTGATGGGGAGTTCGCTGTTGTATCATTTTAGGGATTCTGGTTTAGCAAGGGCTCTGGGGGGTCTTTTAAGCTGCTGTGTAGCGCATATTCTGTCTTTCTTTAGTTTAAAAGCCTGTGCCGCTTAGCGCTACTAGCCCACTTTTGTTTTTTACGGGGCCATGCTTTTCTAGGTAGCCATCCCCATCCTATCTGAACAGTATGGTTAGTGCCTGTGTGCGATGTACTTTTAGAGCACTCTGCTACAGACCCACCCGCGGACCTTTCTGTGTGTTCATGGTGCTGGAGTGTTGGCGCTCTACCCCTCGAGCCCTTCAATTGCCCGACCCTAGGGATATTCTCTCCTGAACTTATGTAATGCTTGGTGCATGAAACTGATGTATGGGATTCAGGCAATGTTTGTGAAACTGTATGAACTTGTTTGAGGGGCTCCATGTACTTTTTACGCTTGAGCAAGAGTGAGATGCGCAGGGACTTTGTCAGTACAGTGTTGACCTTACTGCTATATTTTGATTTGTGCGTACTTTTATTAATACCTGGGGTACGTTGGTTCCTTAGAGGACAGCGTAGGTCTAGTCACACTGGGAAACTCTATATGTCGGGCACAGTTTGCAGTATCTTCCGATGCGCCTCCATATCGACCCTGTCGTCGCTGCCACTCAACCCCAATTTTAAGGTGGCAGCGTTCGCGTGGCGATTTAGCTTTCTGACAGCCAGCTGTATGTCTTCCACATGGGTCCGTAGTACCTCTTTTGGGTTTACAGAATCATATTGCGGCGGATTAGGGATGAATAGAGTGCTTGGTTGTATAATGACCTGTAACACCCCTGGACCCTCTCTTGCCCCGTCCGCCACAACACCATTATGTAACTGAGGGCACGGTGATATCATAGAAACAGGGTCCCAGTGCGAACCCCCCGGGCGTCCGTGGAAGGGTCCTCACTAAATACGCCCTCCAAACCCTGATTTTGACAGTCGTCCCAGCCCATACTGTTACTGGCGTATATTTATGGGGGTGATGTGGGGTTTACACTGGACGTGGGGCTGGTTGGGTCGTACACTCCTGAAGGGGTAATAGGGGACATAAGGCATGGGGAGTGTAAATGGCTGTTGAAATAATCGAGGGTCCTAGCGGCTAAGAAATTGTCGGGGTTGTGGTCGTGTGAATGTGACTGTCTTTGTGAAGTCACTTAACGGTGCCGTCGACCTCTTAGCCTTTCACGTACCTTCTCCGTTGTTCTTTAGAGTGGCTCCTAGAATGCAACATAAAATATATATATATATATACATATATATATATATATATAACAGAATAAGGAACCTGTATAAGCTGTTTACACTACCCACAGGCACCCCACCACAATAATTTCTACACAACCCCCTTTATACATCCAGTAGTACATGGCAGTGGCCCCTTCTGCTTGAGAGAATAAACACCAGAGAGTTCTTTTTTTTCTGCACCTTTTGTAAAAAACACACCCAGAGGTCTTTTCCCAGGTCTTTTCCCAGCTCCTTTCTTTGTCACACGTCCCTCTTTAGATGCTGAAGATTTCCTTTTCAACTGCCTTTCTTTTGTTCGCTGAGCAGCCTCTTGCACAACCATGCCATCCGTGCATGACTCAGCAGCCCTGTAAAAAAAAAATAATCCCATTTGCGGTATAAACCAGGCCTTAGTAGTCCCTTCTGAGGAGCTCTCCTACAGTTAGCCACTGTGGTTTTTGGACTAACACGGTTTAAGTTTTAGGCAGTTTAAAGAACCCGGATATTTTCGATTTACCTGTAAGAATTCTGTTATTGTGCACACTCAACGCGGCGTCTTGTGGCTCCAGGTACTGTTCTAGAGAGTCAAGAACCAGTTGTAGTTCGGGATCATAATCTATAAAATCATACATACATGAGAATACCATTAGAAAAGCAGAGCTTCAGAGATATCGGTCTACTCTAGACAGAACTATACAACTCTAAATACATATACCTGACTGCAGGGTGAGCATTTCTGCATCTATGAAGTTTATTTCCAGGATGTCCTGTATCTGGGGTTAGATCAAAAATGGCTGTTTTAAAACTACACCTCATAAACACGGCATTACTATATATTACTTAGAAAGCGCAAATACATATTACATAGAGACAAGCATCCTTACATAGAGCCTGCGTAAAACAGCATCTAGATAAATGTTACATCTGTCAGAGGTGTGCAAACTGTAGGCACAACCTGTGTGGCCCCAGCTAAACAGCCTAGTTAAAGTTTGGGAAAACATAAATTCAAAATGGGAAATAACACCCGTGCATTTGTGTTTACTATTTTAATAAGAACCCCACCCCTGATTCCTACCCTCAAGCCCCATCTCATGTACAACCATAACCTATATACATATTCATATACCGGATTGTGCAAGCTCCTCTCAGAACCCCTTTAATAATTCAGTGCTTTATATTAGGATTTTAACTTATAAACTGCAAGTAACAAATAATACATATTAAGTCACGCTGCACTTATGTTATATACACACTCTGGGTTGCATTTAAAAGGGCTGACTGGGGAGAGCAAAATAATATACAAAGATGTCTCCACCTGTTAAATCAAAAGAGTGCTGGTAAGGTCACCAAAGGTACAATCTCCCTCCCGAAAGAAACAATCAATAAACAGGATGTTTTTTTAAACATATCCGTAAATACATTTTAATCAATATTCATATATGTACAATAAATGAGTTTCTATAAATGCAGTATCACAAAAGAAACATTTGAAACGAAGATACACAACCCCACAACACGATCATTCAAACACTCACTCCAACTCATATTCCTCATTCACTCAATTCCATTCGTCCTGATCCTAAGAGATCCAGTCATTCATGTTCAATTAAACCACTTAAAGCTACACAAGACGAAGGACCACAATTCTCAATGGTAGGCCTAGGAGGCAAATGGCCTTCCTGAAAACAATTTGTTTTGTCTAAAAGTAGACACAAACTTCGAAATTCAAAAAATTTAGCAACAATTATATAATGGAATAAATACAATCAAACTGTCAAATAGAGATTTAAGAGAATAAGCAAACAAAGACAATCAATAGCAAAGAAGGACACTATGTGGTTAGCTTCACCAGTTTCTTTCTGTAATGGTGCCGACGTACATTTCGGTGCCTGACCTATGACAGGTCTCACCTTCCTCAGGGCACGTGTCTCCATAGAGACAGTAGTGGGGGTATCTGGAAATAATAATAATCATGATAATACAGAATAGAAATAAAGGGTATTTAAAGCTTCCAAAATTTGAAACAAGCTACTCTAAACAACAAAATTCAACAAGAAGTTAAAGCACAGCTCACTCGGGAGAGAGGGCATTTCAAGATACAGAGTAATTTGCAACAATATGCATAGGACCAAAGTATAAGAGCAGGAAATAAAGCATTACAGAAAAATGAAGAAACCAAAAGACCCACAGAAGGGCAGTGTGATTGATTCAAGCGCCACAACAAAAAACTATGAAGAGTGCTCTCAAAGAAAAAAAGACATACCCATAAGAGATAAAACAATAAAGAGTAAAATGGGTGACTCAAAGCGCCTCAGAGTAATATAGTGTAGGATAAGTGACCCCAAGGGACAATCATAAAAAGACAGCACATTACCTGGATAATAGATACTGGCTAACATAAGATGGGCATTGGCAAACACAGTAGATTGACAGCACAAAGTGTCTGTAAATATATAAATGAAATGTGTTAAGCGGGGATGTTAAAAGGAAAATGAGCCAGATTAGAATAGTTGCCCCAAGGTCAAGTGCGACACGTAGATTTTACCAATAAAAGGGCATGCAAAAAGCTACAGGGTGGGAAGTACGCAGTTCAGAGATAACCGGAGCGTCCAGGGTTGTCAGGCAAAAGAATGTAGAATATCCGGAACAGATAAACACATTATTCCTAATGGATGAAAAATGGCGGTAAGCTCGACTGGAGGCAACTGGTCACTGAAATGGACGAAAAGCATTGAAGAAACAAATGAAAATGAGCACAAAAGATACATAAGGGATGAAAGTCTAGTTGATAAACACAAAAGGGACAACATGAGTATTTACCGGAAGCCAAATACAAATCAGGTAATCAAGGCACAATGGATGAAGGCCGTGATCACAGAGAGACCAAAGATGAGGGCATTAGCATAACGGGCAGCCGGAGGCTCATGAAGAATCCTCCGGTCACGGGTGTTCTGGGGCATCCAATCTAAAAATGAGGAGACAGGTACAATATCGATCAATATACTGCATAACAATAAGAAAACAAACAAAAACCGGAGAGGGGCAAAGCCCTTTGAGTCCCAAGAGTGCTTACTGGTTGCCGCGAAATAAGCGAAGCAGCGCGTCCAACGGTTTCCAAGCGAGAGCCAGCAAGGAGATCGTCCAGGTGGGGAAGGCAATATAAAGGCCACCCATTGGCGGGGTTAAGCCAATAGAGACGCCCCATGCGTAAACCGGCAGGCGCACGGGGGAGTATGACATTTTTGCAAGTAATAATCACAGAAAGCAGATGCAAGTTGGTGGTTTATTTGTAGATTGGACCCTAAGATGTCACCAGTACAAGAGCTCAGCTGCAACTGACTCCAGATTCCTATGTACACACAGTGGTCACTAACATTCTATATGAATTAAAGGAACAGTAATAAAGTAGGAGAATGTAACACATCCTTCTTCTTAAAATAAAAAAAACAAAATAAAAAAAACTATGTACATTGCATTGACACATTCTAAGTATAAACAGAGTCACATAACATAATCATTAAGCTTGACAGGTTTCACAATGATTCGTCCAGATAACCTTCTGGAACTGGAAACATCCACCCTTGGAAGATCTGATGACTTGGGTTGAACATGCGGAGAAGGAATGGAACATGGAGCAGAACTGGAACTAGACTCCCTTTCTAACCAAAGATGACGTTCTAAATCATTGCACTTAACAACATTACAAATATTCCACTTTTGTCCATCATCCAGCAGAACGCAATCACCCAAAACCCTCAACACCTTCTTGGGACGAGACCATCTGGAAGAACCATCCTTGGATAACCCGAAACGTGAAGACCTTACCAAGTCACCAATTTGGAAACCACTAGCACGTTTCGTAATTTTATCGTTATGCCTGTCCACATACTTCTTTTGGTAACAACTCATCCTACTGTTGAGATTTTCTTTATAATTGCGACCAGCAGAGATCTTGAGCATCCAAGCAGGAGTCACCTTGTTACCAGCAGAACGCCCCTTTAAAAGATGAAATGGAGACACCATGGTAGCAGAATGTGGAGTATTCCTATAACTCCAAACCAAGTTCTTGACAGCAACTTTGCAATCATTGCCCCCAGAAACAGCTAATTGTACACAATCCTTTAAAACACGGTTGAACCTTTCTACCATGCCGTTCTCCCTTGGGCAATAAACAGCAGTAGTAATGTGTTTAATTCCACATGAATGCAAGTAACTTTGGAACTCCGAAGCAACGAACTGCGGACCATTATCAGTAGTGATGCTCTCAGGAAAACCTTCCCTATGAAAAACCTCCTCGCAAAAGTTAACAATGCTGGAAGCTTAAACCTCTTTAACAAATGCAACTTCAGGCCATTTGCTATAGTAATCCATCAATACAATGGCAAATTTACCAGTAATACTACCAACACTGAACGGGCCACAAATGTCTATAGCAAGTTTCTGCCATGGCCCATCCGGAAATGGAACAGCAGAGATTGTGGTTTCCTGAGAAACATGAGATTTATCGCTACACGTGCAAGCAGCGCAGTTCCTTACACATCTATCAATATCTTTATCCATACCTGGCCACCAGAAATCACACCTGCATCTTCTTTTCATCCCAGACATGCCTGAGTGCCCTTCGTGCATGAGATCCAGTAGCCTATTTCGTAATGAAGACGGTACGACAAGCTTGTCAGCTCTTCTAACCACACCCACCACAAGGTCATAAGAAAGTTCAGGCCAAACGGTTTTATATTCGGATAAGTCAGAATCACTCCAAGAAAAATTATTGTGTGGTGATGCTAAGCGTG
Source organism: Lissotriton vulgaris (assembly GCF_964263255.1). NCBI lineage: Eukaryota > Metazoa > Chordata > Amphibia > Caudata > Salamandridae > Lissotriton > Lissotriton vulgaris. The sequence continues at coordinate 598,381,303 of NC_141691.1, forward strand.
CAATTACCTCCTTCAATATCACATCATCCTGAACAGCTTGTCTCCAAACCTCCAAACTTATAGCACCACTGCAAGCTTCATCAACAGAAGCAATTGACCAGTCTTCATCTTGATCAACTACACCATCTTCACCTCCGACAGGAAGTCGAGATAAGCAGTCAGCATTTACATTTTTGATTCCAGGTACATATTCCATTGAGAAGTCATATTCTTGTAACTTATAGATCCATTTGGCAATTCTAGGCGTGGCTTTTCCTGCACCTTTAGTGGAAAAGATGTCAACAAGGGGTTTATGATCTGTTCTCAACTCAAAATTAGTGCCCCAGACATAGTTCCTGAAGTAATTAACACCCCAAAAACATGCTAAAGCCTCTTTCTCGATGACAGAGTAAGATGATTCAGCACCCTTCAAAGTTCGTGAGGCAAAAGCTACTACCCACTCAAATTTGTCTTTCCCTTGCATCAAGACAGCTCCAAGCCCATATGCACTTGCATCCACCACGATGATTGACCTCTTGCTGGGATCATAAGGTTTAAGAGCAACAGCATTTGCGATTTCCTTTTTTACATCATCAAACACAGCTTGACACTCAGTGGACCACAAAAACTTTGCATCTTTTTTCATCAACAATCTTAAGCTGAAAACCTTAGAAGCAAAGTTTGGTACAAATTTCGAGTAATACTCGGCAAGACCTAAAAAGGATCGGAGCTGGTCTTTATCAGATGGTGCCGGAGCGTTCTTGATGGCATCCAATAAATTCTTTTTAGGTTTAACACCATCTGCGGATAAAGTGTGCCCAAGATATTCTATTTCGTTGGTAGCAAATTTGCATTTCTCAGCAGCTACAGTCAAACCAGCCTTTTGAAGTTTACCCAATACATCATGCAGAATCATATCATGGTCACACTTATCAGCACCCCATACAAGTACATCATCTTGAAACACTAACATGTTGGGTATGCCTTCAAGGACTTTGCACATGACTCTTTGAAAAACGGCTGAAGCAGAAGATAACCCAAAGGGCATTCTCAAAAACTGAAATGCACCCTCAGGAGTGATAAAGGAAGTCAAATGACGGGATTCTGGGTGTAACTTTATCTGATGATATGCATTTGACAGATCAATAGACGAGAACAATTTTGCATCTTTAACAGAAGCAACCATTTCATTAATCTTGGGTAAGGGAAAACGATCTACCCAAATATTTTTGTTTAAATCTCTCAAATCTACACACATGCGCAATTTTCCGTTGGATTTGCGTGCCAAAACTACTGGACTAAGCCAATCAGATGCTTCGATTGGTTCAATAATGTTTAAGTTGCAAAGACGATCTAACTCCACTTTGAGTTGAGATCTTAACACTAACGGCACATTACGTACTTTATGAACAATAGGAGTGCAATCAGGTTTAAGAACAATTCTGTGTTCAAATTTTTTGAGACATCCTAATTTGGGATTAAATAAATCAGGAAACTTTTTATGCAATTGTAACACATCATTGTCATCTTGAGTTACCAAAACTTCTTCAGAATTGTTTTTATGCCAATTAGGAGAAAGTAAAACTTGGTCAGGATGGTTTGGATCAAGGGTCAATCCTAAATTCCATACTTCTTTCCAGCCTAATAAGGCTCTTCCCTTCTCTACCACATAGACAGTTCCAAGAGTACTCCTATCTTTAAAAATGATTTCAGATGAAAAACATCCAATCACAGGTAGTCTAATGCATAGATAACCCACAGGGGATCTTTGTGAACGAAGTAAGGTGGGTTTACCACACATTTCCCACATGGTCTTATCAATGATGGTATATAACGAGCAAGAATCAGCCCAAAGAAATAGCTTATGGTTGTTGATAGTGACTTCACACTTAGGTGGTTGAATCTCTTCAGAGATATGATTAACCTCATCATCATTCCAAATGGTCATAACTTCAATGTCACTATCACTGTTAGAGTAAAAGGATTCATCAATGAAATTTACAGAGCTTTTCCAAGCATTGGGATTCCCTGACCTGCACATTTTAGAAAAATGGCCAGATTTGTTACACTTGAAACATGTGACATTTGACGCTGGACACCAAGAATTTTCATTGGTATGCTTGGGATTGCCACATCTAAAACAGAATTGCTTATTGTTAGGAATCACAGTCTTATTAGAAGGCACTTTGTTATATGATACAGTGCTCTTGTTGACACCAGAAAAATTGCGAGGTCTAACTCTACTATCGTGTCTAACATTAAACCTAGTATCAAAAGTTTTTGGCTTAGCGGATACAGTACATACTTCACTAGAATCCTTACTGTCAGATAACTTTCGATCTGTACCATGTGTATTATTTAACTCTTTGACATAACGTGAATTATTTTCCACTCTCCTGGCAATAGAAATAGTTTTATGGAGAGATGGATCTTTCAAGTCAAGTAATTTTTCCTGGATTTTAACATTGTTAGTTCTATTAATGAACTGATCCCTTATAATTTCCTCATGTAAGTCTTTAAACTTGCAAGTAACAGCTAGCCTTCTTAAAGCAGTAACATATTGTTCTACAGTTTCCCCAACCATCTGTGCTCTTGAAAAAAATTTATGTCTTTCCACAACAATACTAGTTTTCTTACCAAAATTTTCTTCTAGTGCATTAAGTGCATCTAGATATTCATCAGACAAAACTGGTTCAAGTTTTGAACAATCAAACACAATTTCCTCTTCACTGAGATCTTCATCTCCACCTGCACATACCTTTGTGTTAATAGGAGATACAATTGGTAATGTTTTCAGTACTTTTCTACCTTCTACGCCAAGACTGTGCTTGAGTAAAGCTAATTTTCGTGATGCAAGGAATACCTCCCCACCTATTGCCTCCAAATAAGTTTCGAAAGATTCACGCCAATCCTCCCAATTCATAGGGGGTACACCAGGATCTTGTAAGAATTTGGGTGGGGCTAAAATATTATTAGTTTCCATGTCGAATAAAGACAGATTAATATAATATACACAATAACATCATAAAAAATAATATAACAATTAAAGTCAATATCTTGAGACAAAATTAAAATTAATAAAAGTAGTCACCGTTGTCTGCGTCGATTCCCAGAAGAATACTGAGAAAAAAAAAACTGTTTTCCTGCTAAATACTGTTAGTTGTAGAAATGAATAAAGTTTTTTTTTTTTTTTAAATGTCCCAGAATGCTTTGTTATCAATTCCCAGAATACAATGCAGAGGAAACGAAGAGACAGGGCAGGTGAGTGTGTCACACCAATATCGCAGCAATAGTCAAAGTTAAGGTAAAGAAAATGGTTGTTAAAAATGCAAGTTATCGTTTATAGAAAAGGCTTGGCGGGTGCTTTGTTTATAGCGAGTTGATGGTTGTTTGCGTTTTTATTTTAGAGAGAAACGCTAGGTTAACGCTGTTGTAACGGTGAAATCGGTAAAAACGGGTTGCTATGCAACCGGGAATACAAAATGGCCGCTACGCAACGTAGTGCCTGACGCTGTCTGTGGTTCTTCCGCCTGGCGCATGACGCTTGTGACGCTGGTACCGAATCAGCTGGAAGTTGTTGCGTGCAGATGCGCTCGAGTATTCCAACAGATGCTTTGCCTTTTTTAAAAAATGCCAAGTGAAATTACATGCCTTGATGTGCGCTGCTCGAATAACGAAAAAACGAGGCTTTTCACAATTAGGCAGCGCTTAGAAGAAAAAAAAAATAGTCTTGGGGACACTGTTTCTTGGCATTAATAAGCGCTTCTCAGACAAGAAATAACAAAGCAAAAATAGTAAATAGAACACACTCACTGCATGAGAGGCTGTTTTTCTTGAAATCGTTTTGAAGAGGCTGTTTTTCTTGAAATAGTTTTGAAGAGGCTGTTTTTCTTGAAGGTCGTTTTGAAGATCGGTTTTGGTTGGTTATTGACTGCTTAGTTGAAAGGAGATTTCTTTGGTTTCCATTTTTTTTTTTGCTTGTAGAAAATTAAAATGATGAGAACATCAAAGGGTCAAGTGGGTTGTTTCCTCGCTCGTCGCCACTTTTGCAAGTAATAATCACAGGAAGCAGATGCAAGTTGGTGGTTTATTTGTAGATTGGACCCTAAGATGTCACCAGTACAAGAGCTCAGCTGCAACTGACTCCAGATTCCTATGTACACACAGTGGTCACTAACATTCTATATGAATTAAAGGAACAGTAATAAAGTAGGAGAATGTAACAGACATGGGTGGCGGAAAGGGATCCTCTGGGATATCGGCGCGCAAATACAAAGGAAAAGGTTAAGGGATCCTCTCAAAAGAACAAAAATGGAAAGCAAAGAAGGATAGGCCGGTAAGGACGGGCTAGAGACAAAAGTTCAACACCTCAGTCGCAAGGAAAGGACCGAAACGATGGAGCTCGATGAGCTAGTTCCGGGGAGTACAGCAAACAGGACTTGGCCACCCAGTTCCCCAAAGCCCTACCGGACCCAGAGTGCAGCTCCAGTAAGTTTGGGCCTCGGATCCCACACTGGACTCGACTACACAGGACCCCAGAGCTTTAAGCCTAATTGCATGGGCAACTAGCGTCCCTTTGAGCAGCCACAACCTGCGCCAGAGACCCCTTAGCACCAGCATAGCCATTGGGTGAGTACAAAATTGTAATCTGTATTTATTTTATTTGTAAACACGGCATATTTGGATGCTCTGACACCCTTGCAGTACCACACATACAATGTAACATGTTTCTACCTCTGATTGTACCCTGCTAAGGGCTCTAGCATTATGCACCCTAAATACACACCCCTGCAACCTATGCGCCACCCCATAACAACCATCTGCATTCACATTAAATGCATGTACACATAGAGTTAAACTCAATGCTTCAAAAACACCATTAATCGCTTCATGTACAAAACCAAACGTTTTAAACACCCTTTAAAACCTTAAGTTACAAACAATTACCGCCTCAAGCCTCTAGCATTATTGACATTAAATGTACCCCTTCATGGCGCTATACACTCTTTATTACCTTTTTGTTGCAATCCTGTACATCCTCAAAACCATCCTTTACACACTTTAAATACAGTCCTCATTGCGCTTAGCGCCGGTTAAAAAACCTAAAATTACATCCACATTTCACGTCAAGGTCTCTAGCAGCATTCAAATTAACCAGCATCCCCTAAGTCTTTCAACATTATTAACATGTCAAGACTGCATACATTTAAAACACTCTCAGTGTTCACATTAAATACAAACCCCCTATGTATTAAGTAACATTTAAAACTACAACATTAGTACACTCCCTAGGCCTCTAAAAATATTCACATTAAGCAACAGCCCACAGCGCTTTAAACATTATTCAAAACATCCGAAACACAGTCCTACATGGTGCTAGGTACCTTTTTAAACAACTACATTGTTCACATTTAATTAATTCCCCCCAATACTTTAAATAAGCCCTTAAATCCTTAAGCCTGCAAGATTGCGCCATCCCCTATTTTATTTACCTCCATTAGCATGTAGCATTCTGCATCAATCTGTGAGAAGTTGCTCTGCTCTATTATTCCATTTACATTCCTGGGCTGGACCTGTACAGCAAAACAATCCGCATACGTCGTTCCAAATGGGTTTCTGAATGGTTGTTTATGCTGGAGCCCTAAAGTATGCTTTCTATTCTTGTCCTGGCATGCTAATTAGAAGGTCACCACACTTTATGGCGGGAAGGGTTTAGAACCATTTAGTGGGGTCCATTGGTGGGAACATTTTCTGACCGCTGAACAGCTTATGCTAGATGCCACTTTAACATTTGACATCTTTTAATTAAACCTGCGGCCTGTCGTGGGCAGAGCTGGGTAATCACCGGTGCTTAAGGACCATTCTCATTGGTAGGATGGCTTTGGCTGAGTTTGGGGACATGACGGAGGACCAGGGTACATTTTCGAACAGGGGCCTTGTTTGTTAGATGCGCCCATTATCATTTTGACATCTGTTAATTAAACCTACGGCCTGCTGTGGGACGAGCTGCGTGATCACCTGTGCTTAGGGGTCACTCTCCTGGGAAGGATGGCTCCGGCTGAAGTTTAGAGACATGACGGATGACGAGGGTAAATTTTCAAACAGGGGCCTTATTTGTTAGATGCGCCCATTATCATTTTGACATCTGCTAAGCAGGCCTGAGCCCTGTCTTTGGAAGAGCTGCGTAATCACCTGTGTTTGGGACTCATTCTCCTTGGAAGGCTGGCTCCGGCTGAAGTTTAGAGACATGACGGAGGACCAGTACATGACCTGCCCTGGGGTGATATTTTATAACCCACCAGTGTACTATAGCATTTGAGTCTTTTGGGAAGCTTGGGAGAGGCTGATTAGTTTTTTTCTTCTTCTCAGCTTCGCTCTGCTCACAACTGTTGTCACTTTATCACTTTGGCACCTACATGCCAGAGCCCCGACCTGGGAAACTGTCCTTTTTTTCTTGCGTTTTTAAGTCATGACTTGTGAGCCTACCAACTACAGCTGGGACACATTTCAAATTGCAGAATATGCTTCTAAAGAAAGACACTTTAAAGAAAACACCTCTGTGCCACAACCATAATGTTAGACAGTCATGCTGCAGTGGGTTGGGGGACTGCTCAGGCACCATCTGTCACAGCTCTGCAACCGACATTTTAAACATGCCCAGACATCTCCCTCTTACATGAAGGCACTTTTTTTGCGCACACATTTAGGGACACATTTTTCTTTACATAACCTAAATGCCCTGCTAACCTAACACAACCTTCAGCACTGGCTAATACTCTTACACACACCCTGTGCCACACCGCCAGCTCCGCTCCAGTTAGGGCTGTCACACATACATCATGTCCACAAATTTTCTGCGCACAAACTGTCACTTTTATGGACAAAAACAATCTGTCACTTTTAAGGACAAGCATGATGACTAAAGGTATCCTGACTTTCTACTAACCATCCCTCTAATACTTTGCAGCAGCTCTCACCTGCGGACTCAGACCGGCATACTTTGGGAGCGTTTTTCTCTGGAGGGCGCCAGAGGACACCACTCACTTACTCCGACCATCGCTCCCTGCACTCGGCCTGGTCCCTCCCCGCCGCTGCAAGCTTCCTGACACCTGGCGTGGCCACTGTGTGAGGGGGCATTAAATGTCCCAGAAGCCTAAGCGGCAGGAAGCCGCCGACGCCCTGCCCTCGCCCGGAGGAGGTTAAAAACAGCGGGGGCCCTTGACAGAGCGGGGAATACTTTGCAGCAGCTCTCACCTGCGGACTTTTACCGGCATACTTTGGGAGCGTTCTTCTGTGGGGGACGCCAGAGGTCACCGCTCACTTACTCCGACCAGCGCTCCCTGCACTCGGCCTGGTCCCTTCCCGCCGCCGCAAGCCTCCTGACACCTGGCGCAGCCACTGTGCTGGGGGGACTACAGGTCCCAGAAGCCTAAGCGGCAGGAAGCCGCCGACGCCCTGCTCATGCCCGGAGGAGAGTAAAAACAGCGGAGGCCCTCGCGACGCGGGACGCGCGTGGGCGGAGCCGGGCTAAGCCCGGGCAAAGGGCGGGCCGTCAGTGGCCATCCGGGGCTGGGCGCGGCTGGGCTGGGCCAACCCCCTAACATCTTGCAGCCCGCACTTAACTGAGATCCATGATTAAAGACTCTGACCTCTGTTAGTAAGGATTTTTAGTGCCACATATTTCTGTATTTGACCTTTGTATTGCGTTTACCGTTTCTGAGATGTCTAATATCCTGAACTCAGGTCGGCAAGCTCTAACAGGAGGTTCTGTCCAAGAGACCTTGGATGCTTTTATCACAAGAGCCACCTCAGTACTAGAAAAAGAAATTATGTTAACTGAGCGGCGTAAATCCTTAGAATATCAAAGAAAACGCTCTTCTTTAGGGATTATTCAATCAGCAAAGTCCCCAATGCATGCTACTATATGCTCTGAATTAACTAGTACTATAGGAATACCTTTACAATTACAAGATCTCCCAGCAACCCCCCAGACCCCACGGGACTCTTCTAGTCTGGGCCTGAAACCCCCCTCAGTGTCAGACGATTCGTTACTTTTAATCTCTGGTAATCAAGTCCCAGACAAGCCGACCTGTACTGGGAATTTAGGGCAGGCCAATCCCACGAAAAGAAAGAGGGGTGGGGGAAAGCATAAAGGAAGCCGAGCAAAAGTTTGCCGGACAGAAGGGACTCCTATTACATCCAAAAGCCCAGAATCAGGCAAATCCACTCAAGGCCACTTAAACACACATATTGTGCAACTGCTAATGAATAACATCGAGCAATTAATTAAATCACTGATCTTACCTTTAATTGAGAGGGTTAAACGTTTGAATGAGCAATTGGGATCCATTTCAGATGTTGGAATTGCCAGCTCAAATCTACTAAAAGAGATGGCAAATAAAAGTCAAACCTTAAATAAATTAGAGCCGAGGATAGTGCCCAATGAGCCTAACAATGTGACTATTAGTAAGCCCCCCCCAACACCCGGGACAACATTTTAAAGGGTAAACAAACATCAAAAATTCCCCCTGACCTTACTAATAATAGGGAAAAATCAGATAAAAGAAAAGCAAATATGAAAGGTCACGAAACTTTGGGTAACACACAGAGGACCTCCCACAAAGATAAGCAGATTCTGTCCAACATATAGACCTTCTACCTGAGGCTGAACCTCTTGTCATCGTTTTAACAGGGGTGCCTGAGTAAGCAGCTGGAACATTTGAAAGCTATCAGACCCTTAAGAACAAGGTCATGTTTTGGCTAAGAGTCAAAAGGCTATTACCGCCTAACCTAGATGGCGAAATCCTACTCGTCAGATGGTTGGGCTGGGTCGGTAGAAAACCGAAGGACGTACCTGGGGACGTAATCGTCATAAACTTTAGGGATCAAAGGACCACTAATTACATTCGAGATTGGTTCACGGGGGATCACGAGGGAGGCATATCCACCAAAGATGTAAGTTACTTTTATCCAAAAGCGCTGGTGACTAACCCCCTGAGTAAGGGCAAACAAAGTTTATGTACTGATATACCTCCCATGTTCAACCTTGCCACCTCAAATCGCTTCTCCTTACTAATGGGGATGGAGGGGGTAGACTGACGGTCACCTGATGACAACAAGACACTGGGGGACGAAGATTTCCCAGTGTCAGGTCCAGTCAGTTTACTGGACATGAAGAGTGCGCGTCAGTCCACCGTTCCTTGCACACAGGGTTTTGTCTGTCTCCCAGTGGCAGATAGTGTTACATCACCCGGTGACATAATCCCAATCTCTTTGCCTAGACAAGGGGATTATATCAGAAGCAGTCCCACATTAAGGTCAGCAGCTGAGGGGGGTTCCCTAGACCCCGTACTTCCAGGAGTGACCCTTACAGTCGAAGTTGGGGCTTCCACTGTACCGGTAACACAGCCAGTATCTACAGGGAATAAGGAGTGCAAGGAATTAAGATCCGGCGCACTGGAGAACAAGATAACAATCCTGTCATGGATCATTGCCGGGTTACGGTCCAAAAGAGGGGATAGAAACTGGGAGACTTTTCTCTCAGTTCATCACATTATTGCCCTGCAGGAAACATGAGAAGGCAGATAAGGCTACCACTTGGATGGTTACCAATCATTTATCAAATTTGCAACACCGTCAATCATGGGAAGATCCAGGGGGTGGCTTTTGCTGTTATTTTGTCTGAAATTACTGTATAAAGCAGAACTCATGGCGACAAGTTCCCAAAACATTTCAGCAGTAAGATTAGAGGGGGATAATCTGCCTACAATCCTGGTGATTAATTTTTATAACTCCTTCACCCGGAGTGATGAATTGGTCCATTTGAGAGCTCTATCTGGGTTTCTGGATGATTATGAGGACCAGAATGACATGTTTTATCATCTTTTAGTGCTTGGTGACTTCAACATACATGCTTGTCACATGCACTGTTTCCAGAATATGGATTTTGATAACGACCCTGGTGGGAATACTCACTTTGAGCATACTAAGAGTGGGCTGTTTTTGGAGAGTCTTTTATCAGCACATCCTCTGTTTGCACCTGACCAAGAGGAATCTCAGCACCCTGTCCCCACGTTTAATGGGCAAGGCAAAAAGTCTATTACAGACTATATTTTAGTGTCATGTCTTATGAGAAACATACCAGGCTCTTTGACTGTCACACAGAGAGGATTTAGTGATCATAACCCACTCACGATAGACATTTATATCAGGGCCCTCAAAAGTGAGACTGTTTCTGCCCCTATTTAAAATCTAAGTATAGACTCTAAATGCCAAGGCCAAAGATTAAGGTGGGAGATGATGACTCCTACTGATTTCCTTGAATGTCTGTACAGGAGTAAATCTGAGGACCTGACTATTAGTTTAGATGCTAGTGCAGGCCCAAGGGATATCATCTGTGCCTTTAACCGTATCACAGAACAGATAGCAACCAATCTGACTGGGAAAAGTAAAGTTAGGCCCAAGAAATTGGAAAATTGGTTTAACCAAGCCTATGTTGATACCCACAGGGTGCTCCTTGAAGTATTAAAAGAATCAGGTAAGGATCCCCAGAGGAATGCTGAGGCAAGAAGGGCCCACAAGAAAGCTATTAAACGAAGGAAAATTGAGCTAAAAGATATGGCTTGGGAGGAACTTTCCAAAGTGAGTGTTCTGAAAAGCAGCACGCAATTTTGGAAAGTGATCAATAGCCCCTTGTTTAATGAGATAGAAAATACAAACAAGGATTGTATCCTCCCTCCAGAAAAGTGGGTGGAGCATTTTAGCGGTCTTTATGCAGACATAAATAACTCATCTCTTACGATTCAAGGTGATTCTGAATGGGCAGGAAAAATTAATTTTATTGAGGAAGAAGTTTTGGATGCCATTGAGTCCACGGCCCATGGAAATGCCCCAGGACCGGACGCGGTGCCTGCAGACCTTTACAGGGCAGATCCGCAATATTGGGCTAAGATTTTAACTTCTGTTTTTAATGCAGCTACTGAAGTGGGCCCTCCAGTGTCTTGGGCCAAAGCGGTTATTGTCCCAATATTCAAGAAGGGTTCAAGAGAGGACCCGGCGTGTTAACGGCCGATTTCTCTCTTGGACTCGGCGGCAAAAATAATGGAAAAACTCATATTAGAGAGGCTGACGAACTGGTTGGAAGAGAATTCTGTCATCTCTGACCTGCAGTACGGATTCAGAAAAGGGAGAGGTACTGTTGGTCAATACCTCAATGTACATCTTGTGATAGGGAAATACACGGTTGCAAAGCAGGGGGACATACATCTAGCTTTTAGTAAAGCGAGGGGTGAGACAAGGGTGTATCCTGGCTCCCCTGCTTTTTACACTTTATATTAATAAGCTGGGCGACGCTCTAACTTCAGCATGCAAGGACATCCCGAGAGTTGGCCAAAAAAAGATCCCCGCTCTTCTTTATGCAGATGATGCTGTGTTAGTGGCTAGGACAGCAAGAGGATTGCAATCGCTTTTAGACTGTTTTATTGATTTTATGGACTCACTGGATCTGAAAACTAATTTTAAAAAGTCACATGCCATGTCGTTAGGCAGCGGACAGGCGAAAAAGGCATCATTTTTTTGCAAAGGACAGGTGCTCATTAAAGTCCCCATCTTCCCATACCTGGGCAATGTGTTTGATGACAGAAGGACATGGGCAATGCAACACGTTTGAAAGAAAAACACACTAGCGAGGGCCACAGGTGCCCTGCTGGGCTTTGCGAAACATTTAGGCTGCAAGCCTCTCCCGGCCCTCATGAAAATTTACAACGCTAAATGTGTGCCCATGGTGTCATATGGGAGTGAGGTTTGGGGTTATACCAAAGTATACCAAAGTAAGGGAGATCCAAACTGTTGAAAACGTCTTTTTTAGAAAAATGTTGTCGCTTCCTCAATCCGCAGCCATTTTTAATATACATGAAGATCTGGGGGCGGGTTACATTTCAGATCAGATCGCTGTGGCGCCGATATTAGGGTGGCAAGAATTTGGGCTCAACAAGCCCCGAATTTAAACCAACTAATTATCCAAGATTGTCTGTCCCTAAACAATGCCCTGGCTATACCTTGGATCCGATATATATTAAAATGCAAATGGATGCAATGGGTAGCCCTGATTTGTTCACAAACCCTAGGGCTTTAAGTAAAATTGCAATTAGGGCAGTAAAATCCCAATTTTTATGCAGGGCGATGCTACAAAGGGAGGAAGAGGAATTGGTCAAACCCTCGGTTAGAAATTTTGTTATGCTAAGTATAGGGAGAGAGATACAGCCGTATTTAACCTTTGTAAGCAAGCCATTCCATCTGTCTGTCTTACTAAGGTTTAAGCATAACATGCTACCATGGCTGTTGTCCTTTCCCAGAGGATTCGCTAATAGTGGGACTTTGGGGCCGTGCCCATGTGAAAATAATTCTGAGCAAAACGTGCTCCACATAATCTTTTTCTGTAAGTTTTACGTATCACTACGTAAGAAATTCATTTTGCCACTGTTAAAAGGTTACAATTTTGAGCAGGTCAGACCAGCGTTGGTCTACCTACAAATGCTTGGGACCACTGTGGTATGTTTTGGGGTGTCGAGTTATATCACTGGGGCGATGAGATGCAGAAAGAAATTATCGATACCTTAAAGCCCCTCTCTCCACCCCATCTGGAATGCTGCCCCCAGTATTTTAAAGATTATTTATGCTGTGACGACTTTTATATGAATTTTAGATAGCTAATATTTTTCAGTGTATGACAAATTTTTTATCTTGCTCTTATGTCTGCCAAATGTAAAGCACTTTTATTATCATAATGTATTTAGATGTGTCACCGGTGTATGTTAATAGGATCAATTATGAAATGTAATATTGTGGTGTGCTTTGATGGTTTTAAACTTTTTAACCGAATAAAGCAAATCTTTCAACTTTTGAACTAACCATCCCTTCCACTCCAATTTTAAAGAATACTTTAGAAGTGGGGGAGGAATGTTATCTTTAAAGTTACGCCCCCATGCACCAAGTCTTCGCAAGGGCTCCCTGAAATATCGTTGAGCCCACCCGACTTTTAGGAGTTGAGGTGAGCCCATTGATGAAGCATGCCACTACTAGATTGGGTGAGGGCTATATTAAGAAAATTGTATTTTCCCCTTCCCACCCACATTAGTGAGTTGGCAAAGACTGACAAAAAATCCTTGGTGTCCCCTAGACCTCTTTCTCTCTCTTGGAGGAACCAGCCTGGTTCCAGAAGGGATACCCAATTGTCTGTATATAAACAACCAAAACACCAACAGTGGACTCTAATAACCACACCTCACATAAAGTTCCAACCAATTATAACCCAGTGCACTTCGGTTACGGTACCCACTCTTGTTAAACACCTCTGCCCAGCAGAAATGTAATTTATGAAGCAGTAGAATGGCCCACCCGGAAATGTAGTAGTCCACAAATTCTCAGTTGAATTTAAAATATTTGTATTCTTCCTTTAACTCATATTCATAAAAATCTCATACAAATGGAAATCCAGCCAAAGCGCTTTATTTAAAAAATTGTTTTGGACTTCGTCAGGGCTGTAAATGTTATACAGAAGATACAAATAAGAAACCACACACTAACTTGAATTAGTACAACAAACAATACAATATATGTAAAGACCAAGAAGTCACTCAACAATAAAAAATATAGCATTACATAAATTCGAAAAAGACAGGACAACAATCACAACACATTTAATCCATAAGTACAGAATAAAATAATCAACAGCATAGTGCACATAGGAAACCCCACTGAAGAAAAAACGGGGGAACCTCCTCACGCTGCTCATCCCATAATCTCTTTAAGAATAAATAACACAGAAGAGAGTAATACACTTCAATAAGACTTGTTGCACAACTGTTCAATATTTCATAAATGTAACCAAACCCAATGTTGTCATATTATATTTCTTATACTTCATTGTGATATTTATAACAATAAAATGGTACCTTCATTACATTTTATCATCCCCATTTATGGGTAAACTTGAACATACTTCAAGTATAGTAATATCCTTTATCCTCCTGATGCAAAGATTACGGTAATCAATCCAAAAAATTCATAGGTCAGACCAGACGAATGCTACTATTAAATGATTCCCATATTCATGAAAAAGATCCATTAAAAACATATTTGGCTGGTCCAATGTTATATGGGAAAATAGTGTCCCCTGTGTAATACCTAATTGTTTTGAATTGATTTTAGTCAAATCATAAATAGGCATTATCAGTACCCAAGAGCGTTTTAAAATTCAAAAAGGATATGTACACACTATGAACAAAACACCCCATGTCATATCTAGGTGATACTGAGAATGTCTACCCCAAACATGCTCATGCCCATGTTTGTTAGCTAAGCCACCAAAGATGTCCAAAAGAAAGCATATTCCAGCATTCTTTCCTCAACCATCGAGCGCAAAGAGTGAAGTTGGGGGAGTACCTATCTCCATCCCTGCCTGTGCAATGTAGGGTCCCTCAGGGGTCGGCTTTGAGTCCGACCCTATTCAACATCTATGTGACCCCACTTGCCAGGCTAGTTAGATCTTATGGGATGGAGATAGTATCCTACGCGGATGGCACCCAGATCCTCGTTTCTCTCTCCCAATCAGCTGCCCCGACTGCCTCCAATTTTAGATCTTGTATGGAGGCAGTCGGGCAATGGATGATCTACAATTCATTAAAACTGAATGGAGAGAAGATGGAGGTGATGGTGTTTTAAGGGAAAGAGGATGCTTGGTCATCTAGTTGGTGGTCAGACTCATTAGGAGTCTGCCCCACCCCTACCTCCTCTGCTAAAAATCTAGGGGTCATGATTGATCCCGCCCTCAACCTGGATAAACAGGTCAACAGAACCATCTCTACCTGTTGGGGCATCATCCACATCCTCAGGAGGATCAGACATTACCTATCATTGCAGGCAAGGAAACAGCTTACAGTTGCCCTGATTGGCTCCAGACTGGACTACTGCAATGCGCTGTATGTGGGACTGAATAAAAGTCTACTGCAGCGCTTGCAGGTAGTCCAGAACGCTGCTGCCAGGTTTGTCCTGGACCTTCCCAAACGGGCCTCAGCCACAGCGGCTAGAAAGCTATTACATTGGCTTCCTGTGGAGGATCGTATCCGCTTTAAGACCCTGTGCATGACCTATAGGGCACTAGCTAAAAACAGTCCTACGGGTATAGGATCCATTCTGTTCCGCTACACTCCTGCTAGGAAGCTACGCTCTTCGAGTAGACTTCTTCTGTCAGCCCCCCGTTTTAAGAGAACTAAATGGGGGGGCAGGGCTTTCTCCACCCTGGCGCCCAAATGGTGGAACTCCCTCCCTTTGGAACTAAGATCCCTTCCCACTCTTCAGGCTTTCAGAAGAGCCCTGAAGACCCACCTTTTTGTGCAGGCCTATATGTAATGGTGATAAGCCCTTGCTTATGATATTAGTTGTTAGGCGCCTTGATACCTTTGGGTTATTGTCTGCGTAATATACGTTTTATTCAAATCAAATCATTATGATGACCCCAGAGCTTCGCCTTTTTGCTCATGAATTGGGTGAGGTCAAATTGTTGTGGGGCGCTCATAAAATCCAATGGCTCCGAGAAGTTAAAGAAATCTTGTATTCAATGGACCTCCCCGAATTATGGTTACATCCAGAATGCTCTGGGTTCCCGTCCAAACAAGAATTTACAGATCAGTTCTGGGCTGCAAAGAAATTTGCTCTGGTCTCTCAGTCGTCAGAAAATAGCTTAACGGGACTCTTTTTAATACATAAGGTAACACCGTCCCTTGAGCCCTATTGGGACTTGATCTGCCAAACCCTCGACCGCAAGCTGTATCACCAGTTTCGGGTGGGTACTTTGCCGACCAACTCCTTCACTGAGAAGTGGGCGAAGAAGGCAAGTAATAATAAATGTATTTTTTGTCCTGACCAAGTCGAAAGTATTGGTCATTTGTTTTTTGCATGCCCAGCATATCGATTGCCTCGACTGAAATGGTTGAAACCTATTTGTAAAACCTTGAATTGTGGGGGAAACCATGAAGCCCTGTTGAAATTACGCGATTTACGTGTTGAAATCTCTGTGATCTGTGTAGCCAAATTTTTGGGATGGGCGTGGCTGATCCGTGCAAAGAAATTGAAAACTCCTTTTTAATCACTTTGGAATGACTGTATATTGATTGTGTCACACTCCTTTTATATTGGGTACTTATTTTAAAATGTTTTTTATTGCTATATCATGTATCCTGTCTTTTATGAATTTTATTCGAAATAAAGACAAAATGAACTGAACTGACATCTATAGTCATCATGTAATCACATTGTCATCACAGACAAACAATATTCATGATGTTCTTATGGTACACTGATCCAAACTACCGATATGTCGATAGAGGTGTCAATTATAGTAGTTCTAATCAGCTAAACAAGCTCCCCAGAAATCAAATGTCTCCCACCCTTAATTATCAACATTCTAAAGCCCATCAGTGGTAGATTCTACTGTGATAGCTTAGTGTGTTAACACATTTCCGGGAGGTCTCAATCCACAGGACATAAATAATCGCAGCCCTCCTATGTCTTAGTGGAACATAAAAGCCAGCGTCAACCCCATGTATTCACAGTTACCTATAGACCAAGAAACATCTCAATTCACAGTTCATACATACTCGTAACCCGCCCACGATACTCACACGTATTCGCAGTTAACAACAAATTAAAAAACAAATTCACCCATGTTTGCCGTCCCATCATAATGAAAGCCTCCCCACTGCATGGAACACAATTAAAATATGATCACTCCATACCCATTCCAATCACTGCAGTTAAACAAGTAAGCAGATTGGGCCTCCACATGGGGAAACTAGTGTCATAATATGCAAATTGAGTGATACCGCCATATACTCCCATCAAGCGTTTTTACGCTTGATTTTAAACAGCATACAACATGGGTAACAAAATGAACCCCACCACACATTTTCCCTTAAAAAAGGATGTCACCATTTAACCCCCTCTGCATAGCACAAAGTCTGCTCTTACCTGAGTGTGTATCAAACTTGACCCGCTATGCTTATTACTAGAGCATTGAGCCCTAGCAATGGTGCCCTTTAAATTCGAAAAGTGATACGATAAGTTAGCCTAATCAGTCTCACCTGATTCTCAATGTCAGATAAATCACATGACCCAGAGACATTGAGAGCACACAGAAAGCACAGCCGCCATATTGGAGTGGGGAAAAGGAAAAGTAATATCAATGTTGGTGAATCGCTTAAAATATCATCACATAATCCCATAAAGATAAAGAATCAAACAAAAATCTAACATCGCACATTTATCCCAAGCCAAAATTCTTGTTATGGCAAAAAAGGCCACTTTATTAAGACAGGTGAATTTTCATTACTTTTAAGCAAAACAACTTTGTAAACAAAATTGGATTCATAAATCCCCTGAATTATCTCACAAAATCCCCCAACATTTGAGATTAAAAATACCCCAAACACCTCAGTCGAATCTTCCAGAAGAAACCCCATGTAATTGCAAACCCCATCTTTTCTCTTCCCTTCCCCTACGTTCTGTCCTCCCCCCGCCCCGAGGGATGGATAAGCCCGCTCCAGACTTTCTACCCCCCAAAAATTGACTACATTTAAGGAAAGGTGGGAAGACCTATTTTAGAGTGGTGAGCAAGGCTTTTTTTTACGGTGGGTGGGTGGGTCGACAAATATCTACAAACACCCCTGGCTCTGA
Source organism: Lissotriton vulgaris (assembly GCF_964263255.1). Classification (NCBI taxonomy): domain Eukaryota; kingdom Metazoa; phylum Chordata; class Amphibia; order Caudata; family Salamandridae; genus Lissotriton; species Lissotriton vulgaris. The sequence continues at coordinate 598,399,012 of NC_141691.1, forward strand.
CGATGCAAGTGTCTTCCCGCCAAAAGCCTCCTATATATATATATAACCTACCTAAATGCCGCCCCCTCCCCTACCTACACCTATTGTGGAATGTGGCTCATTTGATTGCTCGAAAAAACCCAGGGTGAGACTGGCTTGTGACATGCACAATAATCACAAACCACTAATTCTTGTTAAAGCAAAAAAGGCCACTTCATTAAGACAGGTGAGTTTTTATCACTTGTTAAGCAAAACAACTTTGTAAACAACATTGGCATCATAAATCTCCTGAATTATCTCACAAAACCCCCCAACCTTTGAGAATACAAATACCCCAAACAACTCAGTTGAATCTTCCAGAATAAACGCCATGTAATTGCAAACCCCATCTTTTCCCTCCCTCTCCCTTGTATTCTGTCCTTCTCCCTGCCCCCGAGGGATGGATAAGCCCACTCCAGACTTTCCACTCCCCAAGGAGCACCCAGGTAAACTGAAGAGTTTTTCTGACCCCACCTAACAGATTGCTGAAAAGGAAAAAACATCAGAAACTTTGATTGCACCATAAGTTTGCATTCCATAAGTTAGCAAGCAAATCTTTTAGTTCCAACAAATAATAGGCCTGATCCAGTTGTGATAAATGAACACCATCGTCCCAAAATAAGTGTCCCTCAGATCCTGTAATGTTGTCATGTGACAACACTTTAATGCCAATGGCTTGACAAAATTCCTTCATAGCCCGGTTGAGTTTACGTCTGGCCTTTTCCACTGCGGCGTGACTCCTTGCCCCTCTCCAGTATTTCCTATAGACAAATTCTGTCCAAATTAAACAGGTGCACTTCCAATTGTTTTTGAGAATGGCGAGGTCCAGATTAATTTGCTAAATCAGAGACTAACCTAACAAAGACACTAAATCGTTTCCCCCCAAATGGATGACTAGCATAGCAGGAAGACCCTGAGAAGAACACAGTTAGGACACAGTAGGAAACAATCCTGCCCACCACATACCACCTTTACTCAATTCAATTCAATATTTATGTAAAGATTTGGAACTCTAATGAGGTCCACAATAAAAGTGCATACAAATTATTACCTAAAATATCATAAAACATATACAGATTTTTCAACACATAGCAACTTCTGCAAATAGAAATTAAAATTAGCAGTATAATGATTGAAGTAGCAAAACATATTTTAAATTGTGCAAAAATGCATTTAAGTAGCAGCCAATTCATGTGCAAAATACAATTAAAAAAATCCATCTTCAACTGAAGGTTAACTTGAAATTAGCAGCAAGAAAATTGGGATAGAAAAACATATCCTAACATGTGCTACAAAAAACGTTGAGTGACATCAAATTCATGTGTAAAATACGCTCCGAAATCCAACTTCAATAGAGAATAGAATTTCAAAGTTAGCAACAAGAAAATGGATGAAAAGCGAGACAAAAACAATTTGAACAAGAAGCAATTAGGTAATAATCAAACCTTTACCCTTCCAGAACACTTCATGCCCAACACTTGGAAGTCCAAGAGATCTGCCATAAATTTGTTGTTCTGCAAAATTTGCTGCCCACTATCCAGGTGTTCATTTTTCCTGATAATTGGCCCTGCATGCAACCTGAATAGAAAAACAAATATTAGCGAAGGGGAAATTAAAAAACAACCTCTCATTTTCTAACCTAACGAGCACAACAGGACGATTTCCACCTCCCAATCTGCTGTTTGTCAAACCATGCCAAACCCAACGTTGCGGCCTCAATGGCTGCACCAATATGAAAAGAATGAGTGCCAAACAGAAAAGGCCCTTTACCCAACCTAACAAGGGCCTTTCTTAATACTGCTAACAAGTGAGTACTAGTAATATTGTTCCCCTTTTTATGGAAAAATATTGCACCAGACTTGAACCAGACTGCATTCGTAAAATGCTCCCAGTCACTCACAGGACAACAGCCCTCCACCCCACTGCTGTTGAAGTGTGCCCACATGTCCCTGCCTAATTGGTCTGTTTTGAATGTTCTCAACCAGATCCTGAGATTTTTCTGCTGCAAGACAACCTCATCACTGTGAATGCCAGCTTGGTCATGCAATCCCAATAACTCCAAGATCCTGAAGGCACCCAAAAACAACCAAATCCTACATAACCTGAAACAAAAAACTTCCCACTCATCATAGCAACATAATGGCAACTGAAGCAACAGCTGTTGCAATGACTCAAAAGTCACTGGTCCCCGTTGAGGCAGTGTATGACTCCGCTCTCTGCTAAAACCTTTTAACACTTGCCTCACCAAAACACCTTCAACTGGGTCATGACCCCACCATAATTGACCATAAAAGGAAATCTCTGCTAACTTTCCGGCAATAGTAGTGGGAGATAAGCCTTTGTTTATCAAATGCAGTACAAAATCCAGTATATTGCGTTCGTTATTATCCACCGTCCCGAGATGAAAGTTAATGTTTCCATTACTTAAAAACTCTGCCTGCCGATAGCTTCTTCTGGTGGTGGGAGCTACAGATTTCTCAACTAGCTTGACGATCATCAATCCTCCCACTCCCAAACGCTTTGTGGAATTGGAGTCTTGGTGGTGTCTGCCCCTGGCACCAAACTGCGAAACGTCTGCCAATGGAAGCGAGACAGAACGTCTGCTATGGAGTTATAGGTACCAGGAATGTGTCTCCCCTTAAATGCAATGTTCATCTTTAAACTCTGCAACATGGATGCTTGAAAAAGGCGCAAAACTCTCAAGTCTATTGCTCTCCGTTTGTTGATTGAATCCTCAACAGACATGCTGTTGACATGGAAAAGGACTGATCAGTCTCCAAATTCCCTACCCCTAGACAAAAAGTGCCACAATCAAAGGGAATAGTTCCAGGAAGGCAATGCTACGCCCTTGCTGTAACCAGTGTGAAGGCCAACTTTCTGTGCACAAACGACCCTACCAGAACAAACCAAAACCATGTGCACCTGACACATCCGAAAAAAGTTGTATCTGCCATAACATATTGACTTCAACTAAATAAAACGACACTCTATTGAAATCCTCAAGGAACTGCAGCCAGATACGGAGATATTCCCTCATAGCCTTGGAAATCCTGATCCTGTGATGAGGGAGGTAAGCCCCAGACATTGACATTCCCAGATGCCTACAGAAAGTCCTGCCTGTCCTGGCCACTCTATAGGAAAATTCCGATAACCCAAAAAACGCTGGACTAGCCTGAGTTCCAATTTTGACTGGTCAATAACATTCAACAAAAATGGGCAGATTTCTTGCACTTTCTCCGCAGGCAAACGGGCTATCATATCCAGTGTATCAATCTCAATTCCTAAAAAGGTTAGCCTCATGCTGGGACCTTCCGCTTTCTCTGACGCCAAAGGGACACCCAGTTCCTGTGCCATATCTTGAAAACTGTGCAATGCCAACCTACACTGATCAGGGTGAGCAGCACCAATGAAAATGAAATCATCCAAAGAATGTCAGACCAAAACATGACCACTCAACTGCGTAAAACACCATTGTAGAAAAGTGCTAAATGTCTCAAATGGGGCAAAAGAAATGGAAAACCCATGGGAAGAACCATGTCTACACAGAAAGCACCATTGAAAAACATACCCAGTAGCTCAAAATTGGAAGGATGTATAGGCAAAAGGAGAAATGCTGATTGATTATCACTCTTTGCCAGCTCCGCCCCTGCCCCCACTGACCTTACCAACTTCAAGTCCACTGAAGCATAAGACACACTGGCGTCCAATGGAGAAATAAAGTCATTGATGGACTGACCTTCCGGCGATGATAAATGGTGGATCAAACGATACTCACCCACGACTTCTTGGGTACTACACCCAGAGGTGACACAATCACATTTTCAAAGGGACACTGTCGAAAAGGACCAGCTATTCTGCCAGCTTGTAGTTCCGAGTCAAGTTTCTGTTGTACTATCTGGGGAAGCTCCTTAGCAGATTTTAGATTGTCTGCCCATCTGCTTTGCCTAGGCCCTTGATATCCAATCTTAAAACCATCTCTGAAAGCCTAATACAGTTTAGAAGCAGCCTCTACGTCTGGATAATCACCCAACCATTGTTCTTAAAACCTCAATTTTAATTGGGGTATGTGCCCTTTGGTGGATATTGAAATTATGATCTACTCCCCCGCTGATATCTTCCCTGGTTACCAAACTTGGAACCCACGAAACATTGTGTGAGTGTATGCTTTCCCCCACATTTCGAGCATTTGTGTGTGTAGCGACAAAATTGTCTGTTACAAAATCTCCTAATAAAGGTCCAGTCTGTCCTCTCCCATACCAACCCGCCCCAGCCTGGGCGGGGCAAGGCTTAAAGGGTCGATATGTGAACAGCAAACCACTTGCTGTATGTGTTATGGCCAGTGGGTGAGTAGAAGACATCCATTGGAGCTATAGCTCAGAATCAACATCACCCCACGGCTTGGCATGAAAAATATTAATCCTGGCTCTGAATTCTTCATCGTAGATTAACCACGCATAGCTACCAAAATGCATTTGGGCTTTGCGAATGATGTCCATATATTTAAACATAGCTACTGCACTGTCTTGGTGACGTTCACAGTATATGCTCGCATATATGAGGAAAGCTGATGTCAAATTTTCAATGGTTTTGGGAACCCTAGGGCGTTTGGCAAGCTCCTTAGATCCCTCCTTTGACTGGATGTCACTGTGTAACAATTTAAAAAATATCTACAAATTTATGCTTCTAAATTCTATTTCTCGTTTTGTCAGAAAGTTGGGACCCCAAAGGCATCGCAATACCCATATAAGGAAGTTTTTTTTATGAATATTCTGTTCTTCTTCCTCCTCCTCTTTGCCTGAATGAGTTAACTCAACCACCTTCTTAGACTGAAAAAAGAGGTCCCACCTACTAAGCCACTACCTGTAGCCTTGTCCTGTGTACCTGTATTTTGCATGGCCTCGCCAGGTTGAGTGATCAAGTTAGCAGACAACATCCCCTCCCCAACACCAATAGAGCTTGTGCTGTGTTTCTTATTGTCAGATTGTGTCCACGAGGCCCACCATTGTGCCTTACCTGACGGTTACTGAGCTGAACGTCTTTAAAATTCCTTAGGATCGTCTGGCTGTCGAAGGCCGCTTAGCCGATCTTGATCCATTGTTCAGTCTGCTCCTGACTTCTGTAATACACTAAGCACATTTGTTGCCCCTGACAAACCCTTTTAACACCATCGCCGCTGTACCAATTCCCCCCCGGTGCTGAACTTTTCAGATTTACATCATTTCATGACGAGCTGGGCTCGTCATCAGTGTGCGAGGAGGCTACACCATGACGAGCCCAGCTCGTCATGAGTGTGGAAGGGGTTAAAACCCCATTCCTGTGTGGCTGAACCGACACAGGATCAGCACAGAACGCCTCCCTCAACTCCCCCTCCTCCAATTCATTGCTGTCGTCCCCGTAATCCAATTGGTCATCATACATAGGTAAACCAACATTACTTACCCCAGGCATTTCCTCATCACCCACACCCCCATCATACGATCTCTAGTTAGGCGCTGATATCTGCGTCAAATGTTTGGCTGACAGAGGAAAATCCACTCTTGATCTGCCTTGAGCCTCTGGCCACCGTCGCAAAGCCACATCATGCCCTGCTGGCAAACCTCTGGAACCTCCTGGCTGTCATGGTTGAAGAAGACGCCTTGGTCTTCAAGCCGACCTTGCTTGAATGAGGTGCTATGTCCAGCCCCCCAACCTCCCTCTGAAAGGATTGAACCAAATTGGCTTAAGGGGTGACTTTTGAATGTTCCAACCATACCCACTGTCCAGACTGAGGACCCAATGCCAGTCAAAATAAGTAGGAGGCTGAGTAAGAGCTGGGCAATTTGAAGGGAAAAACAAATAATCCCCATGAGAAACTCCCACCTGCGTAACGTGAGAAGCACCTTTAAAGGCATGGCCTCTGAAACCAGGAGTCTTATAAATTACTGCCTGAACACCAGCATTGGAGCACCCTGATATATCCCCATAAATGTGAATGGGAGATTTGCCTACAGCAGATGGCGCCAGTAATTCAGATGACTCCAAAACGCCCTCTTCCTGCTGTCACTCAAATAAGCAACTAGCGAGGAGGACCGCCGAGAAGGATTAGGGTTGGGCGCAATGTTTTCTTTATGCCACCGCACACACACGCTGGAGAAAGCCCTGCCATATGGACAACCCCCTCTTCTCCACCCAGCATGGGAGGGGCTCACCCAGAGAGACAAAACCGAACAGAAACCTTGCCTGCCAAACCCTGCTGCGCTTCATTCCACTGTGAGAGAGCGACTCAGAGAGCTTCTTTCTGGAGGCGCCACCCTCCAAGAAAGTCCATGCCTGGCCGGACGACCTCTGCATGAGTCGGGGACTAGGGGAAGCTGCCCGTCTTCTAAAGCCAATTGTGGAACAAAGTGGTTGGCAGCTGCGACAACACGCGGCCCTGTAATAGGCCGCTGATCGGAGCCATGGTCCGAAGCAGGGCCTGAAGATGAGGTATGTAGCACGTGTCAACTTTGCTGGTGCCGGCAGACAAGCTGCAACAGCCCCCCGCGCCACCTTACGCTTTGGGCGGTCACAACTCCCACCCATGCCTCCCCAGGGACCTCTGACTTTAAAAGATCCTCACACCTGCATCGGAGAGAACGCGTATTGTGTCTCTCACAGCCTTGTTACCGGACATGTTAATAATGAGGCCACCAGTAAAGCGAAGCTAAATAGTGAAGTACCTGACAGAGAAAATGTCAACAAAGGTCTACAAAAATACCTGGCTCTGACGCCGCAAGTGTCTTCCTGCCAAAAGCCTCATATATATAACCTACCTAAATCCCGCCCCCTCCCCTACCTACAGCTATTGTGGAACGTGGCTCATTCCATTGAGCGAAAAAGGCCAGGGGAGACCAGCTTTTGCCATGCTCCCACTGGGTCCCCAAAGGAACATAGCAGCCATAGTGAAATGGGGAAAAATATCACACAAAATATCATCCAACTATGTGCAATATTCACCAAGAGGTGAAGCTATGTGTCAAAACCAAAAACCAAGATCATATCATCACGTAATCCAATAACATAAGGAATTAAACAAACAAAAAAAAACATAGAGGCCATATTAAAATGGGGGAAAAATAACGTTAATGTAAATAAACCACATAAAGTATTGTACAACTGTGTTTCATATAGGATCCTATTATATTATATTTATTAGATCCACATAAAGTCACCTAACACAAGAAAGATGTGGAATCACTCTTCATGATAGCATATATGTGCATAACAAGAGGTGAAGATATGTGTCAAAACAAACAACCAAGATCTCATCATATGGGTCTGGATATAAAAAAAAATTAAGAAATAGCATTAGATGAGAAGAAATTTCCAATATTGCAAAGTATATTGCAATCAATAGAAAGAGTGATCCTATTTCGCCATAACAGATAAAGGACTGCTGAATCTCTCAAATATGGTAGGTTATGTATCTTATTAAAAAAAAATTCCAATATCTTTACAATATGCCTGGAGGGTTTTTACAGAGAGAAATAAGAATGTGTTTATATATAGCAGTGTTTTCTAAAAAAAAAAGCTTTAATTAGAAGAAGCAATAGGTCTTCCCGGAGGGTTAGTAAGACTCTTATGAACTTTGGGTAAAATATGAAATGAAGGTATTCTGGGATATTCTATTTTTACTTGTATTCTAATTTTGTATTAATACTTAGTTCAAATTTTTGATGTAATGAATATTTCTTAATATTCACTAATTACTATATTATTCCTATTTCATATGAAAAACACCTTTGATTGGATTTGTAATGTTCATGAATATTGGTAGTTTTACTATTTTAATAAGTGAATATATCCTGGGTTGGTGTTCTGATATTGCTGTTACTGGAGATGTGCAAAATCAGGGCACTTGCCCGATATTGATACATTGGTTTATTTGCTCAAAATATGTACTAAATGCCTTTGAATTTGGTACCACAAACAGTGGAAAAAATTGTAAAAAGTATAATACCCAAAAAAAAGAGCAAAAAATAAAGAAAATAGTATAGGTATATAATTTATTATTGTGTACTATATTATGAAATTGTTGCATGTAATTTTTAAAATATGTCTCCCTCTATGAAAAAACTGGGAAATAAAGAAAAAAAGAGATTGGATAAGAAGGAAAAATGAAAAAAGTTAGATGGGAGTATGTTCTCTATGTCTTTGGTAAATAGCTTTTTACACTTTCACTGGGTGGTGGGCCTGGCAAATTGAAAAGGCTGAAGGTCAGACAAAACGCGTCAGTGTTGGGCTGCTGCTAATAAATGAATTGACATGTTGTTTGGACTGGAGTGCCCACATTTTGTCCCACATAGCAGGAAGGAATTGGGATGTAGAGGCTGGAGCCGTTCCAGCCGTGGAGCATGTGCTAGTGGGAATGTAAATGACTGTGTGGTGTTTCAGTAGCTATATGGGTGTGTGAGTTGGTGTGTGAGTGATTTTTCTGTATGGGTGTTTGAGTGTGTGTGTAAGTGGCTACATGAGTGTGTACATTGTTGTGAGACAGGTTATATGGCTGTGTAAGTGTGTGTCTGAGTGGCTGTGTGAGTGTTTAAATGTGTGTGTGTTTGTGTGGTGGGTGTTTGAACGGGTGTGTAAGTGGCTGTGTGGGTCTGTGAGTAGGTATGTGAGTGGCTGTATAAGTGTGTACATGGTTGTGTGAGTGAGAGTGTTTGAGTGCCTTTGTGGGTCTGCGAGTGGATGTGTGACTGCTTCTCTGGGTCTGTAAGTGGGTGTGTAAGCAACTTTATGAGTGTGTTAATCAGGTTGTGAGTGGTTTCAGGGTCTCTGACTGGGTATGTGAGTGGCTGTATGGGTGTGTGAGTATGTGTCTGTGTGGTTGTGTGTGTGTGTAAGTGGGTGTGTGTGTGTGTGAGCATGTGGGCAAGTGTCTGCATGGGTCTGAGTGGGTGTCCGAGTGGTTCTCTTGGTCTCTGAGTAGATGTGACCACATGGGTGTGTGTGACTGCATGGCTGTGTGAGTGGCTGTATGAATGTGTGTCTGGGTGTGTGAGTGAATGTATGGTCTGTGTAAGTGGTTTTCTGGGTCTCTGAGTAGGTGTGTGGGTGGCTATATGGGACTGAGTGGTTGTGTGGGTGTGTAAGTGGGCATGTGAGTATATGATGGGTGGGTGTATGAATGGGTGTGTAAGTGGCTCTGTAGGTGTATGAGTGGGTATGTCAGTGGGTTTGCTGTATGGTGCTTGGGTGGGTGTGTAAGTGGCTGTGTGGATCTGTGAGTAGGTATGTAAGTGGCTGTGTGGTTGTGTTCATGGCTATGTGAGTAGTATTATGAGTGCATGTGTGGGTCTGTGAGTAGTACTCTGAGTCTGGGAGTAGCTGTATGAGTGGCTATATGGGTGTGTGAGTGGGTGCATGGATATGTAAGTAGGTATGTGAGTGGTTGTGTGGGGGTGTGAGAGAGTGTGTGAGTGGGTGTATTTTTTTATTGTGTGCTGGATCCATGGATCCATTGTAGATTCACATGGGGGCTGTGCTGAGTGCTGTGGTGGATCCTCGCACACACACAAAAATGATTTTCCACATTTTCTTGCCCATGAGGAGTCCCTCGTAGACTCTTCTATCAGTCCCATGGGGTCAGAATACCTGTATCCTGACCCCTTCTATCCTATTTTTACTTTATTTCCCCCCCAGGAAACCCTGTCAGAGTCACAAAATGGTGTCTGCAACAGTCTCTCAGGTTACAGTCAGCCAATCACAGCATTGCTGTTGGCACATGGATCCGTGGATCATCCACAGTGGAGCAGCATCTCAAAATAAAAGAACCCTCCGCCGATAGCCTCTTCAAACGTAAATAACATACTTGCATCAGAGCTGCTCAACAGAAAGTGGGACCCCTAAAAACTGTTCCCCTTTTCCTACCTCAACTACCTTGAACCTGATTGAACTTTCTACCTAACATTTTAACTTCCTATGTCGTCCAGGCATGAACTTCCTACCCATTCCCCTTCAGCCTGACCTGACGATGACAAACAATAAACTTGTGTAAAGTCTGGGAACTTCTCAGCTGACCGTCACCCAGGGCCGGGGGCTACACCCCTTGCTTTGCCCTCTACCCCGCCCTTCCAGCTGCCCCAACAGTGATAGCCACAATAACCACAGACCCTGTCACTCAATCCCTAACACTTTTGCTAACGCCAAATTCACCTGGAGCAAGTAAAGCTCCATCCCCATAAAGGATAGGTGGACTCCGTCCCACGTAAAAAACTCCACATCCCTAAATTTCAAGTCTGAATGCTGTATCCGGCCAATCTGACCAATCCGGCTTTGCAAAAAGCCCTCATTTCTTTGTTCACTTTCCTTCTGCCTTTGTTAATGACCGACGGTTTCATAGCCCCCGCCAGACTTTCCTGAGAATTAGTTCTGTCCACATAGTATGGTAGCTTGCCCACAATTTGCATGTCTGTCTAAGGGTCCATTTCATTGCTTTCAATAGCATCAAGCCCTTTTGAGCTACCAAATCATTCTCTCCTAAATGAATGATGAGCACGTTTGGACATTTCCCACCCTCCATGTGCATATTCAAACATGGTATCAGCTTATGCCACCACGTTCCACCTTTCCCTTTCCAGAAAATTGAGTACAAGTCCTTATTAAAACACAGGTTGGCACTGTGAAAGCGCACCCTGATATGTCTTTCAGTCCATTTTACAAATGAGTGGCCCACGCTCCATGACCCTAAATGCTCCTCCAATGGACCAGCAACCAAACCTGCAAAAGAAATAAACATGACAACCCCTCAGCACCTTCCCATTTGCAATATGCATGAAAACAACCCAATTTCCATCTACCCAGCTCCCTCATTCTGACCAACCCCGTCTGCTGGCCTTTGTCGCAGCACCAATCCTGAAAGAAGGTGTCCCAAACTGGATGGGGTCTATGCCCAGTGTCTTTAATTTCTTGGGTAATCCCAATAGCAGTTGAAACGCTGTTACTGGTTTCCCATCCCTGTGGGTAAAGAATCTTCCAGCGCTGACCGCACCAAACGTGAATTGTTTTGTGCAGTGTACCAAGCAAACCACTGCCAGGGGGTAGGCTTTTAAGAACACCTCCTTACCCGCCGCTCTTTGGTCATTGCTTGGACTTACATAGCCATACCCGAACCCCGCTATCTTGTATAAACACTTCTTCCCAGCGAAAGCCTCTGCTGCCCTTGCCCCCCAGTAGCTCTGAAACCCGAAATGCCCCAAAAAACAACCAAGACATGATAGTCAAAAACATCCCTGTCTCCCTGTCTCCCTGTCAGTAGCACACCAATGACAGAGCTTGAAACATGTGCACTAGGATATCTAAAGTCAAGGGCCTCCGCTTGGGCCACACTGGGCCGGACTCCCTCGCTCAACCCTCCAGGATTCTTTTTCCCAGCTATGAAAATCTTTTGAGGCAGGGTTTTTCGGATTGAGGGGAAATACTGGGCGCTCAGCTTAATATAAATTGCAAGGTATGAATCAAAACTAGTTATGAGGTGGTGCAAAAGGGCGAGGGGATAAGCCCTATAACCCCTCAGAGGGTTTGTGTTGAGCAGTCAACACACTAAGACACAACAGCGAAATGCCCACTGCACACAGCGCAATAGTATAGCAAAAGGTGTGTCCTGGGGGACACCTAAACGTTCCAATCACAGCTGCCAGAAGAAACAACAATGTCTTTTTAAGAAATCTTCATTTAATATTCTTTGTGGCCAGCCGACACGTGTTTCATCGCAACAGAATGTAATTTTTGCGACTCCTCAGGGTAAGGTCGCTTAGCCGGTGATACTTCCGACCCGGCCAGGCTCCAGACCAGGTTTGGTTTTGCGGTCCCAGGACAGGAAACACGTCTTGTGCGGGTGATCGTGTTCCTGGTATGGTCCATACTAGGAACACGATCACCCGTACGGTAACCCGCAGAACTTAGATTGTGATGGACTCCCCATATCGGGGCTGTCGAATAACGGGAGTTTACTCGCTCCTCGGAAGGATTAATTCGGCTACCAGCCTGCGGGACCACGTGATTCATTAGCTGACCTGACGGTCTATCAGATACTTGTGGAGGGCTATACAGGCTCCTACGCCGATCGCACCATAACTCAATAGGATCACCAAGAACTTGCACATGAGTTCCTCCTTTCTGATTTCGAGACGTGTGTCCTGTCCTGGGACCGCAAAACCAAACCTGGTCTAGAGCCCGGCCAGGTCGGAAGTATCACCGGCTAAGCGACCTTACAGTGGCCCTTTATAATCCGAAAGCCCGGGGGAGTCGTAGAAATTACATTCCGTTGCGTCGAAACACATGTCGGCTGGCAACAAAGATTATTAAATGAAGATTTCTTAAAAAAGACATTGTTGTTTCTTCTGGCAGCTGTGATTGGAACATTTCGCTGTTGTTTCTTTTTCCCAGCTCCCCAGCTGATGGGGGGTACCCCCCTATAGCTTGCCCATAAAGGAGATGCGCACCAGTTTACATGAGATCACCACCCTGGATGGCCCCTTCTCAATGAGCCCGAGAACGAATTGGATGACATCGTCACCCTCTCCCACTCGTGTTGCCTCCTCTGGGCCCCGCCCTCCAAGAACTCTCCCCAAGCCTGGAGATGAGCCCTCCTCTTTGGCGGAGCTAAAGATCTGGCTACCAGATGCAGTAACCTCTCTCGCCTACAAACCATATCATGTGACATGCGAGTCTTCTCCTGGTCCGCCTCCGTGGTCAGCCCCTGGAACCTCTCCCATTGCGAACGAGACAAAGCATCAGCAATGTCATTGTGCACACCAGGGACGTGCCAGGCTTTGAAGTTGATATCAAATCTAAGGCATGCAGTACAAAAATTTGCAGCAGCTGCCACAGCTGTGGTTCCCTGGCTGACTGTTGATCACCTGTATCACTGACATATTGTCTACCCAGAAAAGGACTCTTTTGTGAGACAGCTGATCGCCCCATAGCATGACAAGCCACTACAAGGGGAAAAAGTTCAAGAAAAGCGATGCTGTGCCTGGCCTCCCTCCATGCTGGAGGCCATTGCTCGGCACACCAATGCCCCTGCCAGCACAGACCAAAACAGCAGGTGCCCGCGGCGTCAGAGAAAATCTGCACGTCCCAGTCCATGTCCACCGAAGAGATCAGAGGAATGCGATTGAAGTCTGGTAGAAAAGCTTTCCACATGCGCAGGTCCTCCCCCACCCCTGCTGACAGTCTAATGTGATGATGAGGCAAGAGGTGACCTGAAAGGGACAAACCTATGTGCCTGCAAAACATCCTCCCCGCTCTAACCACACTACACGCAAAGTTTAAATGACCTAGGAGCATTTGCACTTCCTTCACTGTCACTTTCTTTTTTGTGAGCATCAAATTCAGCAGCCCCACCATCTTGGTCTTTTTGTACTCTGGAAGCTGGGCCTCCACGGCTACTGAGTCAATTTCGATACCCAGAAAAACCACCTTGGCCGTGGGCCCCACCGTTTTCTCCGGGGCCAAGGGCACCCACAAGTCTGCCATCAAAACCTGAAATGCCTCCAGTTAGCCCTGGCAGTCTCCAGTCCCAGCAGTCCCTACAAAGAAAGAAATCATCTAAGTACTGTGTGATGTGCTCCCTCCCAGTGCACCAGGTGAATAACCATTGTAGAAATGTACTAAAACACTCGAAGAGTGTACATGTGGTGGAGCAACCCATGGGGAGTGCCTTGTCCACAAACCATTGTCATTTGAACTGAATGCCGAGGAGCTGGAAGTCGTCAGGGTGTACCCGCAACCGACAGAAAGCTGACTTGATGTTGCTCTTTGCCATCAGTGCCCCCGTCTGACCTTCTCTACCAAAGACACGGCTACGTCCAGTGACAAGTATGTTACTGTCACTTGCTCTGTGGGGATGAAGTCATTCACTGACTGGCCCTCAGACCATGACAAATGTTGAATCAGGCGATATTGGCATGACTCCTTCTTGGGCACTACCCCAATGGCAGCACTACGGCGACGCAAGTGACAGTGAAAACAGCGTGAACGGCGCAAAGTGAGTAGTGAAAGAGTTATGTACAGTGATTAAAAACAGAGTGGTTTATCAAACAATTCACTTTTGTTTTACAATTTGACAATTTTTCAAAACCACTAAGTAAGGGGCGCCTAATGTCTTGCTGGAAAGTCGACGGCGTTTCGATCCATATGAGTAAGGATCATCATCAGGACTAGGGGGCTGTAAGCAGTGCGTAGGGACACTAATTGGAGGCAAGGCTGGGATGCACGAATGGAGAGGTCTCGATGGACGTCTTGAAGCTAGGTGGCTATCATGCCCGGAAAGCTGTCCAGGTGCATGGGCACAAATGTAAAAGTCAGGGGCGTCCGGAGTCGTTTGATTAGATCGGAAATGGAGAGTAGCAATAGATGGGAGGCAACACCAGTCAATTGATTCTGTACTTGATGGAATCCGGGGGGGGCAAGTGAGACACTGTCGGGGAGAAATCGATTCCTCAGTCGGAGTAACGTGCACGTCACAAGGTGGGAGGGGTAAGAGGCGAGTGAATCTGTCCTCTAGAGTGGCGAATGAAGCGCTGTGCTGGGAGATCACAAACCGCGATCCAAGCGTTGCTAAGATCGAAACGCCGTCGACTTTCCAGCAAGACATTAGGCGCCCCTTACTAAGTGGTTTTGAAAAATTGTCGAATTGTAAAACAAAAGTGAATTGTTTGATAAACCACTCTGTTTTTAATCACTGTACATAACTCTTTCACTACTCACTTTGCGCCGTTTACGCTGTTTTCACTGTCACTTGCGTCGCCGTAGTGCCACCCACCTTTTTTGCACTCGTGCCCCTTGTACATCCTTGGGCTGTCATTTAGTATTTATTAATTACAGTGCTGATATTAACTGTAACTAGAACTGTTCCCTTCTTTCACGAAAAATTGTTGATAAAATGATGCCTTGAGCACACATGAAAATCATATTGAGTTTCCTTGTTCTTCGATGGATAATGCTGTATAGATATCCTGTATACTTGTCCAAAAATAATACCGGTTGGGATATTGTTTCTTGTATACATTACTCTACCCCAATCCCAACAAGGTTGAAGGGTTTACACTCCTGTTCCTTATACAAAAATAGGAGATCGAGAGCAGAGGTGCTGGTGGAGCACTCTGTCAGAAGAATCGATAACCCAATCGGGGTTCTGAGGGAGAAGAATCGATAACCCAATCGGAGTTCTGAGGGAGAAGAATAGATAACCCAACCGGGGTCTGACTGTTAGTCACAGAAAGGGGTGTGACGCTGGCGTTGCACTTAGCTGAGGGTACCTGTCCTGACCTGAATCCGCCTGTCCTGGTCTTCACCTGATCTGATCTGTACCTGTCCTATCCGGTTGACATCTGGAATATTGGGAGTCCTGTTTCTTTGTCCCAGCCCGTGGCTAGGGTTGGTCTTCACACCATTCTAGGGAAATATAATTCTGTGTGGGTATGTCCAAGTACTGTTTTCCTTTTCTACTCTTCCTACGTTTCAATGCCTAAATGAAGTCTCATAATATATCTATATATTATTGCTTTCATCATCATCTTTCTAATCGAAAAGGCTTTAATTTCCTCTGTATGGACTCTGACATTTAACAATTTACATAGATAAAGTGTTTAAACTTTTCCCGAGTCTGTGGTTATTTATGGATACAAATGTTATTATCTACCTATTATTCTAACACCCTTGATCTCTTAGAACTTAATAAGGGTGACAAGGATTGATAAGTCAATGTGTATAGGCAAAAGTCCTAAGATTTATTACAATTCTGATTGGCGAATGGTAAAAGCTGGATTTACCTGTTCAAAGTGTGTATGTTAATGGGCCCAGGTGAGTATGGTAATTGAGCAGGTAACTCCGCGTGCCATCAGAATATATATAAATGTAAATGTATTTGAGCTTATATAGCGCACAGCTACCCACAAAGGGTTTCCCGGCGCTTGCTTAGGGAACCCGTCCTGGTATTCCCCTATGAGATAACCCCGGCAGGGTATCCACAAGGTGAAAGCCAGGCATCCCGCCGCGAGGGGCCGTTGTGGAGATTAAGCAAGCTATTGCCCAGAGTCCCAGAGTGTGAACCCGTGAGTCGAGAAGGCACCGGAGCGAGAATTATCGAGTCCGTGGAATTTTTGAGCCCAAGACCCGCCGAGGCGGGGAATTGAACCCTGGTCCAGGGCCGATCTCAGCTTCCGGGTCTGCCGCCTCTAACCCCTGAGCCACACTTCTCCATACCATAGTAAATTGGGCCCCCCCACTTACCGAAGACTCTCTGCCCTCTGTTACCACCGACACTGTACACACATGGGCCTCCTCTCGATTTGTAGTCCCCCTCACAGGGTCCCACCCTACCCTCTGCAACCGCATGCACCCCCTGCTTCGACCTCTTACCTGGCGTAAAAGTCAGTGTCCGCTCGGGGCACACTGTTTCGACACCACCAGTGGACCAAAGATTTTGGCTTCCGCCCAGCTCCGCTGGATTCTGTGTTGCTGGAAAATACTAGAAGTGCAAACGTAATTGGAACCTCCCAAAGCTTCCTCCTCCCTCCACTGTGTCTCTATCTCCTCCCTCAGCTTCCTTTCTTCCAAACTGTCCTTAACATAATCTAGCTTCACGATGTTGCCAGCACTGACTCCCTCGACCTATGCTGGAGCCTGAGACAGGGGGACCTTACCCTACCCCCTCATACCTTTACTGCTGCAGTGGGTGTCCAACCTTGATTCGAAGAGGTGGAGTATGATCGGAATCCTTCCACCTGTTGCACCACCGGGGATGTGCTGTACCCTCTTGTGGCAGTTTTCTTGGGGTCCACCGCCACATGCCAGCTAGCCGACACAGGGCTTCGCTGACTCTTCTTCTCAGGCTGCCGAGCCGCACGGGACCCACCAAAGTTGGGCCCACCGAATACGCGCCACACTGCAAAAATTGAACATGGTCCGGTGTGCAGGTCGGGACAAAACCAAAACCTAAGGTACCCCCCAAACCCTGATGTGCTGCTCTACCCGGGGGAGCCCTGACACCCAGGCTGGTGTACCGCCTCTTATCCCGGCTGGCCCCCCCACCCTCTGTTCCCCCTTGCTCACCCAGCTGAATGTCCTGACCCCATGCTGTGCCATAAAACCTACTCAGGGCTTCACCACCCACTGCCTGCCTGGCGATCCCGGCCCGACCCTTTTCCCCTCCCTCCTCCATCTCCTCCCCATCACCCCAGTCCAGGTCAACTACCCCCCGGACTGCCCACTAGGGCTCCCAACCGCAGGACCCCCATTCTGGAAACCACCGGGCCCTCCCCAGTACCCTTCCCTTCGAAGCCCCTGGGCAGCCCTGCCCGAGCCCCTGAAGGCAGCCTGTCCAGCCACTAGTCCCACTCCCATCCCACTCCCTGACCTACCTCTGTCCCTGGGTTCCCGGCTGGCTCCTCCCCTCTTCCCCCCTCCTCTACCAGGAGTTGCCTATGGGGTTCCCTAAAGTCTACCTCAGGACTGGGGGCTGTGTGGGCACTCCATGCTCCTAGATGGCTTATCTTGACCTCTAAGTTCACCACTTACTGTGCATGGGGCTGGACCTGTTCCACTTCTTCCTGCCTCGTGGGCCTGCAGCCCCGCCATTGTTCTGGCCTATAGATGCCTCGCCAGGCTTTTGTGAGGCCTCCTGATGCCTGATCCCGCCCCTTAGAGTAACAAGCGAAGCCTCCGCTGAGTTCCCGGAGGACTCACAGTGCTTCAGAAACTGCCTTAATGGCGGGCCTTCCAGTCCCTGCGGAGGGACCCGCCCGACCCACGACTTCCTCTAACACGGCCCAGAGGGCCGCGCCAAACTCCTCGCCCTGCCCCCACCCATGTCACTTGTTGCCTCCCTGACACAAGGGGCCCCTCCCCCTTAATGGTCACGAGGCCGGAGGTCAGCGCTCTGGCACTCAGGCCAGCACTGCTGCCACAATGCCCTGGCAGATTTCCCCAGGGGCGCGCATGGACAGCGGCCCTGTCCTTTAAGAGATCCAGCCTCCCAGCAGCCGCCAGGATTCGGACCGCCTGCTGTATCCGATCGTCTGCCATCGGTGAGTGGACTTAGCACAGCTCACCGCCCCATATCCATGGCCAACAAAAAATATACTACGCACTACAAAACCTAGCTAAATGACAAAAAAACCTGGCTGAGGGTGCCAGACACTGTGCCACCACGTTTAAATGGTGGCTGACACCCAAAATGAATGGCTTATATAGCTGGGCTATTACATACTCCAAATGAAGCCCAAAACCTGCGGTGCAGTCCTCTGGACTGCAACACTTCCCCAAAAACCCCGGGGCAGACCTTACTTCAGTCAGCTGCCCCCCAAATCCCCATTATTAAAGTTCCTGGTCCGGCTGCAGCCCATGCTGGTAAGAGCTGTAGGGTAGTGGGGCCAGGTAGAGGGGGAATTCGACAGACAACCACAAGGGGAAATTAAATAAATAATTAATTTTCTCTCATTGTCGTCTGTCGAAATCCCCTCCACCCGGCCGACCACTCTTACCTGCACAGGTCGCAGATGCTTGATTAGAGCCCCAAGAAGACCAGTTTTGGTGCCGCAGACTGTCATGATTGTAAGCAGCGCAAGAACTAACGCTCGCCCTAACCTTATGCAAATGACCAGCAGAGACGATCGGACGAAAGTCCCCTCGACTTGTCCCAACACAACACCCAGCAGTGAAGTTACCGCCACCTTCTGAGCGTGTATTGCAAGAAGCCGGGAGGTAATATGGTGATAGAAGATTCGGGGTTTGCTGCACTCTCCTCTGGGTCTGGTCTGAGTTAGCCACGAGATCTCGGTTGAGGAACGTACTGCAGCGTGGGGAGACAGAGAGCAGGAGTGAGTACCTCACCTGACTAGCGTCAATTCCCCCTGCCCCTTGGTTACTACACTTACCAAAGGCAACACTGTATAGTTCGTACAATGTTATAGTGCTGTACCCGAATCCGAGATAACTGGATACTTGTAAAGGAAAGTTATAGTCACTTCCCTCATTAGAGAACGTTGGTTCCAGAGAGACTCTTCTACCCTCCGGCTCTGAAAGGTACTTTTTGTTACTGAAGCGTGGCGTTTCTTGCCCGTCTCGTTTTGCCCACAATACTTCTTGGGAACAATAAGATGGCCAAAGTATCAAAGGAAGGTATACAAAATACGGATCACAAACATCTCGGGTAACTCTGGTGCGATAAAGAAACATAGGATGCGCACCGCGCGGTTTGGAATCAAGAAAGTAAAAGGTTTTGAAAGAAGAACAAGCCCGTTCTTCCTTACAAATACTTGCGACTTGCAGCAGGAAAACAGCTTCTCCTCTGGCCTCGCAGGCTCTTCGTCGGCGCTGGGCTTTAACACTCTGACCTCGCAGGCTCTTCGTCGGCGCGGGGAAACACAACTCTGACCTCGCAGGCTCTTCGTCGGCGCTGGGCTTCAAGGCAATAAATCCGGCGGGGACAACACCTTCCGCCATCACCAAGACTGCAAAAACAATTGTCAAGCACCTTCCTGCTGAAGGAGAGGAGCCTATATAGGATCAGCCCGTTTTCCAGCCTTCCAAAGCCGCATTGCCCTCTGGGACATGTAGTCCGTCTGGAGAGGACGCTCTATTCGACGTCTCTTTCTTCTGGCTGTGGTGGCGAGAGAGATCGCGACAGTACCCCCCCTCGATGACAGCTGTCCTGGCGGTCGGCCAGGCTTACCAGGGCACCGCTCGTGGAATTGAGGAACCAGTTCCGGGCAATGCAAATGATCCACGGGTTCCCATGTCCTATCCTTGGGTCCATACCCTTTCTAATCGACCAGGTACTGGATCCTGCCACGCACCATACGAGAATCCAGAACCCTCTGAACCTCATACTCTTCCTGACCTTCAACCTCCAGAGCTTGAGGACGCTCCGGCAAACACATACTCAGCGGACAGGGCCGGAGGAGGGACACATGGAACACAGGATGGATAGACCAAGAAACAGGCAGGGATAGATTCATTGCTACGGGATTCACAACTTTACAGATCCCATATGGACCGATAAACTTAGGCTTCAGTTTGTTAACCCCTTTCAGATGTAAGTTGCGTGTGGAAAGCCACACCTTGTCCCCAACTTTATAAGCTGGTTCCTCGGACCTCTTCCGATCAGCAAAGTGTTTGTGAGCGGCTTGGGTGGTCTCCAAACAATTCCGAGCATCGATCAGGATGGCTCTTAAATGAGCATGATGCTCATGTATGGTAGGAACCAAGGATTCCGCAGGCCAGTCGAATGGAAGCATGTTCGGATGGAAACCGTAGAGGCAGAAGGGAGAACACCCCAAAGTGGTGTGAACAGCATTGTTATATACGAATTCCGCTAACCACAAAAGGGTGGTCCAATCCGTGGCATTTTGCAAGGTAAAATAGCGGAGGTATTGTTCTAATGTCTGATTCAGACGTTCGGTTTTACCATCTGTCTGGGGATGGTAGCTGGATGATAGTCGTGCGTCAATCTGCAAGTTGGCACAGAGAGACTTCCAAAAGTGGGACGTGAATTGCATACCGCGATCAGTTATCAGCACACTCGGCAATCCATGCGCCCACACAATGGGTTGGAGGAATACCGTAGCCAACTCCACGGACGTTGGTAGACCAGGTAATGATATAAAATGTCCCATTTTTGTGAGGTGGTCTACTACTACCAAAATGACCGTCTGATTGACACAGGGAGGCATCTCCACAATAAAATCCATAGACAGTGTATGCCATGGTTTAGGAGGGATGGGCAATGGATGGAGTAAGCCCGATGGTTTAGTGTGGACTGATTTGCCCTGGGCACATATCGCACAGTTCTTGACATATTCCTTTACATCAGTTCGTACACTCTTCCACCAAAAGGAACGTTCCACGTTAGCAGTGGTCTTGTACATGCCCATGTGTCCTCCCAATACAGAATCGTGTGCCCACTTCAACACCTGTTGTTGTAACGCAGTCAGGGGCATATACAACGCATGATAATGGTATGCTAGGTCGTCTTTTTTGTGTCGGTGTTCTGGTGCCTCCTGTATCCATGGGGGGATATCAATATCAGATAGTGCCACTCTAACATCTTCCAAAAAGTCTTTAGAAGAGATCAGGGCAATCGATGTTGTTGGACACTCTGCTTCCTTAAGGATATAAGGGGGTTCCTCAGGGTCAACTGTCTCCTCTTCTCCCAGACGGGATAAAGCGTCCGCTTTTCCATTACGTGACCCAGGTCTATATTTGATCACGAAGTCGAAGTCGGAGAAGAACAGGGTCCATCTAAGCTGCTGTGGAGTCAAAGCCTTAGCCGTTTTTAGGAATAACAGGTTCCGATGATCCGTGATGATTTCAACAGTATGTAGAGCCCCCAGGAGATAGTGTCGCCACTCTTCACACGCTCTTTTGATGGCAAGGAGCTCTTTATCAGTGATGGTGTAGTTCATCTCACAGGGTGTAAGTTTACTGGAATAGTAGGCCACCGGGTGGAGCTGCCCTGTGGTGGGATGCCGTTGGGATAAGACCCCTCCGAGGGCGAATTGAGACGCGTCGGTCTCTAGGATGAATGGCAGCTGAGGATCCGGATGTCTGAGAATGGGGGCTTGAGTGAACCTCTCCTTCAGGAGCCGAAAGGATGCTTCTGCTTCTGCTCCCCATAGGAAGGGTACATTCTTCCTTAAGAGGGCTGTGATGGGATGTATGGTCTTGGAAAAGTCCTGAATAAAGTGCCGATAATAGTTGGCAAAGCCAAGAAAACTTTGCACAGCCTTAAAGTTCGGCGGAGTCTTCCGGTTAAGAATAGCTTCAACCTTGCTCATGTCCATCCTGAACCCTTGGGCATCTATAATGTACCCCAAGAAGGCGACTTCTTGGACATGGAAAAGGCACTTTTCCAACTTATCATACAACGAATTTTGTTGGAGCTTTCTCAACACGGTCTTCACATGAGTGATATGATCAATCATAGTTGATGAATAAATCAAAATATCGTCGATGTAAACCACGCAATAAGACTCCAGACACCCTCTTGGCACCTCGTCCATGAAGAATTGAAAAGCGGCCGGGGCGTTGCAGAGACCAAAGGGCATTACCCTATATTCAAAAAGGCCGAATTTGGTCCTGAACGCCGTCTTCCACTCGTCCCCTTTCTGTACTCTTACAAGATGGTACGCTCCCCGGAGATCGAGCTTCGTGAAGTAACGTGCTCCCTTCAATTGATCCATCAGGACAGGAATCAAGGGGAGGAGATAACGGTTCTTTATTGTCACCTTGTTGATGGCGCCGTAATCTATACAGGGTCTTAGCTCATCACAGTCCTTCTTGGCAATGAAAAACATCGGCGAGGAAGCAGGGGAGGTTGAGTGTCTGATAAACCCGGTTGCCAAGTTGTCCTCAATATAGGTTTTCAGATATTGGGTTTCCTTTTCCGTCAGTGCATACACCCTGCTGCAAGGAATCCCCGCTCCCGGGACCAGGTCTACACGGCTATCGTAGACCCTGTGGGGTGGTAACTGGGCAGCCTTTTGTTTGTCAAATAATGCGTGGTACTCAAGGTATTCAGCAGGAAGAACCGTGGCACAACAGAACATCTCGAGGGTGCATGCATTCGCCAAGTAGGTGGCTGGTGAGGGTTCAGTAGCTAAAGGATGGAACTCATGGTTCCTACAATGTTCCTTACAATAGAGAGAGTTCATACTGACGGTGCGGGATGACCAGCTCACAAAAGGGTCATGCAGGGTGAGCCATGGCATTCCCAGGATAAGACGGAATTGCGTTGCGTCGATCAGGTCGAATTGTATATGTTCTTGATGATCCACCCCGAACTCCATCAACAGTGAAAGGGTGGGATATACCACCGGGCCCGATGAAAGGACTGTGCCGTCCACCGCCTTCACAGTTTCTGGTCTAAGCTTCTTTTCTCAAGGGATACCCATCCGTAATGCGAAGTCTTGGTCGATGTAATTGTCAGTGGCCCCAGAGCCCAAGAGGGCATCAATCTGTAATTTGTCTCCAGAAGTAATCCATAAAGACACACTAACATTCATGTGGGCCACTACTGGATGGAGGGTGTTAGCAAGAATAGGGGAGATCATGGAATGCTGGCATCTCAAATCAGAGACCTCCGTCTGATTTGAGATCTTCAGTTTTCCGACTGGTCTTCGGCCTTCGTCGTGGCATGGACTTGAGGAAAGGAAACGCGTCCTGGAACGTAATTCCGAGCTCGGCATTCCTTAATGAAATGCCCTCCTTTACCACAATATAGACAAAGTTTAAATAGTCTCCTTTTATCCTTTTCTTTGGTGGTGAGGGGGCCTCTAATCCCTCCGATCTGCATAGGTTCCGGCCTCTCTGGTGCCTTAGTTTTTTCTTCTCCTCCTACTCTTTGTCTTGCTAGAGGATAGTAGACTCGGTTCTCCCCCCTATGTCTATCCCCTTTTCTTTCTAGCAAGCGATGATCTGGCTGGACGGTCAAGTCAATGAGCTCTGTTACAGTTGTCGGTAATTGTACCACTTGGGCTAACACGTCCTTCAATTCTCCTCTTGAACCCTGATAAAAGAGGGAAATCTGTTTCTCCACAGGCCAGTCAGTTTCAACTAGTAGGCAATTAAAGGTGGTAATATAAGACAAAAGATCTTTCGAACCCTGTCTCAATGTCATTATTTCACGGTCAAGAGTTAACATGTGAGACTTTCTATCGAATAATTTTCTCAACTGGAGACAAAAATCGGAAAAACTATGTAACACTGGATCATTGCGTTCCAATAAGGGGATGGTCCAACTTGACGCATTCCCCCCTATGTACGACATCATAAACGCCGTTTTTGCTGCTTCATCCTAAAAGACTGCTGGCTTGCACAAAAAATGGAGACGGCACTGATTAAGAAAGGTCTCAAATTTTCGAGGGTCCCCGTAAAACTTTTCAGGAGGAGCAAGAGGTATCCCAGTGTTCTGGATTATCTGAACCGTAGGTACGGTATCTGTGGTTGTAGGTGGAGTAGATGTAGGCACAAAAAAAACCCTGGCAGAGACGAAACAGGTGGGGGCAATGTGGCCGGCTTGAGTAAGGGTCTCACCCCTGGTTCCTTAAGTGCCATATCAGACAACTCCTTACGCATCAGGGAAACCTCGAGATATAACGCTTGGTTCTCTGCACGAGAGGTAAGGACCTCCTGTCGCAATTCAGAGAAACTGTCCAATAATGTAGCAAGAGTAGCATCGGGATCCATCGTCCGGGCTGGGTGGTATTCTTGGGCTTGACAATCTGTTGTGATTGTAAGCAGTGCAAGAACTAATGCGCGCCACTAACCTTATGCAAATGACCAGCAGAGACGATCGGACGAAAGTCCCCTCGACTTGTCCCAACACAACACCCAGCAGTGAAGTTACTGCCACTTTCTGAGCGTGTATTGCAAGAAGCCGGGAGGTGATATGGTGATAGAAGATTCGGGGTTTGCTGCACTCTCTTCTGGGTCTGGTCTGAGTTATCCACGAGATCTCGGTTGAGGAACGTACTGCAGCGTGGGGAGACAGAGAGCAGGAGTGAGTACCTCTCCTGACTAGCGTCAATTCCCCCTGCCCCTTGGTTACGACACTTACCAAAGGCAACACTGTATAGTTCGTACAATGTTATGGTGCTGTACCCGAATCTGAGATAACTGGATACTTGTAAAGGAAAGTTATCGTCACTTCCCTCATTAGAGAACGTTGGTTCCAGAGAGACTCTTCTACCCTCCGGCTCTGAAAGGTACTTTTTGTTACTGAAACGTGGCGTTTCTTGCCCGTCTCGTTTTGCCCACAATACTTCTTGGGAACAATAAGATGGCCAAAGTATCAAAGGAAGGTATACAAAATACGGATCACAAACATCTCAAGTCGGGTAACTCTGGTGCGATAAAGAAACATAGGATGCGCACCGCGCGGTTTGGAATCAAGAAAGTAAAAGGTTTTGAAAGAAGAACGAGCTTGTTCTCCCTTACAAATACTTGCGACTTGCAGCAGGAAAACAGCTTCTCCTCTGACCTCGCAGGCTCTTCGTCGGCGCTAAGCTTTAACACTCTGACCTCGCAGGCTCTTCGTCGGCACGGGGAAACACAACTCTGACCTCGCAGGCTCTTCGTCGGCGCTGGGCTTCTAGGCAATAAATCCGGCGGGGACAACACCTTCCGCCATCACCAAGACTGCACAAACAATTGTCAAGCACCTTCCTGCTGCATGGGAGGAGCCTATATAGGATCAGCCCGTTTTCCAGCCTTCCAAAGCCGCATTGCCCTCTGGGACATGTAGTCCATCTGGAGAGGACGCTCTATTCGACGTCTCTTTCTTCTGGCTGTGGTGGCGAGAGAGATTGCGACACAGACTCTGCTAGTACAGTGGGGTAGATTTGCAAACATTTTGCCCTGGGTTACCGTAACAAAAGTGACGCTAACCAGTACAAATATTTTTTGTCCTAATTTACTTTCTAGTGCAAAACATGTTTTGCATTAGAAAGTGCCCTAAAAGTAATTAAAGCAGCGCAAAGCACTGCTTTGCATTACTTAGCCCCAAGGGAGCTATATCGGTGGTACATGGGTGATCACATGCAACCAACCTATGCCTATTGAAACAAAACCCTATCTCCAAACAATTTGCAGACAGGGCTTAGCGCCAAAAGTTAACACCACTTCAAAGGAGGTGTTAACAGGAGAAACGTTTTTATTTCTCCTTTCTTTTCCAACTTTTCATTCATGCTGCACTGTGCAGCACATATACAAAGTAGGAAAAGTGTTTAAACTTGTCTAGGCATAGTATTTTGCACAGGAAGAGGACCCTTATTGTACAAAACCTACAGAAGACTTAGGCATGCACCATAGCACTAAGGTGTATGCCTGGCCCGCTGTAGCTCAAATAAGAGTCAGCGCTAGGGAGAGAGGAGAGTGCCATATCTCTGTAGATACAACGCTCTCCTGCTCCCTCCCTGTCGTGCAACCCAGCATAGCGTCTTTGGGTGCTGCGTTGCGTATCTCTTTTGAAAATCTGTCCCAGAGAGTGTTTAACCCCTCCCACGCTTGTGACGGAGTCGTTCCGTCACGCCCCTCGGGTGGGCTGTGCTGGTGTCGGAACCACTGGCGTAACGAAAAGTGAGGGGCCTCCCTGCATGGTACTTAAAGGGGCCCCCTCTGGGCTCAATCAGGAGCTCTCCAGCCAGAGTGCAGTGCTGAGGGGACCGCTTGGAGCTAGGGGCCCCCCGCACCGCAGGGGCTGCGGGGGCTGTGTTACGCCCCTGGACGGAACTGCTCTGTCACGCCCGCTCGCCACGCCTGTGCGGCACGTTCTATTGAGCGCGTGGGGCCATGACTGAACCGTTCCGTCACAAGCACAGCTCACCCGAGGGGCGTGACGGATCGGTTCCGTCACCAGCGCGGGAGCGCCGCTTGGCCCCCCCGCCCCTTAGCACTGCGCCACAGTGAAAGGGTTAAAGACCAAAAAAACTATCTGAAAAGAACGCCTTTACCTAATGTGTAATTTTGTTGTAAAAGTAAAATTTTGTTTTACAAAATAAACAGTACTTATTTGACTGTTAATCCAGAAAAAGTCAAGCATGAATGGGCTGTCTACGTGGGCCCACCCAGGGCGAATGTATATGCTTTCCAGTTCGATAATGCAGCAAATCCTGTTGGGAGCCAAAACACCTACCATTTTGCAAATCTAAATAGGTGTCCAAAAGAGGTTATGTGAATAGAGGGCAACCGTGTGACACCAGAAGTAACAGAGGTTTGCGTGCAATGCTGTCCTTAAACTGGATGGCCCTCAAGATTGCATTGCCTGCCAGGAAATTAATTGCGAGGCAGCTGCGGTAATTATGGTAACAGTGAGAATACACGTGCTGGACAAATCAAATAAAGCAGCTCATTACCTTCTGAGCAGAGGTCTACAAATCAAGAATATTTAAGTTACTATGGCCATAAAAATCATCTTCCAAAATTTTCGAGTGAGAAGAAATTCTGATTTGTTCTACAGCTGGTCTAATATTGGTCACATCTACTACATCTAGCAATGTACAGAAGAACAAGAAAAAGTAAATGTCCATTCCGCTTTTTATTAGGGACTAATAATTGAATGTGTTTTTGCAATACGGTGGGACTATGATTGTTGCTAATGTAACACTTTCTAAAAAATATATAACATTCGTCTTAGATCACAAATTTTCAAACACGATTATTGCAATTCCTGTTATAGAATCATCCAAGTTGATACATCCCTAGCAGAGTTTGTCAAAATTAAAAAAATTATAATTTTGGAAAATTTGTATTGTTTCATGCTTTTGGTGGGTGCAACGATTGTATGATTATACCAACAGGATGAAGGCTGTGTTAAGGTTTCTGGTAGACTAGACTTTAAGGGCCTCATTTATGAGGCTGTGCGTCACTTTTACGCAACTGGTGCGTCA
The DNA here is from genome assembly GCF_964263255.1 of Lissotriton vulgaris. NCBI lineage: Eukaryota > Metazoa > Chordata > Amphibia > Caudata > Salamandridae > Lissotriton > Lissotriton vulgaris. The sequence continues at coordinate 598,426,443 of NC_141691.1, forward strand.
CTTTTTGTGAAGCACCAGTGGCGTAAAAAATGCGCCTTGTTGCGCCATATTTACAAAGTGACGCATTTAGGTAGATGTGTCACTTTGTAAACCCCTGCGCCACATTATACCTGCGCCAGGTATAATGTATGCAAGGGGGGGCGTTTTGACGCAAGAAAGGGTCGTGGAAGTGATGCAGTAAAATCTTATAGGTTTCTTGGCCGCTAATGCGTCAAAATCTTACAGCTGCTTCATGGCGGGTGTAAGACTGACGCAGGCACTAACAACATGGGACTTGCCCATGTGAAAGTACACATTGCTGGAGTTGCGTTACTTTTGTGACACAATCCAGCAATGCGTCACTTTTGCGCCTGCAGATACGTCAGAAATACTAACGTATCTGTAACTCCTAGCGCCATGATGCATCATATTATAAATATGACGCTTCAATCATGACGCAAGGAGTGCGCCCTGAGAAGTGACGCATCGCTGCTTTCACGCAGCGATGCGTCATTTCTCATAAATGAGGCCCTAAATGTTTTCATAGTTTGCCTAATGTTACTGGCTCAAATGACTATAACGTGGAATATTTGGTCATTGTTTTCAAGTCTACTGGACTTGTATCCTTGAAGCTCTCTGTAAGGTGGCATTGACATCATATCACGTTTGTTTTTTTAAACGGCTGAATTTACTGTCCTCAGTGTTCTGTAGTCTTCAATCACTAGTAAGAATAACACATTCAAATATTTGCTGTCATTAACTATGAGGCTACAGGCATGCCTATCGAAGAGACATAGGGGCATATTATCAAGGGGGTTTATCTCCGCTTTTTTGGCTTTAAAAGCCAAGAAAGCGGAGATAAAATTATCTCCCTATTACCTAGCTGTCGCTAACACCAGTTAGCGACAGCTAGTAGGAGATAGCGACCATCTTGGGCCCCACTTTGCATGTCAGTGATATTTATCACTAATGACATGCAAAGTGGGCGTGCCAAGATGTTAGCGACTGAAAACAGTCGCTAACATCGCTATCTCCTATTACCAACTTTGGAGATATTCACGCTAAGCGCGAATATCTCCAAAAGCTAACACCTGCCCTGAGCAGTTCTTAGCCATGTTATCCAATGGGAGGTGGATAACATGGCTAAGAGCATTAGCTCGGTAATGCATGAATATCGCTGACTTTTCAGCGATATTCATGCATTGCGGTGATTTGTATCGCATTTGCATATTTGCGGTAAAAATCGCCACAGTTCAGCGGTAAATTTTGTCTCTAACCAAGCAATAGCGATAATTATCGCTATTGCTTGGTAATATGCCCCAAAATGCTTCCTATTTAGTAACACTGAGGGACTGGAATATCAATGCCCCTTACGAAAGGTCCAGTCATTTCACCAAACGCCTCATATGGCGAATGCACCTTCTGCAGATCGCAATATACAACCTCTGGGCAACAGGTTTGAAATCTGGAGACAGCTTTTGAAAGAAGTCAGGAAGCAGAGTCAGCTTTTGCAAATGTTTTTATGCTCCTGGGGATTTCTGTATTAGTGATGGGTCCCTTCTACACTATGATTTGTATTGGCCCATATTACATGCCTTTGTAAAGTAAAAGGAAGCTTCCTAATTTCTACAGTGGCAAATCATGAGCCAATTTGGCTTGTGCTTGTTGCAGACAGAGATGCATGAGCAAAGAAGTTCTTTGGGACTTGCTAACTGTGCATCACCTAGGAGTGGTGCAATCAGGCGGGACTGGAAACCACAAGCAGCCCTGGCAAAAATGTTCAACACAGGCCCCATTAAAATAGTCAAACCAGCTCTCAGCCAGCCTGAGCATCTTTCCTTTCCAATCCCTCTCTTTCTTTCCCATGCCACTCTTTCTCTCGCTCTCTCTTTTTGCCTGCTGTCATAAACCTATGTGAGCTCGAGACAGCGAAAGCAGCTTTCAACTTTCAAAAATAAGGCCTCCCCTGGTTCCAGCCAGTTATTCAGATTCCCTTGGGCTCCCCAACAATAAACTTTATCAAACCTTTTTACAAAACAAAACACGCACTAACACAGCCAAAAAAGACCAGTGGCCAACGCCAGTTCTATTGGCTTTGTCAATGCTAGTAATTCAATTGGGTGACCGTGTTCCCAAGGACGATGCAGCCCGGGGCTGTGTATCGAGTTAAGTAATCTGGCGCCAAATGAGCCTATTTAGCTTTTCAGTCTTTTGTACTGAACAGATAGAACTTTCACAATTGTACTTGTGCTGTGATAGTGTAAATATTACATGATTACTGTTACTATTGTCCTGGGAAGGTGTTGTGACAGAAGTAGTAAGAGCTGGCCGGTTGTCTTACACGAAGCTATAGCTCTGTTAGTCAGATACGGATTTCGTAGGCAGAGTATATTTGTTGTAGTCACAATTTAATAGTTATTATAACCTCAAACAAAGAGAATGGGGAGTAGTAGACACGCTCAGGCGTGTTATATTTATGTCTGATCTTTTAATCAGCCTTTAATGAAATTATAACTTTCAAGTACTTCTAATGCTTAAAAATCGCTGTACTTTGCATCAACGCAGAGTTCTTGTCAGGAAATACTTGTGTGAGCACAACCATATTTTTCAGAACCATTTCCCCATTCCCAGCCCAGGAAAAACACTCCAGCGATAATCACTTCCCGTGCTCGAGTGCAGCCCCATAATGATGTATGACTTGACATTGATTGTATTGTGTAAATATATTGACGGGGACACCTGCTCCGGCTCGTGGGTTTGGCAATTTTGATAAAGAAAAGCCCGAAAGGCTGCCATTTTACAGATGCGAGCTATTAATTAGGAAGAAAAAAGATGTAATGTGTGTAATGGAAAAAGACTGCCGCGCTGTATATTGCAGATGTATCTTTCAGCTGCCTAGCCGCCAATCAAACACCCCTTCATACCCCGAAGCTGGAAATAAAAAGAGCTATTTATAGGTGAGGGATACAGTACTGCAAAGTACATATTTCAATTGAACCATTTGGTTAATTATGTCTCGGGCCACTTCACACTGCTTTATTGAGATTTCCATGGGATAGTGTACTTCTAGCACTACAATAATAGGGCTCCATGACCGTATGATGACACGAGGTCAAAGGTCAAGTTCATTTTATAAGGTTGTGGAACTGAGTTGAGTTCCTATATCTTCATACGCTTATATATCGCATCCAGTTGGGTGTATGTTACTGTATATATTTTATAGGTGCTGACTGCCCTTTCTGAGTGACCTCTCCAGTGGTGGCTGTCCCTCTCTGAAAGCCTGTCAATGATGATAGTTGCTGTGTATGACCCGCCGCAGGAGGCTTGGCCAATGCTGCCTTGCACCACCTATCCAATGAATAAAACACCACCTGTTGGTAGGACGAGCTCTCTCCTTTTGCAGGTGAGATTGTGAAGGGAATGAGAAAGCTGTATCACAGAATGTACTTGTGCCACGATGTTAATATTTGCTTGAAAAAACGTATACAAGTGAGTAGTGATAAAATGAATACAGGCATGCCTGTAACAGGGAACCTCATACTTTTATTTGTAATTAGTGTCTATTATTCATTATTGTTATTTTTTTAATCCTTTTTACTACTGCTCTCGTTTTGCAAAAATTCAATAAAAACGATTTGAACAATAAATACAGGCGTGCCACTTTCTGGAATCGGAACACACTTTTAATAAGAAGATAATGTGTGGTCCTGTAAAGGGATCACTTTCTTCCACCAATTATAATATTGCTAGAAATAGATTTGTATGAATAATTTTTTTCATGGTTGTTAATGCAGAGAAAAATACCTGCTACTGACAATCATCGCTGGACGGTTCCCCCTAAAAATCCTAAAATATGAACACAATTCAAGAGAAAGAAAAATGTACTTAGCCAGGAGTAGACGTTCTGTGTGCTTGTGTATGGTGTAGGTGAAAGTGAATGCATTTAATACATGCACTACCATGATTCTCTCTTGCAAACATTCTCTGGTGCACTGCTTCTAGGTATTAAACCACAGGCTGTGTCTCAAGTCTGGAAGCCCCTAACTCCAATCAATTCTCTACCTGATTGCATTTTTATTTCAGTGGTCCTTTTTAGGTCGAGCATACCAGTCAGCACAAGATGCCTGCTTGCAAAAGACTTATTGTGGCTTACCAAAAAATTACAGGGGCTCACAGCATGCCCATTGCTTATAATTGTTTGGCTTTATTTTAACTCTCATTTGCTTGCTTCTTATTCAATGACTTCCATGTCCATCTCGTGATTGTCCCTCACTAGGACTATAGCATCCTCTTGACTGGTTGACTTGTGTCCTTCCACTGCTCACTTTTAGGAATTTTCTTTTTCTTTTTTGTTAAGAACTTCATATAATGAATGGGTTTATCAACTCAATACATCGTTTGTTTCTCTCTACCCTTCTTGGCCAAATACCCATCCTCCATATTCGTTGTTTGCTCTCTCTGTCTCTCTCTCTCTCTCTCTCCTGTGTACTTCTCCACCTGCCCCCTGCCACTGTGCTTCCTGATGCAATGTCCCTCATTTGCTTCTTCCCCACCCCATATGCTGCTGTTTCCCTTATGTTCTATTCCCTGCCCAGTGTTACTCTCCACTTTGTGCTTCTGCCCAGTTCTTGTTGCTTCACCCTAGCCACGTTCTCCACAACCTCCTCCATTGCCAATCCACTCCTGTTTTTTAAATATATATTATTCTTTTGGAGAGCCAGGAAGCCAGCCCTCCACAAAAAACATTTTGGGCACTTGCAATTTCCTCTATGCATTTATCACTATAGGCGGCATCTGCCAACTTTGAGAAGTGTCATTTTGTAGGCAAAAGCATATGTGGTGGTGCATTTTTGCACCTATAGAATGATGTGACCGCCAACAGTCATTGTGCCTTTTTTGTTATTACTAAACAGCATCAGCATGAAGAATTTATTTTTACCAGTGTTCTTCAGCATCACTGTTAGACCTGGCATCCTTGGCGTAGTTTTCCCCGATCTTTTTGCTTCTACCTCCTATATTTTTGATGCGATGCTGGATTTCGTTTTGCTGGTTTAGATGCTTTGGACACTCTGCCACTGCTGATCAGTGTCAGAGTGTAAGTGCTCCCTGTGTAAATTGTTATTGTGGTTGGATATACATGATTAGCATATTTGTATCACCAAGAAGTCCCTAGTAAAGTTCACTGAGTGTGCCAGGGCTGGTGATGTCAAATGCTACTAGTGGGCCTGCAGCACTGATTGTGCCACCCACATGAGTAGCCCTAAAATGGTGTCTCAAGCCTGCCACCGCAGTGCCTGTGTGCAGTCTGTGAACTGCCATGTCCTCCTGGTCAGTGTCCCCACTGACCAGGCCTAACGCTTTTCCTTTCTGTGCCCATTGGTCACCCCTATGGAAGGCCCAACTTATCCCCTTGAGCAGGGTTCAGTGTTTGTGAAAGGTAGAGCATGTACTTGTGCAGGTGACATGCTCTGGTAGTGAATTACAGCCATTTTCGTTTTTCACTGCTGCAAGGCTATCTTGCTCCATAGGCTGTCATGGGGGATGCTGGCTACAGAGGCTACCAGCATATCTTCCCATGAGAGCAAAATAGGACATAAAAGTCTGGTATCCCTGAACTCAGAATTTAATAACACAACTTTTAGGAAAGGTGGTTTTTAACTCCTGTGTTTGAGAACAGCACTTTTAGAAAGTTGCTGTTCTCTTGTCTGACCTTTCTGTGTGCCTTGACCTGTTTGTGAATTGACTGTCTGGTTTGAGAGTGACAGGGGCCGGGGATTCCCCAGGAGGCTGGCTGAGTCAGCCCTAGGCTGAATGACTGCATTGGCAACTTGAGTGGTGGGAGGAGATAACACCTGGGCCTGCCTTCCACAATGCTGGCTCCACCTCCTGCTGGGCGGCTGACGACCCTGCCCCTCACTCTGAAAGGAAAGGAGAAGCCAGGAAAAACAAAGCGCTCAAGGAACACCCAGAACTGGTTCAGACTGGTCTCAGAGCCCTCCTGCACAAAGGGAACAAAGACTTTTAGGGGTATAAGTACAGGACCCCTGACTACAGAAAATTAGATCATCCTGGAATCAAGAAGGAACCTCTGCCAAGGAGAAAGCTGAAACGGAAGAAGGAAGACTGTCCTGCTGTTGCTCTGCTGGACTGAAATGCTGTTGCTTTGCTGCCAAGGAGAGAGGAAGGACTTTGCTTTGTGTTGTGTCCCCTGTCTTGAAGGAATCTCCAAGGGCCTGAGAAGAGCTGGCTCCCTGTTCTGAAGTCCCAGGAACAAAAGGACTTCACTCCCAGCTTCCCTGAACTCTACTGAGAGAGTTCTGTCCCTCCTGGAGTGTGTGGCCCATGTGTGGTGCCTCTAGAAGTTGTACCTGTGTTGGGAAGCTGGAAACCAAGCTTTTAAAGACTTTCTGCAGGTTTTGTTGCGTCGCTCGCTTGCGGAGCGCATCCCCGACAGTGCGAGGAAATTCCCACTGCTATGAAGGTCGAGATCGTCGCAGCGCCTGTTGTCGCTGCCAGAGCCGTCGCATCCTTCGTTTGCGGGATGCACCAGACCGGTGCCGGAAGGTTATCATCGCTGCGAGTGTCATCGCAGAGCCTGTCGTTGCTGGGTGAGATTGCTGAACCGCTTGTCGAGTTAGTTTTCAAATAAATATTACAAATAACTTGTGGTATTTTCTTGCGACACCCTCCTGAAACAATCTCATTGAATGCAGAGGTAACGAGTACACTTAGTCAAACTAAAATTAACCAATAAGAGGTTTGTTACGAGCCATGCGATGTCTCAGAGCAGTGCATGTGGCTATCAAGCATGTCATTCATAATGGTTGTATAAGTCAGAACAGTGATTTAGTTCATATATAACCAAGGGCCACATGTACAAAGCCTTTTTGAAGTCGCAAACAGTCCGCTTCACAGATTTGTCCAGTTTGCGAACGCAGAAGGTCATTTTGACATTAATCGAACCCAAATAGCGATTTGGTAACCTTTTACAGACTGCACTTTACTCAATTGCACAAAAAATATAATGATTGTTTATGAATTTATGTGACAAAACAAAATGTATAGATGCACAAACCTTTATAAAATAATAGTTCAAACTAAAAACCTAATATATAAAAAGATAAATAAAAATATTTTCTAGTAATATTTTGATGTCTTGGCTTCTGTCTTTAGTATCCTCCGCATGTAAAAGTTTGTAGGATATATTCCTTAGGTAAAAAGCAATATAGGTCTCTCTAGAGGTACCCTTTATGCATAGTTCACTTTATGTCTCCCCCCTCTGGACCTTAAATTAACTGGGAGAACTCTTCTTCATTACTATTAGTAACCTTTTACAGAATCACAGTTTGGGTTTGAAATTTTGCACTAGGAAGGAAAACTTCCGGCCAATTTCCCTCCTCCCCTGGATATCTAAAATAGCAGAAGCCCATGTCAACGGCATCCTCTCGAAGCATGTGGACCAGCACGGTATCCTGGATCCATCCCAAAATGGCTTTCGAGCGGGCCATAGTACTGAATCTGCCCTACTGGCCACCACCGAACATCTCCGGACGATTTTAGACTCCGGTCAAAGTGCTGCGCTGATCCTTCTAGATCTCAGTGCAGCCTTTGACACGGTATCCCATGACATTCTTCTAAAACGTCTGGAGATGGCCGGTGTGACTGGCCTCGCTCTTACATGGTTTCAATCCTTTCTTAAGGACAGAACCTTCAAGGTGTCAGCCCCCCCATTTCTCTCTAAATCCCATCCCATAGCCCAAGGAGTCCCCCAGGGTTCAGTGTTGAGCCCTCCCTCTTTAACTTATATGTCCAGCCGCTCGCGGATGTGGCCAAAGAGTGGGGGCTCACGCTGGTCTCATACGCCGACGACACCCCGCTGGTCGTCACCCTCTCGGAAAGCCCGTCCACCGCGGCATCCAAGTTCAGAGAGGGCATGGCAGCGGTGGCACAATGGATGACGAACAATTTCCTCCAGCTTAATGCTGGGAAAACCGAGGTGCTCCTCCTTGGCCGAAACACCAGCCTCTGGAACGAGCACTGGTGGCCGTCATCCCTCAGCACCACTCCACTCCCTAAAAACTGTGTTAAAAATCTGGGAGTCTGGATGGATGCTAACCTCAGCTTCCAGTCACACACTAAAAAGGTAGCAGCCACCTGCATAGGTCTCCTAAGGAACCTCAGGCCTATACTTGGACTCTTTGACTCAAAGTCCCGCCAGCTAATCGTCCAGGCAACCATCTTGTCACGCCTGGACTACGCGAACATCCTCCTCCTGGGAGCAAACAAAGCAGAAACGGCTAGGTTCCAACGTATCCAGAACGCGGCGGCTAGAACGCTGGTCGGTCTCCCACGCAGATGCTCAGCTAGAGCCACCATCCGCAAGCTCCACTGGCTGCTGGTGGAACACAGAGTTAAATTCAAAGCTCTGACTATGATCTTTAAGATCGTCAAACAGGGAAGCCCCCCCCTACTGCGAAACCTGGCCAGACCTTATGTTCCTGGCCGTGAACTACGCTCCTCAAACCAACTTCTTCTGGAAGTTCCCAGAACTAGGCTTTCTCGCACTGGAGGTCGTTCCTTTAGCGCTCTCGGACCCAAACTCTGGAACGATCTCCCGATCAGCATACGTTCCATAGACAGTCTCCCAGTCTTTCGCAAAGCAATCAAGACCTACCTCTTTCCCGCTCTTTAGGGCCCTCTCTACTCCCCCGTCTAATAGGTGTGAGCCTGTCTCTCAGCGCCGGGACGCCCCATTGCCGGGGTAGCTGTTGCGCTTCACCAAATCCAGAAATAGAAAATAGAAATATGTTGAGGGTGACCCTTCCTAATACCGAATCGCAGTGGTATGTATGAATGTTTTGTGGCTGAAACGCGGTCGCAAAACATTTCCATTTTAGCACCAAATTTTATTTGGTAGTAACCCATTCACAAAAGGGAAGGTGTCCCGAAAAGACTCGTTCTCCTTTGCGAATGCTTAAAAAGGCATCTTTTAAGAGCAGGCAGTGGTAGCACAGACCACTGCCTACTCTAAAAAATTAAAAGAAACCTTCATTTTTTTTTAATGCATCCCTTTTTCCTTTAAGGAGAACGGGCTGCATTAAAAAATATGCTTTATTTAAAAGCAATCACAGACATGGTGGTATGTGGTTCCCAGAAGCCCAGCATCCCTGCAATTTTAGTGATTCCCAATGGGTCGCAAAATGGGACCCACCCCATTATTATTCAGGAGGTATGTCTGTGTTGTTTTTGTCCCCTCTCTGTCTAACAGCTCATAATAGCATCACAGAACTCTTTAAGTTATATTTCTTACTTTTGATTACCACATCTTTTGAAATTTAGAGCACAATTTTTATGCTGTTTAACACACAGTTTTTGGCTTTTTACCTCAACCCAGTGGATATGGGGGTTTTGCTATCTTGATCCTGAAGAGATGCTGTTGACCCTCTGGGTGACTATGGCATGAAACATGTCAACCACAAACTAAAACTAAAGGTTTGTCACTATGTTAACCTTGGCACAGCCATTCACCAGGAATAAGATTGAGACAAAAACGGATGGTCTGTAGCCAATGTTAACCTCATTCTTACCCAACATTCAACTGCCTGCCTCGACTCACATTAAGGGGTAGTCAACTGTGCCATGGCAAATACTAGGCCAGGACTGAGAAAAAAGATCTACTCCAAAGAACCCCATCTTTGGCTGCCCACTGGGTATTTCACTGCCCACCCAGGCAAGAGCTAGACCAATAGTGAAATATTCCACCTGGGTGGGTGCGGGCTAAGACATCCAAGAACAGGACACTCCATGTTAAATGGGTGACTTTGATTCCACCATTATGATTCTAGATATGGTGATAAGGCAGAACAGAACACCAGGACTATTTATTAAAGAAAATTGACCAAGGTGTAGATTGTTGAATTACTTCAAGACCAGGATGTTGTGGAAATAATTGTTTGATGTCATCAGTAAAGCCATCAGTGATGTCATTTGAGATGTCATCAATGATGTTAATCCAGCGTTCTGGGCCAACTATCTCACCATTCGTTCTCCGATGGACCTTTTCTTTACCGACTGAGAGGTGATGGGAGCTAACATTACATCAATCAATTCCAATTATTAGTGTATCGCATTTGGCAACACAATAAGGACTAGGAATCAGTGACTATAGACAGAATGTTTTTTACAAGTTAGCAATCAAGTTATGGTAAACAAATCTCAGCATCATACTATAAAGATGAAGAATAACAACTGGGAAACCAAACCTCCTAAAGAAGTGTAAAGGTACAAGTATTAGACAAACAAGAATTTCAGTCACAGCAATACAGAAGATCAATGATAAGATCCAGCGCTCCGAGAAGAGTTTCTGGACTTCTATTCTGTACATGAGTGAAATCTAGAATCAT